>NC_141761.1:93580511-94231226 GCF_982258835.1 Parasteatoda tepidariorum | reverse complement strand
AAAGTTTTCGGAACTTCAGTGTTCAAAAAAGTATACAAAAGCTAGACGTTAAGAACGTATCCAATGAGCGAGCAAAGCGAGTATCGGATTGCGAAGCAATCCGAAATGAACTGCGAAAGCAGTTTCGGGGGTTGGCGAGCGCCAGCGAGCAGGGGGCGAAGCTTCCTAGTAAATAGTATTTCTAAAATCGAGCCTCATCGAATGGAACTCTCATTACTACATATAAATTTTTTCAAAACAAAAATTAACAAATGAAATAAATTACTGTTTATTTTTATAGCATTTTTTAAAGTTCAGTTATTCTATGGTGAATAACTAAAGTAAATAAATTGATAGAATAAAGTGATAAATCATAATGGCAACAACAACAAAAATTTCAAAGGTATGTAAAAAGAAAGAAAGCAAGGCATGTAAGGAATGGTGGCGAAGAAATAAAATTGTTCTCACTAGCGTTCTGTAAACGGTTCAGTGCCACAACCGAATAGTTATAATAGGAAGGATGTGTGTGGATAACTTTTTTACTTGGTAGAATTATCTATCTACTGAAATGTGTGGGAGTACTCAGGTGGAAATATCCTAGAAACTTGGAAGTACCCATAGTGTCATCTCTAGGCTTTGGCAACGATTCGAAGATGATGGTAATGTCAGTAGACGTTACATTATTGGGATGGAGTTAGGTTATATCCGAGTTACAACCCTGAACGAAGACCGGTATATAGCAGTAACTACCAAAAGAAGCAGACGGAGCGAATAATCCTACCTGATTCGTCAGCTATCTGCAACCATGGGTACCACAGTTTTAAGGCAAACTGTAAATAGACGTTTGGGAAATATAGATCTATGTGCTCGCAGGCTTGTCCGATGTGCTCCACTCACGGCAACTAATTGTTTCCAGCAATTAGCCTGAAGCAGAGAATATGCAATGTGGCCATAGTCACAGTGATGTTTTCCGACGAGTCCATGCTCAGCTTGCAGTCTGATTCAAGTCGAACTTTCATATGGAGAACGAAAAGTACCCGTTAGTACATCATTGTTAAGTTATACTTGTCTCCAGAAAAGATCTACTTGTTCAAATCGGAACCATCAGGATGTTTATGTTTGTTTAGGGGTGCCATGGATATAAAATTCACGTTTTCCGAAGACAACGCCAGTCCTCACTGAGCAAACATCCTAAACTAATGCCGTCAATGAGAATATCACCCGTATCGTAACCTGACTTGAATCCGATAGAACATGCGCGGGACATACTTGGTCAACGAGTAGCAGCCCGTTAACCACCTCCTACGTTTGTACCGGAACTTCGGAGAGCATTGCTTGCAGAGTAGATAAATTTTCCTCAAGATCATCTCGATAATTCATATCCTCAAGATCACGAATACCCGGCATGCCTAGGTGTTGTACGGACTGTATTTCATTGCATGGGAGACACATAATGTATTAACCACCATACCAACCATGTAGTATTAATATTTATTTTTTGTAAAGGAGATAAATTTTATTTTTTATAATTTTTCCAGGGTGCACAAAAATCGTAGTTTTTATGAATGGTATCAGACATATAACATCTCTTTTGTTTTTCATCCTTGGCCTAATAAATGGGTTTTATGAATAAGTCACGTTTGTTTCGTTTCTGAATATTATTTGCCAGACCTAGCATTATCCTTAATCTATAGACACTATAGAGTCAATTAATTGATAAAAGCGCACCTGAGTGAAAGACTTTGTAGACAACAATTTGAAATCGGTTTTAAAGATAAATCACCGTGTTGGTGTGGGGCATTTATTAGGCTTTTTTTTAAAAATCATTAGTCTGTGGGGGCGGTGTTATCGACTATGCCAACCTTCAACTATCAAAAGGTACCTCGTGACTGAATCAATCTTGAGGTACCTTTTGATAGATGAAGGTTGGCATAGTCGATAACACTGCCCCTACGTTGGTGACCCGGACGTGATTTGCACACGCAGTAACGCTCACTTCGATTGATAGTCCACATTGAACAGTTGACTTGCTGCTACTTGTGACTGCGACATTATCCACCTCCTCACTCTGTTGCTGCTCAGTCTCGTCTCGATCATACACGACGTCAGCCTGCATACGCTCGACTGCTAAAGGCAACACAGGAGTGACTAAGACCGTGAAGTAATACACCTCTCACATTCAGCACTCAAAAACCCAATGACCTTAAATCTAGCTCTCTCGATCTTTCACAAGTACAGCAACTAGTGGTATCCGTTCATCGAATTCTATCCCTGATAAAATTCTGGTGGGGGAGTATTGTGGCGTAACTACCACTACGAAAATTAAGCATCAATTCCCTAGTATATAAGACGTGCTAACTTGAATCAATCTTGAGGTACCTTTTGATAGATGAAGGTTGGTATAGTCGATAACACAGCCCCCACTAGTCATTTACTAGTTAGTCATTATTACAAAGTTTATATAAGAAAAATTCATTATTAATGATTTCGTAGTAGTATATCAAGTAGTCATTATTAGAAACATAACAAAATGTTGAGTGAAATTAAAATAAAACAACATATTTAACTTACTTAGCGTCGTAATCATCCATAACACTAAAGACAAATTCATTAACATTTTGTTGTTGTGTCCGATTTCAGTTCACAATCCCATTTTACTTTCATTCCAGAGTTTTGCTAAATTCTTCAACGAGATAAATTAATCAATAGAAGAGTGACATGTAGGACATAAAAACCGTCTCTCCTTAGCTGATATAACGGCACTCAACAACTGATAAGTAGAATAAGAAAAAAATTCACTCCTTTCTCAAGAAAGGCATGATAAAAAATAAACGTTTCGATTTCGGTATTAATGTACACAATGCCAACATGATAATGAAGGTATATCTTTAGAAACTTCTCGAATAATATTATCTGAATATGAAGTTGAAGTTTTTGAAATGTTTGTCTTTCGGTTTACATTTACCAAGAATTATATTAAAGGTAAATTTGCTATCGAATAAATGCAGGTCAATGAGCAATTTTTTAATGAACTGATTTTCAATTCAATTATAATTTTTTTTCTGCCACGGTAAAAATAAAATTTTGTTCATTATAAGATAATCATTTTTTTTTTTAAATTATTCATTTATTTTTTAGATACTCCTCGGGTAACATCATCTAATCATAAAGTATTTGAAATATTCACTACTCTTCAACCTTCATTTGCCAGAAATTACAAAAAAGATAAATTTGGTACCGATCAACGAACAATTTTTTCAGCGTATTACTTTTTAGATCCATTATAACTTTATGTTTTCAGCTATGGTCAAAATAAAATTGTGTTTTTTTTTACATTTCCTGCATTTACTAAAATATTATATAGATATATAAAAGAAAATAAAGTGGTTTTCAAATAAAAGCCAACCAACGAGCATTTTTTTTTTTATCTCTATCTTAAATTTCAATTTTCTTTCAGTTAAGCTTAGAATTTAGGGTGGTAATCTGATAATGAACATAAACATATATTTTTGAAAACTTTTTTACTAACATTATCTATGCATGACGTTTGTACAATGTTCATTACCTTCTAACCTACGTTTACTAAAAAAATAAAAATACAAAAAAGTAAAGAACTTTTTTCGTGTATTCTTCTTTTTTCTCTTTTATCAGTTGCGGGGAATATAAAATGTTGCTAATTACATGACAACGAAGGTATAATTTTTGAATTATTAATTCTTTGAAATGTTCAATGTGTTAAAAACTATGCTTACCATATAATTACAAGAAAAGTAAATTTGCTATTGTATGAAAGCTTATAATCTAGATATATTTTAGTATATAATTTTCAACGTATTTTTTTAGTATATTATTCTTTATTCTATTACTTTTTATTATTTTATTTTTTAGTATGCAATTTTTGGTATGTTATTTTTAACATCATGAATTATAACTTTTATTACAGTAAAAATAAGAATAATAACAAGATATGGATTGAATACTTTAACTTATTTAGTTAAACTTGGATTTCTCACTACAATCATAGATCTAAAGGATCCCCCAAACTTTGAATTTTTCAGTTTGAAAAATTTTGACCAGAAAACAACAATTAAAGTAATAAATTAAAAAATGAATAAAATTTGCTGTAACAAAGCCATCATAATTTAGATCCATGGTTTGGTTTAGTCCAAGATATATTTTATTTCCAAATTGGGTAGTTTTTATTATCCGAAGTCAAATTGTTGTAGTTAAAAAAAAGTAACTATTTTAAAATTCTTTCCAAAATGTTAATATCTTTATAAATTTTTAAAAGTATTGATAGATTAATTTCTTTTTTTGTCATTATTCCAGCAAAAAAATTCGTTTACTTATTTATTTATTTATCAAAAGATGTTGTTTGAACATTCAAAGTTATCTTAGATTCATTGAAATTCATTGAAATTCATAAAGTTGTGCGAAATTCCCAAATTTTTACAGTTAGAACTCTCTTTTTTTTTCTTTTTTTTTTAAAAAGAAAAAAAGGAAAAAGTCATCTATATCTAAATTTAAAATCTTCCTATTCGAAATTAACACTAGTAATATTACAGAGAGCTCAAATATTACCGTAAAATGAGCGGGCTCTGTATTACTTAAAAAAAAAAAATTATAGCGAGTTTAGAATATTTTTGAAAATAGATCTGTAAATTTTAATCAATGTTGTTCGGAAACTATCAATTTAAAACCGTTTAAATTCTTATTTTTACATATATTTCTTTCTAATCTACAGTTAAAACTTTTAACATTTCTAAAAAAAAATTTTCCCTAGTTAATTTTATTTTGTATATCTTTCCAGGAGATGACAAAGAAATTTAAAACAAATGTATTAAATTTAATATATAATTATGAATATTCGCATCATTATAATTAACTCTCCTATTATTATCAATTTATTACTTTTATTAATTTTATTAGTAATATTTAAGATATTGTTATATTTATAATAATCATTAAAATTAGCATCGAGCAATTTAAATGAATATAATTTGTTCGATATTTCAAATAGAGTTAAAAGGTTATTAGAAATTTTATTTGGAAGTGGGATATTTTTTATTTGATTACTCTGCACCATACTACATCAATGGATCCGAAAATATCTAACATATCCATTTTTAACATTATCAGAAATCCTTAAAATCTCAAAGGACTGCAGTTAGATTTTTATAGGAATCTAAGATTCACAAAGAAACAATTTCCAATACAATATATGATTGACTCCCAAGTGCATCGGTTCCGGTGTGCTCACGTACAAGCACTAAATTTTATACTTTTTTAAATTTTTTATTGCCCGTATCTACGAGATTTGTGCATACTACAACTTATTGGCGATCGAAATGGTCTGCAGGTGGCGTAGAGCAGAACTCTTTTCCTATGGCAACACTTCACATGCTTTCCCCATTAGCGTGTGGAAAGTCATAGAGGAAGGAAGTACGTTAGTTTCTCTCTTGATTTTCATATAGATTAAAATCTTTTAACTTGAGAAACTATATGGAACTGAAAACTATATTAAACATAGTTCTAAAGAAAAGTATCATGGTTATTTTAAAAAATATTTTTGTTAAATAAAAAGGAAAAAAATTAAGAAAAGGGAAAATAGCGTAGTACATTCCTATACAACTGAAAAGAGGAGGAGAGGGAAGGGAGAAGGGCTAAAGGCATGAAACCGGTCTCTCCCCAGATGGCGTATTCGAGTGTTGCGATCGCGAATAAGGCCTTATCAAATTGAAAAACGGACAGTGTGCAAGTAATAGAGAACGAATGGAGAATTATGCAATTATAGAATATTCACACTGCATGCGATAGCTCTAGACGCGCTTGCTAAAGTTAGGAAGGCTGCTTTTTTATTGTGCCGAAAATCGCATGCAAACTGAAATTTGATAGGCAAAATTATTGCGGGTAAATATTTTTCCCAATCCGAATCTTACATCCAAATTTAATGATGATTTCTTCGCATGTCAAAAAAATCGCTTTCAGTGAGAATTTCTGATCTATTTGTATGGTAAAACGGCACGTACTTGCAAAATTCACTTCAAACAAGCCATTTTCATTGTGTTCAAATCGAATAGATTGATTAGATGGAGACAATCAGGTCAGAAAGGCCTCTGATTCTGTATGGTACTATTCAAAGGCAATTCTCACTGAATGTGTGCTACGCAAACGAGAGTCACCGTCGAGAGAAAAGGAGAACCTGATGATTAAAAAAAATATTTACTTGTGAAACAGTCACCAATCAGGTCCTCTATTTTTAACTGCGTGATCGGAAGTGCGTGAACTGCATTCAGTGAGAGTGATTAACGAAAAAGGATATTAAATTGATGAAATTTTTCTAAGAGAAAATACACTACTGGTCCTTAAAATTGCAACAACTGGAGGGAATACAAATAACAGAATGATATTTATTGGGCATATAGATTTTAGTTAGAAGAAGAAGTGATTAAATATTCAGGATATACGGATGCATAGATCCTGAGGTACCAGTGTTCAGATCAGCCTCCCCTGGCAGTAATAACAGCAGTTATTTTCTCAGTCGAACAGAGATTGGATAGCATGGACGGGTACAGCATTCCCAGAGATGCCAACTTGCTCAGGGCAGCAAATATATATTTTCAAGTGGTAGTTTCTTAATTGTGATTCTTGGTTTAATAAATTCAATTTAGTAGATTTTTATCCACTACTATTTCTAAGTAATTCGTAGACTTATATAATTCACCACTTTATAGTACTTATGTCAAGCTACCTTTTAAAAGGAGAGCAAAAATAGTCATTTATTTTCAAAATTTACTTTGTAGTTATTTACCGTTATTTTAGTTATTTTGGCGTGTCCGGAGCAATTGGCATCTCTGCATTCCATGCAGCTTCAACATTATGCCACAATTCATCGACCATAATGACTGACGAGAGGTGGCATGCCAGTCGTTCGTCTACCATTGACCAGAAGTTTTCAGTAGGTGAGGAGAACATGCTGGCCAGGAAGGTCAGGACAGTGCGGGCTACATGCGGTTGTGCATTGCCCTGCTGAAACATAGCGTTATGGAGGCCTCGAAGATAAGGTAGAGCAACTAGCTCTAACTCATCAGAAATTTAAAGGCTGCTGTTCAAAGTGACGGAAATGTGAACAAGAGGTGATCTAGACGTGTATATCCCATGGCACCCCATACCATTACTCCAGGTGATGCGCCAGTATGACGATGTTGAATACAGGCTGCCGATGGGCGTTCTCCACGATGTCGCAAAACACTGATGCGGCCATCATGATGCTATATACAGAACCTGAATTCGTCTGAAAAGACAACGTCATGCCATTCATGCGTAAAGGTTCGTCGTTGATCGCACCATTGGAGGCACTCCTGCCTGTAATGCAGCGTCAAGGGTAGCCGAAGCCATGGTCGCCATGCTGCTTCAAACGTCGTCAAACTATTCGTGCAGATGCTTGTTGTCTTGCAAATGATCCCATTTGTCGACTCAGAGTTCGTGACGTAACCGTACTATCCCTTAAGGCCGTGTGGATAACATGTCTGTCTTCTCGGCTGTTAGTGATGGAGGGCCGCTGAGATCCTGCACGTCGTGCCATACGACCGTCATGAACCTATCGATTCAATATTCTGCTAACAGTCACGGGATCTCGATCAACGCGAGCAGCAATACTTCGGTATGATAAACCACAATCCCAGTAGACCACAATTCGACCTCGATCAAACTCAGACAACTACTGGAAGACATTTCTCCTTCTTACACGAGGCATAACAGAAACTCTTTATCTCTTCTTTTATTCACATTGTAGGTAATCATTTGCATATCACAACATACCTTATTCGTCCTGCAAATTTCCCGTTCGTTTTGAGTCGCCTTCTGCGTGTAGCAATTTTAAGGTCCAGTAGTGCAGTTCATCAATCGAAAGTGATCAGATGATTGTAAATCGCATCTAGCGAGAATGGCTTTTATATTGGTGATCGAAATGGGTTACAGGTGGCGTGGCGTGGAGTAGAATTCTCTACCTATGACAACACTTCGCATGCCTTCCCCATTAGCGTGTGGAGAGTCATGGAGGAAGAAAGTACGTTAATTTCTCTCCTGATTTTCATGTAGATTAAAATCTTTTAAGTTGGAAAACTGTATGGAACTGAAAACTACATTAAACATAGTTCTAAAGAAAAGCATCACGGAAATTTTGAAAAATATTTTTATTGAATAAAAAGGAAAAATATTAGAAAAAGGGAAAATATCGTTGTTGTGAAATGAAGTGCAGTGAGTAAAGTGTTGGCGAGGCGCGCCTCTGCGCTTGGCGTCAGATTTTGTCATTCAGTGTTATGATTCCGTCGGAGAAGCAGCTCTGACCAAGGAGCTGTTTGTTTTGTTGAATAAATGTTCGTTTTGTATTTAGAAGGCCTATGTGTCACTTTTATTTCCAATGCACCCAGCATCTGGTAGATGCAGCCCATGAACGATCTGGAATTTCTCCTTCGGTTTCTTACATAAATGGTACCCTCGGCGGGACACGGGTGCTTTTTGGAATGGATTTCGAAATAAAATTAGATTAGGACTGAATTAAAATTGATTTTTGTTATGATCTTGACTTTCGATTTGATTAGAATTTTGAACTGATTTTTCTTATGATCTTGAATTTCGATTTGATAGAAATTTGATTTGAATTTTGAACTGATTTTTCCTGATTGATTTTTTGAACTGATTGATCTTGAATTTCGATTTTGATGAATTTTGAACTTACGTTACTGAAAATTTGATTTGTGAACTTTCAAACTGTGAATCTGAACTAGTTTTGATTTCGAATTGAAAATGGAATTAAATGCTTTGAAAACACAAAGAAAAGGACTGCGAATTGCCTTCACTCACACCGTGAAGAAAATCGAAACGGAATTAGACAAAGAAGTAAGAGATTTAAAGGCTCTGTCGATTTTAAAGTTTCAACTTAATGATAAGTTCCAAAGACTTGAAGTTTGTCAAAATGCTATATCAGAGCAGCTTTTGCAGAATGAAACGACAGAAAATGCATATAATGAAGATTTTGAAGAGTCTGAGAATTACCGAGACACGTTCTTAGAACGATGTGCTCAAATAAACTCGGAAGAACAACTCTCGGTGCTGCCGACTGACAAGGAAACGAGAAAATTTAAACTCCCAAAAATAGAGCTGAAAAAATTCTCAGGTGAAGCTAAAGATTACCTTACATTTTGGAGTCAGTTCCAGAAAATTCATGATGATAAATATATTGCAGACGAAGATAAAATGCAGTACTTGCTGCAATCTATGGAACCGAAATCGAAATCTGAACGTCTGATCCTTAGTTTTCCTGCAACGGCAGCTAATTATTCTAAGGCTATATTCTAAGCTTATTCTAAGGAACAACTGAAAGAGCGTTTTGGACGAGAGGATTTGCTGGTACAAATATATGTACGTGATTTGTTAAATTTAGTTATGAAGAACGCAGCAACTGGAAGAGCAAAAACTGATTTACCCTCCCTCTATGACGAACTGGAAGGCAAACTGAGGTCCTTAGAAAGCTTGGGAAGAACCCAAGAAAAATATGGGGATTTTTTGACACCTTTGGTAGAAAGTTGCCTACCAGAAGAAGTATTGGTGGCGTGGGAGAGGAGTCGTAACCACGACTCCACTGAAAAAGGAGACCGTTCTTTGGAACAGTTGATGAATTTCCTTCGGCAAGAAGTGAAAGGCGAAGAGATGGTCTTGCTAGCAAGAACTGGTTTTGCTCCCCACCCGAGTCACCATAATAAAAACCCTCGAATAGAGCAGGTAAGATTAACCGATTCGGCTACCGCTGCCTCCCTAGTAAACAGCAGCGGTAGATGCAGCCCATGAACGATCTGGAATTTCTCCTTCGGTTTCTTACAATCGCAGTACATTCTTATACAACTGAAAAGAGGAGGAGAGGGAAGGGAGAAGGTCCAAGGGCATGAAACCGGTCTCTCTCAAGATGGCGTATTCGAGCGTTGAGATCGCAAATGTGCTTTTCTTCATCAGGTGAAGAAGAATTTGATTCGTGAAAAATATTTATCCACCAAAATCTCGCCATTCAGGTTCTCGTTCACATACGTTTTTTTCGTACGTATTTTTGCGAATGAATGGTGTTTTCAATAGAAATGTAAACAGTAACAATCTCGAGCTCGGCACCTACTCTAGTTCCGGCTAAAAAGTTTGCAGCTGCTTACTACATGTTATTCTAATAGGCGATGTTTTCAAACGGATAATTTTGTTTTCAATAAAAGAAATAAATTAGATAATTTCTGAGCTCAAATCTGCCATATTTCATAAGATATTAATGTTAATATGTAATTCTGGTGAGTTTGAAGTGAAAATTCGGTTTCGTTTCTTTGAGATATATTGTTAAAAAAGGTGACATGGTTGCTAGATTTTGAATAACTCGCTTTTTTGGCAGTCTTGATATGGCCTCTTTCCTTAAGTTTATTACTGTTTGTTCTTGTTGCAAGCTGTGCACCATCTTACGTTAGTGTTAACACTTTTAGCATTGTAAACACCAGTATTGTTAGCATTGTAAACACAAGTAATAAGTAATCAAATACATTGTTTGCAAGAATCTCAAAACACAATGATGCCAAATGGCTTTAAAATACAACGGAAACAGTAACCCGGAAATTTAGGCGGCACCGAGCTTGCAGCGTCCTCTAGTGTAGAAAACACCATCCATACACACTTAATCCAAAGATTTTTCTTTGTGTAGCATATTTCACCAATCAGGGTCACGTTTGCACATGACTGTCTTAGATACAGTGAAAATAATCCCTTTAAATGATCTCTTGTTTCTACACAGCCTACGACATCTCAACTTTGCCGTGACTTGTTTACGCTCTGAATGGAAAATGAAAAGTGACAGGTCATTTTAGTGAAATGAAGTTAAAATTCAAATAGCTAATTCATGTTTTATGCGTGATGCAACGCAGGAGCAATATGCGTAATGTAGTATATAAACTATTTTTTTGTAACCTGTGTCATTTACTCTAGCCTTTTGGTCGTCGGTAGTTGGGTTTCTTACCTGCGTAAAATAATTTTTCCTAATATTGAATTTTATTCTAATCAGATTAGAAATGGAGTTTCCCAATCTTGGAAGTCACTGCTTTGAAAAATCGTGCAATAGATTAGGTAAGTTAAATGTCTATAAAACATATTTAATTTCAGTTGTATACATTTGAAATTTTTTTTTTAAAAATTATATTATGGTTTTGTTATTATGCTGTTATCTGGCTATTTCTGTTATTGTATTCTGGTATTTCTTTCGAATGACAGAAATCCCCTTTAGTTTTTATATCTTTAAACTATCTCTTACGTTTTTTCTTATATAAATTTAATTGATGTCCTGACTCCTGGTAAAGAGATAGTATAAATTATAGTCTACTTTTTATACTATCTGGACTATTTTTATTATGTTAATTTTCATTAAAAATGTATTAAAGTCTTCAGTTATCATTATTTATTCAAGATAATATTTGAATCAGCTTTTTGCTAAGTGTTATTTTAGTGTAATTTTTGTTTTTATCTTAATCTTGTTTGTGATCAATTTGATACAGACAATTGTATTGAATTCACTTAATCAGTTTTATGCTCTGATTTAAAGTAATTGAACTTAAATAAATTGATTAAAATTATAGTAATTATGTTAATAAAATGAATTTTGCTTTTTTAATTTCAGATTGTTTTAAATTGTGGATCTTTTATGTTTAAGCTTAAACAATTAATAAATTTTTTAAAGTTAATTAGCAAGAACACTCTAAGAGTGTGCAAATTTACGTGATTAACAGTTTTAAAAACTCATAATTCTCATTTTTAATACAATCTTAATAAGTATAAATTTTTTAGTGTAATAGCCAAAATTTTTTTCTATTACTACTAAAAATATTAAAGTTGTTTAATGAGTCAGTTGCAAATAAATTGGAATATTAAACTACTGATAGTGAAAGATAAATTTTCACAAATATATTTGTGAATTATGTTATGCATACACTGTGACAACACTGTAATTCAGATTTTACTTGTATAACACGATAATAGAATAGTTTATTGTTATCTTGCCCCACCCTATTTTAGGGCATACGAGAGTTGATACATACACAAATCATACATTAAAAATACGTAAATCTCTAAAAGTTACATCAACAGTGAATATAAAAATCTGAATCCCTAATAGAATGATTAACTGTTAACTTTAAAACAGTGTACATTTACTAACTATATATTTCAAAATTATAAGCACTTTTTTTACCCAAGTTGATTAGGTAAACAACTTGCAGCTTTGAAACAGTTTACCTTTGCCTCGGTTACTTTTTATTTTGTAACCGTACTTTTATTTTATTTGTATTTTGTAACCATTATTTTATATTATAACTGTCGTTGAGCAGCCGACCCAATTTTATGGGTTTACGACTACTAATGTTCAACTCCGTAGCCTTGTAATTTTAAATGCAATTTAGAAGACAAGGGAACTCTTGAATCGAGTAGTGGGAGAAATTTTGCCTTCATCTAGGTCTTTTTGATAGAGCTATCCTGCATTTGCATTACATGGAGAGAATGACCATGTGAACCTCTCTCAGGCAAGGGGACTCTAGCCCATGATCCGTCTACCACAGAGGATATTTCACGTCAGCACTGTGGTCGATGCAAGCCGGATGTGGAATTCGTGACGACTGGGATTTGAACCCGGTTGGCCTCATTGATCACAAACGATCTATCACCTGAGCCATTGCTGCTCACCTCGGTTTCTTAGGTTTTTTTTAAAACTTTTTTAATATGGAATTTGTTGATATTGAAAGACAACTTTTCATAAATATGTTATTTGGCGAACATGTGACCACAGTGTTATCTGAAATCTTTCACTTGTTTAATGGAACAATAGATTAACTCAGAGTTCTCTCTAAGAATTAAAACAGGCTGGGCTGTTTTAATTCTTAGCCTACTTTGAGTTTTATAAGGATTTAACACCATAAAAATCTATCATAATGTGTAATTATGTAATAACCAACTGAATTTTATTATCAACAATTTTTAAATTACCCTCTCATACAATTTTATGTGTATATTTCATAAAGTAATTCTTTCTCATTATCAAAATAAGAATAATTAAAGGTATGCTAATAATAAATTTTCTTTGAAAAAATTAAATTTAAAAAAAGTTAATTGACAAACAACTTGAAAGTTTCTTTCTGTAATTAAAAGTGAAAATGAAGAGAAAATAAACATTTAAAAGCACATGTTTTTAAAATAAAGTTATTTATTTAAACAATAGTTTTAAAATTTAACATAACTTAAACATTTATTAATCTCTCCGAAAAAGTTACTAATAAAAATATAACAAGTTGAGAATAATAATCCTAACAAAGTAAACTAATCATAACATAAATAGTATTTGTAAAAGTAATCAGAATGAAACCTATAAACACTGATAATTTTACCTGGGTATAATTATTATTTAAACTGTGAATTTTTTTCAAAATGTAACATGAATTAATAGGTGGTGTTTTAAAGGGAAGGCAGCTTATTTTTACAAAGAAGGCGTATTTATTGGGATCAAAGGGCAAGCTGGATTTGACGCCCTTCTTAAAACGCTTAGGGAGAACACTGACTGTTAACTTCGTAACAAACAGCTTACAATTATCAACTACATGTTTCAAAATAATAAGTAAAGTTGTTTACCTTATAATTTAAGATATTAGCAAGTTTTACTTTTATATTTTCTGTGTCTTAATGTTCTAAAATTGAATTTTATTTTTAGATTTTTTACCTGTAAAGTGTGATGCATGTTCAAATGTGTTTTGGTGAGTTCTTTTTAAATTTTTTACTGAATTTACCTTTCTCATTATATTAAGTGTTTTCCATTAAGATAAGACAGTTTTGTTTTTCCAGCTATGACCATTTTCAATACAATAAACATTCCTGCAATAAAGGATACCAAAAAGATGTTCAAGTACCAGTCTGTCCATTATGTAACTCACCTGTGCCATCAAAGAGAGGGGAACAGCCTGATATTGCTGTTAGCGAGCATATTGATAGAGATTGTCAGGCTGATCCAGCAATTGCAAAAAGAAAAGTTTGTTTCCCATTTTATCCATTATATTACAATTATATGCAAATTAAAAATTTTATGTGTTTAATACAAAATAAGTGTTTTATGCATGATTAAATAAGTATTTCACGTATAAAAGAAATTACCAACAATAGAAAATATTAACTTATTTTATTTCTTTTTTTCTAAATTTTTCTTCGCATTTAACAGTATGAACTTTCTTTAAATTTTTCTTATGCTATTCTTATTTGAGAAATTTGTTAAATGGAGGAATGTGCAAAATTTCTTAATATTTTAAAGTGCAATGTAAACTTTTTAAAAAATTTTTTTTTTTGTAGGGTATATTTCTACACATTTATATGTATATAACTATACATTTTCACATTTCTTAACTTCTTTGTACTCATATGAAATAACTATGTAACATTGTCTTATTAACAATAAAAAGCAAAGTATATTGACATTGAATTATTCTTCTTAATCTTTATAATTTATAAATTACTTAATTTCATTGCTCTTAAAGTTTTAAGTCTTTAATGTTTTATTGATCAGAAACCACCTTTTTTTTTGTTATCTTTCATAGTAAGTCAAACACCGGTTACAATTGTATTGCTATTGAAAAATGTCTATATTTAAAATTATATTGTTATTAAAACGTGATTCTCAATAATTTATTATTTTTTATTTCTTATTTTATATCTCAAGAAGAGGCTTCATTGAGTTTTTTTAGCTCAAAAGTTATTGAGCTCTTTTCTTATTTTTTATTTCATATAATTTCTTTTCTGTACCCAACTTGTGGAGAAGATCCATATCATAAAATTAAATTTTTTATAAAATCTGTAAGTTCTAAACTATTTGTGTAAACTAGGTTAATGCTATTTTGTTTATGGTAATATTTTAAATATTTACAAATTATTACTTTTTGTTGTAATGTTAATTATTATAATAATAGTTTAATTTAGGAGTGCTTATGAAAATATTGTAATATGTAATTCCGCTGACAGATCTGAATTCCACTGACATCTCTTTGGAGCTACATTTCTCTTTTTCCTGTAAAGTGTGTGTTTTTGTTGTCTTAAGTAAAGGAAATTAACTATTTTCATTTAATTTCCTTTACTTTGTGTACGAGTTCAATGATTTTTCTGTGAAGCATCTTGCTGTTATGAGAAATACCTGTCTCTTCACATTTGTCTTGTGTAATTTCTGCATGTAAAACTGGTGTTCGTGCAATTGAAATTATGCTTGAATGTCAATTTATCTTTTTTATTCCATATGCCAGATAGAGAGCGAAATTTCATTTACATTGCATCAATTTATTTTTAGTTTTGAAGCAACTTTTATGAACTACAACTAGTTCCTTAACTGCTGCTGGCGTATATATACGTCTCGGCCAGATGATGTGTTAACTGCCGCAGGCGTATATATACGCTTTCCCAAAGTACGATGCTTTGCATTGCGCTGCTATAAATAGAGCTACATCCCTGACTTGAGCATGCAGTAAAATGACCTTGAAAGTGTTTGCAATGAATGTATGTATTACCAATTTCGGAGGAGGGGAAGGGGGAATGATAAAGGGATGTGTTGGAAAAGTTATATCATGATTTTTATTGCTTGTGTGTTTCTATTTGAGTAAGGTCGGGTTTATTCTTTCGCTTTCGTTTCCCGTCTATATTCGTTGAGAATCCCGCTATCAGTGCAATGAATGTGATGTTGGTTTATGTGTCCAACCATGTTTCAGGATTTATCATACACCTGCTAAGTTTCAACATCTTTTAGATAGTATTTTTATTCTTTAATTTAAGTTTTGCATTTTCTTTTTTTCCTTTTTCTTCTCTTGTGAAAGTAAACTGTTTTTAAATTGTAAAGTGTGCATATTTCCCCCCACCTCAAAACACCGCATAACAAAGCGCACTTGAGCGAAAAACGGTGGCACTGGGGAGTGAATCACGTAAATTTTACTCAGCAGATAAGGGATTAATGTTAAGAATCTTTTCCAATTGCTGTTTTGTTATCCTGATAAAAAATTTTGTCCTGATTTTTTTTGTTTTTGCTTTTTACCCTGATATTCCTGATTTTTGTGCGCTAAAAACATATTTTAATCTATTTCATGTTCTGTATTCAGAATGTTATAGATTGATATCATTGTTTAAAAGAAAGTTTGATATTTTTTTCTTACATTTCATAACATTATAAAATTATATTGATAATATTGTTTGATAGCTCTTTTTTTATTGTAGGTTTATACCAGTAAGTGCTCAGTAAAAGGCTGTAAATTGAAAGAGGTAAGTGTTATATTTTATATAAATTGATGTTAGTTTACAGTAATTTGCAAAATTATGAGCTCCTAAGTTAATTTCCCCCCTCTTATTTCTGCTTTATATTCGTTTCTTTCAGATTGTTCGTATAAACTGTAATGTTTGCAATAAAAATTATTGCTTGAAACACAGGCATCCTGATGATCATAAATGTTCAGAGCAAAAAGTCGTATCTCCTGCCCAAGCTGCTGGGTAATTTTTTAAAATTTTACTTTATTCAAATATTTTGCTTTCACTGTTAACACGTTGAATGCCACAGTAATTTTACATGGCTTGCTCGTCTGGCCACACGGTAAATAACTACAAACTAAATTTGCAAATATAAACAGATTTTGCTAGTTTATAAAAGGTTTAGCATGACATATCTGAAAAAAAGTGGTGAATTATATATGCCTATGAATTGTTTAAAAATAGTGGTGGATAAAAATCTACTAAATTGAATTTATTAAACCAAGAATCACAATAATTAAGTAAATTTTGGATGAATTTTCTGCAATTCCATAAACAAGTGTAAATTTTATTGTTCTATATCATGTTATGCGTTGTCAGCCAGGTGTTTTTCGCAGCCTATGTGAAAGGTCAGTGTCAGCCACCGGTGGTTGATGCAGCCTAAATGGAAAGTCCAGTGTCAGCCACAGATGACTGACACGACGCTCAACCTGTTAAGTAGAGACAAGTTGAGATTTAATTTATGATTGAGTCCAAGCAAGCCTGATTTAATTTAATGTTTCAGTTCTAGATGTTACATGAAATAAATACATTCAATGCTTAATGACACCTGTGCTCCAAATGAATATAAACATTATAACATGAGGTTACTAATAATGTTAGTACACAAAGCTTCAGAAAATATTTAAATATAACTCATAAATACTGAACTTATTTTGACATAAAAATTATTCATTTATGGGTTTTCTTCGATAATTTTTAAGCATTTTGCTCCAAGCATATGGTGTTACACAGGTTACAAAGAACCTTTTTTAGCTAAGTAGCGTGCATCTAGAAAACTACAAATTCTAAGCAAAATAAAATTAAGAATGGAAATATATCTTATTTTAAATTTATAACAAACCACCTATTACAATATTTCACAAAGGGAGTGAATAATATCAAAACCTAAACACGCTTCAGTGTAGGGTGCATTTTTATCAGTAGGACAAATGGCAAAAAAAGAGATAATGTATTTAATAGAGGTTATTCTATTGAGCCTCTGTTGAATTATATCATCCCTGTTTTGCCATGTAATATATAACACTAGTCAACAGTGGTTTTGGTGCCAAGGTTTTTTGAGGTGATTTCATATGAATTTGATGCCCTGAATTCAAATACAGCATTAGTTTTTGCCTAGCAGCTCGAGTTTTTAAGATATAACATTTCAGTGAACTATACTTTACATTATTTTAAATGAAATTCATTGTTTGAACAAACAAACTAAACACGGAATTTTTTTTCTATTATACAAATATTATTATATACAAAGAAAGAGAAAAGTCATCAATTAAGCCAATTACTCACTAAACACTTCGGAAACTTCTTTTCGGAGAAATTTTAGAATGTATTTTGGCACCAGCAGTAATCTGCCATCATGGGTATCTCATCTCCCTTGGTAGCGGTCAACATAATTTTAATATCCTGGCGAAATCTTTCACCTTGTTCCTCACTAGTGTGCCCTAAATTATCAGGTAAATGGTCTAAGTGGTTGTATAAATAGTGCACCTTAATGCTTGTGTTACACCTTAGGGATCTGAAACTATGGAGCATCTCGTTTAATAGTTCAACATAGCTTTCAGCTTTGTGTTTGCCCAGAAAATTTCTGATAACTAACAAATCAAGTCTAAGCTTGATTCTAGTAATATTTAGTGGGCAGAAATAACAGTCAACGAAGTGATATTTGGGTTCTCTCCAAACCATTGGTACACCAAATTTCAGACATTACCTTTTCTCCGCAGTCAATTGTCGTAAATGCTCCGTACAAGTTTCACAGACCCGATGGGGCTCCCAGGTTTCATCCATATCACCAAGCCTAACACCAACAACAATCCAAGATAAGCTATCTTTACGGAGTCACTAACAGCTTTTCTGTTTTCCGGAAACATGTATTTTCCACAAACGCAGCAAAAGACATCAGGATGATGTACACAGTTTCTTCGACTTGAACTCCTTTTATTTCTATTCAGCAACACAAAAACAACAATCTACGTTATAGGTTAAATTTATAAAAACTCTTTACTAAACAGAAATTTCAAGCGACGCCAACATTGATCTCTCTGCACGGTGTGAACTCACACACTAATCTCAACTACAGCTGAGGTTTTGAAGGTAACTTCAGGTACAGAAAATGATTGAATTTTATTCATCTTCTCGGATTTTTCTGGAACTAACTGGATGGCAGACGGTTAATAAGAAAGTTAAATCCTACATATTAACAATCTGCGTCCAGTTAGTTATATTTGCCATAGCGTTAGTCTTCTTTTTATAACAATTTGATTAAAGTAATAGTATTTATTTATAAAATAATAATATTATTTCATAAATATTATTTTAATTTAATTGTTATGAAAATGAGGCTGACAATGGTACAAATATACAAGAACCAATCCTTGTATAAATTTTATGGCATTTATACTTGGAAAGTATTGAATAGAAAATAACATTGATAGATAAGTGAAATTATCTAAAAATGTAGATCTGATAAAGAAAAACTGATTTCATATTTGGATTCCCAGGATAAAATCCCAGGCACCAAAAAGAAATTTTTTTTTTTGTTGACCAGTGTAATATTACTTTTTTCAATGACAGTTTTAGTATGCTCATATAATTAAAATCTTTGCAATTGAGTAAACTTTAAACATATTTCTTATTTATATTTTATCCCCTTTTTTAATTTGTTATTTTTATACATATTTTTCAGTGCTGCTGCTCTTGCCAGAGCCCAGAACACAAGAAAGCCCATATTTCAGTGGTTTTCTAGTCAAAGCGCTTCAACTGACCACAGACGTAATGTTGCTCCTCTTCCGGAAGTTTCTGTTACAACTGCTGTTCAGGGCAGCATGGTAAATTTTTAAAATTTGTTAAGTTAAATTTTTCTATTTATTTGCAAGAATTTAAATGTAGAATTTATTACCGGAAAAAAGTTGATTTTAAAAAAATTGAGAACTTTTTTTAGATAGTAAACGTAACGTAGATAAAGGTTAACTTTTATAACTAATATTTGAAGGGTGTTTTTAACTTTCAAAGTGTTGATTTAATTTTCAAAGTGTTTATTTAATGATGTTTATGTTTTATTTAATTATAATAATTAAAATTTTGGAAAATGTTGCCCTCACTAGGCACAGAAAAATAGACAGCAGTCTTAATATTTTGGAAAGTTGAAATACTTGAAATTTTTCTTTAAGAAAAGGAAAAAAAAAAAACATAAATTATCCTTATGTTGGTATCCTTGTGCATTAATTTAAAATGAATACTTGAATTTTAAGTTTTTCTGATAAAAACTATTTTAGCTACTTAAAAAAAAAAAAAAAAAAAGATTTTAACATTAAGATAAAAACTGAAAATAACTTAAAAGTATATAATATATAACAGATATGTAATTTAATTTGAGAGATAAAATCGAGTGAAAAAATATAATACAGCTTTTTGGATAATGTTGAAATTTCAAGAATTATTGGTTAAGCATAAATTTTATTTTTTAAACTTGCATGGCTTGATGAGAATTTAAAATTTTTGTTCTTTTCCTACAAAAAATATTCAGTTATTCTTGGAGGGGTTTTATGTGTGTGTTGCAAATGACTGCTGCAGTGGACTATAAGATTCAAATAAAATTTTTATTTTGATGTAAGAAATAGTAAAGCGTCCTTGGCAAACTGGAGAGGAGCGGTTGACCCGCATTATTCTCTGTACAGAGAGAGAACGAGAATGTGTGGTTATTTCCCGCGGCGCGTGATGAACGCCACTTCCACCCTCTCATGATCTTTTCGAAGATCATGCATGGGTGTTAACTTTATTTCTTACAATTGAACATATTTTATTAAGCGTTAACAATTCTTAAATAATAAATAACATTTAAAAATTATATTTTTATAAAATTATCTTAATATAAGCAGGTTTTAGTACTGTGTGTAAAGGAGAAAAGAAAGTAAGCAGTAAGAAATCAAAACTTTTGAGTCAATGTTTTTGGGTCGTATTCTATTATTTAAATATCTCCTGCTCAAAATAACACATTTAAGGCTAAATTCTCAAACCATTAAGATTGAGCCTTAACACATAAAATTTTGATCTCTTGATTAAAAGCTGGAGAAAAGTAATTTTGCGTACTGTATATTGTATCGTCACACCAATAAATGACTTTTGAAAATGATTAGGTTAATTAAATTAAATGATTAAGATAAGAAAATGATCAAGTTAAAAACTTTTTTTACCTTAGACTGTTTCCCTCTCGAAATATTTAGTTTAGAAAGGTTATGTTAAGTAAGAGAGAGTGCATGTTAAAACAAGACTTTCAATGTAAATGACCCTTTGAAGGTTAGTTAAAAAACTGCTGATTTTAAATTCATAGTTCTTTAATAAATTATTACAATCTTAAAAAAATGCTATGATTTCTGTATAATATATTTTACTGTTTCATTATGTTTGCATTACAGTTTATCTTTTTCTTCATTTTATTTATAGACAGAAGATGAAGCTTTAGCACTTGCACTACATAAATCCTTAAATGAGAATGCACCTAAGTAAGTTTATCTTAAGTTATTTAAGAACTTATTGCGTGATATTTTTTCTAGTTGTAATCTAATCTAATTAACATCTAAGATATAACTGTAAATGATTTTTTTTTGTAGGCAAATATGATATTTCAATTAAATTAATAGTTTTAAAATTTCTTTTCTGGGGAACTATTTCACTGTTGATAGAGAACTATATTTTATTAGGCAATATTTATGAAAAAAGGAATATTTTATGAGGTTAATTAAATTATTTATGAAGGAATAAGTTATAATAAAAAATGTTTATCTTTTGGAAATGGCTCTAATAATACATTGAAATATGCAAAAAGTAAAATTAACATAAAGAGGCTTAAATTTTCTGAATCTGCTGAAGAAAAAAAGTGTGTTTGTTCAAAAGCATTATTTTTCATCTAATTTTGTATTTTAAATTATTATCTGTTCTGAATAATTAACTTCTGTTCCAAATTTTAAAATACAAATAATAAAATAAAATAAAAAGTTTCTAAGCATATACCATTTGCTATTTTTTACTTTGAGCACCATCCATTGATTTCTTTGTTTAGTGTTAAATTCTTTTTTATTGCATCTTACATAATAAAGAGTCAAATTTCCTCATTATTGCTTCTTTCTATGAAGAATGTTGTGAGATATATTATCACTTATTTTAATGTGAATATTAAAGTGCAACGTAATTAATTGGATTTAAATTTAATGCAGTATGCACCATAAAATTCAGAATTTATTAAGTCAATTATTTATCAGTATTTTCTACTGTGTAGCATTTTTTATAATAGGATGTAATTTTAAATGTGCATTACTTTTGTCATTATATTAATTACTTGGAGGCTTCGCCCCCTGCTCGCTGGTGCTCGCCAACCCCCGGAACTGCTTTCGCAGTTCATTTCGGATTGCTTCGCAATCCGATGCTCTCTTTGCTCGCTCATTTGATATGTTCTTAACATCTAGCTTTTGTATACTTTTTTGAATACTGAAGTTCCGAAAACTTTTCACTGTAGAAAATTCTAAACCTGTGCATTTCAATATTAATTTGAAATTGCAAACAGTTCACATATTTTTCTTAATCACACTATTCTAAATTTCAGTTGTTGAGAAAAGTAACTGTTGTAAGTTTTGTTTTAAAGTCTTTCCCACCAGAGGGCTAAAACCAAGTGTTGTAAAACAATATGAAATAGTACTGAACGGCGGATGTAAAGCATTGGCTTCGATGAAGATAATTTTGTGAGAATTTTTTTGATAATTCGGTGAGAATTCACCCGATTAGGTATATGATGCTCACTACGTGCTCTTGCGCGGCGAAGCCTATCGATTAAAGCGTTTTATATAATATAGATTAGCCATATGATGCTCACTACATGCTCTTGAGCGCCGAATCCTATCATTTAAAAATGAAAACTGTTGCCAGCGCGAGAAAAGAAATATCCGTTTTATTGATACATACGTACGTATTAGTGTTTTATATAATATAGATTGATTTGGGATATTATTAAAATGGGATATCACAACTTTAAAAAATAATATTTTTGTCTTTTAATTGAGAGAATAAGACATTAAAACTTGATCACCCATATGAAGATGTGCAAAGCTTAAAATAGAAATAGTTATCTTTATTTATTTTCACATTAAGGAAAATGGGAAATTATGTGTTTTAAATAGCAGAAAAGTACTCAATTATTGTCAAAAATTTAATGAACTTTATATTAATGGGATATTGAAAAATGAATATTTCTTCACTTAATTAAATATTTTTTTTTGTTGCATTCATTAAGTTGGTAGCTCAATTTCTTTATAATTATTAAATTGTATTTAGTGGAAATAATATGCCACACAAAATTGCTATTAAGTATGCGTTTTTTCTTCTTATTAAATCAGTGGTTCCCAGTTTTTTCTGCTATGGAACCCTAAACTTTTGGCCAAGAACTAAGTTTTAATAAATAAATTTCTTTCGCAATTGCAAGCATATTAATTAACAAAAGGCTCTTAATAATTTTAAAAATATGAGTGATCTAAATTATATTAATTATTTTCAAAATATTTAGTGAATGAGTTTAGGGAATGCAATTTTTTCACCAAGTTGTTTTATCAATATTAGTTAAAAATTGGGTTTTGTGTCAGACAATTGAATTCATTGGTCATGAACAGCACCTAGTCTATTTTTTAGTTTGATTTTAATGCATGCATAAGCTGAAAGTGAATGAGCTGAAATATAGTTTAAGCAAAAATGAAGAAGAAAGGAAATAAGCATTGAAACTGGTTATCAGAGTTGAATTTGGTTATTTTTTATCTTCATTTTTGGATTTGATTTATTTTTATTCGATGCAAAATAGTACTTGAGTTTTTCGTAAATCCAAATATGCTTTTCTTAATTCATTATATTGTTATTAGAAAAAAAAATTGTTTTGAAATTTTTCTTCTCAAGCTTTTCAATTAAATAATTTCATAAAAATAATGGATAATTTATAAGATATAAATTTAAATACAAGTTTCGAAGATCATAGATAGGTGCATAAAATTTTTTAAATAAATTAAAAAATTCTCTAATCTCATGATATCTTCGAAACCTCTGGGTTCTGCTGAATGCCATACCTTTGTGTCTATAACAGTGACTCGCATCTCGTATTGTATTTGATACCAAGAGGGTAATCAATATGCGTTCTAAACACAAATTGTAAAATAAGGACAACATAATATAGCTGATCTTGTAAGTATTTTACCCAGATAGCCCAGACAAATCACTTTTTCTCCCTCTTATTCACTGGAATAATGGTGGATACGAAAAAAAGCATCTTACAAATTTTCTTAGGAAAGTCCTTCAATTCAGAAGTTTGGCTTCAGCTGTAGTTGTTTTTGCTCATTATTAGTTATATTCTGTTAATTATTTGAAATTTGATCTAAGGCTCCTTAATTTTTTATCTTTATTCTCCAAATTAATCTTAATAAATAACAAAATAAATTTTTTTCTTTTCCTACATGTTTTTTTTTAAGAATAATTTGAAGCATCTTTAGTCTTTAGGTATTTAGTGCATCTTGATATTGATTTGAATTACACTCACATTTCCTTCTGTTTTTATGTGTTTATCAACAATGTAAACATTAACTGCGCCCAAGTAAACTTTTTATCTTTATGAAAATATGCCGATCTGGAATGAGGTTTTTCTGCAGATTTTATATTTCCTACATTTTGTTATTGTTTAGATAGTAAATGAGCTTCTGCTTACGACTGAATTGCAAAATTTCCAACAAATATTATTTTCTTTATAATTTACTTGTTACTAAATTATTGACAATACATATTCTTGTTTTACATAGCATTGAAACCTATTTTATATTTTCAATAAAGGATTAATGAGTTTATAATTTTTGTTGTAGAAATATTCAAGAGCAGGAAGATATGCTGCTTGCACAGGCTTTGGCCCAATGTGATGATTCTCAGAGAGTGAGTTTTGTCTTTTTTTCATTTTAAAGAAAGCTATTTATTAATGTTAATGCTAAAACTTTTTTATTCAAGTTTAAAGTGCCTTTGTTTGGGTCTAAGTGTGTGTTGCAAATACTGAAAATTTGGTCGTAAATTATTAATTTTTATTAAAAAAAATTGTTTTTAAAATCCTTAATTAGTGAATAAACACATCTTTTTTTATCGATGGTTTTACTCTATTTAAGTAATGCATTAAAGAATATTAAAGTTGTAAGGACTCTTATTTTAATTTGCTTCTGTTGTCATCGTTGAGTGATAAAGAGGGAATTTTTACTTTGCATATACCATTGCCTTGTTACAAATCATGTGGTTTAAAATTTTGTCAATAGTCGTTTTATTTATATTTCTTTTTCCTCTTTTTCTCTCTTTTTTTTGTATTGACTTTTTAGACGATTTTTTACTGAAAAGTGCAAGCCCGTGTGGTAACATTGTGAATGATCCTTCTTTTCGTTATTGCTCCTAGAGTTAGGCATTTTTAGTGATTTTATCCTTAATGCATGCTAGCTTTTAATTTATTTTAATGCATGTTTTTTTTTCTCTCTCATTGTAATGATTGTATATTGTCATATCTCATGTTAAGTACTTCTGAAAAATAACAATTTTTTGAAAGTAAAATTAAGTAGCAAGTTAAATTCATAGCATGCAGAATTATTTTATTTTGCATTGAATCTTGTAAACGGCTTACTCGAATTCTTCAGTTCGTTATAGAAGTTATAGTTTTAGAAGTTATAATTTTATTTTTTTTTTACATTCAATCCTGAATTTTTAGTCTGAAGTTGATTTTTGTTTTTATGTCAGAAATGATTGAGGAAGAAAGTGCTATCTTTCTTGACTTTTCAACTGAAAATTTGTTTTTCAGGTATCTTTACATGTCCAAAACACCATTCCCCCCCCCCCCCTGTATTTTGTTATTTAACCAAATTTCATTTAGGAAATTAGACTTGCATAGAGCTATACAAGTGAATCTAATCTGAAGCTATTTAAAAAATAAATAATGGCAAGGTTTAGTTTTGACTTTTCTTTCTAAGTGTATCTGAAGATTTCTTAGCATGTTTTTCAACTCCTCATCTCCTTTCAATTAAGGAAATTTTTGTTCTATTTTGTACAAAAATTGACTTTTGTTTGATTTAATGAAAATTTCAGCAAAATTAATATGTTCAACAGCTTAAGGCCTGGGGGGTCTGCTTGTTATAGGATGCACCTTAAAAAAAGTTGAACTTTAAAGAACAGAAATGCTTCTTTTTTTTGTTGTTCAGCAATATTGCAAAACATACATACGAAAATACATAAAACAATAGTTTGAAAATGAAATGCTTATATGTAAAAATTGAAAAAGAAACACATAAAAAGGACAATTTGAGAAAGGAGTACTATTACTTTTTAATTTTCTAATTACGGATTTGGAGGCATTTACCCATTATGAAACTGTACTGTGCTTTTTCCCTCTATCTCAAACCTTTGAATTTGTTTTTTCTCCGAATCAGATTTTATGGACCCTTGGAAAAGCTTGAAAGTGTTTGATTGGTTGTGTTATTATATAGTTAGTTTCTTTTTTGTCAAATTTCAAATAAAAATAGAGGAGCATTATAATTAATAAACAGAATATTAACCTCAGATAAAGTTTATGAATGTTATTAATATTCAGATAAAATAATCTACTTACAAGGGCTTAGATAGTTAAGAATACATTCTTTTTCGTGTTAACATTGTAAATTGATTTAGAAAATCAAAATTTTAATTTTGTTAAGTAAAACTTGCTAAATTTTTCCCCTTCAAATTTTAGCTGTATATTTATTTATATTTTTAGCTGAAGTTTACTTGACATTTTTGTAATGCCTTTTTACTCTTATTAAAAATTGAATATTTTAGAATGCTTGCGCAATTACATTAAGTTATTCGGGTGCGTAGCATTTTTAAAAAGTGCTTATTTTTCATTTATGTTTTTTAAAAGCCCTTAAAGATGCTTTTTTTTTATTTGGGGTTTGTAAAAAATGGTTAATTTTATTTCGTTTAAAAAGAGATTTTTTTCTTTGCTCTGTCGATTGCCGTTCTAAATTATAAAAAATGCATGATTTTCACATTTTTCTCTGCAATATTTATCAGAAACTAGTTATTTTATCATGCTTATATAAAGTTTTTGAAAATGTTGAATTTTATTAATTTTACTTTTAACGATAGAAAAACTAATTTTTATTACTGCACAAATCTTAGTTATGATTTTTTTTTGGAAAGTAGTACAGAAATATTTTTTACTTGCTTAAAATGTTCTTAAAAGGTGATCATTTTTTGTTGAAAAATCTGGCTACGCTCCCCAGTTATAGTTTTAACAACATTAATATTTTAATTTTCTTTGAAATTTCATAATATTAGATAAATTTTGTAAATATAGTTGATAAAGATCAAGAATAAATCTATATCAAGAATATCTTTTACCCAAATAAAAAGTTAACTCAATTGTACTGAGTTGTTTGGATAAAAAGTTTTATTGGTAATAGGCACAAATTATACAAAAAATGAAATTATGTGTCATTTTAAAAATTCCAAGGCCAATTTCCACCCATATCTAAACAATAAACAATTTAAATGAAAAACAAATTGTATTTAAAATGTAAATAAAACATTTATTATATTTTTTAATTGTAATAGAGCAAATGGTGTAGTTAAGAAAACAATGTTTTGAAATTACAAATGCAGTTTTTCCAGTTTATTGTCAATATCTTAACTGTCTCTGTTTGAAATAAAGTTCCTCATTCACAAAAACACATTCTAAAATAACTAACAGGAATTTTGATTTTAAAATTATAAGTTAGCTTACAAAATGTGCTCCTTACGTAAGAAAATGTGATACAAAAAGGTAAAAATTCTTTTAAAAATTATTGTTATAATTTTTTTTAAAATTCTAGATATAATCTATTTTCTTAAAATAAAATATTAAATTTTCTATTAAATATTGTTTAATATATTTTTATATTTGTTAATATATTAATATATATGTGCTTTTCTAAAGTGTTTAAAAGGGAAGGCAAATTTTATTTCATGTAATTACAATTAAAAATTGAAACTGGATTTTTATTTTTAAAGTTTTTTCATTGCTGGTCCTTGATTTGTATACTTAAATGTATGGTCTTAGTATAAAAATTATGAATATTCAGTTAATTATGAGAGGAATTTTTTTTAGTTGGCTTAGGCAAAAATTAACATTTTGAAAAAATCATCCACATTGGCTGTGATGTATAATTTATGATTATTTTAAACATAATTTATTTGTGTATATGTAAAACTTATTTTATCACTTAAGATTTTTTAAGCTTTGCTTTCAATAAAAATAATATTTTTGATAGCTTTATATTATAGTTTATGTTTAGTTGTTATTTAAACTATTTTTTTACTAACTGTTCAAATCTGTTATACTTTTACTAACAGCCTCAAAATCTCACCACCAGAAGAAATACAAAATTGCGAAGTTGATGATTCTTGAAATATAAGCATTACTTTCTGATCTTTTGTATGCAAGAATGTTTAATTTATTAGTTTTTGCTACTTTTATATTCCTGAAACAATTGTACTATTAATTTTTTTCCTATTTTTGATTTTTAGTGAATAAATTAATTTTCAATTTTTGTTGGTTTTTAATTTTGTTTCCAATAGAATCTATTCCAAATAATAGAATAGATTCTAAGTTATATTTAGAATTATTAGTGTTTGATTGAAAATGAAAATTAGTATAAACCTAGAGAAATACTTATCGTGAACATATAGATATGTAATTGTAAAAGTTATTTCCTCTATCATTTGTAGAGCTCTTTTACCAGTTTAAAAATATCTTTCTTACTTGTGCAAACTTTAATTTACACAAGCTAAATTGATTCAAATTATTTTTTATTTTAGCAATAATTTTCTAACATTTTTCCAAAATGTATTTTAAAGTCTTGTTTATGTAAACTTTAAAGTATAGATATGCATTTTAGAATCATTATTTTAGATTAATTATTAAAAGCTGAGTAAACTCTGCCAATCTGATCTATGCAAATAATTGTATACCTGGTTTAATTTCTAAGTTTTGCATCTGAATCATAAAAGATGTGTTCCTGATACCATGCCCTAATAACACTATGCACTAGCAAGATAATAATATACCGTTTACCTCATTTATTGTTTATTAGATCTGAAGGGTAGATGATTTATTAAATTGTTACTTCCTATTCTTTTTGTAATGTTTGTGTCACCAATCCTTTTTTTTTTTTTTGTTAAACTTTCCCTAAGTACACAAAATAACTAATATAAACTATACAACTAACTATTAATGACTAATTTTGTTATGTAGTAACAGCCAGGTTGAAGTTTGAAAAAAAACCCCAGATAGTTTTAATCTTTTGTTTAGGGCTAAGCACAGAGCTAAAACAGTGGAAGAACTATGTTAAAATCGTCAAAAAGGAATAGAACTTTTTTCTTTCTTTCAAATTTAACTTATTAAACATGTGGACACAGTTAATATGAAGTTTTTCTTTCTTTGTACTACTTTTCTCTTTAGTAACGTAAAAACTAATTTGTTTGTAGGAAAACAGTAGGTTAAAGTTATTAAAAAAGTAAGAACTAACATACAAAGTTCTAGAAATATGTTAAAGTGATGGAAAAGAGTGCAGAAAATTAATTTATCTCTTTACAAGCTATTAATAACTAGTTATAATTCTTATTTATCTGTTTTGCTGTATTCCAAGTATTTAATTAAACATAAATCACCTAAATTATATTGCTATTTTTATTTTTTTCCTCTGAAAATGTTAAATAATTTTTATGTTGAGAGGAATATTTGCTTAAAACAAATATTAAGCACACTGAGTTTGCTAAATTGTAAAATATAACTAAAAACTCTCAATTATAAATATTTCTGATTTTTTTGTTATTAATACTCTTGAAAATATTTTGGTTGTAATCAGTAATGGCAAGTTTCTCCCCAATGGTAAAAACGGAGGAGAAAATTGCCCTGGAAGAAATAAATTTCTTCCACCCCAAAGGAAATTCTTTTTTTTTCTTTTCTCTTTTTAAATAAGCATTAAAAATGTTAATTTTTAAAAATCAGTTTAAATAATAGCATTAATTTCAAAGCTTTTTAATGCAATTTTAAATGAGTGAAAACTAGAAAGCAACAATTAAGAAGAAAGAGAAATTTAACCAATTTGTTAAGAAATTAATATAACTGTAGTTGTCCTGTGTTATCCCCATGGTTTAGATTAGCCCTAAAATAGTTCCTTAAACTTGTGCAATTGTTCTATTAACTTTGAGACATGCATTGATGCTTTTCGGAATAGATTTTCTACAGTAATGTGGAGAAACTCCATTATGTGCTCTGGATGCTATTACATATTTTATGTGAAAAAAAAAAACAGGATTTCTATTGGTCAGAGAACAGGGAAAACCCGGAATTCTTAGAGAATTTTATTTTAACTCAAAAAAATCAGGGAAAATTGCAATTTTTTTTACAATAACCTGGCTAATTCCCATATCATGCCGGGAAAATAACCAGTTGTTGAATTGTCAATAATAGTAATCAGTTACTGAGATAGGAGATAATTAATTCTAACATCTATAAAATTATTTGCTATAAAAATTTCACATTTTAGTCAAACTGACATGTTTTTATCATCATTCAATGATAACACAAAAATCTGATCTCACAAAATCTGATATTTTGCATTACAAATAAAAATATTCAAAGTTTTCTGATGAAAAATTGCTTGGTATAGATAAAATACGACTGGATTTACATAGAATTTTTTTTTCTTCTGAAATTGAATGGGGACCCTGAAATTAGCACAGTAAAGCCCAATTTTATAATTCTATAAAGAGCTATTAAAATATCATATTCAAATTTTAATTATCTGAATTTTATTACAATTTTGTGTTTGTTGCCTTTCTCAATAATCCTCTTTCTTTCAGAGGCAAACTCCGAAAGAAAAGAATTGTTGCCTATCCTAGTGACGTGATCTTACAGAAACTATATCTGTCCTGTTTTAATTCTTCATTGCTTTTATTTGTTAATATATCATTTTTCTTCTCAATCTCAAATGCTTGTTATATTTTTTGTAAATAATCTAGAATTTATATATTTGATGGTTGTCATTGCTACATTTATTAAATTTAATAATCATTAACTAATTTTGTCTTTCTTATCTAATCTGTTCTGATTTTATTTGTTCTATTATTTTTTAATGAAAACTTATCTTCTTAAACTGTTACCTGCTAAATGGTATTAACTATTTTTACCTATTCCTTTTAAAATGTTATCAGTAAAATTTTTTATGAAAAAAAGTACTACATTGTTCTCCATATGAGTGAGAATTTCTTTGGTAGATACACACATAAAATAGTATAAGAGGGTAATTTAAAAATTGAGGATCCAATTCTGCTATTACACATTTTGATGAAATTTAACAGTGCTAAACCTTTCAAAACTCAAAGTGCCCTATTCTGTGAGTAAGCACCCTGTCCTTTTTTATTCCTGGGGAGAATTCTGGATACCGGGCAAAAAAATTGGAAATTTTTTTCTTTTGGGACAGAAAAGGCAAAGAAATATTGCTAGTGAAGCATGTTTCACATGCTATTAATTTTATTTACCTTTTGAGCAAAAATTCCATTCCTATCCTTTGCAGAAAGTTATGTATTTTACTATCTTTTTTCGAAAGTGAGTGGTGGAAAATATTTTTTAACTTTTGTGCTGCGGAAAATTAAGTTTTTATGTTAATTAATAATAGCTATTTATACCTCAGTGTTATATAATAACAATTTTGAAAGATAAAGTACAGTGAACTTTCTGACTTTACAGTATTGGCTTTTAATTTTCTTTGTGAAAAAACTATATATATATATTTTTTACTGGATTTAAATTACGTAAGTTTTGGTTAGAGGAAATTTTTTAAAAAAATTTATTGAAATTTCAAAAGACTATTTTGATCTTTTGAAGCCTTTAAATGTATTTTGGAATTTCCATGCTATAATTTCAGTGTTCATTGTTGTTCATTCATTGTAGTGATTACACAATGAATGGTCATTTAAGGGCTGCAGGTTGTGCATCTTAGATACGATGATCATTATACATATCTTAGAATATGATGCAACTAATCATTTTTGTTAATTGTGGTTTAGACCAATAAAGTACTAATTAATAACTTTTTTTTGTATGTGAGAAAGCTGCATTAATGTTCTCTGGAATATTTAATTATATCTATGTGCCGTTTGGAACATGCTTAAAGATACATATATTTTTATCTACTGCTTATGAAAATTTATTTATTATTTTTATAACTTCCTACAATTTCGAAATCTATTGTTCTTAATTTTTATGCTCCTAACTTTTTTTTAATAATAGTAATTTTCTTAGTAAATTTAATAAATAATCCGATAAAATATTCCAAAATATGTTTTATTTTTAGTTAGTTTTCAAAATTATTCATTTTAGAAAAAAATGTCCAATTTATAGATGTGTTGTACATTTTAAATATTTTAGATTCTTTATACAATTTTGTGCTGAAAATATATCAAAAAATTAAACCTCGAATATCACTTAAGAAAGTACTTCAGTTTACAAGTTTGTTCCACAAAAACTATATTTTAACAAAATCACACTTTAAAGAATGTGTATATAATTTGTATTCCATTTTTAATTTTCTCTAAAATTAATGTCCAGTTGCGAAGTTTGTAAAAATTAGTTTATGAAAATCAATTTATGAAACCAGTTTATGAAAATTAAAATTGTTAAGAAAAATTTCCAAGTTTGCTCAGCAAAATCTCTTAAAAATTTGAAAATATTTTTTTAGACAAATATTATAAGTTACTTTTAATTTTTTAATTCTGTTCTCAATTTTTTTCACTAAAAGATGATCAAAATTTTAAAATTTGCTTAGGATTGTTTAAAATGTTTTTTATTTTTAAATTTGCACTATGAATTAGTTTCTTTAGCTAAAATATTTAACTTTTTCAGTTAATAATATATTACTCTTGTAATTTTTAATTTGCAAATTGTATAAAATGTTAAACTTCAGAAGAGCAATTTATAGATTAATTCTACTAGTTTGTATCACTAACTCTATTTCTGTATTTTTTTCTTTCACACAAATATTTGAAACAAATATATGTTAACATTTTTTTTGCATTTTAGTCGGTTTTGTAACTAGCTTTTAAATCTAGCTTCTTGTTGAAAACTTAAAAGAAAAGGAAAAGAAAACTAAATGAAAACTTATGAATTAATTTTAAAATTTTGTATTTGTTATGCCCATATCTTTTTCATACTTAAAAAAAGGTGTCATGCACATTGGTTTTTGGGTTATGATTTTTTTCAACAAACAGTCTAATACCGATTTTTTTTTTTAAAAACAATACATAAGAAATTTAAGTTAAATCATAATACCATAAATGAAGTACGACATTCACTTATCCAATTAAAATCTGACCAAAATTTTCTATATGAAAAGGGACAATTTGGACTTTAAGATTTTTGAGTGAAAAATTGTAAAATTAATTTTTTTGGACAATGAAGTTACCATTTAGATATGTATGTTTCATTTGTTTTTCACAAATGGAGAGTTTTCTGTTGATACCTTGAAAAAAATTTCAAAAGTGAAAGGTTGCTTAGAAATTAACAATTGCTATTTTGTGTCACGAGACCCAATTAGAAATACTTTTTCAAATTCTAATTATTTTCAAAATATCTAAGATAAATGTGCTATCTCATTCATATTTAAGTTTTTATTTTTGTACAAATGAATGGTAAATGTTAAAAATATTTCTATGAAAATATGACTAGCATTTTAAAAGTCACAAACTATACTTTACATTTAATTTTACAAAACTGTGCCTTTTTATATTTTTGTGTCATACTTAGCTTCAACTCAGTTCATGCTTTAAGTAGTTCACATTTAAATTTTACTATTCTTAAATACTAAAGTTATCAGTAACTAAATTGTTTAAAATAAGAATATTTTTGACAAATATTTTCATTTAAAAGGTGCCATGCATTGTTTTTTGATTCTATTGGCAAATTTCTGTCAGGAAATTCAAATTTTATGCCAAATCCACTATCCTTAGCAATATTACTCAATATTTTTATTTTTGTTACCTCTATTTGCATGATTGTTTGCAATTAAAAAGTGACTGGAACGTTTAATATTACCTTAAAGATAATTAAAGAGCTTAAGAGGATGCTATATACATAGCTGCCAACTCTACTGAATTTTCCAGTAGACTACTGGATTTTTCCAGTTTCTCCTGGTCTGGTTTAATTAAAATTCTCCTGTTTTTTGTACATTTTAGAAAATTCCCTAAAATTGAGTAAATTTCCTAACAAAATTCCTATTGAAATAGAATTTTTGTACAGAGTATTACTTGTTTGAATATTTAAATAAGTATTACTAATACATAATGAAGCGAACCTCATTCATAAAAATAAGTTCAAAACTTTTTTTGTTTTAAGATGTTCAGTTTATTTTGATTCAGAACTTCAGTTTATTTTTTTTTAAATTATGAGTATACATAATACATAACATTTCAAGTATGTTTAATGTCAATCATAACTGGAAAATATTACAATTATTTTTATATTGATGACTATAAAAATCCCTAAAATCCCCTGTGTAAAATATTTAGTACATAATGCAATAATTATCATGAACTTTACTATCCAAACTTATGACTTTTATGTACCCTTTCTAAATTTTTCGTAAAGCTGTGTACCACTAATAAAAAAATTTGTGTATTTTTTACTATAAAAAATTGCACAAAAGTTAGAAATCGCAACTGGCTGTTGACACCACTAAATATTCACTGTTAACTCTGCAAAAAATAGGCAATAGAAAAATGCGTAATCGTAAATTTTCATCACTAGCTTTGTTTTTAAATAAAAAATTTGTAAATTTTCGTTTCTTTCAAGATATTTCGCATAAGAGCGCGTACCCCCGCTGAACGGTTCCCGTACCCCAGGGGGTACGCGTACCACACTTTGGGGAACACTGCTCTAAGCTATCCTCTCATACTTAGTTTTCATTTTGATATTTTGAAAATTTCTTTTCAATGCTTAGTTTAGGTTTGCCTGAACTCTTTCTAGATTTTAAATTACTTCCCTCTCTCTTTAAATTACTATTACATCCTCTCCATGGATCAAAATATTCTGCTAACAGTTTTTTGATATTCATATACATTTTTTCTGGCTTTCTTAAAAATAACTGATTTGAAAAATCAATTCGAGAAAGATGGAATGGAATTTTACAGTTTTCTGTGTTCTGCTCAGGAAGCTAGATATAATTTATTCTCATTACATTCAAGTTACTAAAGTTATCAATGCTGAAAAAAAAATTTAAAACTATGTTTTTAAAATGTGATGCAGTGTTTCAAAAAAATTAACTGTTGCTCATACAAATATCTGAGTTTAAATAGTTTGACAAACATCTGAAAACAGTGCTTTATTGTTTTTCAGTTAGCAGCGCCATCTATTGTTGAGCATTTTAATAGGTTAAAATTAATGGCTGTTCTTCTAAGCAGAAAACAGTATTAAATATTTTTTTAATTGACTTTTCAACTTATTACTTTTTTGGGATGCCAGGCAAATATGAATTTTTCTTAAATAAAGAAAACGACACTTATTAGACAGGTTCTTCTACAATTAAAGTCATTGTCATGCTTTTTGGTGTATTAGAATAATGACACATTTTCACATTTAAAAAGTTTATTTTAATTCACACATAACGCGTACATTTTCATTCCAGATTAAAAAGATTCCACTTTCATAGATCTTTGAACATCTCACAAATACATACTCAAACATCTAAGAAACATATATTTTATTTTTTCTGTATGTTAAAAACTTTCATTTTTTCAATCTTTGTTTTTTTTAAGCTACTTTCTAATAGTTAAATATTTGTATTGTACAAGAACATTTGTGGTAGCTCTCTCATTGGCTAACCATCTGGTGCTATTTACAAAGTTTGTTTACACTTATCAAATTACATGAACATGAACAATTTGCATTCTAAAACATAAATACATTTTCTACTGACCTGGATACGTTTTGGAAATGATAGTTTGTCAGTTTCTCTAAAAATCGACTGGACAGCACTAAGGGACTTATTTGTGTTGAAAAGAAACAATTTTAAGTTTGGGCTAATGAAGACAAGAAAGCTCATTTATTTTTTTTAAGATATTCGGAAGCCTTTTTTGAATAGTAGTCCAACTCCACTTTTTAAAAAAAAGTAGGGTTAGCCACACTTTCAAATTATTTCTATCGTCTTTTAAAATTGTTACATCTTAAGCCTATTTTTGCTGCCCCGCAGATCAGACAAGATGGGAAATACAATATATTCAATAATTTTAAAAGCTGTATCTCAAAATTTACAAATGTGGAATTGTCTATTATTCAAATAAGGCTTTCATCTGATGGGTTGGTTAGTTTTGAAATTTTCATAAAAATAAAATGTTCTTTATCTATTTCTTTATACAAAGACAGCATTTCTGCCAAAAATCAGATGCGAATCAAAATCTTTTCTTTTTATGTCGCCTTAATTAAAGATGCAACTTTTAAGAAAGTCTGAAAATCTCTAAATGATCTGATTTACCTACTTCTAGTTGGATTTGCTGTATCTTCTAGAATTTTTTTTGAAATTTACAATTTGGCCCTTACATCCTTTTTTTCTTCCAGTGTTTCATTTTATATTATATATAGTAATGTCGTTATATGTACAATATTTTTTTAAATTAAAAAAAAAAAAAAAACAATGTATAAAGTAATTGTTTTTGTCTTGAATTCTTTTACTGTCTATATCAAGTCCAAGAAAGCAGATTAGTTGCTTTCCATTTGTATGCGATCACACATAGCTTTGTTTACATTATTACAGTAATGGAAAGAAATAACTAATATTTAAAATATTATTATTTGCTGTAATGCCTAACATTTTATATTTGAAAGTTGATAGTTATTTTAACAATATTGATCGATCATGTTATTTACTTGAAATACTTTTTATTTCAATAATAACTTATGATAATGCATCCTAATTAAATTGTTTGTTCGTGATGATTTAATGATAATCAGCAATTGTGTAATTGGTAACTTGTAAAAATTTAATTGATATTCAATTGAAGTTGAATATGAAATTGATAGCTCATAAACTTGGTAACTTAAGAATATGAAATTGATAACTCCTAATGATAGTTTCCAACAGCAAATGTGCGACCATAATACTGCAGTTAAAGTAATATTTACAAATATTTATAAATCTATTTTAAGATCATCTTCAGTTTAAAAAAAAATCGCTCGTAGTACAAATTTTTCCTGTCATCAAATAAGTAGCATATAAATAAAGGTCCTTAATGGTTATATTCATATGACATGAAATTGAACATGGGTTTTGGGATATATAAATTAATGTATCATAGTTTTAAAGATTAGGAAAAGCTTGCTTATTCATTAAAATTGACCTAATTGTAAAATTACAACAATAGCTGTTTTTTTAATTATAATCAAGACTGAATTGTTTATGAATAATTGAAAAATAAATAAATAAACTAATTTATTATTTTTTTGAAGTTTAGTCATTGTAATTGGTTTAAAAATGAAAATAAAAGAAACGTTTTCATAACTTAATATTGCTGTACATTTTAATATGGGATGATAACTAACTTGGAGATACAGAAGTTATGCCGACTGACTTCTTGAACTTATTTTATAACTATAACTTTTATTTTATATTTTTTTTGTTTTTTTAAATAAGATTTACAGTTTTTGGCTATGTGGTTTATACAAATGGTGTGGGAAATTGATGATAGTTAACAAGCAGTTTTGAATTAATCTAAATGTGTAAACAAGACATTGAATATGGTGTTTCAAATTTGGAAGGGATGCTAAAATGCAAACTGGAATATTTTTTTTATCTGTCGGTTTATATACTATAGGTTTTAAAAAAAAGTGTTTAAGTATAGTTTCTGCAAAACTGTATCGTTTAAATGAACTATTTTTATTTGACAACCCTGAGAACTGACTTCACATTTTGATACATCACAACCAATCAGCTCATGCAACACTAAGATTCTTCTGTACAAATTACATTCCAGAGCAGCTTGCTGCCTTTGGTAACCTAAGTATAGCTTCGCTTAGATATGATCGTAAAAAAAAACATAACTATAAAATATAATTAAAAAACAATTCATATGACTTAGATACTAATAATCTCAAGGACCACTGAAAGTCCTTAATGTTCTCATTAGTACTGTTAAAGAGGTTGCTAGCGATGTTGCCTGGTGCATCAAGCTAGCCATGTTTGAGTTCGGTATTTCACCCGCAGCAGCAGATTGTGCAGCTTGCACTGTTCTAGAATAGGCCAAAGCCATTTCTTTTAGCTTTTCTACTAAGCAGTTTATTTGAGATGGAATGGTCATTTCTGTTACCACCAGCTCACTGACTGCAAAGATTCTGTCGAGCAAAGCTAGACAGGTCGTTAGATTCTCCTCCATTTTGTCTGAAGATTCTGTTATACTTTTCACGAAAAGTTTAGAGGCAGTCACGAACTGTCTAGATTCGTATATCAATGTCTCGCGGACTTTTTCCAGTTTGGAATTGTCGGGTGGTATTCGGGCGAGGCATTCGGCACATTCCTGCAGTCGAGCTCTACAGGTCAGGTCCAGATTCTCAATCATGTCCGCGATTTCTTGCTGAGCAGTGAGGAAAGCGGGAGGCGTTCCGTTCACTTTCTGGTAGCCATTTTCACAATTGGCAACTGTTATTTTGGTGTTCATTACCTTCCTTGGTAATGACTGGTGATAGCTCAACAATTGGTTGAATTTCTTACAAGCACAGCCGTTGACAATTCCATTTTTGCCACTTGTACACACGTGACATTGTTCTGTTTGGCTTTGAGAAACGTTTGGTTGAAACTCACTCGATTCGTAACCCCTGTAATCACCATTTACGTAGAAGTCTTCCTCGGATCCGTTGTGAGTTTTTTCAGGGTAACTATTATGGGTGTTTACTTTGTGTCCATTGTGATACCCATTAGATAACTGTGTTTGGTAGTTACTAGAGTTACTACCACCAGATGAAACTGACTGTCCATTACCCGAAGAATCACTCTGTAATAAAAAGAATAACAAATTTTATTTTTCTGATTGCATAATGAAATTTAATATTTTTAAGATATGGTATAAGGATCGTTATAGCATAGTTATTTATCATTTTATGCACTCGGTCTTTTCGTTTGCTAAACAAAATTTTACTAGCTTTAGCTTACATCTAAAATTTTAATGATTAATAATTTATTCATAAAATCACCATACTAAAGCTTCAATTCTAAAATTTCAACTGTTTGATTTATACTACTAGAGTTTTGTAAGAGCTGTCATTCTTGTAACTTTTAACTTTCATTTATTTAAATATGTATATTTATCACATTTTGTTTATTATTTTAAACATAGTGTTCTATAATGATTGCAGATCCTATTTAAAATCAAGTATTTGAGGCAGCTAACTTGCATTGTGACTTCATTTTTTATAAGGATTCTGGAAATATACATTACGAACAGTCTTTACGGAACATTCTGTTTATAATACGGGTTATATCGAACCCTTTTAAGTCTACAAAAAAAAAAGTTTAAGAATATTTTCAAGAAAATCTTGATTGCCTTTCTACCACATTGTTTTCCTCTTAGTAATACTTTTATGCTACTTGATAAATTTTGGTGCATAACCATTATGTCTATTGTTAAAATTTTTACGTGAACATTTCCCAAAGCTTCTAAGTTTGTATTTTTATGGGTTTGCCTAGCTCCTTCTCAAATGTTTTTAAAAAGGACTCGCTATTTCTACTGTAAACTTGTGCTACGAAAGGACAAAATGTTCATTTTTTAAATTTCTAAAAATGAATAAGCTTTGATTCGATGCACTATTATTACGTCGTATTTATGGATGCAATTTCATTGCATCCTAAAAGTGACCAAAGGTTTGTAAAATTTACCAATGAAAAGCGGAGGCGATCAAAATCCGCGATTTATTGCGTTTTACTTAAGAAATCTGGACAAATAACCAGGAAATTATATTCACCATTTTCCTAAATTAGTTACATAGGTTGTCAACATATGGTGCTGCTAATTTAGTAACAAAATCGTCTCTTAACTTTCTAAACTTCAATAAAATGAAAAAATTTTAATTAAGGCATTTATTACTATGCATTAATGATGCAATTTTATCCTATTCTGTTTGGAAAATATTTTAAAGAAAAAACAGACGAGATAGAAAAGTGTGGTTTGTTGCGCAGGAAATTTATGTGCACTATGTTCCATGTTATTAAGTTCACACACATATGGCGCTGCTGTGGCTGGTAATTTCCAGAATATTCTTTGTCTCTACAGATATCTCTAATAAATAATGAAATTAATTTATGCACAATTCAAGGTATGGTTTCGTTTGGGTAGTATCGTTTTCTTACCTGACTAGTCTGCTCATTTATTCTTTGAACTGGCAATGAGAAATGTTCTCCAGGATTTGCAGAGCTTCGTCTGGAGTCTCCATTGTGACTGCTAATCGAATTCTTTCTCGATTCCATCATAGTATCAGCAATAATAGAATTTCTTTTCACTCTTGGAGGTGGTTGAGGCCTCCATGTCACGCCAGTCTCTGAATCCACACTGGAACCGTTTACAGGATCCTCCTTTGCTTTTGCTTCAGTTGCCTCTTCAGGTGTTGTAGGACAACCCGAGAAAGTTGCTGACCGGCCGTCTCTCACTGGTGTCACCATTGAAGACAGAGATGACAGGGGAGGTCTGTGGTTTTCTTCATGTCTTCGAGGAATGGTGCAGAACTTGCTTACGGAGTTCATGCTTTCAGAATATTTGGATCCAGCAAGGTTGTCGTTTCCGTGCGCCATCATACGACGGATTTCTTCAGCAGCTTGCCTGAATCGAGCAAGAACTCGGTTTTGTTCTTCCACAATCCCTATGGAGCTTGGGGGTGGTGGAGGAATGATGTAGGCCGATAGATCGTCTTCAGCCGCAGTGAGTGTTTCGCTGCTGGATGAGAGAGAAGAGATGGTGAGAGATGAACTTGGAGTAGTGTCGGTGGATGATGCTGAAAAGACGATTCCATTCTCGTCCATGTCTGGATCCTCGGGGACTGGAAAGAAAATGTATTTTAAAATTTTAATTCACCGTAATTCAAAAAGGGGAAGCGTTGCTCTAAAATTGAAAGTTTTATTTCCAAATCGATCAAATACATAGAATAAAAAAAAAGATAAACACGAAAACTGATAAAGATTGTAAAGCCATTATAGGCATATTTCCTATCTCTGCCGAACTAACATCGAAATCCAATTTTTTTTTAAAACTTCATTTCCTTCAAGCTGCTTTTTTTTTTTATTACCACGCTTAACGTTTTGGTCACAGGGTTATATTAAATGCTAACGGTCTTTTTAGTGATTAATTTGTACTCGGATTGGGCTTGGTTTTACTTTTAGTTGCAGTGGCTAAGCGTCGGTTAGTAAGCACGCATTTACTGGTAATTGGAATTAAACGTGATAACTGTTGGGCCCCACCTATACTCTAACCGTCTTGTTTTTGTTTTTTTCCCCCACAAAAAAAAATGCTTTCTATTTTTTTAAAAGAATAATGCTTGGTTCGGAACTTTAAGGATTGCCTAATGATCTGTTAACATAATATTTAAGTTATAAATATAGCCATGTTTGTGATCTTTAAATATGCTGCCTAATTCTTTATAATTTATATAATCATTCTACAATGAAAGTGGTTTCTTTATATTTCAATCATATCTCATCAATTTCCTTGCCTTAGTACAAAGGCAATGTTCAGATTTACAGTATATTATCCGGCACGATAGAGATTTTCTTCTGAAATAAGTTATTATTATTTAATAACTGACCCGCTATGACGAAATGATTAAGGCAAGGAGCAGTAGTTGTGTTTGATCAGGGTTCGATCCGTTAAGGAAGCGTGTTGTCAGACAGCGTGTACCAGCGTGTCTTAGAAGTAAAGATGGTCGGCGAGCAATGATTATTACATTGCCATCAGTATGCCGTCGGTGTCGAACTTCCATGACCCTGCTGGTCGGTAACTAGTTGTAGTCGACAATAGCTCTGTTATTTAGTGATGTAAATACTAATTTTTCGAGATATTGGTTTTGACTTTATTTGACTTGGGTTATTGGTTTTGCTTGAGCACTTTATTGGAAATAAAGTCCCTAAGTCAATCAAATTGCTTTGACTAAAAAACTAAAAAAATACATATCACAAAACGGGAGAAAAAGATACGTCAAGTGAAGCATTTAATCGATTTTGACTTATACGCTAAATATTCCGCACTTGCAATCTTTGAATCCGTTTAAACATTTATGCAAGCATCTAATTGAGGACAACGATTTCTTTGTTTTTCTGACAAAGAATAGTTTGAGCTATGCTTACATAACCCATCCAATTCTTTCTAATGGTAAAAAAAAAATCTTTGTAAATAACAGAAACGTATAGAAAAAAAATTAAATTGATTTTTTTGTAAGTTTAATGAGGTATACCAAAAGTATTGTTAGTAGCGATTCTGTCAAAACTGGCAACATTACAAAAATTTGTCTATTGTAAACTGTTATTTTAGGGAGATATAGAAGTGAATTAAGTATAATTTTGCTATCGATAGGGACAATAGATGCATAGTTGACCGTGTAAAGCTAAGCACAGGTGGTGTTAGGGGTTACTATTTTTTGTTAAACCGGATTACAACTCCCGATTTAATTTTACACATCTGTTCTAAATAGGGCGCCAGTGTTTACAATATTACACGTTCTTTCATTTTAACTTTAGCTTACCGTTTAATTTTATCAGAAAACGAATAATTCGCCGACCGGACTGTGTAGGGGGCAGGGAACTGTCCTTGCATCAGAAAGGTCCTGGGTTCGAATCCCGGGCAAGACATGGATGTTTCTTTGTGTGTTCTATGTCCTTTCTCCTTTGAGTGAGAATGTGACCCGCCCTATGAACTGGTTGTGGTTGTGTGAATAGCGTGGCAGAAGTCGAATTCCTGGCCATAGATGGCGCCACTATGAAACAGGAACAATCGCACCCCCACTGCCTAAACAGGCATAGGACAAAAACAACAACAACAACAAAAAAACGGATGATTCCACACAAACATGCTTTGATGCTACCCAATAACAAACGACGATGTTTTAAACAGATATGTCCTAAAGAAAGGATAACACTCAAAGCATGACAAATCTTACGCTTTAGGATAGCTTCCGTGATTGATATTAGTTATCCTAAATTTATCATAAATTCTAAAAAGTCCACCATTTAGAATTTACAGAAAAATCTTAGGAATGGTAAAATTCCGCGTGAATTTAAACACATATCACAAAACTTCATATAATATCAAGCCTGTTCACACATCTCGTGGTAAACGTAACATACGCCGAGGGATACACCGGGGGCTTTCTATATTTATACAGATTTTAGGAAGATTTTTATTGTTTACATTCAGTCACCCATCCATACAACAGCCTAGAATATGCATTTTTTAAAAATTGAAAATAAAATGTTTCATACCGTTAAAAGTTAACTATTATTTGATTAGATAAAAAATATACTGGCCATCATTTAAGTTAGAAATAGTAGTTTACAATTCAATAAAGGGGAAAATAAACCTTAGAGAAGTAGTTCGTTTTCAAATATATACTGCGAGTCTTTCTGCTAAAAATTTTTTTTTTTTTTTTGTGGCTTACTGACATTGCCTGCTGTGACTGGGGACTATAACAAGTGGGGAGCCACCAATTAGGAAGAGATCTTCTTCAAAGAAAATGAAAAAGAAAGAAAGAAATAGTGACAGTAATACTTAAGAGTGATTTGTGACACCACGCACACATTCAATGGAGCTTATTCTTTATTCTGTAGACAGAAAGTATCTTTTCCATTTTTTTTCTTCTCTTTCTAGTACAATTCTTTTGACGACTTTGTTTGGCTTCCACGTCTTTATTCCGCTGGAAGGGTTTTGTTTGGCTTTAAGGATTATTTCAATTTTGAATGTTTCAACCGAGTTCTGCATCTCCGCAAATTTCATAAATATGCTAGCTGGCTATATCACGTATGTAGATCAAATAGTATGGGGATAAAGGAAAAAGGAAACAAAAACTCAACTTTTTCAAAACAAGATGAGAAAGAACAGCTGAGTTTGCATCTTATTTAAGACAAAAGAAGCTAATGATGTTTTCGTACGTGTTGTAACAATGGCAATGTTTTGTTGTGTTGTAAACATTAAGTCGAGTTACAGTCATATAATGTTTTAACATAGATAATAAAAAAGAAAGGAATTTTTTTTTTTTTTTAAATTTAAGATGACCCGAAGTCCTCAAATCGTGAAAACAGTCCTCGAATTTCGTTGATTGTCCTCAAAACTTTCAAACTCGTTGAGAACGGAAAATGTTTCTAAATTCTAACATGTGTCTTCAAATTTCTCCGAAGACATTAATTTTTTTAATATGCATTGAAATAAAAAATAAAAAAAATAGTCAAAAATGTACAGTGCGTCCCCCCCCCAAAAAAAAACCCCGGACCATTCTGACTTTTGATTTAATGATCGGATTTTCGCTTTCTAAGACTCAATTTCAATGGCTCGAGGTAGGTGACCTCAAATTTGCTAATTAATGAGCGCAGACGATATTTTAAGTTACGAAATCAGACACAAAAACGTACTTTCGCCGAATAAACATACCTTTTTTCAACGAATTCGGTTTTTTGACCCCCAAAATATGGGTGGTACCCGCAATCTGGGAAATACGGTCCCCATAGTTTGGACCCCTTAATGTTAATTTTACTTTTTGAGTACTTCACCATATCTCGAGAAATTTTTAAGCAATTTTAAAAAAATTTACAGACAATTATAAAATTCGTTTATCCGAAGATTATTCCATGCAGAATATATTAAGTAAATATTTATTACTTTATTTAATAATAGTCGAACAAATTAACTACTGCCTTAGAAATTAACAAAAGTTTTAAATTTCTTTAAAAAAGTAATGCAAGAAATTAAAGTTTTCCGAAAATAAAATTTGCGTTAAATGAAGTTATTTTTGCGTTGTAAGATGTAGTGTTTATTTAGAAAGAAAGAAATTATTTTATCTAAATATCAGTTTAATAAGATTATTAACACGGTAAACAAGCTAGGAAGAAATTGAGAGAAATTAAGCAAAATGGTTGTTTTTTTCCCCCTCATAAATAATAATGTCGCGAATACTGAGAATAACCAATAATACTCAGAAAAATTCAAACGATTAAAAAAAAGTTATTAAATGTCGATGGAATTACATTATTCTTTTAAATTTAGAAAAGAAAAGATGAAGTAAAATAGGAAGAAAAAAAAAACAATTTGTTTGCAAGCCATTAACAAATTGTTTGCAGCAAAATTATGATAAATATTGAGATTAAAGAAGCGAACGTGATATGTTAATGCGAAAAATTATTACCAAAAATTGCGCGTAAATAAAAGCCAATTTGTGAGATTAGATTTTCACTAAACAATGAAAAAGAAAACATATAAATAAAAAAAAAGAATTTATCTTTAATTTCATTGAGTTGATAAATTTTTTAAAGAAAAAAAAGAACAGATTTAGTTCTAAATGAGCACCATTTTTCACGTTTTTACTATAAACGACTAACTTGAATAAATAATACTTTTCAAAATTAAGGAAAAATAAAACATTCGAAACATTTCTTTTATTAACAAAATTAAATTGAAATATTAGTAAATCGAACGAAACAAAAATTTCAATGTAAGCAATTCTAAACGAGCAATTTTTTTTAATTAAAACTTCATCATATCGCAATCGTGAAAGATAAAATATAAAATACATAAAAATGCAACAAATCCATAATGTGTTCACATGTTTTATTAAAGTTAAGACTTAAATTCATGAGTTTTGTTTGTTATGCTTTAAAAAAAATATTGATTAAATAACACAACTGCGTTAGAATTTAAATTTCTCGTTGAATTAAAAAAAAAAAAAAAGATGGTTGCTAAATTCCAAAATGGCACTTTTATATTTAAAAAATTAACAAAAATAAGCCTTGTCAAATAAGCGTTTTCTTTCTTAAATTAAGTTTTAAATAAACAAGTATTTAGAGAAAAAGAGAGGGATAATTTATTTTTTATAACTCAATTCAATTGACTGTAGAATGTAAACAATAAAACAATTTAGGTCTTTTCCCCTGCAGCTATGTTTGACCTGAAACTATGTTTGTATTCATGAAACGTCATGTCATTTGAGAAAACAATTTCACTTTCGAAAAAAGACTCACTGACAAAAATGCAATAAAAACTAAGAAATGTGAGAGTACACTTTTTCGAACAATGTAAACAGTTTTCTTTGTTTTAAATGTAGATCATTTATCTTTGCGTTTAAATCTCTTGTATTTATTTAAATAATGGTTTACGAATTGATTATATTATACATTCTTTACTCAACAGATAAGATTTATAAAAACAAATGAATAAAAAAACTAACAAAATTTTTTATTAATTTATTTTATGGACAAGAATTATCTGCGCATCTGTTTAAATATTGCCAATGTTTTTAAAATAGTATTGTGCAATGTTTTTTAATTTTATTTTATATAGGAAGCAGAAATGATACAGTTTTTATATTAACTAATAACTTAATTCTTGATGTAAAAATATTGTTTTATTTTAAAAATGAAAAGAAAATTTACTACAATTATTTATTAAAAATGTTTAATATTCTCAATTTAAAAAAAAAAATCGTTTCAAATTTTGCACATCTTGTCTTTTTCAAAAAAAGTTAAATTTTCGCAGTTTTACATGTTTTATTTTCTGTGAAAAATTTGTATAATTTTTTTTTTTACTTAAAATTTTCAATGTTCAATGAATGTTCTTTAAAAGTAGAAAAATCACAACGTCGTAGGAAATAAATTATTTGACATTTCGAATTGACTTTTCTACTGTTATAAAATCAGCGTTTTTTTTAAAAAAACGCTATTGTTATAATTTAAAAGATAATTATAAAATTTCTTACACTAGTTGTTTTTTTTCTCTTTATTTTTAAATTTCTGAATATTAGGCGGGGGAGGGTGAATTTGAAATTTGGGTTGCAGGTTGTATAACCTTAATGTCGTTACCATTAATAATTTATTTGGGATGTATTTAGAACAGGGATTTCCAACTTACATGAGGCCGGGGGCCAGAATTAAAAACACAAATCAAATGGCGGGCCGCAACTTTATCAAAATTTTATGTAGGCCTTTTTTATGTTTGAAGGGTCATTAAATATTACTGTCAGATTTTTACAAAACAAAAAGTTGTTCAAAACAAAAGTATTGAATTACAAATCAAAATAAGAAGTAGATTTTTAAAAATATTTAATTGTTATTAATAATATTTAAAAAAATATTAAATAAATAATAAAAATTCGAGCTACAATAACTTTAATGTGCACCTATGAATTAAGCAATTAATGTAATAAGATATCTAATTGTTAAGATATAAAATTTTAAAAAGTTTGGTATTGAAACTTACATAGTAGCACTCAAAATATTCAATGAGAAAATTGAGGTTTGTCTGCTGCAACCACCAGAAAATAGATATTTACATTTTAAATGCAAAATTTACAAATGTGTGTGTAAATATTTTCGTCCAAAATGAGTGGTTTCAAAAAGTTAAATCGGAGAATTTCTTCGAGAAAAAATCTGATAAGTACATGCTAAATTATATTCACAAAATACAAAAAACTGAAATAAAAAAGAGCAATATACACAATTATTTTTGTATTTGAATAAATATTTTCTTGGATGCAAAACCTGAGAAATAAATTTCTTCGCACCTTTGGTATGTTAAATTTCACAGAAACGAAGAAATTAGGTTTTTATTAACGAGAAAAGTATTTTAAACCCATATAGACTTTTTGCGAAAATTATCCGCATAAAAATGACAACTAATATATTTTAGTTCGCTGGCCGGATGCGGCCCCCGGGCCGCCAGTTGGAAACCCCTGATGTAGAATATGATTATTCTATACATTATCTATATTGATTATACTGTTACTCGAACATAGTTCTTTTAAATAAAAGTTTTCTAATTAGAAACTAAATGAAAAGAAAGTTAATGCTGCTTACTTTTAAGTATGAGATTATAATGATATATAATATAATTTAATTTTGTCATAAAACAATCAACATTACGGATTATTCTAGTTAAAAATGATGTATTTTGAATAGTGTAGTGTAAATCTTCTTTTTTAATATATATTTCTAAGCTAAAGATTATTAGCCTGTAATGTCACATTTTCTGTAAAAAAAAATTATTTACAATTTATTTGAAAGTTCTTTAAAATAATACTTTCAACTGTAAAAAAAGAAGCCAAATGTATAACTTACTAGTATTTTCTGTACAATAGAAGTCCCTCCGTTGACCTGTTTCCTGGTCCAGAAAAGATTTGTTATTGTCCACAGAATCGGGGGGGACGCAACAGAAATCTACGTCGTCCGAAGGTGGTGGTATAATAGTCAAATCAATAATATCCGGATCAAGACACAGAGTATCTCCTTCGAATTGCAAACTCGTTGACGTTTGCAACTGCCTTAGCAATTCCTCGACGTCCTCCGTAGGTTCTTGCTGTTGCAAAGAGGACATGAGTAGATGCGGACTATGTAGTCCGAAACTGGAACACAAGTTTTTGAAGTTCGCGTCATGGCCTTCTGTAGCCAGCATGGTCGCGTGTGTTGGACTGTTAGTTGGGGTACTTTCTGCTTCACTTTCTGATGGTAGTGATTCGCCGCAGGTTGTCACTACACTATTATACTCTTCACCAGTTTGATGACGTTGTATGAAGAGCAGCGAATCATTCGACTTCAGTCCGAGGTCACCAGTTTTGCGTTGCTGCCTCTCCGAATCACAACCGTCCTTTTGTAAATACAGCTGCGCATCTTTCACTATTTTGTTCATCTCTGTGACTCGATTCATGACGTCGTGTGTTTTGATCTCGATTCGTTTCATTATGTTGTCTGCACACGTTTCGTCCATCTCGTTCTCTTCTTCCAACAGCTCTATAGACATGACGCTGTGCAGGTCGATATCTCCAGCAGAGTTGTAGAGTGGTTTGGGTCCCACGTCCACTTTGTCCCCTAGGTTCTGGAATGTGGGTCTTTCTTCCTGCAGGTTCTTGTCCAGTGTTTTGATGTCCTGGTCTGGTTGATCCGACGTGAAATCGACGTCTGCTATCGATTGGGCGTCTTTGGTGTCTGAGTCTTTTCGGGGGACGTCGCTTTTTGGGGAGCTGTTGACGCTGGATGGCATGGAGGTTATGGAAGCTACCAATGCTTGCATTTCGTTCATGTTGTGGTCAACGGAACTTGGGCTAGTTGCGATACTGAATTGGTCCCTTGAGTTACTGCGAGAGAGTCGACGTTCCTAATTAAAAATAAAACACTATTGTAATTATGAATAAAAAGATAAAACAAAACAAAACATGGGCATTTCGAAAATATCGAGGAGTTTATTATGAATTCATTACTCAGATACATTATAATTTACACTGGAAATAGTACTACAATAATACTTTATAAACTTTCTTATTTTTATGTTCCCCTCTTATATTCTTCAAGTTGATACTGAATATATATACCACGACCCTCAAGTGCTCTTTTCTTTCTTTTTTTCATTTGGGTTTTTTCATCTTTTGCTTCTACATCAGATATAGCTATATAGTTTTTTTAAAAATTTTTTTATTTTTTATTTTATAACCGTCGTTGAACAGTTGACCCAAATTTTTTGAGTTTGCTAATATTCAATGCGGCTACTAATGTTCAATTCCGTAGCCTTGTAATTTTGAACCCAATCCAGAAGACAAGGGAACTCCTGAATCAAGTATAGGGAGAAATTTGCCTTCAAGGAAGACTTTTTAAAGGAACTAATCCACATTTGCGTTATGAAGAGAAGAAGACCACGAAAACCTCCCGCGGTTAAACCCATGATCCATTGATCAATTGAGGATATTTTTACGTCAGCACTGTGGTCTATGCAAGCCGGGTGTGGAATTAGAATTCTAGTCATCACTGGGATTCGACCCCGTCTCACTTCATTGGGAGGCGTGAGCTCTATCCCATGAGCCACCACGGCTCAGATATAGCTTATAGCAGCACAATTCAGTTGTTCTCCTTAGAATTCACAAAATCGTAAATTTATACCTCAAGTTTGGCGCTATATAACCACACACGGGTATTGCGTAAACATCTGCATTCAGTTCAATATTCATTTTTATGTTCATTGAAAATAGCTTTAACATTGTCTGAAATTTTGATCAGGGATAATTTATATTTCAGTCCGTTGTTATATATTCCTTATTCAATATCTACGTTATATGGATTTGCGTAATTAATTTTAAGTGAAATTATTTACATATTAATGTTTGAAAATAATTAAAATTGAAAGCTTATTTATTAAGAAAGCACATATTCAGTATTAAAATGCCTTTTTTTTGTGCTTGGGGACATTTCTTCAAAGCGATTCAATATTAAATTCTAATAATTTTCAAATATCGAAACATTCCTACAAAATACTAAATTTTGAAAGAATTGTCATTCAATCTCATTTTCATTTAAAACGATACAATCCCCTAGCAAGAGAAAACTACGGTGACATGGGGAAAATTCATCTCGGTACTTAGCAAAGGAAGGGGTACGAATGGGGAAAGGAATTTATCAAAATTGTTTCAATTGAGTAGTAACGGAGAGGAATTTCATATATCCTCTCCAACCGATTAGTGGACTATTTTATAACCGTCATTGAACAGCCGACCCAATTTTGGGTTTACGACTACTAATGTTCAACTCCGTAGCCTTGAAATTTTGAATCCGCTCCAGAAGACAAGGGAACTTCTGGGTCAAGTATTGGAAGAAAGTTGCCTTCGTGGAGGACTTTTTGATGAAACTTGCGTTACATGGAGAGGAAAATCACGAAAACCTCCCATGGTTAGCCTGACGCAAGGGGATTCTGACCCATGATCAGTCTACCACAGAGGATATTTTAAATAAGCACTGTGGTAGGTGCAAGCCGGATGCGGAATTCGTATCGACCAGCCTTTTTTTGGGATTCGAACCCGGTTCACCGCATTGGAAGGCGAACGCTGTATCTCCTGGGCCATCTATGCTTTTAGTGGATTATTTGACATTTTCAGTAAACAACGTAAAGCGTGTCCTTGTATAAGACAATATAGGCACAAAGCTTTTTCACGTGCATATGTTCTGCGCATTAATTTCACTGCAGAACAGTCTCTGTTCTTTTCTGATCTTGTGCAACCTTTCTCTTATGATATAGAGGTTAAAGAATTATTTGATACAAGTTAAAATGTACAAAATTAAAGACTTACCTCGCATGGAATATAGGGTGGCGGTGGTATTGAGAGATCGATTTGTCTGATGATCGGCTTGTTACCGTCTATTTGCTTCGGTGGAGAAGTAGATGGACAGTAATTCCAAGGGACATCTTGGACTAAATGACGACCATGATAGCTGGGCACTGAAATAAAAAGAACTCATTTTAACATTCTGATCGTACGCTATCTGATTTACAAGCTGTTCACTTTCTACGGATCATTCGCATTTTGATCTGCAATGCAAGATGTTGTTTAATCATTGCACTTTAATTTTCTTAAGCAAAAGAAAGAAACAAAGATACTATCGAAATGGCGGATGAAAATACACCAAAATAAGTTTGATTGCTTACTGATAGTAGGAGGCATTCTGTCCCCTCCTTAGATTTTTTCAGTTCTGTCTTTTCGAGTTTTAATTTATTAGATTTGGATAGAATTTATCTTTTATTCCTCCCTAAAATGCTTTTAAAATTAGCTAAATCAAAAAACTATTTTTCAAATTTACTAAAAATAGAACGTTTTTAACGATAACAATCTTCACCTTCTGATAGCTCTGCGTGTAGAAAATTGCCTATCGACCATCACGTATCCCCGCAAAGTAACAAGTTTCTAACACGCTATTACATGTAAACAATCCCGTATCTCTCTTCACTCATTTTAAATTTCGAGAAATATTTCTCTTAATACAAATGCGTATGTGAAATATGCGTTTACACCATTCGGCAAAGTAGACCTGGTTTTTGTCCTAAAAGCCTCAACTATAGATACAAAGCTTGCACTTTAAGATTGCAATCAAAGGCCCAGCGAAATAAATGCCAAGCTTCGTAAGTGCAATTCATGGCACTTTCAGAGGATGGAGATCAGTTTTCAAAACTGTTTAAGATAATGCTGAGTTGATGGTTAAATACCTGTTATACTGACTTTAACAAGTTAATATTTTTATTATACATTGTCGAAATTTAGCAAGCTTTCACGTACTTTCTCATTTAGGGGAAAAACTTCTCTTAATTTATGTTTGTTTTAAGGATTAATATATGAGAATCTGCGTCATGAGTGAATGCTATGACGTCAAACAGCAGGTTTGAAACCCTCCAAGCAGTCAAAAATTAATGTTGCTGTAATCGCAAAGTTCAGTACTCTTATAGTTTAATCTATGTAACCTAGTTGAGAAAGGGCTCGCACAATGACGTCAAACACTTAAATAATACTCGAAATTTATTGTTCGTTATTTTGCTTAAAATGATATAAAAAAGACACTAAAATGAATATATTACTTATGTATTACCAACAAAGTTTGACATTCGAAATTGCGTACAATGGCAGATATTGATACGCTAAGTATTTGAATATGATTTTTTTTAATATTTTTAACTAGTCTGATTATTATTTTATTTTATAACCGGTGTTGAGTTTACGACTATCGATTTTCAACTCTGTAGCCTTGTAATTCTGAAACCAATCCAGTAGACAAGGGAACTCCAGGATCAAGTATTGGGAAACATTTTGTCTTCGCGGAAGACTTTATGATGGAACTAACCCGCATTTGTGTTACATGGAGAGGAAAACCCCGTAGACCTCCCACGGTTAGTCGGATGGCTAGGGAACTATCCCATGATCCGTCTACCACTGAGGATAATTTAAATAAGCACTGTGGTAGGTGCGAGCCAGGTGCGGAATTCGAATTGACCAGCCACCGCTGGGAATCACCCCATTGGAAGGTGAACGCTCTATCCCCTGAGCCACCACGGCTCTAGTCTAAAATAATTTCTTATTGGAATAAGTAGGTTCATATTTTATTTTGATTTCTTTAATTAGAAAGCATACATTTTAATTTCCGCCTTGTAATGTTAATGAAAAACGAATAGAACGGGATAAAAACCGCCAGGGACGTGAATGTATGGGTCATTGTCCGGTATTTCCTACACTAATGTTTCATTAATGTTTAAAGGCCGTTGTCAGCTATTCCTTCCTTACACAGAAGGAGAAACGTAATTTGAAACTGTTTAAGTTGGTATTTTTATAACAAATGTCACAAGTATACGATATTGACTTTAACCCAATATTTTTTTATAACTTATAAAAAGTATAATATTAATGTTTTAGAATTTCTTTATTAGTTTATTTTTATTCGCTCTTTGCATCGCAGTTCAATAAAATAGTTGGTCCTTTCGTTTGACAACTTGAAACAGTAATTTTATTTAACAATTATTGGTAAACTTAATAACTACAGTTATAGTAAAAAACTAACAATAAGAATTTACCCTCAAACTATTTATTTAACCACTTTAAGCAGCTTTACCCTCATTAACCACGATTGACAGAGAATGAAGTTAATTAAAAAAGAAAAAATAACTAAGAAAAAGATTTAAACCATTTTAAGCAGATTATTCTGCATCAACCATGACTAACTAAGAACGAAGTTAATTTTAAAAAAAACTAACAATAGGATTTAAATTATTTCAAGCGATTTCCAACAATGAACGAACGACTAACAATGAACGAAGTTAATTTAAAAAACTAACAAAAGGATAAACATATTCACCTTCATTTAACCTTGACTAACAAAGAACGAAGTTAATTAAAAAACTAAGAATCGAATATTACCCTCAAACTATTTATTTAACTATTTTAAGCAGATTTACTCACATTAAACACGACTGAGAGAGAACGAAGTTAAAGGAGAAAAAAAAACCCAGTAAAAATATTTAAATCATTTTAAGCAGATTCACCTGCATTAACCATGACGAACAAAGAACGAAGTTAATTTTTTTTAAAAAACTAACGGTATGATTTCAACTGTTTAAAAGCACAAAAGCATATATTAAATTTCACCTGCCACAACAACTAGGCTTCAAAAGTGATAGAGATTCTGTTTGAAGCTTTTGGCAGGAATCTAAATTTAATAAAGGATTGTTTTCCGAATCCCAGGGATTAAAACGAAGGCTACCTGGTGTCGTTAGAATGCTAAGCGTGGTTCTCGAATTTCGTAATTATTCACAACGTATTATGCTATATGGACGATGGTAATAAAATAACTGACATAACGAATACAAGGCGAGCAATCCAATAACGTAATGCCCTTCTGTATCCTTGAGGCTTGAGTGAGATTTTGATGCGTTGCACGTCCGTTTATCTGTAACATGAAATATTTCAACTTATGTAAACAGGTAACTGGAAATACTTTTTATTCCCCGTTTAAATAAATTTACCTGCCTAATATTTTGACGTTTATACGTCTATATATTTCTTCGAAGTTTTTATTTCGTAAAGAATATATAACTTCAGCTTTGTGAAGAATGTATGGAACGCAAATGGTTTAAGAGTTTGTCCAGTTGTTCATAAATTTATTCAACTTTTCCTATGAAAAAAAATTCATAGTTTTTTATTATTGGAAAACTTAGTTAATTCACAGAATATTTGTAAAAAAAATATGTAATATTTGTGTATTTAATGTGAGCGTTACATGCCTATTGAATTATGAGCACGTTGTATAGTGTGAAAAAAATAAACGAAACACCCTAAATAACTTTTGATCTAATGATCGGATTTTCTTGTACCAAGACTCAATCTTAATGGTTTGAGAAGGTGATCTCAAACATGCTACTTAGTTAAAGCAGACGATAATTTAAGCTACAAAATCGGACACAAAACGTACTTTGAATAAACGAGCTTTTTTTTGACGTATTATGATTTCTGACAGCCCAAAACATAGGAGGTTCCCTCAATTCGGGAAATATGGTCCTAAAAGTTTGGTCAGAAGAGCGGTCGAAAGTTTGGACCCCTTAATTGTAATTTTTTATTAAACATATTTTGCCATATCTCGAGAACTTTTTAAGCGAGTGGAAAAAATTTTTGCACGCAATTATACAATTCGCTTATCCAAAGAAAATTCCATGAAAAAAATATTTATTGTTTTTATATTTTTATTTATTAATGGTCGAAACATTTTGAGTTGTAAGGTATACAGATTTTTACATAATTTTAAATAATGTAATTTTATATGGAGAAATAGAAATTTGAACAAAATCGGTCGAATAGTTCGCGAGAAATAATCATTATTTTAATCAGTCATTTTTTTATATCAAAAACTTTAACACATCCTCATCATTTTATTCAAAAATAATTTTCTAAAATTAATTAACATTTTTCAGTTCATGCTATAATATACAATTCTTCTGCTTTGAAAACTATATCGAAATAATCTTTTTAATCGAAAACATGCTTGACGGTTTTTTTTTCCCTATCTTTTTCATGAGATTTGAAAAATTATAGCGCTAGTTTAAAATAAAATTTATTAAAAACGTTAAGATGTGAACTACGTTAAACAATAATTATTTGGAAAAATTACAGATTAAGTAATAAGTGATTTTTATCCAAACTAGCAGGATAGCGTCCAAACATAGCATGATGACAACTACAACAGCACCCTCATTCTGGGTTATTTAGTAAAGGAAGAGGAGTGTACCGGATAACTGAATAATAATTTCACATGAGAGCATTTAAAGTGAATGTAAAGTTGAGTTAAGAAAGCAGAACATCACGTACTAGTGCGATTTTTAGTGCCAATAAGTGATTTCATCACTCTTTTACTCATGTCAGATAGAGTGCTAAGTACGTATCATGAGTCTTAAGTCTGATGATTTCTTATCATTTCAACCGTAGCAGCAATTAATTCATTTGAGTTTAATGCGCTTACTTGATCTGTGTATTGATAGACTCAGTATTGCATAGATTTTGCGTTACGTTTTTCTCTAACTTTAATGCTTTTTGAGCATCACAGCGCATGCGCAAAATATTTTTACAAAAACAGCAGTGCCGCTTAGGGTTAGAAAATAAAGTTAGCGTTGCGGCTTTCCGTCGAACAAATTTTTATATAAAATCTCTCTATTGCTGCCAATTCTTAACCAAAACATTATTAATACCATTAATTTACAGCTGTTTATCTTAGACAGTACCATAAACAGCAAACGTTTGCTGATGAATATCCGCTTTACATTCACCTTCTGCCACTAGAAGCTGTACTCCGCATTGCTGTTTAGAACGTTTACATCTTAGTATGACTTTACATTCACTTTAAATGCTGTCATGCGAATAGGTTAATTTGCTGCTCTTACCTTAATTTATAACCCAGAAGACGTAGCTTTTCTATCACATCTGTACTTTAGAACGCTACCAGGTGTGTATCATTTTTATTAGCGAAATCCTTATATTATCTAATTTTGACCATTAGATTAATAAAGTAAACGAGAAGCAAATTTCCTTTCAAAGTTTGTTTATAAACAAAAGAAAAAATACACACTATGTAAGGCATTGCGTAACTCTTTGTTTTAAATGGTTGTGTAAATAAAGGTTTGAAAAAAAGTAACTTTTTTTACTTGAGACATCTTGAGTTCATAAATTCTGAAAAAAAGGAGTTCATTTATTAAACCCGTTCGGGCGAAAACCTTATTGTTCAAAAAGTATATTCTCCACGCGTGAAATGGAATCACGTTTATGAACGACACAGCCTCGATATAGAGGACGAAATAAAGATTTTAATCTTTCTAAACTCGTGACTAAAATATCTTTAAAACTTTCACACGTTTTGACTTTGTATTGAATATTTAAAAATGTGACAGACGTCTTTAAAATAATGACTGGGATTAGTGTTCTCCGCATTTGATTTGTATTTTACATATTTTATTAAATGTTTGTATAAAGCATAAGATGCATATCGATACTATCAAATATTTCTAAACAACTGTATTATTTGATATCTGAGGGTATTATACATTCAAGTATAAATCACGAGGTTGTAGATGACTAAATAAAATATTTTCATTTTAAAAGAAGCAATTAAATAAATTGTAATTCATGGTCTCATGTGTGCATATTTAATTCTTTGATGAAGAATTTTTATTTAACATATTTTTCAAACATTTTTTTCATTATTTTGTATTAATTTAGGTCAAAAAGGATGGGATAGCCTTGTTGGCCGGGTGCGATATTCTCGTTCGTAAGAACGGTAGTTTGAATCCAGCCGACCTGAAGACTCCCCGTGTGGTAAATGGTGACCGGTGTACGTTTAATCTGTCGGGTCACTAAGTCCCCCCTGTTACCATAACAAATTATACCTCTGGGGATGCTGAATTGGAGATTGATCATGCTCTGTTTCAGGCCAAAATTACGATCTGTGGATGGTCTGCCCTATAAACGGGTGTGACGTATGAGTGTGGCAAAAGACGAATTCTTAGCCAAAGATAGCACCACTGGAAAATAGGAACAATCGCACCCCTTCTCCCTTAATGGCCTACGACAACAACAACAACAACAATTTAGGTCAAAATAAGTGAGAAATATTATATTTCGTATTTTAATAATTTATGGTTATGAAATACGGCATAAAACACCGATGTCTTTTCGCCTTAAAGGTTCAAACACGGCTCGCTTCGAAACAATAATTTTTCTAACTTGCACTTAAAAGATAAATTCAAAGATATTAAGATCTAAGAGAAACAGTTGTTCATCATTGCAATTTTTTTAATTAAGAAAATAAATTATTGATAAATTTTTGAATATGAATGCATTTTTTTTTACAACTACCATTTTTGCGAAATTTATATTTTAGTTTATACATAAAAATATAATTTCGATATAAATATAATATATTAATTATAATACATATAAATATAATTTCGACAATCTAATAAATTTTTTAAGCAATTAAACTGTTTTTTATAATTAAACGATACAAAAATATTCTTTTGCTTGTAATTAGATTGTCGAAAAAATAAGTAAAAAGGACGCTGGTGTCTCATTTGCTCAAAAGCGTTAAATTTTCCTCGAATAAAATTCAATACCATATAATTATAGATACTTTGCACAAAAAAGAAACAACCACCAGAAAATTGAAAATTGTCTTTTTTATGGGGTCAATTTTTTTTCTTTAAAAAAACAAAAGAAAAAAAACTATTTTCTACTTTTTTAAAGAATTTTTTTTTCATTTTATCTTTCATTTTAAGTTGTTCTCAGTTTTTAATACTAAATTATAACCGCCGTTGAAATGCTAAACCTATTTTGAGTTTACGACTACCAATGTTCAACTCCATAGTCTTGTAATTTTGAATCCAATCCAGAAAACAAGGAACTCCTGAATTAAGTATTGGGAGAAATTTGCCTTCGTGGTGGACTTTTTGAATGAAACTATCCCACATTTGCGTTGCATGGAGACGAAAACCACGAAAACTCCCCGTGGTTAGCCTGACTGCAAGGGGACTCTAACCCATGATAAGTCTACTACTAAGCATATTTTTACGTCAGCACTGTGGTCGGTGCGAGCCGGGTCAACACCTCCTAAAAAAGAGAAGGCCTCAGCACGGGTTATCATAAACAAGAAATTTGATCCTTTAGTAGTCCAAATATAATTACATCTTTCGTATTAACCACCACTGCGCAGTTTATATTCGTTACGTCGGACTACCAAATTGATCCTTACTGAGGCCTTTTTTCTTCAAGGAGGTGTTGGCCGGGTGCGGAATTCGTATCGACCTGCCATCGCTGGGATTCGAACCAGGGGTCACCTCATTGGGAGAGGTTTTTTATGCTGTAATTTTTTCTCCACTTGTTACGTTCGTTAAAAAGATTCTGAAGTTGAAAAAAATGCTGTGAAGATCTGCATCGCTCGTTGCTGTGCTAGAGGGGTTCTGCTACCGAGTGTATATATATATTATTTAATCACCTTACAAAGCAAACACTTCCCAGTACAGTGTGAATGTTTGCAGTTGTTTTCGTATTTCATAGTTTAAACAATATGCGCCACATCCACGTTCTCTCTATACTATAAGTTTATTAACCAGTAAATTTCATTAATATTATATTATAAAACTAACTTTCGTTGGACTGCTTTAAATAACCGATGTAAATAACCAATGCTGTAAATAGCCGATATATTCTTTTTCATTCTCTCCAAATATTATAAAAGAACGGTGAAACGTAGTAATGTATTCACGTAATTTCGAATTCAGCTTCACATAACTTCGTGTAAAGCTGGAACTTATTATTATGCAAAATCCCGTGTTTGTAATTTATGTTCTGTTTACCATGACTGACTCGCTTTTCCTAGGATGCACAATCTTTATTCTAGAAGAAATGGATCTACGAATTCTAAAACAAAAAAATCAGTAGAACATTCTTTTTTTATGAATCATTTAAACTGGTATGAAAACTATATTTTCGAATGAACACGGAATTTATCCGAAGCATATGGTGCGCCGTGAAAAAGCTTGGAAGATTTTTAAAGCAAACAAACTGCATCTACTGTTGATATTCATAAGAATTTGTTTATGCATATTTGTAATTGGAATTCTAAAAATTCTTGTTTAATTTCCTGATTTTCGGCTTAGATTTTTTTTAGTATTTTTTTTCTTTTTTAAAAGTTTTGCATTATTTAAATTTAAAAATAAAAGTAGCAAGGATGATTTAAAATTTAATACTAAAACAATATGATTATGTTTAGCGCAAAAAAAAAAAAAAAAAAAATCAAAAAAAAAATAAATTTCGACGTTATATGAGAGCATTTCTCAAAAGGTGGAAATAATAACGTTAATAAAAGCTAATTCTGAATTCTATTAGAACTGATGTTATATGTACTAAATATTCACAACTTACGTACATTTTAATTTTTAAGGTGCTTGAAAACTGTCGAAGACAACATTTTGATTGTTTTAGTTTAGAAATTTTTATTTCAATTGTACATTATTTATCATAACATAAATACAAAAAAAAGTACGGAAGAAAAATTAAAAAATCTGGGGGTAAACTGGAAAAAATAAGTCTGAAAATTGATCTTTTCTCCAAAATCACATAACTTAGTTAAATTGATTATTTTTTCATTATTCTTGTTTTAACTTATAAAAATTCAATTTAGGGAAATAGACTAAGAAATTTAGAAATTTTTATTTTGCTTAAACACTGTATAATAATAGAAATTGGAAATTTAAAAAAAAAAATCGGGAGGGGGGGGGGAAGTTAAAAAAGACTAAAAATTGATCTTTTTTCAAAATCACGTAACTTAGTTGAAATTTATTATTTCTTCCTTATTCTTGCCTTATATTACTTATAAAAATGCAACTTAGAGAGACTAAGCATTAGATATAATATTAATATTTAAACATTTTAGAGCACTATAGAAACTTATTTGCCGAAAAATACCAAAAATTGCGATTAATTAATTTAATTATAATTTAATCTACTAGTCTATAGTTTATTCTCAAGACAGATGAATAGATTACATTCATGAAAAATTTCAAGTAATTTGAACTGAAATATTTTAAGATATTGCATTTAGAATAAAGGAAAATAACCGAAAAATAAGTTTTGAAAAAAAATATGTCAAAAAAGGCACAGTTATCAATTTAAAAACTAACTTAGATGTGCTTTTAAATCATCATTTGTTCCATTTGACGTAGAAACAAAACTCAAAAGGTTTTTGAAAGATAACGGCCCATTGTTTTATTTTATATAAAAAACATAAAAATATGATATTTTGGACAAAACGAGATTACAAAAGGTAGTTGGGTACTTTAAATAAAATTAACACTACAACAACTTTTTTCTTTGAATTTCAGGATATCAGATTATTTTAAATAATAAATTTATGGGAAAAATGATCGGCATTGCATACGTTACGTAATTTGAACAATAAAGCGTTTCTCTCTAACAAAAATGGCATTTTGTTAAAGAAATACTTCATACAAACTTAAGGAAACACTTAAATGTTTAAAAAATTATTTAAAGGACGGAAAAATTAGTTTAAAGTACTTACATTTATTAAAACAACAACGTGGTTTCGTACGTTGCGTTTTCGCTCATTCATCAAAACACTGAATTGCTTTTCTTAAAAAAATCTTTCACTCAGGAAAATATAACTTTTCTGAATTATCGTCCTATATATACTAAATGCTCTTATTTTTGTTGTAAGCATCTAGGCACTATTTAATTTTTGTTTTCTTTTTGGTGTTTCATTGGCTCAGTTAACATTATGATTATATCTTTCGGTTGGAAGAATATTTAAGATATTTAAAGAAAATTTTTAGAATAATTAATATTTAATTAATATGATGCCACAAGGCGTAATTAGAAATTTACTTTAAAATTTTTACTGTGATTTAAATTTCAACTTAATTAGGTACTTGCACTTCAAGAACAACACCATGTATACTCACACATGTGATCTATGACGTCAACACCGACTGATTGTTTATAAGCAAAATGGCGTGAAAAGCTAAGTTTCTCCGCGTAAGTTAGAATGTTAATTAACGAAGTTAATTTTATTCAGTGCCGTATCACACATCGAAATTATTGAAATACAATTCTTTCTCTTCTACGTCTTTTACTTAACTTAGATTTATTGTTTATGTATTTCATTGTAACCGTGATATATTTTTGTTTTGTGTACCTGGCAACTTCGATGCATAATTTGTTTGTTTATGTTCTACATGGTTTATTGTCTGTCTTTGTGTTAAGTAAGAAATATAAAGTGAAATAATTGAAATCTTTGCGAAAGAATCTTTGTGTAAGAATTTAGAATGTATCATTTAAGGGGATTTATGCTTGACGGGCTTGGCTTACTCGAAATGGAATGGAAAGAACAGATGTTAACGCAAACAATTGCCACGTTTCAACAACCAATCAGGATCGAGATACCTACATTACGTCACTTACGGGTATCCCATTGGGTACTTGTAACTTGAGAAAAAATGAAGTGATTATGTACAGTCGGCAAAAAAAAAAAAGATATCACCCTGAATAACTTTCGTTCTAATGATCGGATTTTCACGAACTAAGTGTTAATCTTAATGGTTCCTGGGGGTGACCTCAAATATGCTAATTAATTAGTGCTAACTATTAATTAAGTTACGAAATCAGACACAAAAACGTACTTTCTCTGAATAAACATATATTTTTTCTTACATATTTGGATTCTTAACCTTCAAAATATAGGGGGTAGCCGCAATCAGGGAAATATGGTCCCCATAGTTTGGTCAGGAGAGCGATCCAAAGTTCGTACCCCTTAATGTTAATTTCACTTTTTACGTTTTTAGTCATATTTTAAAAACTAATAAAGCAATTCGAAGAAAATTTCACCCAGTCATAAAACTCATTTACCCAAAGATAATTTCACGAAAAAAATAATTTTTAATAATTGTTAATTATTTTTTATTATTTAATTAAATTAAGGATGAAAAATTTTTGAATTATAAGGTATGAATTTTTTTATACCATATTAATCTACATATTTTTCAATTGAAAAATCTAAAGTTTCAACTGTTTTTATTTATTAGAAGCTGAGAAAAATTAAAATTAATTATTTTAAAAAAAATAATTTGGCGACAATGAAGAAATGATTAAATGGAGCGATTAATATTAAAATGTGATAAACTTGCGAGGAACTTGACTTCGCGCGCCTAGCATAAAATTTCATTCATATTTTTTTCGCTAATAATCGTTTGCTTATCTTTTAATTTTTATTTTTTTAAGCTATAAAATACGATGTTTCTTCTTTAGTCGTCTAAAATTCTATTTGCAATTTAGTAAAGAAATTTGAATAAAACATTTTATTGAATAAAATACATTTTATTCAGAGAATGTGGAGTTTTATAAAAGCATGCTTCTGATAGAATATGATTATACAACAGATTGTGCTTCTTTAATGTGATTATTTTTTATTTGTTTTTTCTCAATAACTGATAAAATTTCAATAATATACATACGAATGAATAAATTTGGAATAAAATATTCATCAATTTCTTGAATATATATTTTATAAATATTAATAAAAATACGCAGTCAACATTTTTAAGCATCTCTCACAACATCGCAAATTTCTCAAAATCTTATAGGATAAACTAACCAGTGAAGGAATACTTAAGCTTAGCTTGTCTTTAAAAAAAAATCATAAAAATTTCAAAATTTGTAATTTTAGCTAAATGACGTATTTGTTATTAAATGCATGTCGACATATTTGTTATTAAATGCAAATTATGTAAAAAAAATTTAGATAACTTACATAATATTGTTTTAAGCTTTTGGTGGTTTAAATAATAAGTAGTAAGATAACCAAGTGAAGGAACAGTTCTTAAATTGAATAAACACTAAATTTTCCAGTGAATGAACACTTAATTTTGAGAATGTTTGATGCTCGTTAGGAATCCTTAGGCCACACAGATATCTGCCGCCCTGTAGATGCCTGAATTGACTGATGTTAAATCAGGCGGGCATTAGGAAAAAAAAATCTTTTAAGTTTTCGTGCCCCCATTTCAGTATCTTAAGGGCCTTACGAGCTCTGTTTAAAAAGAGAGTATCATATATATATATATATATATATATATATATATATATATATATATATATATATATATATATATGTAACAAAAATAATCATAGTAGCAGTATTTGGTGGTAAATGTAGCTTATCGTAATTGAAGAATATGCTGTGCGACATTTTATGGTGAATTTGCGAACGTAAGTTTCAGAATGTATCGAAACATGTGGATGCTATTTGCTAATCATCTTTATCCAAAGAAAACCATGTAACGTAAATATCTAGCAAAATGAAGCAATTTTTTAAACAATGAATCATACAATATGCAACATATTATTTCAATATCTTATTCTTAAACATAACATATTTCAATGTTTTTAAAATGCCACTAAACATTCAGCAATTCATTGAGTTATAGAAAAAAGAAATCGTAAATTACAGAAAACCTTGTGAATGTGCATTAGAATTACTATACAATCTACATTTTATTTTTCATGCACTTTTTTTTTCTTCAAACTTTCATGCCTAGAAGACTCGATTAAAGCTGTAAAAATCATTATCCCTAAAATTTTGTATATAGCTATTATAAGTTATGTTAATTTGATTTTAGTATGAAATCCTCGAATAAACATAGCAAAAATAGCATAATCTAAATAATATCAGATAAAAAGTTCATGTATTTAAATTCTGAAAACTTATAAATCGATTCAAATTTTCTTTTCCAAAGAGATTAAAATAATTTTTTATTTTATTTATTTATTTTTTTTTTTTTTGCTTTTTGGACATAAATGAACTTAAAAATTGTCTATTGCCTAGAAACTTCGAGGTGTTTTCTATTAACTATTAATTAAACCTCTCAGAGCAATCACAAAACATTATTTCAATTTTTTTACAGTCAGAAATTGGTTGCCTAGCAACCTAGTAAAATTAAGCGTTTCTCTTTTGAATCAGTCAAAGGTTATCTTAAAATATTTATTTGCGCAGGCGACTTTTTTTGGCGGTTTTCTGGACTATCGCCAAATATATAAACCTTCATTGCAACCCAATTTACGACCCAATTGTTTTAAAATTTTGTCTACCCCCCCTAATTCAAGTGTCTAGATTCCAAATATGTAAAAAAAAATATATGTTTATTCAGAGAAAGTACGTTTTTGTGTCTGATTTCGTAACTTAATTAATAGTTAGCACTAATTAATTAGCATATTTGAGGTCACCCCCAGGAACCATTAAGATTGACACTTAGTTCGTGAAAATCGGATCATTAGAACGAAAGTTGTTCAGGGTGATATCTTTTTTTTTTTGCGGACTGTACAACCATGTGATTTAGATCCGATTTAATTTGATACCTGTAAGCTACGTCACGCGTGTGTGTTGAAAGTGATTGGTTTCGGAATCGACAAATGCCTCGATTTAACTACAATGACGTCACTTGCGGGTATCCAGTTGCTATCAGATCTTAAAGTTTAGATCTGTGATTTGCTGCCAATAACCCATTTTTTGGAGAGCAGAATTTAAAATTTAATTTGACTTATATTTTAATTCGTTATTCTGCCAGCAAATATGCTACAAACATGATGCTCAGCATGTTATGAATTCTTTTCATATTTGTCATTCCTCATTAAACTCAAGAATTTTTTTCCATGGTAGAATTTATATTTTATTTTTAAGTACAATGTTCAAGAGGGCTATATAATTGTCCCCATTTTTTAAAACCCCCCAAAAAATATTGGAAATTATAATTGAAGGATTTGAGAAAATATAATAATAAGCCATATTTTTTCAAAGATTGCAATTTTTACATCATTTTATACCTTAATATTGTTTTAAGATAGGTATTTTTAAGTTTGCATAATGTGTACTAAATGGCAGCATAGTACACAGTAACATCTTATTGTATTACATGAAAATCGTTGTGTAGTTTTACCAAAAACGCTTTTTTAACTATTTAAAAAAATGGCTTATTTCTTTGCCTTAGCTCATCAATTGTACTGAAATACTTTTTTTACGGAATATATATACATAATTTTAAAAAGAACTTTTAGTGAAGGATCGTAAGATGAATCATTGAAAGTCATAACATGATAATTTTTGATTAACATGATTAATTAAAGCCAGAAGGACTTTATATTAACGTGGCGGGAATTACTCGTATTTAGCTGAAAAACGTTATTTGACAAGATTCAGTTGTCAACTGTATTTCAATAAAAAAAGAATAATTCTTTAGATTCCATCAGCGAAGAAATATTTATATTCTATTTCCATACAAGGAAAATAGTGTTTTACTAATAATAAAACTATTTCCACGATAAGGATTCACTTTCTTATTTTAGCGCCCTATTATCATACGTCTAGTAAGAATGAAAAATGTTGTACGATTTCTTTTTTAGAAGCCCGACGAATTTTATTCTGAAATGCATACCATATTTCTGTAAATTCCTCAAGAAAGCGTGATTTTGTTGTCGTATTTTCTTGTCAAGAAAATGTGACGATTGCAGTTTGGATTTTAAAAGTATGTAAAAAATAAAAATATGTAAGCAACGACGGTGAAAGAATAACTAAGAGAGATTGGAATTTTTAATAACGAAATTTATGACCGGAAAATATCGATACTTCGTGGTATTATTTTTAATTTAACTAATTTACATTTTCTTTTTTGTAAGTTAATCTTGTTTTATTTTCTCTCTTCACTGAATTGTCCCGTAGTAGACTAATTGTAAAGACACGGTTCGCAGTAGAACACCGAAGTCAAGCATCACTGACCGCTTAATGATCATTTTGATCAGTCTGAGTAGGGACCGAGGTTGCGCTGCATCGGTCCTCGTTAAACTGTTCTACCCTTGACTTGCAGGTCGTCACGCTTCCAAAGTGGAGGAGCCATTCCCTCTGCAGAGGATCAAAATTGTGATGGCATGTCGCCAATAGCCCATTATGCAGCTGTAACGCGACATAAATAAAGTACCTACCTACCTTCACTGAATTTTCCACAATGAAACATTTAATCATTCTTACGTTTAACATTAGTGCATTCGTCTAGAATTTATATGGATTTACTTTTATCTTCTGTTTTGTATTCAGAAGTGATTCGAATCAGTAAATCAATTGAATCAAATTCACTAATTCGAATCTACTGCTTTGAACGTTGCTAATCAAGTTAATCACAATATTAATATTGTTGACAAGAATCCATATTTTTCATTGCTGATAGTTAACGATATTTATTGCATTTATGATACATCGTGTGAATATATTTTCACTACCGTTATCCTGATAAAATACATCGATACTTCACGATACGTCGTCGTCTTGAGTGGTCAGCGACCGTGAATAGCTTTTGATATCAATATCTTAAGTCGTTTACCACCTTCTGTAACTAGCCAATCATCTTTTAAAATACTTATTGTGTTTTTACGTGAAGCCAATGTATCAAGATTATCGACATCTATATTTATAGTATTCATGATATGCATTGCGAATATATTTTAAATACCGTTATCGCGATAGTTAATATATATATATATATATATATATATATATATATATATATATATTAAAAGATATGTCACCTATCTCTAGTGATCAGCGACTGTAAATAACTTCTGATATCAATTTCGCCACCTTTTGTTGCAAGCCAATGATCTTTTAAAATACTTATTGTGTTTATACATGAAGTTTTATTACACCAATTTATCAAACAAAATCAAACATTCTAAATGCTTTCTTTTGTCACTTTTGTTTCACAGAAATTTCGATATCCACGTTTTTTCAAGTAATTCCACGTGCGTCTGACGTCTGTTCTTTGGAATAATTCTATTGTTGGCAATGCAATCGAATTTTTTACTATAATAAGTAACGAACGAATCCCGAAATCTTTATTATTCTACTTTGTTCTATTACCATAGAGACAAAGAAATGGCGTTCTAGTCATAAAATATTTTCGTCATACTCTTAACAACCTATTTCATCTCATTTGATTTAGAACGTCTTCAGCATATAACGAATTTTTTGACTCACGTGGTAGAACCATGTTTTTTTTTAATTAAGTGAGTTCATGGATGTTAAAACCAGATTAAAACCTGGTTAAATAAACTATCGAAGATCACGGTCGCAGCAGCCGATTTGGCGTTTCGATTAAGTGACTACGCCAAGAAAAATGCAGCCTGGAAGAAATATTCTAGCTATTTTTACGCAACTCATAATTTATTGTTCTATATATACGCATTTTAGATAAAGAAAGAAAACGTTCTCTATTCGTTTGCACACGCACGCGCTTAAAAGCGTTCTTTTGTTCTAATGAAAGAAAAATATTACTTTCGGTTATTAAATATTTAATTCTTTTTACTTAATTTCTAATTTTTTTTTCTTGAAAATCATCAGAATTGAAGAAGAAACTAGAAAGCAAGTCGAAGAATATACATGTTATCGCCAAAATGCAAAAGTCTTTAATGTGTACTTCAACTAGGGTGATTTAAGTGCTGAATAGAGAGTTTCCTGTTTTTTTACCTACATAATACTCACATTATATGTATCACTAAAGTTTATAAGTTTGCTTATCTCATTTATAAATATATATTGAAAAATAAATTAATATAATTATGTAAATTTCCTTAGTTGTAATAATATTTGGAGCCGTCTGATTCTATTAACTAACTTGTTGCTTGGTTGATTGATTTTTTAGACATCGAAAAATGAGTAAATAACATATTAATTTAAGCGTACAGAAACTTTCCTGTCTCAGCAAAATCTTACTTTCACTTTAAATTGTGCCTATCAAATAATGTGCAGCTTAAAGAGTGCCTAGTAAGTAATGTTCAGCATAACGAATGCCTAATGAATAATATGCTGCTTAACGAGTGCCTAGTATGTAATGACTAGCTTAACGAGTTCTTAGTAAGAAATGTGTAGTTTAACAAGTGCCTAGTAATGTGTAGCTCAACGAGTGCCTAGTAAGTAACGTGCAACTTACCGAGTGTCTAGTAAGTATCGTGCAGCTTAACGAGGGTCTAGTAAGTAAAGTGTACTTTCACGAGTTTCAAGTAAGTAATGTGCAAACTATTTAGGTAATTTTTAGATTACTTCGGAAATTTGAGTGATGAAACAGTTTTTGGCACTTTAACGGATTACCCTAATTAATCTGCACGTTACCTAGATAATGTGTGGAATGACTGATTTCTGCACTTTAGCGATAATATTTTAGCACTTCTACATTTTTTTAGCAAGCCATTTCTACTTTTCTATTACTTTACTAGAATGTTCTTTTTAAATGATTTATTCGATATTAATTGTTATATTTTTTGCACTAATAATGAACAAATAAATCCAATGTTTAAATTTTATGATCAGTTTAATACCACTTCAAGGTTTGAATAATTTTCGTTTGTTTTAAAAGATAAAATATTTAGTACAGAATGTGAAAGAAATAATGAAGCAATCCTAGGAACATTAAAAGGCAACTGGCAGCCTCATAATGACATAAATATTTCATAATTTTCTGGTTTTAAATTTTTACCGAACTATTTTCAAATTCCAATTTAGAAATAATTAATTTAAGCAGCTGTCGTTTTGTAAGAATCCGCTTTGTCGTTTTGACCGTGCTAAACAGAGGCACTAATAAAGAGAACAGCGATATGAATAAAATCTTAAAGAAACAACTATGGAAGAAACAACGAATGAGTTATTTTAATGGATTTAGAAATTATTTTATCTACATGTTTATCAATAAATGGCTAAAATGAATAATACGGAATTGCTCACGAAAATGGGCGCACAAATTTAATAAAAAAGGCATGATTAATAATACCACGTCACAGCTATATTAAAGAATTCTTTTGCGAATTTCAGATACATAAAACAATTGGATACTTGCACGTCAAGAAGATCACTGATATCCACACCTGTGACCTATGACTCGAGGGCCAACTGATCGTTTATCAGCAAAATGAAGCTAATGTTAAAATTAAGCTAAATTTCTCCACACAAGTTGAAATGTTAATTAACGTTAAGTTAATTAAATATAATGTCATATCGCACATCAAATTTGTTAAAATATAATTCTTTCTCGTCTGCGTTTTTTACTTAACGTAGATTTATCATTTGTTTATGTATTTTATTGTAATCGTGATATATATATTTTTTTTGTGTAACTGGCAACTTAGATGCATAATTAGTTTGTTTATGTTCCACATGGCTTCATGCCTGTCTTTGTGGTAAGTTAGAAATATATAGCGAAAGAATTGAAAAATATATAGAGAAATATATAGTATAGAATGTGTCATTTAAGGGAATTGATACTAGGCGGGCTCGGCTTACTGGAAATAGAATGGAAAGAGCAGCTGTTAACGTAAGAAATGCCAACAACCAATCAGGATCGAGATAGCCACACTACGTCATGTGCAGACATCCCATTGTTTTTCTACAGAATTGGATACCTGCAAGTGACGTCACCGTAGGTAAATCGTGGCATTTGTTGATTCAGAAACCAATCAGTTTTGACACACACACTTGACGTAGGTTATATGTACCCAATTAAATCTTATTTAAATCGGTCAAGCAGTGGACTGGTCGTTAAGACACGGCTCCCAGCAGATCGCCGAATTCAAGCATCACTAGCTGCGGTCAGTGTGCGGGTGGGTGACCACTTGGATCAGTCTGCGTAGGGACCGAGGGTGTGCGGTATTGGTCCTCATTAAACATTTCTACCGTAAAGTTCTCGACTTCGCATGCAGGTCGTCGGGCTACCGAAGCGGGGCTGCCATCCCCTCTGCAGAGGATCAAAATTGTGATGGCATGTCTTCGGATCATCCTCGGGGATGTTTCCCAGACTGTAGCCAATAGCCCATTGTGGTGTTCTAGTGCGACGTAAATGAACTACAACAACTAATTTAAATCGCATGGTTTGGTACTTCTTTTTGTGTTGCTAGTACCCAATTGTATGAGGGTTTTTTTAAAATACGCGACTCACTTTGGTATCATAGAGAATTTCTGGAGAATGCTTAGTAAAATATATCGAGCTAATTTTTATGATTTTTCAAGGAATGGATTCCATTTTTCGAACTTGAAATAGGAAAAATACACAAGCGACTTTTAGCGTTTTTTATTGGACATATCAATTAAGGGTGCATTTTTTGAAACCCTTTTATGAAGGAAAATAAACGAGCAACAGATTAAATGACTATCACTAGGGGTTGACGATATAATTTTAAATTGAACTTACAATCTTGCCTTAAAGAATAACCCAAGCTTCAGAATTCAAAAATAATTTAAAAATAACTTTGAAAGCCATGAAACATTTTTAAAACTCACCCATTTGGCGAGCTAAGGAAGCTGCCTTACAGATAGGTAAAATGAACCGAACTCAATAACTGTTACAAACTCAAATCACTGACATTAACAGAAAATTATTAGCTGAAATGTTTTATTTCATATTACGATATAGTCTTCGAAAAACAGCTTTAAAATTAATGAGAACAAGGGAAGTGATTATGCCTGACCATGCGATTTATATGCTCGTGTGTCGAACCTGATTGGCTTCTGAATTGACTAATGTCACGAGATCTACCTACGATGACGTCACTTGGTATCTAATTCTCTATTGATGCATATTTTTATGCATCCGAGCAAATAGAATCAATTTTAAATCTAAAAAAACTTGAACACAAAACGCTTTTAATTTTCAAAAAAACTATGAATTAATTTCCTATAGGTATTTTGCGCTGTAAATGCTGGCTAGAGACAGGTAAAACTCAACCTAACAGTCACGAATATTTGTTAAATGCTCGCAACAGTTCTATAAATAGCACATTATTCGCTAAAAAGCATTATTTCAATTAACAACAGAGAACTTTTGAAAAACACCCTGAAACAAAAGCTTTTTTTTCTTTCTTAATTTGAAATGTTGTAGGTTACGTTGAAAATTAAAAAAAAATATTGAAAACTAACTTGACTAATTTGCATTTTAATTTAAAAAAACGCGAGAAAAATGCCCAGAAATAAAAATAAAAGCTTAACAAAAAATGTTCTTTTTCAAACCAGAGTCTCATAAAAAGTTGTATTTATTTTGTAGAAATGCTAACTAATACAAACACTTCTCAAAATTGGAATAAAATCTAATTTTGGAAATTCAATAATTTATCATTGAATAATGTCTTTTTTATATCGGGTCTATGTTATTACATCCCAAGAATTCAATATTAAATTATATTTGATCCCTTAATCTCGATAAGATAATAAAAATGCAATCCACTCTCCTTTGTTAGTTCAGAAACTTCGGAAATGTTCCTCATTTAATTTTATTAGAATGATTTTCTTTTCTACCAACAAATAGGAATACCAATTCTAGGAATACCAATTCATTAGAGTACATAATCTTAATGTTTAGTTTTTCGAACATAAAAGAGAACTTCTTCCTTGCAGATTTCGCTTATCTTTGTTATATTGTAATACTTCTTCATTAATATAATAAGTATCAAAACAGATCTTGGTCATGGCATTGTGTCTTTCCAATTTTGAGGATTCGGATTTGTAAGGTCTTAACTTTACTTACAACCAACTCTCTACTTCTTCAATATCTGTGGTAATATATATTATCTGTGGTAAAAAATACTATGCAATTCTTATGCAATCAATATTTGTACAATTTTGTCTCTCGTTTCAGAGATACGAAATTCTACGTCGTAAGCCTAAAAATAACAGATTTAGCTTGTTGCTCTTGAAATATTTAACTTCTGGGACATCGTTTTTTTTTACTTTAGAGGCACATATGCGAAATTAATTATCACTTTACAATTGCTAATCACAATAGATTCGTGTTGTTTCAGTACTTCTTTATTTCTAACTTGAAATGTAAGATTATAATATGTTTGATGGTTTTTCCTTCGATATTATATAATTTCCAATTCTAATTAGCACCAATAGAGTTTCTATTCAAATTGATACTTCTATGCTTATTTTAATTTTGTTTTAGTATATATGTTATGGTAAAAGCCTGAAGCCTAGTAAATCCTAGGTTATATTGATAAAAACCGATTAACAATTTTTTTTCGACTTATCAAATTGGCTTGGTAATTCTTAAGTAGCACGGTATAAAAGTCTAAAATGGAATCATATTAAAGCATACTTCAGACTTTTTTCAAGCCTCTTTGGTAAAAGCTACGTTTTTACTGGTAAAACCTAGGATTTACCAGATTCCGAGTATTTACTGTGACAACTGTAAAAGCCTGAAGTCTGATAAAACTTAGGATTTTACAAAGTTGGTAACTCTTAGGTTTTAGCGCAAAGGATGATAAAAGTCAGAATTGGAATCGTAATAAAGCATACTTCGGACTTTTACCAAGCCACTCTAACAAAAGTCAGATTTTACTGGTAAAACCTAGGATTTACCAGACTTTGGGTTTTTTACCGTAGCATAAATATAACTTTGTTAAGATTGATATAACAGTATAAAGCCAAACAATCTATGTCTAACTCTAATTGCCTTTCACCTTCTCAATAAATAATTAGATTTTTGCTAAAGATGTAATTTCGATGATAATTTTTTTTCAATATTTGTTTGTTTACATCATAAATTTATAAGTAATAGCAAGATAAACAATTTCCTAATAACTCGTCAGTGGGAAATGTATTTGATTTCATATGTTCTAATTATATGATCCAAATTAGTAGTAATAATTAAGTTTTGTGTTTGAATTGTCTATAGTTTTATTTAATAATCCAATATCGAATTCTAATTGAACCAGTTGCATTGACCACAGAATCTTTTCCTTTGTGTCTAAATTTTTATTTATAATTTTTTAATAAGTTTCTATTTTTCCCTAATTTCTCAAAAAAAAAAAAATTTTTTTGCTCTTAAGATTTTCAGTTTTAAAGGATCTGTTTATATTTTAAAGCATAGATAGTGTAATAGAAATAGTTTTAGAATGGCATGCTATAGAATTAACGTTATACACAGAGGGATTTATAGAATTAACAATGAAATGAGATAAGAACTACAAACGCAAATTCTTGAACAAATTGGGAAGAATTTTACAAAATCTTCTATCAACCTGTGTCTTTCCATGGAATAAAAGGTTTTTATAGGTAATAGGGATCATGAAGCCAAGTGCACGTAGGAGAATCGCCAGATTCTAGTATACATATTTCACCAGTTACTGAAAATACCCAAATCCTTATCAAATTCGATAACATCGTGATCATTAATGAGTACAAAGTGAAAGAAATACGAAAATATCGCAAATAGAGCATTTGCCTCACAATGAGTCGAGCCAGATTCGAATCACAACAGTGGCTGGTAGATACGAATTCTGCACCCGGTTCGCACCGATCATAGTGCTGACGTAAAATATCTAGTCGATTAGAGTACACTTGACGTCAGGCTAACCGTGGGAGGTATTCGTTGTTTTCCTCTTCATGTAACGCAAATGCAGGTTAGTTCCTTTAAAACTCTTCCACGAAGGTTAGTGATCCAGAAGTTGGGATTTTAAATTACAAGGCTACGGAGTTGAACATTGATAGCTACATGCTCATGATTGGATTGGCTATTCAACGCCAGTTACAAAATAAAATTATCGATCACGTTAATATCGAAATCATTATCGATAACATAACATATCAAAAAGCTAATATTGTGAATATTATACATGACGATAACTACTGAAATACGATATATTCTGAGCGTTAATAAATTTTTTTCGGGTATCAAAAATATTGACCAACATAAAAATAAGTTAAAGCAGAGAAATATCGCGATATAATGTTAAATATCGATATAAAATATCAATCCATCAAACATCAAAATTCGTCACTTATCGGTAATGTTCGAGTTGGCGACAACTCTGAAAAGTAACTGCCGTCGCATAGTTTGATAAGTACCGAATAATCTTCAGAAGAAAAAAAAAACTGATGGAATAAGAAGTTTTTTTTAAAAATTTTTCTAGACTACTTCTAGAAAATTCCGTTTCTTTAAAACAATGTTGGATAATTTTACTTCAACTACTGCGTGTTTCCATTCAAACAATGACAGCTTAAATCATATTCTGTAAAATGCAGAGTACACCAAATGTAAGGGTATTTAGGACACTGTCAAGGTTACGGCATGCCATATACAATTACATAATTTCAGCATGCTTATTCAACCATTAGCCTAACATTGCTGCTATCTGATATCGTAAAAACAGAGAATCACGGCATCAAGACTATGAATATAATACAATGGCTTTCCTTAATTCTGCTACCATTGGCGCATTCAATAAAAAATAATGTTAGCTCTTTTTTATGGAACTTTTATTTCTTTACATGGCAACACATGTTCTAATAAATCAAGTATCTACCCAAATGTACTAGTCTAAGTGACAAGTTACGCTTTTTATATTGTCACTTGCAGAGAAAGTGATTTACTAGATATCATAAAATGCGAATCGAAATTCTTAATAGTTTTTATATGGTATAAATAAAGAAATTTTTTTTTTAAAGCTCTAAGTAAACTATTTGGCTAAAGCATTTGATATAAATCAAATGCATTATTAAAAAATACGGCATCACTTTAAAATTATAGTTTTCAAAAAAAAAATTCTTTATATTTTTTGATTTCGTTTTTAAAGCAATAATTTTACTTTATATGGAAATGTTATTAGAAATTAAGTTCGTTTTAATGTAGCATAAATATCACTAGAAAACAGTTCGTGTTTTCTGTTGTACAAAATTTTTAAACAGGCCTTAGATACTTTCGTATCGCTGATTTCAAATTTGTCATCAGTTTACGAAATGTATATCACTAGGAATGAAATAAGTTAACGAAAAAAACAAGCCGAACAGTTGTAGCGTTAACTCGCCATCTTGTTTACATACAACCAGCTTGCGTTAAGGTTGTACGTCATGTGGTTGTGCATCAGCGGTCTTCCTCTTCTCGAGTTGAGTATCCCTATTGATGTCACAATTACACAACTGGTTTTTGAAGCACCGTTGGTATCGGTAATTAAAGGGAGAAAATCATTAATTGGCGCGAAACTCTTTCTCTCTTTTGAATCTTTTTTTACTCAGAAGACAAACATACCTCTTTCAAGTGGTTCAGGATCTCTGTCTTTCCAATCAACTGGTAATTCCATTCCGACTAGTTGACTGTAGTAACGCTCCATTACTAACACAAATTCTTCTGTTTCCCTGTCTTCCATTTGTATACTCAGGCACTACAATTAAATTTAAAAAAAAAAAAAAAAAAAAACATTATACATGTGAAACAAACAGAATTTTTTTTTTTAAAAAATTTTTTTTTTAAAAAGATTACATTAAATTGGCAACTAAGTTCCCGCTGCTTTTTTTTTTTAGTTCCAAATTTCCTCGCATGTCTTTAAATGTTTTTGGCATTTTTCGTTAGATCATACGAAAGAGAATGTTTTGTTCCACAAAAATCTATTTTTTTTATCTAGTTAATTTATGTTGTCAAGTTGAGAAAAACAGAGTATTTTCAACACCTTTTTGCTTTTAATCAAGGTTCTAAGGCTGAGAAAGCTGCTTGTGACATTTGTGCTGTGTGTAGAGAGGGATAATTTTAGAGATATTTATGCCAAATAATAAATAGAATAATATTTATAGAGATATTTATATACAGTTTAGTTATTTAATTTTTCGCAAAGAAATTTTTTCTTCGAAAATAGTAGTTACTGAAATATTTCTGTCAATTTAAACGACTGTATCCGCAATTAACACGGAAAATTCATAATCATATTATTCACAATTCTTTCTTTTATTTTTTCATACTAAAAACGTCTTTTTTTACGAAAATAATAGTTGTTGAAATATCAATTCAAATGACTGTTATCTTAATTAACTTGCATAATTCATATCAAACAAAAATTTTTTTTTTTCATTTCACTTAACAAATAGTTTTTTTTATTTTCTTATGCTGTATATATACATTTAAAACAATATTTACATCTAGATATTTATAGTTTTGTTCCTATTTTCTTTGCATAATAATTTATTATATGCAATTCTTTCTTTTAATTTTTCACACTGAAAAGTTTTTTTCCGACAATAATAATTATAGAAATTCTCCTGCCTATTCAAACGACTGTATCTTAATTAACTTTTATAATTCACTTTAACCATAATTACTTCTTTTAATTTCACGTAGCAAAATCTTTTTTTCTTTCTTGCTGTCTATAAACATTTAAAATAATATTTATCAAGATATTTATAGTTCTGTAGTTTATTTTCTCAGTATAATCATATTAAGCATAATTCTTAATTAACTTGCATAATTTACATCAAACATAATTATTTCTTTTAATTACAACTTGCGTTTAAATGAGTTTTTTTACTGTGCGTTAACATTTAAAATAATTTTCGAGATATTTAGACTTCTTTATCCTATTTTCTTTGTATAATCATATTATACAGAGTTCTTAACTAACGTACATAATTTACATCAAACATAATTACAGTCGAATCTCGTTAACGCGAAATTGGCGGGATTATTATAATTATTTAATGTTAATCAGACTTCATCTTATCCGATAAATCATAAAACGATTTATTAAGTACGATTACTAGTCGTCAGGCTAACCGTGGGAGGTTTTCGTGATTTTCCTCGACATGTAAAACAAATGCGGGTTAGTTTCATCAAAAAAGTCCTCTGTGAAGGCAAATATCTCTCAATACTTGATTCAAGAGTTTCTAAGTCTTCTGGATTGTGTTTAAAATTACAAGGCAACGGAGTTATACATTAAAATTCGTAAACCCAAAAAATTAGGTCGGCTGTTGAACGATGGATGTAAAATAAAATATTATGCACTACTTCTAACAAGGGGGGGGAGAGAAATAGCATTCCTTAAAATGAATAATTGGCACTTATGCTTATTATCTTTGCTGCGTCAAGTTCCTTTCATGTTAAGCGATAATTAGCTTGAAAATTTCCAGTTAAACATTTAAAACACAATAATAATTGATTGCTGACTCACAGGACTAAACATGTGTTTTATGTAAAGCGACAGTTCACGTTAAGCCATTTCGGGTTAATGAGGTTCAAATGTATTTCTTTTACAGCTTTTGATTGAAAGAGTTTATTTATTGTGCGTAAACGTTTAAAATTATTTTCGAGATACTCAAGCTTCTCTATCCTATGTTCTTAATATTATCATACTATACAGAATTCTTAATTAACTTGTATAATTTACATCAAACATGATTATTTCTTTTAATTATAGCTTTTGATTAAAATGAGTTTTTCTATTGTGCGTAAACATTTAAAATAATTTTCGAGATATTTGACTTCTTTATCCTATTATCTTAGTATAATCATATTATACAGAATTCTTAATTAACTTGCATAATTTATATCGAACATAATTATTTCCTTTACTTACAGCTTGCGTTTCAAAGAGTTTTTCTACAGTGCGTTAACATTTAAAATAATTTTCAAGATACTTATAATTCTTTATCCTATTATCTTAGTATAATCATATTATACAGAATTCTTAATTAACTTGCATAATTTATATCGAACATAATTATTTCCTTTAATTACAGCTTGCGTTTCAAAGAGTTTTTCTACAATGCGTTAACATTTAAAATAATTTTCAAGATGCTTAGAATTCTTTATCCTATTATCTTAGTATAATCATATTATGCAGTATTCTTAATTAACTTGCATGATTTACATCAAATATAATTATTTCCTTTAATTACAGCTTGCGTTTCAAAGAGTTTTTCTATAGTGCGTTAACATTTAAAATAATTTTCAAGATACTTAGAATTCTTTATCCAATTATCCTAGTATAATCATACTATACAGAATTCTTAATTAACTTGCATAATTTATATCGAACATAATTATTTCCTTTAATTACAGCTTGCGTTTCAAAGAGTTTTTCTACAGTGCGTTAACATTTAAAATAATTTTCAAGATACTTCGAATTCTTTATCCTATTATCTTAGTATAATCATATTATAAAGAATTCTTAATTAACTTGCATAATTTACATCAAACATAATTATTTCTTTTAATTACAGCTTTTGATTAAAAGAGTTTTTCTACTGTACGTAAACAATTAAAATAATTTTCGAGATATTTAGATTTCTTTAACCTATTTTCTTAATATAATCATATAATCTTTCTTTTAATTTCTCACAGTAAAAACGTCTCTTTTTTTGCAAAATAATTTAAATATAATATAGAATTCTTTTCATTCACATAAGAAAAGATTTGGACATGGGAAATTCAAGCTGCTTTTACCGTAATCAATCATGCGTTTTGAGGGTGGGGTATACATCATACGTAATGGATTGCTGCTGTCTACTTTCACTTTTTCTTCAAAATCTTTTGCAATTCCAAGGTGCAAAATAAATTTGAAGTTAACAAAAGTTTTTTTTTTGTGTGTGTGCACATTTTGGGATATAAATCATCTTGTAATTCCCTTCACGCTTATGAGAATTAATATTGAAATTATAGTCCCATCATTTAAACATTTTTCCGTCTGGTTAAAATGTATACAAAATAAATCTTAAGTATGAAAATGCTACTGATAATAAACTGAAATTTTAATTTAATTTATTTATTTTAGTTCTTATTTATAGCATAATAGTTCGTGTTTCATACTTATTTGCACGCATATCCCAACCTGTTTTCGAATATTGATTTTTTTTTAATTATTCGTTCAAACTTGTAGACTAAATATTATTTCTTTCTGTTTCATTTGGGTACCCGCTTAATTTTAGAAAAAAAACTCCCTTACTTTTCCAGGTAATTTGGGAAATTTCATGCAAATCTTGACCATATTTTATCCATACCATGTAGTTTTTCATTGCAAAACTTTGATTTTTTTTAACTTGTAATATCATATATAAGATTTTGTGAGCAAAAAAAAAAAATATTGAATAAGGATGGAAACATGAAAAATGTTCACTAAAAAGTGGAATTTTTATAACAAACAATTGTAATAAATGTTGGAATTATTTAAATCAAATCTCATTAACTGATTACTGTTACTGACTGATTATTTTCCAGGTACAATGTAAGAATTTTCCTTTTTTTTGTAAAAATAAAATGCAACTTTTCCTGAGTCGAAATAAAACTTCCTGTTAATTCCAGGTTTTCCCTGATCTTCCTGTAAGTCCTGTAATACTTTTTTCTTTAAACCAAAACATATGCAAGCAAAAACAAGAAATTAAAATTTACTATGCAGTAAAGAGTAAGATTTTTAAATGCTTCAAAATTTATCAGTATAGCGGTTACAAATTTTGACGGGAGATGGGTCATATCAAAGAGATGAAAATTGCATAGAAACCGATGTGATCATACAATGCTAGTGGTGTGACCACATTAATTGTATATAAATTTTTTGCTTTCTGATAATTGTAATTAAAAATTGCATTCAATATAGGCACATAAATAACTATTTAATTGTGATCTACTACTTCGCAAAAAAAAATGGCAAATTGTGTGTGACTCTAAATCAAACAACTACGAAATGGCAGTTCAATCTGAGACAATTTTAGTGCCATTTTCTGAAATACTTATTAGAAAGCCCAAAAATTAACATAAAATTAGGGTAATTAAACTAAATGAAAGTAACAGAATTCACGCGAACATTGAGTTCATAATTCAAAACCGCCGCTAGCGGCTTACGATAAGTATGGCTATGGGTTACTATGCAGTTCTCAATACTTATGACATGTCCTGAATCCGCTCGGAGTTTGTAGTTGCTGTTCTGAATCATCTCGTTCAGTGCGCACAAAAATAAGCAAAACACTATGAATAACTTTCGATCAAATCAAATGATTGGATTTCACATACTAAGGTTCAATCGTAGTGGTTCAAGGGAGGGAGTGGATCTCAATTATGCTAATTAGTTAGTGCAGACGATATTTTAAATTACGAAATCAGACACAAAAACTTACTTTCGCTCAACAAACATACCTTTTTTTCGTATTGTTGCTGACCCTCAAAATACAGGGTCAAATGTTACATAATAAAGTAGTTTAAATATTAAATAAGCAATCTTGGAAATATATGCTTTTGTGATATTTGAACGACTTCTTCTATCGAGAAAAAATGATGGTCGAAAACTACAAGAATATGGTAAAATTTACCGTGTTTCTGGCTCTATGGAAACACTAAAAAGCTAGGTTATTTTTACCGAAGCACTTTGGTAATGATTTTGGTAAATTAACAATAAAATATATTTTTTTATGAGGTAATAAAATTTGGGTAATTTTATAATGATACCATAGGGTATGGTTTTTAAAAACGTTTATTCAGATAAATTTATTTAGTTTTTTATTGTAACACTAAATGTGTGGTAATAAGAGTTATAACCGTTAACCGAGCTGCAAATCGTTACTATAAGAACGGAAAAATTAACAAGTGGATTTTTTAAATGTCGTATATTTTAGTTTTAATTACCAGAATTATAGTGTATTTTTTCACCAAAAAAGTCGTTACCATATAGCACGGTAATTTTACCAGATTTTTTTCCTCCGTGTATAATGAAATTTTAAATGATTAAATATGATTTGTTATTTTACCGTATTTTCCTTGTTAAGTATGTATAGTTTATTTAAAATTAACAAGATCGCAAACAGAATAGAATAATTTTGAAAATACGATACAAATATAACATGTCTGTATTGTATACTACGTTCAGCAGAATTCCGTTATCGTTTAGCGAACCATTTTAAATTTATAACGCGAGAATGAACTTCACTGCAATTTAAAGAAACATTTTCCGAAAACACATCTGCATCGCTGCACAATTGATGATCTTGGATTCCGTTCAATGTATATCGTACAAAAGAAGTATGATTCATTAAAATATATCTCTAAACGCATTAATGACGCTATTTAGGAAAAGTAGTAAATGTAATAGCTGGCTGTGACTGATTTTCAATAAAAAAAGTTAACGTGCCTACATAAAGATTGTTCTTTTAATCTTATTGATTGACTTACTATTGACAGCGTTTTAAAAAGGCATCACATTACTAAGTTCGTTTTGTGCAAATTTAATCGCCATTTTATTGGTTGGAAGCAGGAAATATAAATCGTCATTTTAAAAGTGATTTAGGAATTATTTCAGTAATGGTTTTTCAATAATGGTCTCCTGTACTTGTTAAAACACGTCGTCTATCGGCTGGTTAAATCTTAGAAGTAGTAAAATTTACTCTTCACCAATAAGTTTAATATACTGATTAAATGCACGGATAATTTACGGCGCTAATAAACGGAATGAATATCCAAGCTTATTTTAATATTAAACTGTATCGATTAGAGAATTTAATGGTTTAGTAAAGTTTCATATTAAAATTCTTCTCTCGTTAATTTAATTAATTTAACTTGATTTAAGAATATTCTTATACTAAGTATGAAATTTACTTAAAATATCTAAGTTTTGATTGGAAAAGGGTTAGACAGCATATTGCGTTACTATTCTTAATTTTATAATTTTTAATCGGAGATTAATTTTTGGGTTAGCAGCTATCATTACTCAACTCCGTAGTCTTATAATTTTGAACTCAACTGGGAAGACAAGGCAACTCCTAGGTCAATCATTGTGACAAACTAGTTTTGTTGGACTTTTTGATAGAACGAATCCACATTCGCGTTGCATGAAGAGAAAAAACACGAAAACCCTTAACGGTTAAACGACGACTAAGGGATTTTACCTCATTAGGTTCTACCACTAAGCATATTTTACACCAGTACTGTAATCAGAGCGAGCCGGTAGTAAAGTTTTTTATTTTTATTTTATTTTACAACCGGCGTTGAGTAGCTGACCCAATTATGAGTTTACGATTTATCCCATTTATACGTCGTTTATTTCAATCTCATTTCTGTCTGGATTTGTGCAATGTTAAAATAGTTTGCTTATGTAACCGTAAAAAACATAGATTATCTGTTTTATGCCGTTCCCCCCCCCCCCCGTCTTTTTTTTAAGTTCAAAAATTACTATTATTTTTTATTTGTACAGTAAAGCACAAGTACTGCTTATAAATTTCTCATTTATACTTCATTTATTTCAATTTCAGTTCAGTCTTGATATAAGCAATGTTAAAAAAGTTACTCTAAGCCAGGGATGGGCAAACTGTGGCCCTCTGGAAGATTTTATCCAGCCCGCGGATAGAATTTTTATTTGCCGATCAGTGGCAAATATAAACAATATACATCCATTTTCTTGTCGACTATGCTTAAAATTATTTCTGTTTTTCCTTTCTCAACAAAGTACTGATGAAGTTTTTGCTTTCTCTATTTTTGTTCTACAAAACATAAATTGATGGATATAGTTAGCTCAGACAGCTTCATTTGGTAAAATGTTGAAAGCAGAAGTTCTTTATAGAATAGCCGTAGATTGGCTCCAACTAGCGCTTGTCTCTCTCGAGGAGCTGACTTATGGAATCTAATATAGGTAAATTGCACTTCACATTTGGCAGACTGCGCATTTTCCGTTCCAAAGAGAGGACAATCTAACAATCATCTGAAGCAGTCGTTTCTAAATACTATTCCAAAGTTTTACAAATCATTACCAAAAGCTAGTTTACGAAATTTAATATTTCATGCTCAGAAAATCAGTGCATGTTTGCTTAATCTTATATATGTGAGCAAGAGTTTTCAACTATGAACCTTGGAAAAAATCATTTCAGAAGTAAACTAACAGCAAAGCATTTAGCCTTGTTCCTTAAAATAAGCACATCTCACTTCCAACCTTAATGTAAGGAACTTTTAAAAATGAAATCGCAATTTCCTTCATCTCACTAAATATTTAAATTAAAACTTGCATATCGCCTTTTTTTCTTAAATTTTGAAGTTTTTACTTGGCCCACCAAACATTTTTTTTTCTTGATTTTTGGCCCCTCGACCAAAAAAGTTTGTCCATCCCTGCTCTAAGCAATGTTAAAATAGTTTGTTTATGCAGCCGAAAAAAAAAAACATACATTATCGCTTGTACGTCAGTTTCGCCCGTCTTTTTTTAAAGTATACATCTGTTAGTTTGTTCATTAATTAAAAGTAAATTTTTTTATTCAAATTTGTAACAAATGTTTTTTTTTCTTCAGTTTTAGTTACTACTGCCTCTATTGTTCTCTATATCGATACTATTAAATTTCCAATTAACAGTGCTCTTACGCTATTGTTATTATCTTCTTTAATCTTCAATTATACGTCTTTTCATTTGTAAGACGATTTACGTTGGTTTCTTAAAATGTCAGTAAACGGTGATTTACCGTAAAAAATGTTTCCAACTAAATGAGAATTTAAATTAAATTTTATAAGCCAAATTGAATTAAATTTAAATTAAATTTTATGTTTTCATATAACGTTTTGAAACCACTCTTTGATGAAATTTTTTTTTATTTATGAGTTAGAAAACGGCAAATTTTTTAAATTTTGCAGTTTTTAAATTTTTAAATTTGGAATTTTTTTTACTTTTGCTCATAATGATCATAAAAACATTCTTTTTATTTATCTTGCATGCATAATCTTGCATTGTTTTATCTTGCAATATCTTGAACAGTTTTTTTAAATCAAAATATTTCAGTTAATAGTTTTATTTTAGATTAAGTAAAACAATTCTACTATAAAATAGAATATAAAGTTTAAATACGATATAAAATAAAGTAAAAGAAAATGTAAATCAAAATTAAAAAATAAAATAAAAAAGAGAAAAGTACATGAAAGGACGCAAGAATGCGTGAATTTACAGTTAAATAATACTTTTATCTGAAGATTGGAGATACTATTAACATAACTATCTAAGAAGTTATGTCGGAATTTCACCATAAATCATGCCATAAGGAAAAGAGAAAGTTGAGAAAGTTTTTTAAAGACAATAATTCTACTTCCATCTGAGATGGGTTTCTTCGAAAAACAAAACTAAAAAGTCTATTAGGGATCTTCTACGTTTCGATTTGGAGCTTGAATGATTAGTTGGTTTTTAAATGAATCTTCTGTTTCAATTGATTAGTCTACGGCAGAAAACAATTTTTTCCCTGGCGAATTGAGATAGGAATTGAGAGCCATTAATCTCATAAATAAAGGGGAAAAAACTCATTTTTTTAAATACATGATTACTAAAAAGTGAACGGAAACCAGGTCTAAGTGTTGTAAAATGGGCATTATTTAGCTTTTATCAAATAATTAATTTAGAACTTTTAAAATACTGTTTATTTTTAATCTTTATTTATTAATTTTTTATTTATTTTTTTAATGTCACTTTGTAGAGAAAACAACAAATTTGACGTTTGACAGTTGCGATTATATTTTGTGTACGTAGAATAAATAAACGTGTTAATTAACTCGAGAATTTATATTTTTGAACCAAAATAAAGCTTAAAAATATTTTGAAATTTAAAAATTTTTTCGTATGACGACATTTGCGGACATGGGTTCCTAAGCAGTTTTATTCCTGATGATGTGCCCTAACGCCTAAGAAGTTTGACGAAAAAATATACGCAACCCCTTTTATATATATAACGTTTTTAAATTTATATATTTTGACAAAAAAATGGGCTGAAATTGTCATTTAGAAAAACTGTAGCTTACAAGGGAAACTAGGGAAGTGTGACTCGCCAATTTTGAAATAAACTAGTGGGATGTATGCCTTATGAGGAATAATTTTAGGGGGAAACATTCGTTTCGGCCCATAGAAGGTTCTGTGAGAGATAAAAAATAATTCAATATATAGAAAAATCGGTATTTTATTACTTTAAAGCAGACTATTAGTTATTGTAATTGTCTCATACTCCAATTAATTTTGTGGTACTTTCACGTACTATATAATGCATATTTATTGTCAAAATTGATTTCGAAAATTTTATATATCTGTAGTTTTTCAGAAAAACGTGTTAGGTTAATTTAAAAAAAAAAAAAATTGACATCAAATTTTTTAAAACTTTTTTTCCAAAAAACTTTCCAAATTAATTAGAGTATGTAATTGCAAATCAATTAATTAATTAACAATTAATTAATAATTAATTAATAAATAATTGGCAATTTATTAATAATTAATTAATTTTCTGATTAATTTATTAATTAGCAAATTAATTAATTATCCAATTAATTACAAATTAATTGGATTATGAGACAATTACAATAACTAATAGTCCGCATTGAAGTGATAAAATACCGATTTTTCTATATATTGAATTATTTTTTATCTCTCACAGGACCTTCTATGTGCCGAAACGAATGTTAATTAATTTATTAATTAGCAAATTAATTAATTATCCAATTAATTGCAAATTAATTGGATTATGAGACAATTACCATAACTAATAGTCTGCATTGAAGTAATAAAATACCGATTTTTCTATACATTGAATTATTTTTTATCTCTCACAGAACCTTCTATGGGCCGAAACGAATGTTGCCCCCTAAAATTATTCCTCATAAGACATATATCCCACTAGTTTATTTCAAAATTGGCTGGTCACACTTCCCTAGTTTCCCTTGTTAGAGAAAGAGAGAGAAACTGATTACAGATTTGAAATCAGCGATACGAAAGTATCTAGGATCTGCAAAAAAAAAAAAAAAAAAAAAAAAAAAAAATCTCACTCATAAGAAATTTGTTTTCCCTCAGTGTAATCTGAATCAGTAAGATAGACCAAAGTAAAAAAAGCAGAATTTTATATCATATAAACATATTTCAGACAGAAAGTAAAATTATTTGATTTGAATTTAAGTTGTCTAAAAGAACAGCTTTTTGTTTTAAAGTTTGACTCACGTATTTGTCACATGTGATTCAGATAACGTTTACTTTCAACAGATATCTGTTTAAGTAATAAATTTTCGATCTGATTATGAAACTTTTTGAATATTCAAACTTGACCTTCTATTTTATGATAGTGTCTCTTAAAGTGCGGCGATATAAATATGACGATAAGTCAGTATTTCCATACAAAACACTTTATTAAGTTTAAACCACAAGGCAAGCTTTAATTTCAATGTTATGTTAAGTTCCAGCTCTTCTTTTTATTCATGATTAGACATGCAAACTAGTTTCGTATTAAAATTAGCGCAGTTTAACTTGACATTATAAATAGAGGTAATATACGTTTGAAAACAGGTTATTATGTAATACGAAAAATTGTTAACCAACCAATGCACTAATATGCATTTACATGCCATTTTGAATAGCGTACTAGCTTATAATTTCTAAATCAAGTGAGAAGCATTTAAAAATTGATTTTATAAAAAAAAGGATTTTTGATTTTTTCCCCTTCTTAATAATAATAATAATAAAAGTAACGAAATCTATTAAAAACATTCTTTAATAGATTAATAATTTGCGCGTCACACAATTTAGGAGGTATTCACTAAGGGACAATTTTTCGTTGTTTTTTGTTGCATGAGACTTTTTAATAGATATTGGGTACTTCTTTGTATCACTAATTTCAACGGATTAAGAATGTTTTCACAAAGTTGATTTCTAGTCACTGTAAAATGGATGTTACAGGTTTTTCATGTTTACACACATTTCGACTAGAACAACTTCAATACTATAATCATAGGAAAAAAATCAGGCTAACATAAGCATTAATAAAAAAGCAGACCAACATCAAATAAAAAAAAGCAGACGAAAATTTTAGAACTTCTTCTAGTTGATTGTTTGTTCTTAACGTTATTTTTTTAAAGCGAAATCAAAAACCAATCCATCAGCTCATTGGACAACAAGGGAATAAATATTAATTGATGCAGTTTTTTTAATTTAATTTATGAAAATACCCTTAATTGTTTGGTTATTTGTTACATTTTAACTCCTTAAAATGGATGTTTTTATTTAAGAATATTAAGTGATGAAGACAAAGAAAATGTTTTTAGCCCTTAAAATAAAATTTTGATTTCATTGAAATATTTCAACTTCTATTTTTCTTGTTCTTAAATGTAATTCCAGGTCAAATTTAATACATACATATGATGACATGCGTCTTCCTAAGAAAAATAAATGCTGGTATACATTATTTGTGATAGATCCAAAATTTATTGAGAATTCATTTTTCTTGTTTATAGAGTAATTTATCATATTACTTAATTATATATATAAAAAAATAAACAAGAGTAAATAAAAATAAAACAGAGATTGAGTGCTAACTCTTATTATCTACAGCATCTATTTAAAGTTCTCTATCAAAGTTAATTGAAAGCTCTACTGTAAATAGTTTAGGAAGAAATATTAGGAAATGCATTTCTGTTACGTCACAATGGATAATTAAGTATTATTTGTCTGTTGTGTAGTCTTCGAACACCGATAGAACACCCTAACACCTCCTAGTAGATAAAAGGTCTTCACACGGGTTATCTGAAACGCGAAATCCGATCCTTTGCAGCCCGAACATTGTGCCATTTTTCGTATTTTTCCCTCACTGCGCAGTTTAGTAGCCCTAAAATTGTGATTTTATTCTTAATTTCCCCTCTCTGCGCAGTTTATGGAATTTCCTTCAGATTGCTGCAGTGATTTGTGAGATGCTCTCCGCTCTTCTACGAGGTGTTGATTACCCGCCACGGCCGTAACTGGTGCCCAATATTTTAGTAAAATTTACTCAAAAAGCATAATGCCATTCCATATCATAATATGCTGGCTCCTAAAAACTGGACCTGCCTCCTAGAAATTTTATAACCGTCATTAAACAGCCGACATGATTTTTGAATTTACGACTACCAATGTTCAACTACCGTAGTCCTGTAATTTTGAACCCAATCCAGAAGACAAGGGAACCCCTGGATTAAGTATTATGAGAATTTCGCCTTCGTGGAAGACTTTTGGATGGAACTAACCCGCATTTGCGTTGGATGGGGAGGAAAACCACGTAAATCTCCCACGATCCGTCTACCACTGAGAATACTTTACATCAGCACTGTGGTCGGTGCGAGCCAGGTGTGGCATTCGTATCGATCAGCCATTGCTGGGATTCGAACCCAGTTCACCTCATTTGAAGGTGAACTTTCTATCCCCTTAGCCACCACAGCTCTCTCCTAGAAATTAAGCCTTTTTTGTAGTCTTCTGATTTTATCTAATTTCTCGTAAATATCATTCTATCATTAAACCCATTTTTCGCATTATGTTATGCAGCATAACCCAAATAATCTATTTATTTTCTAAAATAACAAAATATTTATTAAAAATCATCAATGTCTGCACTACCTCTTTCTCTGGATGACGCAATCGTATTCTGATTCGGTACGAAAAGTCATCTTCTCTTGATACATCTATGCTATCTAATTCACCAAACTGAGCAAGGTTAATGGGCTGTAAAGGAAAAAAGAAATTAGTAATACTTTACATATACATCGCGTTCAAGGTTATAGCATTTCCTCGAAGATTACAATTCTAAATGTCATTATGGATTGTTTGCAAGTATGCGGAGATTTCGTGCGCTCAGAATATCGAAATACACGGCTGTGCAAACTAAAGCGAACACTTCGTAATATACATGTACCTAAACGGGAAAAAAAAAGAATGCAAAGAATTTGGCGGGCAATTTGTGGAAATACTAATAAAGAGGAAATCGTGACATAGTTATAAACTTGCAGGATGAGAATATAATAAATCTATATTTGATAGAGAATGAAGATTGGGTTAGATTGGTTAAAAATAGTCTATCACAATGAAGATCTTTTTTTAAAATACTTCGTCGGTTGTCAGCTTAACTTGACAGCGTGACAAATATAAATCAATTGTTTGTAGGAGTAATACATTATACTAGTGGGCTGAGCCCCCTGCTCGCAGACGCTCGCCAACCCCAGAAAATTGCTACGCAATCTTATATGGTTTGCTTCGCAAACCAAGCTCACTTCACTCGCTACTAACTTAAGTACTTTGCAAATGCACAAAATTCTAACAATTCAAAACAATCATTCAAATCCATATAACAACTTTTTTAAAAAAAAAAAGAAATTAGTATTATAGGAAAACGTTTCTCTATATAACATGAAATCATAATGGTCTGACACCGTTTTCCATTGCTGTTGGCGTATTTTTATTGGCCGGAAAATCACGTGGAAGGATCCAGTTTTCCCCCATCCATTTCCATATTGTTTAGGTTGTCATCAGCAGATCACACTTGGTGAGAATGCTCTCTCTGGTTATTTCAGTTTCTGTTTTTAAAAGCGCTATATGTTGAGCCACCTCAGCTAGATTTGGCATGCGACATTTTTAGCGGCAATCATTGGTCGATTTTCTAGCGTTGCCATTCGGGGAGTGGTAATGAGGCTCTTTTTGTCGCCGTGTAAGAGAAATATATATATAAATATTTGTTAATAAATTAATATTAAATTTTTAATATGTAATTGTTGATCTTTACGTGTAAAAATATAAAGAATTTGTGTGTGCGTTTGTGTTTCCGTATACCTGATTGCGGGTAAACGATAGACTCTAAGAATACGAAATTCAACATGAAGCTGATTAATTACAATTACAAACTTTTTACGAAGCACGATTTTCGATTTTTTAATCAAATTTTTAAATTTGGAGACATTTAAGAAATGGAATTTTCCCATTGGCTTAGAGGAAGCCATTATTTCAATATAAGCCATCGATTCAGTTTTGTCAAATATTTTAAAGACAATACCAGTGGTGTTTATTAGCTTATAGCTCTAATCGAATAAGTTGTTCATTGCGCGATCTGCAATATTTAATTATTTTTTTTATCCGTTATGCCAGGTAATCTGAAAGATCAACGTGATCAGGCTAATATAAGCAGACTACGTCATTTAGTTCAACAGAAAATAGAAGATTGTATGGTCGGTATGTTACCTTTATAGAGAAAATATTAATTTCAAGCTATCATTAATTAAAGAAAAGCATTACGTTTGTATTAAATAAAATTTTAGAAAACTTTGCAGAAGCAAACTAAAATAAATGTCACTTTCTACAATTTATCGATTCAAAGAAAAATTTTTATACTCACAGCTATATTCCGAATGGTGCTGATTTGACTAATGCCGATCCTTGGACCAACCAGTATAGCTATTTCCATGGCAGAATTCTGAAAGGGAGATTTCGGAATTTTATTCATGAGCTTACCTTGCAAGAGGATAAAAAAAGACTTTTAACTTTAAAGATCTTTCTTGACTTCAAACATCTACTTAGAATAAAAATAGGAAAGGAAAAAAAAAAAAGAAAGAAAAAAGAAATCACAGTAAGGAGCACCTGCCTTGCCTGACGAAAATGATTCACCGTTTTATGATGTTTTCGAGAGATTAGAATTTCTTATGCAGTATTTTAAGAGAAATTTGAAAAGAGTGATTTAGAATTTATGGCGAAATTTTTTTTTATTCAACGTATAATGACAACTAATGTAATTCGTGATTGAGTACGAAGATGGCTTTTTGAGTGACTAACAAATATTATATAATTGACATTTAAAATATGTCACTAAGTAACGAAGAATTGCACTAATTACAATTTCATACGCATTTTTGAAGATAAATTTGAGATGAGTGATGTAGAATCTGTCGCGGATATATATTTTTTTTACTCTAAGTATAGTGACAGCTAATATAATTCGCCCTTTGAAGTGATTTATTACGAAGACGTTTGAGTCACTAACAAATATTTTTTAATTTATTATTGAAATTTAAAACATGTTACTAAATAACGAAGAATTGCACTAATGAGAATTTCTTACTCATTTTTAAAGAGAAATTTATGTAGAATGATTTAGAATCTATCGCGAATATACACTGGTCGACAAAATTAAGAGATGGAGGACATTTTCCCAAATATCTCAAAAAATACTGAATATAAATAAATGAAATTTGGATAATAAAGTATGCGAAACAAAAATGAAAGTGTCATTCACTGGCAAGACCTATTGTCAATAAATTCAATGTAGTCTGAACTTAAGGATAAAAGATGACAATAAAAGTGAGGCTTGTACAGTGTGTGTTGCCTCTAGTATGGTGTATGGTCACCCCTGACAGACAGACAGACAGCATGCACAACGGGTATGCATGCTGTTAATAAGGGAGTTAAGGAGGACTTGTGGAAGACCCTCCCATTCTTCCACCAGAGCAATTTTTAACTCCAGAATGGTTCTGGGGGGAGGTTGGCGCATCGCAATAGCTCTCCCAAGAGCATCCCAAGCATGTTCAATAGGATTCAGGTCAGGGAATTTGGCTGGCCAATATCTTGATTGAGTTTGAAGATTTTTTTTTAGTTACTTGCAAATATATTATAATTTGTTATTGAAATTTAAAATGTTGCACTAATTAATAAAGAATTGTGCTAATGAGAATTTTTTGTGCATTTTTTAAAGAGAAATTTGAGTAGCGTGATTATAGCGCGACAACTAATGTAATTCGCACAATGAAGTAATTGATTATGAAGATGTTTTAGTGACTAACAAATATTTTATAATTTGTAGTAAAATTTAAAATATTCCCCAAGAAAGAAGAATTACGCTAATTAGAATTTTTTATGTATTTTTACAGCGAAATTCGAGTTGAGTGATTTAAAATTGATGGCGAATCTATTTTTTTCCCGATTATTAGTGATAGCTAATGTAACTTGCACAATAAATTGATTGAGTATGAATATATTTCTTTTGAGTTTTCTAACGAATAATTCAAAATTTATTATTGAAATTCAAAATATTGCACTAATTGATAAAAATTCCATTAATATAAATCGTTTTTTGAATATATTGAGATGGTAAAATTTTAGACTTCAATAAAATAACCGGCCTTCTTAATAAAACTTCGATTTAGTCCCTTATTTTAATAAAACTAATACAACTTGGAGGGATACGGTAGAGGATATAAAGTTTTCATTTTCAAAAAATGCAGATTTTGCAAATATTTTTTGAGCAATAATAATTTATGTAATAAGATATTTTATATAAATATTTTCATGTAATAATAAATACCTAGAAATTTAAAATTGCACTAGAAATATTAACACACCTATTTATAAATTCTTAAACTTACTACCAACCGTACAGTGCCTTTTATCGAATAATTTTATTTTTTTTCCTAAATAATTCACTTTGTAACTCTAAAGAAATAGAAAATATTAAGATAAACGTCCTACTACAATTTTTAAACTTCCAAATATTATTTAGCTCTGAAATTATACAATAATTTACCATTGGAATTGCAGCCAATAAACAACTATCTTCATTTTAAGCAAGTTTTATATTTGTTTGTATTAGAAATTGACGATATTATTCTTATTTCCATAACTAGAAGCGAAATAATTTTTTTCAATTTCAGTATGACCAGAATTTAATATACATATTGTATAGAACGAGATATCTAGATATCAAATAGAAATAGATAGAAATATTTATCAAACTATCTAGTATATTTCGATTTTCCTATTTATAATATTTTATTTAAAATTTGTTTATTAATCAAAGTTATTGTAGTATTATGTGTAAATAAGTAAGAAAGAAAGAAAGAAAAGTATAAATGAAAATTAACATTTAAAAACATCTGATACGGACAGTCAAATGAAGATTGGCAGGTAAAAAAATGTAAAACATTCGTGCAACAGCCTGTTGTGGGCCAGAGGGTCATGTAGGGTAATGCCCCACAATTTCATGACCAATGACATGATTGTAGCAATGTCGTCAGCACTGTGCGCAGGCCCCCTTTACACCCTAGACAAGTTGGTACCCATTGATCTGAAGCTGGGTAGTCTTCAAGTCGAAACTGGGAATTGAACCCCAGCTCTTCACAATGCCAGTGCAGTATCTTAATCACTGAGCCATCGTGGCTCTCATTGGTAAAATATACTTCAAACACTTGTATTTAATACATCAGCCTTTCTCATGAATGATATCTCAAGAAATGTTCTTAAAAAATAATAATATTCTATTTAATTAAATTACGTATTTGCTGAAAACTCAGAATGGAATCTTACTTTGGTACATGTAGGGAAAGATTTGGCGCCGTAAGTTGGCAAATCGCTGACTATCTTCAGGTAGTGGAATTTAGCCTGTGTCGCTGTCAGCTGCTTCTGACCAGGAGCACTCAGTGTTTGATTCTGCTTCATCAACTGGTTCAGAAGCTTCAGCAGCTCTTTTCGCTTCATCGTTTCTAGAAGAGACATGGGTACGAACTTTTCTAGTCCGTACTCCCTCCTGTAGGAAAAAATAACAACTTTAATGAATAATGTTACTCGAAGACACAAATGAGTGAGCTGATATATATATTTTCAGAATTCGTTCGTAAAGTTATGTAGTATAAAGTAGACACATTCATATGAAAATGGTGAAGCTTGGACACCAAGATTTAGCAACAAAATCCATGGACGCCAAGATATGGCGACCCAATTCAAGGAAGATAAGATTTATCGACAGCAGTTTTCTGAATATCACGTCACCATAAATATTGGTTAAGTTAAGCATTTATCTGCTTCGGAGGTTCAAGCACCTATATTAGATATCCATATTAGTAGCATATTAGATACCTATCACCAGAAGATCTATTACTGCATCACTGGTGATGCTTAATTAATTGATTAAGTGATTTTTTATAGGTTCCTCTCCTTAAAATGAACAAGCACCTAAAATTCGTTATCATCCACGAATGAGTCATTTTAAAAACAATTTAAATACTTGATGATAGCAATTGGCGAGATAAAAACCTGATACGGGAACGTTTATAATAAAAGTAAGTAAAAATTCACTGCTTATCGTAATCAAATATTCTGGTACTCAGCTAACCGAAGAAAACCCCAGCAATTCCAAATAACATTATTTACTGTGTATTGATTTGAATTCTGATCATTACGATCGTAATCTAATCATTACCATAATCATGATTCTTATAATCAGATGTCATGTTAAGCCGCTGTCATACGCTTATAATTAACAAACCATTCTGTGAACATTTGATAAATTAACAATGATCCATTTTGTGATAAATTAACAATGATCCAATGATCCAACAGCTAGACAAAAATAATAATTATTTCCTGATTAAATGGTAGAATATTTAGATGAAAAATACAAACAATAAAAATAACATAACACTTAAATATTAAAACACATAATTCAATTATACATTAAACATTCCAATTCAAATATAACATTTAAATTCAATTATACATTTAAAAAAATTTGTATTTTCTAGTGCACACACAGTTTAAAGATCATAAAAGTATCAAAAATATTCCATCTCAATAAAGGTGAATTCAAAAGGAGGATAAAGAGACTACTCACTCTATGGCTTTGACTACAAGCTTCCCTTGCATGCCACTGGCTATGGCGTGCTGCTGTAGATGAAGGGCGGCTAGCCTCAGGGCTACATCGTACTTTAGCTCAGGAGCAAACCTCTCTTGCACTACGTCATTGCAGCTCTATACAAAATACATCATCAATCAAAACAAAAATAAAAGCAACTTCAGTAGCATACATAGAATTTACTCGATAATATGGTTTAGCTTCACGATTTAGAGGTTATGCTTATGACATTTTTATATTTGTTTACGTTTATGATTCGATATGATTTAGCTCCAAATTCTTGAAAATTCGTGTGATATCACGGTCTTACACATTTTGAGTGTTCTCCGAGGTTAGAGGCACTGTGCTGTCCTTGTGAAGGACTGAGATTAGAACAGCAGTGGCGGCTTGAAGCCCACCCAGCTTCAGGCAATACCTCCTTGAAGAAAGAAGACCTCAGCATGGGTTACCATAAACAAGAAATTGATCCTTTAGTTGTAGTTACATAGAACATATAGATTGCGAATTTGATAAATATTATACTTAGTGTGCTGGCATTTATAAATGAAATTTTTTTTTAAATTTTTGAATACCATCTAACATAGGATAACCATAAGATATTTGACAAGCTTTTACAAATGGAGACTTAAGGGAAAGAACGGCTTAGGTCCATTTTTTACAAAAATATGATTGGATCACCATTTGTTGCATTTGGAGGATTACTAAAATAACGAAATCGGTTCTCCCCGAGAGTTATTGCACTTTGAAGATGGACAATGCTGAGAAATGGTTCGTAGACAAGGCGAATAAAGAAACGAATAAAAAAGAAGACGATGGGAGTTTTCCTGAGGAAGTATTGATTAGAGAGAAATATCGAGGAAGATATGGTTTTGATTCTAGCCAATTTTCTAAGTTTATTTTCTCCCAACATCAAAAATTGTAAGTTTTGTTTTGAAAATTTTGGGAGAGGTAAATAAATATTTGACAGGTTTTCCGATAGTTAAAATAAAAAAACAGTCATTCATAATTTTATTTTAATGATTTCAATCATTTGTTACCTCCTGACAATCTCTTCTCTTTTCAATTCTTCAAATTCTTTTTTTCTTAGAATCAACTCACATTAAAAAAAAAATTTTTTTTTGTGTACTTTCTAACATAGGAAAACTATAAGATATTATACATCAAAGTGGCAAAATAAAACATATTTTGTTTTATGTTACATGACAACGAAATTATTGATTATCAACTTAAAATTTAGTAGGCAAGGTATGACCAAAAAGCTCACTAGAGCAGTGAGTTTTTATACTGAATTTGGCAGTACTGTCATTAAAATGGTGAAAATCAAGTTATTCATTCAAAATTTTTTTTTATTTGACCTATATTTCTGGAGGAAAAAAAATACAGTGAAAATAATTCAACTTTCTTTTACATGTCATAACTCTTCCATTCTAGAAGATATACACATATAGGATGTTCTATAATGGGAACTATTAAAACACATTTTTTAAATTTCTTGTCTACTTTGAATGTTTAATCTGAATATCTAGTCTAATTTCAAAATGAGGTTAGCAAACTAATATTTAAATAAGAAAATAAAAATGATAATGTTATCCAAACTTTATAAATCCTTAACGAGGTAGGCGGTACTGAAAAATCCAAATCCTTTCAAAACTAGAAGAAGTAGTATACACTGTTGTGCAATATAAAAATCAACGTATGCGCAAAAAAAGAGAGATTTTCATAAATTCGGCATTTTATATGGTAAGATAGACATTGTGAAATTTTTGTTTCTCCAGTTTTATGAAATTTTTTCTGGGCGTTAATAACATAATCAATTGAAAGAAAATAGCTATCAAGGCACTTTTCTAGAAATATTTCATGAAGCACTTACGTTTTTTTTTAAAAACACAGCAGTCTAGAAATTGAAAGCTGTGATAAATAGAAACACGTTCAATTTTCATCTGGTAATCTAACTGGTTTTGATGTTTTCTGTCCCACTTACCTCAGTAGCGATTTATATGACTTTGATATCGTTATAGTTACTTCTTGGCTTAAATATTAATTTACTACTTCTAAGGTGCATGCATTTCAATAATTCTAAATATAAATTTCAAAAATAAATATTAAAAATCAATATCGGTCATTATAAAATTCGCTTTATTACGAAAAATAATTATTGCAAGTGTAACTTTGGATACCTTCCTTGCTTATACTTTTGGGTTAATTTCTAGAACTAGCCATTGAATTTACGTTTACATATCTTTCATAATAAATTACTCCACAGAATAAACATAACTAATTTTGGTTCTGAACAATAGAGGTTTCGCGGATTTTAGCAAGTACTATTACGATCTCCGGTTGTTGTAATATTCAATGCTAATAACACTCACTTAACAATCCCTACTTAATAATCTTCCGCATTGCATAAGCTGCATCATTATAAAATTATGCTATAAATTAAGTATACCACTTTTCATGTTTTTTAGTTTAATAAATTTGTATAAAAGTTATGACAGTTTGATATTCCGTGTGTATGCACAATCAGCTAAATCTAATATAATTTCTGCATAATATAGATTGCTCATTTGGTTTCCATTTGGAAAAATATGTGAGATAAATAACTGAAATATTATTATATCATTTTAATTATTATATACTTATTGCAATCCAATGATATAAGGTTACATTTCTAACAACGAGTTGTTGTTTTAATTCATGATATATACACATAATGCATAGATCATAAAATACAATTGCATGTGCAGAATAAAAATAGTGAAATACATTAGTGTTATAAGAATTTTAATTTTTGTAACTATGTCAGCATTTTATTTTAAATTATACTAGGAAACAATTTTTTAATTGTTTTCTGTTGCATGAGGTTTTTTCACGGATCTTGGAAATGCTCACGTCTCTAATTTCAAATCTGCAATCGGTTTCTCAGACCAAGCTACAGTTTTTTAAAGAGCAATTTTAGTATAGTAAGTTTAAAAACGCTATATATTACAGGGGGTCCGGAAATTTTTTAACCATCGTTGAACAGCCAATCCAATTTTGGGTTTACGACTACCGATGTTCGACTCCGTAGCCTTTAAAATTTGAATCTAATCCAGAAGACAAGAGAACTTCTGGATCAAGTATTGGGAGAAATTTGCCTTCGTGGAGCACATTTTGATGGAGCTACTCCACATTTACATTACATAGAGAGAAAAACCTTTCACCGTAAGCCTGACGGCAAGGGGACTAGCCCAAGGTTTGTTTATCACTGAGGATATTTTACGTCATTGAGCACGCCATCAGGATGAAAATTGCGCAGGTAACTCTGCCCGGAAATGTCGTCTTACGCTAATAGATGAAAGCTAATAGATTACGCTATTATGAACTGTTTCTTCTGACCATTTCATAAGAGGGAAGTGCATCTTTTTGAGGAAGCGAACATTTTCGGTTATCGGTATATAAATTTTAAACCCGATGACGTGTTCTAACTCCCCTTGTAGTTCTTCGCAATATTCGAGCCACCCTTTGTTATATTTAGCGTTTTCAAACGTATTATTTAACGTTTTATATTTCAACAAAAATAGATTGACAATGATATAAAAAAATCTGCAGCTTTTGGAGTAAAACTGATTCCAGATTTAAAATCATTACACCCGATCAGGATCAAGTATTTGCATTAATGCAATAAAAAATGTGTTCCCCGTTGCAATTGCTATATGAAACTTTTAATAAATCATCAATCTAAAAACAAGTGGAGCAATTTTTCTGAATGTTTAGGATAATGAGGAGAACCGGGTTCAAATCCCAGCATCGGCTGGTTGATACGAATTCCGCATCCGGCTTGCACCGACCACAGTGCTGACGTAAAATATCCTCAGTGGTTTACGGATCATGGGTTAGAGTCCCCTTGCCGTTAGGCTAACCGTGGGAGGTTCTCGTGGTCTTCCGCTCCATGTAAAGCAAATGCGGGTTAGTTCCATCAAAAAGTCTTCTACGAAGGCAAATTTCTGACTATATTTGATCCAGGAGTTCTTTTGTCTTCTGGATTGGTGTTCAAAATTACAAGGCTACGGAGTTGAACATTAGTAGTCATTAACCCGAAAAGTGGATCCGCTGTTCAACGACGGTTATAAAATTATAAAATAAAACAACAATATTTAGGATAAGAAGATTTATGTCGATAATTATCGACATGTCTTGTTCTTATTCTGAAAAATTCTTATGAGTAACTTTAATGAAAAAATACTCATTTATTATTATTTTCTCCTTACCTGAAGGAAGAGGTAGTCGAATGCGACGGGGTCTTTCTGCATTAGTTCGTAAATATCTTTGGGAACAAATGTTAAACGAAAAAGACATCTAAGGTGATGTGCTCCGGGTCTGGCAGCGATCTAAAAAAAAGAAAAGAATAAAAATTACCACACATCATTTGAGACTAAAAATGTTCACAAATTTAATCAACAAAAATAACGATGTTTATTTACAAACTAAACATAACTAACACCATCAAGGAAAAGTCTAAAATATGTACAAAATTGTTTTTTAAGGCTTATAATAAAGTTAACATTTTTCATTTTTTTAGGCCGTACAAATAAACATTGTTTTTATGAGATTGCGCAAAACTAATGCTGTTTCTTTTAAAACAACGACAGAATTAAAAACTAAATCTAACAATACTCTTTCGTTTTATAGGATATCAAAAGTGGTATTAAAAAGCTTTACAAATTTTTGATGGACACTGAAGTTTGTACAAAACTATCATAAGTTGTACAAAATATATATACAAAATTATTTAAAACTGTACATGGATTGTTTGAGAGTCATTCATGTTTGTTTTTATAAATTATGCTTAAAAGATAGAATGATCTAAATATAAAACTAATTACACTTTCTATACATCTTTTTGTCATTTACACAGAAACATTTTAAAACGTCATGAAATTTTTTCCTATTATTTTCTTTTCTTTTACAATGTTAATTTATTGTTTTGTTGAATTTCATTTTTTAACACATTTTTGACGCATTCATTTTAACATGTTTTACTTCTTACAAGTAAAACCTGTTGACAAATTTGTTCGAAGAATGAAAATAAGCTTGTTACATTATTGAATTTTCAGGGGAAAAATTTATTTTCTGTTGAATACCAAATATGGTTGCAGTAAAATATTGTTGAAAGCGATTGCTGGATAAATATTCCATATTTAAGCAGATAAAAGAGTGCACGCCATTGCAAGTAAACTGTGTAAACATGATTCCTTTAGGACGTAAAAAATATTAAATGTGGTATACGATTTTTGTTTAATAGTCTTAAAAAGTATCATGCTACCTCATAAGAAACAAATCACCATAAAATAATTTCAAATAAAGGTTAATAAAAAAAATTTAAGTTCAACATACCTTAACCCTTACAAAAACAGTCTTTTATTTTCCAATAAAAAAGACAAATGATGACTAAGTATATCAAATAAGGTAAAATATTACAATATTCTGCTAAATTAAAATAAAATATTTGGGCTTTTCGGGGGCTGGAACATATTATCTTACCTGGATTTTCAGACGGGACAAATATATCCCACTAGTGTTTTTGTTTGTGGGATATATATGATATATAATGTATATGATATATATATATATATATATATATATATATATATATATATATATATATATATATATATATATATATATATATATATATATATATATATATATATATATATATATATATATAAGATTATTTGTATCATGTTTATTTAAATTAATAAACTCAAACAAAGTGTTTATTCATATTTTTTAAGGGCTAAACATTTCTTGATTTTAAAATCTTCAGTTCTGCTATATTACAACTACTATAAATGCATCGTGGTTCAGAAACAAACTATTTTTTAATTCCACCCTAGGCTTTAATTCATCATCAGCCTCATCCTTAAAAAATGAGACACAAATTTGTCTATTCTGATAGAAAAGTCAAAAACTTCAGTTATAAAGAGACTGTCTGAAAAACTTCGCCTAAAATATTTGTTTGTCAAAAATTCAAGAAGTTTTAACTAAACCTGGTTTTCCATGTGTATAACATTTAGATCCTGCTTCATTATCAGTTAAGCCTTTAGTTTCTGATATAAATGGTATATGCAAGAAAAGTTATGAAAAGTAAGCCTACTGATACAAAGGGCTTACTTTTCTTTAAAGAGTAATCATCAAGAGTTTCATAAGTAGAAGATAATGACATAAAATCAAGTTAGGAAAATTAAGCTTATTGATGTAAAACTGATGTAAGGAATGAAATTAAATCCAACTTATGAAAAGTAAACCTATTGATATAAAGGAATTACTTTTCTTTAAAGAGTAATCACCAAGAGTTTCATAAGTAGAAGATATTGACATGAAATCAAGTTAGGAAAATTAACCTTATTGATGTAAAACTGATGTAAGGGATGAAATGAAATCCAAGTTATGAAAAGTAAACCTATTGATATATAAAAACTGATGTAGTGGATATCAACATGAAAGAAAGTTATTTGTGAGACTTACTTTAGCGAGGGTATCTTTAGGACTCAGAATAGATAATTTGTTCCGTCTAACAGCTTTGATGTGTTCTACAACTAGTGAAAAATGTTCTAAACAAGTTATACTTAGTTTTTCCTGAAGAACATTCAACACATCCTGAAATATAAATGGAAAGAAATGTAAATCAGGTTAAGCAAAAAAAGAAAAAAAAGAAAAAATTTCATGTAAATAGAAATAAATATATAATGCAATGAAAAACATTAAATTTTCAGCATTTAACATTAGATTTTTAACAACAGACACTTTTAAAGGAAAATATTTTTAACAAAAGTTTTTATATATATTTCAAGCAATTAAAACTTTAATAGCTAGAAATATGAAATAGAACAGTTTAACTTGTTTTTTAGAATATTTGTTTAATATGTTTTTAGAATATCATGTTTTTTAGAATATTAATCATAAAACGATAAATTAAAAACTAAGAAAAATTGTTGTTCTGGAAGCTGAAATGGATTGGGCTTTTTGCTCAATTTAAAATTCCTTAAAATTATAATAATTTAAGACCAAAAAAAGCAACTAATAAAAAAATTTGTATTAACTTTTGCATATTTTTCTTGTATGCTGCTTATTTAAACACAAATAATTATTTCTTAGAAACAAGGAACTTTTACATTGAAATTATTATTTTTACCACAGTATGTTGTATAAATATTTTTTTAATATTACTAGCAAATTGCTAAAAATCTCTTCAACTGATATTTTTAGTTATAAAGTCTTAACAATTGATTCATGGTTAGAGGAATTCAAAATATATTTTTCTCATATATTAAAGGTTATTAGAAAAGAAATTTTTACAAGTGAAGGAGCTTTAAAAAATTTTATTGATATAAAAATCACTCCAAAAAAATTCTATGTTCTAGGAAGATCTATATTTAATTTACATTTATAATATAATCAGTCAATATAAATGAACATTGGATAAAAAAAAATAATACTACGATATTTAAAAGTTGATAACTATTTTAAAATTGTAAATTCTAGCAAAATATACAGCTACTGCAGGGTGCGTAGCCAAATCTTTCTATAAAAAATAAGCACCTTTTAAGTACTTTCTAAGCACTGAAAAATATTTTTAAGTACTATATGCATCAACAAAATACAAAATAATTATCAAAGATTTTACATGATCATGATAAAATAACTAGCTTCTGACAAAGAACTCTTTTATTGATTATATTAGCAATTATAAAATGATCAAGAGATTTTTTGATTCAATATGATAGGGTGGAAAATGAAGCCTGAAAATGAGAATATATTGCAAAATGCAGCAGAGTTGCCCATGAGAGTGCAATAATCTCACCGAACCCAGTTTAGTAGATGCACATGAGGACTTGCAAGTATTTCGTCAAACATGTAAAATGATTGGCGCTTTCATGCGCTACACTGAAATAGATTGTGGTTTAATGAATTGTGAAAAAGGTGAATAGAACAATGTGAAAAAGTACGCTTTTACATAATACGTGGCGAAAATCGACATTCCCTTTTCGAAAATCTTATTTTCGAATCTCACTTCTCATTTAAATTCATTAAGCACTTTTTAAAAACACCCAATAAAAAAAGCACCTTTAAGGGCTTTTAAAAATCGAAAATAAGCACGCACTTTTTAAAAACGCTACGCACCATGAGTTAAGTTGGTTTATTTTATTTCATTTATGCATGGTTATCAAAGTTCCGTATGGAACTTTGATAACCATGCATAAATGAAATGCATAAAAAAATTCTACTCCTAAAATAAAAAAGAACTATGATCAAACTATAGTTATATCAAGTTAAGTCAGTCAAGTTAATATATAACAAGGAATTTTAAAGGATTTTATCAAATGAACCTATCCAGATAAAATAAATATTCCAAATCGTAAGCAAATAATATTAATTTACATATATCAAAGTACTTAAAAACATTGAAGCAGTAAGTAACAATAAAAGCATGGAAGTAATCCAAGAAAAGTTACTTTGGTTTAAAGAACTCTTCATTATCTGAGAAGCTATAATAATCATATTTGAAATTTGTGTAAATAAGTTAAGGTTGTTTATTCTATTATATTATATAATTGCTTTTAGAACAATTTACGTGTGTTTATTATAATTCGGTAAAAAGTTTTCGACAAATGACTCAAATTATCAGAAAATAATATTAATTTATCTATCAAGGAATTTTGTAATTTCAACAAATAAACTTCAAGGAAATCAACTATAATTTAGAAAGCTCTTAATTATTCCACAATTAAATTTAATCATTTCAAATCAATACTTTATAACTGTTAATTTGGTTCAAAATATATAATAGCACTGATTATCAAAAACATATTCACGTCTGGTTAGTAAAATTGGAAAATATTTTCTTCATAAATTAAGAGCAAATAGCAATTATAAATCACAGAGTTTTAAGAATTTTATTGACACATTGATGTAACGTCATTGTCCACACTACAGCTCTTGTTATGCAATCTATTTCATATTTGAAAGGTGTTAAATTTGCAGTTTGAAGTTATTTATTTTATTGAAATACATAATGATGTTAATTTAAATAGAATTTATTTACGGTTGTTAAAGTTCTAAAAATATTTCTCACATCAAAGAGAATGCATCAGCCAATAATGTTGAGACAAAAAAGTTTCAAACATTTTATTTACACAAAAAATCACTTAAAAAATAGCCATTGATTTCGAAAGTAGTTGGTTACCTGTACAGTTGTAGTGCTATCATATTTGAAAGACTTGGTTTGACCATTTTCTAGAAATACTTTTAAGACATTAGGCATGAAAGGTACATGTGAGTCAAATGGGGACGGCTGTAAATGAAAAAAACAAATTAGATATATTTTTTTCCCTTCTTGTAATGCTTTTGAGACATTAGGCATGAAAGATACATGTGAGTCAAATGGGGACGGCTGTAAATGAAAAAACAAAATTAGATATATTTTTTTATTTTTCTAGAAATTCTTTTAAGACATTAGGCATGAAAGGGTACATGAGTCAAATGGGGACGGCTGTAAATGAAAAAAAAGTATTTATAGAAAAATAAAAAATATATCTAATTTTGTTAAGACATTAGGCATGAAAGGTACACGTGAGTCAAATGGGGTCGGCTGTAATTGGAAAAACAAAATTACATATATTTTTTTAAAACATTTAAAAACGTTAAATATTGTAGCAGTTATAAATTAAAGATTTTATAGCACATTAAACAAACATTAATTAAATAGTGTTACACTAACAGATAGTTTTTGTAGTGCATTCAACAAAAGTTAAATAAGTATTCTTTTAAAGATGCATATAAAAACTGTGCTGTATTGATAACATAAAGTGGTTTTTAAAGACTAATTATTGTTTCATAATTTTTTTTTACTGTAATCAAATTAAAATATAGATGTTGCTGACTTCAGTATATCACTGTAAAAGAGATTTACGTTTTTAAACTGCTCCTTGTTTATATGATAACGTTATGGACGAACAATGATAGATAAACAAGCTTCATAAATGCATAAACAGTGTTCATGATAATGCTCATTTGTATCCAAAAAAATTTAGTGCAGTTTTAAAATTTATACTATTTGCGTATTTCTTCAGCTTTAACTGGGTAAATATAGCCATTTTTAGAATTTTAGGAGACATGATTACTAATATTTGTATTCCTTAATTTTTAAAATTTATTTGTATTTGATTGAAAAAAAGCGTTTTGTTTGAAATAAAGAATAGGAAAGAGGGGCGTTTTACAGAAAAGGGCTAAAATATTGAATATGCCATTAGGTGTCAAACAAAAAACATAACATTGATTATAATAAATCAGTGTAAGCATTAGTATCTTTACATTAGTTAAAAAATATTTATACCTATTTAATATTAAAGTGCTGTACTTTTGTCATTTCTTAAAATATTTAAGAGATTGTTCTTAATTTACATAACATGCACTCAAAATTTTTGTTTTTTTTAGTTCTGAAAATTTTGCTAAGAAATTCCTCAAGAAATTAAGTTTTTACTTCAGCATTCTAGTTTATCAGAAAAAAAATTGTTTTCACAAAAAAATTCAACTGATTACATAATGAAGCATTCTGATAAAAATCCTACAATTTATTCAGTTGAATCTATTAAATCATTAATGTATCAAACAAATGTAAAAATAAATCTTTACTTTTGCATTTTTTCTTTATTCGCAAAATTCTTTTACGTTTAATTAATCCTTTATTAGACTTAAAGAAAAATAAAGCTGTTACTTATACAGTTTTTCTGGAAGAATTATACTGAAATAAAAGTAAGAGGATTAGGTATATCTAGAGAGCTCTGGTCTTAAGATCGAGAAAAATGTGAAATCAAGAAAGACATTTAGGTACAGTAACTAAATCCTAGAATTCTTAAATAAATACTGCTTTTTTGTGTAACACAACATTCGGATGTATTTGTATTTATTTAAAAATTAATACTAAAATATTATAATAAATAATATTATATATATTTATTATAATAATATTAACAAGAATATAAATAATGTAATTATAATAACATAAATAGTATAATAATAAGATTAATATTATAATAAATAATATAATAATAATATAAATAGTATAATAATAAGATTAATATTATTATAAATAATATAATAATAATATTATTATTATTATAAATAATATAATAATAATAATATTAATATTATTATAAATATAATAATAATAATATTATAATAAATAATATTAATAATTTTAGTATTTATTTAAAAATTATAAATTATTCAATTAATTAGAAAAATTTTTTTTTCTTCAAACTTACACAGTATAAAGGTGAACCATTTATAACGACTCCCTCTGCAAATCTTACTCTGGAAGGATTGGATTTCAGCTTTGCTTTTTTAGCTGCTGTTAAGAGAGCAGATTTCCTAGTAGTCTGTAATAATTTAACGAATAATTAATAAATAATATAATAGAAATATTTTTAGAATATATTAATTTGATGTACAGAGTAAATTTAACATAATATAATTAAATATTTTTACTCTTCCAGACAAGTGTTTTGATGAATATTTAACGAAAAATAATAAAATATTTTCGCATTAATGGCTGAAAGATTTTGTAGTACATTTAACAAAAGTTAATGAAATATTGCTGTACTAATATATGAAAGATTTTGGAGCAAATTCAACAAACGTTATTTAATTATTGTTGGACTAATAGATGATAGACTTTGTAGCACATTTAACAAACGTAAATTAAATATTCTTGTTCCAACAGCTTAACGATTTCGTAGAATATTTAAAAACGCTAAATATTGTAGCTCTAACAAGCTAAAGATTTTGTAGTATATTTAACAAACATTAATTAAATAGTGTTGCAGAAATAAATACTTTTTGTAGTACATTCAACAAAAGTCAAATAAATATTGTCACTTTATTAAAATAAATGTTTAAATTTGAAAGTGTATATGAAATGAAAAAAAAAAAATAAAGCGACTTTTACAAAGTTGCTTTTTCAAAGTAAATTTTTGTATGATACACAAATCTTAATAGAATTCATTGCTTTAACTAAATATTGTTGGTCATGTATGAGTATAAAGTACTTCGTAATTAAAGACTACACTAGGAGTTGAAAATTAATATTTTATTAAGAAACTATCGGATGAATCTTCAATGAGGCTAATCCCTGAAAAAAAAGCATAACTTAAAAAATCAAAACCAGAATTGTTTTGCCTCGATATAGATTCGTCAAAATTTGATAATGTAGTTATTTTCTCTCTCATTTAAATATTGTTTGCAACACCAAAGTTTTTTTTTATTTAACTAACAAAAACTCTGATATAACATTAAAGGCGGTGATTACAGAAAAATTATTGCATAGGTCAGTTAGAATAGGTAGATAGAATCTGATATAATGTGTTGTATACCTCTGCTTAAAAGTAACAAAAAATATCACACAAAAAATATTACACAAATATTATATAATTCTAGTGATATGAATTTAATTTTATGATATACATTTAAATTTTTAATTTTTACATTATGCACACATTTCATAATATTTTTTAAACGCTTATTACCATAAATTTATTAAATATCTTACATTATTAGTTATTGGTTGGCACACTTGAAGCTTAACTGACTGCTTACAGGATCTGCAAATATAAAATTATGACTTAGTATATACTAAAAAAAGTGTTTTAGTTTTTACGGTGAACTTCGCACACACTCTCAGAAATAAAACTCTTGCTTTAGACGATTCTGCAATCCTTGAATTCTTTAATTTTGAGAATATTATCGTTATGAAATCACGTGATTTTTGACGAAACGTGAATTCTCAAATATAAGACGAAATTGTTTCCTTAACTCGAAACCTCATCATAGTGCACTGTGGGAGAATGTTAACTAGAATGACGAAACTAGAAGGAAGACTAGGATTGAAAACAAAGTGGCGAAAGCAGACTGAAATGTATGGTGGTTATGGAGCTGGTCTTTTACCAGGAAGATCCCGGTATCGATTCTCGTTTCTGGTACGTGTGTAATTTATCTCTCTGATCTATCTGTCCCTGTGTAATGATTATTAGAAAAGTTAAAATACTTAAGGCACTACGAGTTGTTTTTTTAATAAAAAAAAGAATGACGAAATATTTCTTTAATTTCAACGAGATTCATTATGAGAAGTGAACGATAGTTATTTCGTCACTTTGACGAAAGATTCGCTCGGAGTATATACCAGAAATTGGTTTCACCGATACGAAGAAAGTTTTGTGATATTTGAATAATTATTTTTTACAGTTCATTTCATGCATGATAAAAAATTAACAAAATTTGTTAAATTATCTCGAACAACAAAATTGTAAATTTATTTAATAAAATTCAATAATAGTTACTATAGAGGTTTAAGGTATAACAAAATTTTTATTTATTATTTCAACTAATTTACACTTTACAGTCAAAAAGTATTAACGCATCATAAAAAAAAACAACAACCTCCATGTGTTAAAATTAAACAGCATTATTAAATTCTATTTTATTGATATAGAGTTTTTTATTTACTAACAGTTTTTTCGTGACCCTCATATAAAATTTTCGTAACTTTATTAGTTTATTATTACCTTTCTTAACCCAACAATGTGAAAAATTCCAGATCAAATTACGGTATAAGGTTTGGGTGCATCATCCAAAAAATCCATTTTTCCTTAAAATCCATTTTTACCGAAAAATATTTTACCGAAAAATATTTTTAATTAGAGTGACTCAGTGATTTTGCGAAAATTATTACACTAAAAAGTACGGTATATCAGTACGGTATATTTGTAATCAGTATCCGGCAAAAAGTATCAGCACCCTGAGCACCGATATTTTTTAGTGTATCCTGAATTTTTTCCTTTTATTAATTCATGGCCCCTAAAGTATATATATTTTTTTAAATTTCGTTTTTAACAAAGAACCTATAATATTTATTAAACGATATCACTACGTTAATAGAAATATAAACTTATTCTTATATTGTTACGCAATATAAAATTATTCTTATATTATGTTAATATAAATATTAGTTATTATTAATAAAAAACTTTGAATTAAAAAATAGTAAAACTATTAAAAGATGCTTCTTTATGTAGTTTTCTAATAATTTATTTCCAAAAACATAATTGAATTATTATTACTTTTGAAGTATTAAAATAACACAACTTTTGCAATTAACATAACATTAACGTAAATGATATAACTACACTTGAATAACGAATATTTTTTAACAGCAAAAAATTATACGCAGTGTTCGTTTTTGCATTAATTTGAAAAAGAAATCACAGTTATTAAATAAAGAATATTAATGAAAAAGAAAATTCCATTATAGGTTCTAAGGTTGCGGCTTTACGAGCAAAAAATATTACAAAAAAAAATTCTAAATACATTCCAAATGAAATTCCAATAGTCGCTCCGTTACTAAAACTAGATTTTGTCTCCCTTCTACAGCATTCAACAGTGTTGGCCTATCGTAACTTACTTTCATCAAGTGCTTCAACTTAACTAGCGACGATGCTAAAGAGGCTGTTTTTATTTTCTTTCTTTCTCAGTAGAAACAATGGCTCTGAGGAAAAAAAGGAAGAAAATGGCAGTGGTCTTTGGCAATCAATTACCTGACTAATTCGATAACTCTTTCTCTAGGGGATTTGAGCACATCTTCACCATTTATTTGAAGGATCTGATCACCTGGAAGCAATTTTCCTTCACTAGGACCACCTGTAGAAATAATAAAAATAGCAATGAATAATAAATAAAAATAACTGGTAAGATTTTTAGTTTAAAGAATTTGCACTGTAAGAGGAGATAAAAAATAATTCTTTTTGTAAAATTCATTAACAATCGGTACAACTGTATCGATTGGTTTTTCTTTATTATTTTTATACATAGATAACTTAGACTTTTATTTATTTTATGATTAGATTATTTATTCGACACTTTAACCGCACTTAAAGTATTAAAAATTATAAACACATTATAGAGCAACACAAGAGGATATGTTGTAAATAACAGGATATTTGACGTTTTGAAAAAAAGAAAGTTGCAATTTTAATCGCGTCAAATTTTTTTTTTTACGTTACTTTACAGAAAATATGACAGCATACAAATATTGACGCCATGTTTTAACATATTTTCTACGCGTTTACAATCTTGAGTTAAGGTAGGGATTAACTTTGAATGCTTTTCTGTGCAACAAATAAACATTTTTCTAAATATATGAAAAAAATGGAACTTATTTTTTTGAATGGAATTAAATTTTTACCTTTTTATGCTGTTTTTATAAATTAACTTTGCTTATAATCAACAAAATAGCTTGAAAATCAACGGGCATAAGCTAATTATAGTAAAACAGCATAATAACCATTATAATTCAACAAGAATTATTAATTAGAGAGTAATTACAGTTGATTAAGAATTTTTATTCTAGACATGGTTATATAATTTAAAAGAACTAATTTTTGATTTTGAATGTTTGCTACTTTTACTTTATTTTTAAGGGATCAAAATGAGTTATTTTATAGTCTTGGGTAATATTACCTTTCATACTAGAATTTTATGTATTCATTACTAAAATGAGAGCTTAAATTCTTTTTCTTTTTTTCATTTATTTCTTACTTTTTTTTGGAAAATTCTTGTAAAATATATAGTTTTAAGACGGATGAAGTTTAAATTTAGAGTAACTAATATAATGCATGCAAAAATAATTATGTGTAAGTCTCATTAAATAAAATCAATGATACAGTTTAATAAATTACAATCAGAACTTTGTTTCAAACGAAAATGATTTTTCAAAAGAAAGATTCAGAAAAATTAAATTTATATTTTGTCTTTATTTTAAAAAAATCCGTGTGAATTCTGAATTGGAAAGGCCGAAAACAAATAAGCATTAAAAACAGAAAATAATTTGGCTGTAATCTGTTAAAAAATAGTATGCATAGCAGTTTAATAGCAAGAATTAAAATTTTTACTTTATGGGAACAACAATAATAATCTTAATTTTATAAAATAGCTCGATTTTAAATATTAAACATGCGTAAAAATGAAATAAACTTTCATAAACAATTTAAAGAAAACCAAAAAATTTTTTGCGCTTGAAATAGGATTCCATCAAATGCTATTTGAGATATGACTACGCAACAACAAAAGAAAAATATTTTCTTTGCATTTTTTTTTCTTCAATTAATTATTTTTTCTCCCTAATTTTAATATTTCAGTGAAAAATTAAAATTCCTTCAATCAAACAGCATACTAAAATATTTCTATATAATCGGTATTAAGGCAATAAACAAGTTTTCTCAACTATCATTACTGTCCAACTCCCAAAATAACAACTAAATCCCTCATAGCTTTCACAACATAATTCCTCGCAAGCACAAAGAAGATCGCCACCTTCTTTTTTCTTCCCTGCAAGAAGGCCAACTTGGCGGAGAAACAACTTTTACAGAGTCACGGAAAGCGAGGATGATGCAGGAAAAAGTAAGCTCTCATCATAGTACAATCCCACCCCTCCCGCTCCTAATCTTTACTCACGTACTATGGAACCCTATGTGTTGGCACACTTTTGTCCCCTAACACGTTTTCTTTCTTTTCTCCAGGTCAATTTAATCATCGAAGGTGACATTTACTTTTGTTGCTATATCTTCTAATCTTGGCTCCCTCTTACACGAAATGTTCAGTTTACTTTAGCTCAAGTTTTAGGTGACAATTTTGGCTATCAATAAGTGAAGAGGTGATCATTGCTGAAGATTTTCAGTGTTTGCTACACTAAAAAAGATGTTACACGATAGAGCAAATAAAACGGAAATAGAAGTTGATGTAGGGCATTGACACTTGAATAAATAAAATAGTTTTTTTTTCCTTCCTTTTTTTATTATTCTGGATTACGAATGTAATATGTTTTTTTTTACACTTCAAAAAAAATCAATTCAACATGAAACCAAGTCTGTAGAGCTGAAAAAAATTACTCGACTTCGTTAAAAAAAAGTTTCTTTTTTAAAAAAAGAAAAGAATTTTTTAATGATATTAAATGTTTTTATTTTTTTTTTTAATTTAGTAAACAATAATATTACTCAAAAAAATATTATGGCAGTTATTTCCACTATGACATATCAAAAGCGGAGCTTATTACATTCGAACGTTTATAAGCCTATTTTTTTACAAAACTATAAAAAAAGAACACTGACAAAATTTGAACCTTTTGAAAAATTAATATTACTAAAGGAATTACAAATAAGTTATATTTTGTTTCAAAAATTTCAAAACCAAGATTGTAAAAAGACATAAAAACGTATTTAATGTAATTTTGTTTAGTTTGTGAACATTTATTAAAGAATTTACTTGTAATAAAATAGAGAGAGATGTGGGGGAGTGTGTGTGTGCTAAATATTGATATCTTGTTCATTTCTAACAATATTTTTACTGAATCCCAATATTTTGTACGAATGTATTTTTAAAAATTTATATCTTTAACTATTTTGTTGTAACATGAAGTGTCATTTTAATTACGATATCCATTAATTAAAATATCACATTTTAATTATACTCATATCATGTATAAAAAGAATAAATATACAATTTATAACCAACATTTACTTACTAATAGTATTAATAATTTTCTAAGATTTAGCAATATTTTTTAAAGAATACTTCTAGGATTCGAGGTCTTGGAAAAGTACGGAGAAAAAAAATCTTTGAAGTGAATAAAAATGAGTATAACTATCATGCAACATAGGATTTTTTTCAAAAATTTCATTAATGAAGTTTGTGAAAAAAAATATTTAAAGTGAATAAAAATGAATAAAACTATCATGTAACATAGGATTGTTTTCAAAAATTTCATAAATGAAGTTTGTGAAAATATCCTTGAAGTGAAGAAATGTTTTTAAGTGAGAAAAAATAACTTTTTTAGCTAATAAGAAAACTTTTATAATATGAAAAAATAATCCCTAGAAAAACAATCCAGTATAATGTTAAGTACCACAGTATTTTTTGGAAACAAAATTTAAATAATATTAATTGTTCTTGGAATCTCATAAGGAATAAGTTGAGAAATATATATCTTTACGCACTTTTACGAACGCAGATAAACTTAGTTGCTATTTAGTACAGCCAGTTTATTTGCTTTTAAAAAATATTATTATTCTTTTTTGAAAAAAAAATGTTCGTTAAAATACATTTTCCTTTTCAAAAAAAAAGTTTGTTAAAATAAACGATGACTTAAAATGTTTTAGAAATGTGAACCATATATGAATATGTATCAAAACATTTAAAAGAAAACAAAAAGTTTTGAAAATTAATGTAATATTCTCTCATAAAAATATTAATCTCTGTAATAAAGTAAAATTATAATGAATAACTCTTCAATTAAATATATAAAGATAACAACAGCAGTTTTAAAAACCTATTTTTAGAACAAAATGACTGCGGTTTAGCATTTGAAACATATGTTAGATTATTCGTTGTTCTATGCTTAACGTTAATTAACTTTGAAGGTTAATTAATATTATTGCTTAATTAAGCATTTCCATTTTCTCGTTATGTTTAGTTGCGTGACATAACGGAATTTCTCATTAAATTATCTCACGGAATGGCGAGCTGGCGACATAAGTTTATTGCCAAATGAAAATAATGGAAAATGTGCAATTATAATGGCATCACACGAACAAACTTTAACATGCAATCATTAGAAATGAAAATCAAATCTTAAGAGATGCAACTATAACTTTTCGATATGTATTTAATAATTTTTTCATCTTTTTTTTAATGAAGTAAAGGTCATTTGAGAGAAAAGGAAATTCGGCCATTATTTTACAATAAAACAATGACGAACAAGAATTTCTTTTAGCAGTTTTAACAGATAATAAAAAAGACGGATAAGAAAATGTTAAAAATTAAAACAATTCAGTTTTTGAATTAAAATTTTGAGGAATTTTCATACTTCATTCATAAAATATTGTTAAAGTTACATAGATATAGTTCAAGTTTATCTTTTAAATAAAAGGAAAGTGATAAATTATTTAGGAGAAAAAGCAAACAAAATTAAATAAGGGTAACCTATTTTGAAAGCTACTCAACTGTGTTAGAACGCCTCTATTTTCAAGAAAAAAACTAGTTAGTGTTAAAACTCTTGCATTTAAAAATGTATATTATTCTTTTCATCAAATTGCATACGATGTATCAAAAGTTTCGAATAATATTGAAGTTTTTCTAATTTTGAAAACAAAATTTAAATTGATGCTTAGTCTAAGCTTAGAGATCGATAAAGAAATCATACTAGCTACTGCTGTTCATACAACACGCTTACGCTAATGTCTTCCTTTTTAAAATAATTGGTAAATTTTAACTAAAAATTATTTCATATTGTACACAGCTCAATTTTCGCGTCAATGGACTATCTTACGAGTTTTTAAGCATTTAAATAATAAAATATTGATCAAAACATGGTGATATACGATTAAATAGAGCATACGATTGAAAGAACAATCACACTAATGCCATTAATAGCAAACCTCTAAAACAACTTTGAACTTGAATTCCTAGTCAACAATAAAATAAGTGCCTCGTATAACACTTTTGATGCACCTTCGAATTTATGTTTTCCTTTTAATGTGACTAGCATTTGAAAACATATACTAACAAATGTATCGATTACAAACAGTTCAATTTTAGCTCCGCTTGACTATCAAATCATGAAGTCTGTGTACATTTAAAATAAATATACGATATTTATGGTAGAAGTACAATTTTAGCGGAATGAATTCCCGATGCTCCAGAGGGCTTTCGAAATACATACAAATTTGTCTTCATTTTAATGAGACCAAGAAAACATTTACAAACAAATTCTTTGATTGCACACAGTTCAATTTTTGCCCACCAATTCACAATCAAATCATATAGTCTTTGGTAGCATGCTCACATTTGGACCTTGTGCCACTAAAACCTACTTTCAATCAATCATATAGTCTTTGAACATTTAAAATGCAAATACGATATTGATGATAGGTGTTCAAGTTTAGCAGAATGTACCCTCTACAACATTCCCGAAATACATATAAGTGTGTCTTCATTCAACTAAAATCAAGAAAATGTTCTTACTGTACAAAGTTCAATTTTCAAACCAATTAACCGTCACATTATACAATTTTGACCCTTTAAAATAATAAAATATTGAAGATAGATAATCAAGTTCAGTAGAATGAATCCCGAAGAACAATCAAACAAGTGCTCTCTACAACACCCTCAAGTTTATGCCTTCATTTTACTGTGACTATCATTGGAACGAATTTAAAAACATATGTTTAAATAAACACACAGTTTAGTCTTCGAGCCATTTGACAATATATTCTATTTGGGAACGGTCCCAAAGCCATCATCGACACTGTTAAAGTCGATTTGGCGAGCAAATAGCAGCGGGCTTATTCAAGACAAATGCCAGCAAAGTCCCTATCTGACAAACGATTCCAGAGGGGTTGAGCGACGAAAAGAGTCTTACATGTATAATGAGGCATTGCGATCTATGATATTTCTCCCCTTGCTCCACCCCCGAAACGTTCAGACGATATTACTTTGCCACATACATTTATTGGATGTGTATTTCAACGACAGGATGAAAATGGGGACCTTGATAAGTACCGTTAGGTAGATGTACTTTTTTCCCCTTTCTGCCACCGAAGAAAAGAAAAATATTTAAAATATTCGAATTTTTAAGTTGGTGGAAGTTGTGTTTTTTAAAGATACTTTTTGTTATGTATTTTTATTCTTGTTTTATGAGGGAATAGTACAAAATTATACTCCGAAGATAAAAAAGAAATTTTTGCAATATAATGATTGCAATAGGTTTTTGTTTTAATGAATAACTGCATGCAATAAAGTATCCTGGTTAAAAATGTGATTAATAAAATGTGTTTTTAATTTAAAAATACAAGTGTAGTATAATAAAACAATTTATAACTGCAGATAAAATTGGTTTATGAAAAATTAATTAGTGTTTTATGTTAAGGATTTAAATATAGCAAAATACTCCTGGCCAATTTGGTGAAATTATATTTTAGAACTAATCGTGGTGTTTGGATAAAAAAATTTGATTGAGATTTTTTGCATATTTAAATTTTAAATGTTATTTTTTGTTTCCGGTTTGATAATCCTTACTTTATTAGTTCAAATCAGGAGAAATAGTAAAACATGTATTGAAAATAATATTTTTTATTTCGAGCTTCTTGTCTTGGAACTTTATTAGTAACAGCCTCAAATGATCACATTTACTTGAAATTAAATAGAGGCGCATTGATAATTTTTTGACAGCATGATTGTGTAAGTGAATGTAAATAAAAGTTATGTAGAGACAACCAACGTATTTTGACTTAGGTCACTACATTAGTAATCATACAGCGGTGTCAAAAAATTTAATATTTGCTTGAGACGGTTCAGGTTAATTTGAAAACTGAAGCCGATTACTGTGCTGTAGTCGATGGTAGATATATCTTGCTTCTAGAGTTATCCATTACAGGTTTGTTTGATAGGTTTTCAAATTGAGTCTGACAGCAGCTTCGTAGTCAATGATAGATGTATCTTTAGGTCTAGAGTTATCCATAACGGGTTCTTTTGATTAGGTTGCAAACTGATTCGGATACAGTTGTGCTGTAGTCCATGGTAGATGTATCTTAGCTCTAGAGCTATCCATAACAAGTTTATCTGACAGAATTGCAAAACTGATTCCGACAGCTAAGCTGTAGTCGATGGTAGATGTAGCTTGGGCTCTAGAGTTATCCATATCTGGTTCAGTTTATTGGGTTGTAAACTGATTTCGACAGATGTGCTATGGTCTATGGTAGATGTATCCTTGGCTCTTGAGTTATCCAGAACGCGTTCATTTGATTAGGTTGCAAACTGATAAGGACTCAGTTGTGCTGAAGTCCATGGTATCTTGGCTCTAGAGTTATCCACAACAAGTTGATTTGACTGGATTGTAAACTGATTCCGACAGCTTTGCTGTAGTCTATGTATCTTTGGCTCTAGAGTTATCCATAATAGGTTCATTTGATTGGGTTCCAAACTGATTCTGACAACAGTGCTGTAGTCCATGATAGATGCATCTTGGACTACATCTTGGTTCCAATATCGTTGCTGTAGAGAGGTATTTCGGTTTCTCTCTCCATGTATCTGACATGGGAATTAATTTCCCAATCAAACATTCAATAAAGTCAAGTTTATTGAATGTTTGTTTGGTGAAATTGGTTAGGCAAGTTTGTTTAATATTTGATTTAGGAGCAATCTTGTCTTCTGGTTAAGAAGCAGATAAACATGCATTAGTTCAACTTGAAAACGTTTGCATTTTAGTTATGTGAATTGGTTGTTCAATACTTTGACATCTTTTAAAACAAAAGTTAACTATGTCATTTAAAAATTCATTTTTTTCTGCTCTTTTTTCTTCTTACTAACTCAGAGACAGGCATTATTCACGCTTATGCAAATTTATTCTCAGCTCACTGAGTGGGATCCCTGATGCATATCTTCTTTAATTTAAAAAAATTCTGAGAAAAACTGCATTAAATAAAATCCGAATAATTTAAATGTTTCAATAATAGAGACACATCTAAATTTTTGGTATTGAATCTGTAGAAATTTCTGATTAGTTAGAATTTATTTTGTTTTTGTTGAAAATTTCAATGTAAAAAATGAAATAAAAGAAACAACACACCATCAATTGCATTTAACATAAATTATTTTCAAATATTCTAAATACTCAGACAAAAATACACGAGAAAAAATGTTCTAAAACAACATATAAAATAAAAAGGTCACGTTTCCGATATGCTTAAAAGCATATGTCTCCCAGGTAATAAAACAAGTATTTTTGCTTCTTTTTTAAAAGGATTGTTACCGTTTTTATTTTATGAACAAAAATAGAAAAGGAAACGACTGTCAGTTTAGCTACGTTTAAGAAAGCTTAAAACTATTACAAAAGAATTTGTGAGCTAAAACTTTTGCAAAATTTTTTTTGCTATCATGTATATTTTACTAAATCAGTTATATTTACTTTAGTAACAGTTCCAATGGGAATAAGTCTTTTAAAAAATAAGTGAATAAGGAAAAAGATATTTCGAGCGTTTCCATAAAACTCATATTTTTCACTCCATTCCCCATTTAAACAAGCACTTTTTGACATCAACTTTTATAAACTATTTTTTTAAAGATAGTGTCGTTGATCCGAATTGTTTTTATTACTGCATTTGTAAGATAAAGTTGCTATTTTCAGAATATCTGTATTAAAGCCATGCAATAAATAGTCATACAATAATAAAGTCATAAACAGAGCAAAACCAGTTTTTGCCGTGCAAATAGCAATCCTTGTGAAAAAATATGCCTTTCAATTTTCTTCCATCTAATAAATTATTGCATATACTTTTAATTCTTTATTTGCATTGATTGACCTAAATAATTGTTCGTCAATTGTTTTACTATTTGTCCCCATTTAAATATTTATTTAGAATCTCTAATCTGATTTTATTTTTTTGACTGCTATTTCTCAATTTTTTTTTAAAAATGAAATTGCAGATACGTCATACGAAAGTTGATGATGGTATACAGTTATTGATCCGATTTGAATTTCTGAATATGAGAAAATAACCACGAATCATTCAACTGTTGCATTCAGTTAAATAGGAATAAATCTGCACTACAAAACATTTCTAATCAAACTACGATATTACCGGTACTTTGGGTGCGTCATCAGTAAAATCCATTTTTACCATAAAATGTTATACCGTAATTTATTCAGTAATATTTATTTAATTACAGTGATTCAGTAATTTTCTGTAATTATTACTGTAAAAATTTCGGTATATCAAGTTTTTTGTTGCGTAACATGATCCGGTAAAAATGGCTTTTATGGTAAAAAGTACCGGCATCTTTACCGTAATTTGAGCCCGAATTTTTCACGGTGCATAAATGTTAAATAAGCATAAGTTATTTTAAATTTATGCAAAATAATAACATATTTAATACATATAATAAATATATATAGTTTTTAATAATCAAAAATTTATTAAATGTAATAAATTGGCAACGTTTACTTGAATTTGAAGTGTGTAAGGTTGTATTTTAAAGGATAGAATGTGAATTTTTGGTATAGAATTAGAAATAAAAGTGCTTAACCTTTAAAATTTATACAAATTTTCTCTTGCATTCGAGAGCTTAGTTTGTACCTTTCCAATAAATATCGCAATGCCACCATTTCCTTTCAAAATTAAATATAGATACACTAACATCATAACATATTCCCTCTATAGATTTTATGACTAATTTATTTCCTTAATGATAAAGAAGTTAGAAAGGCTATCAAATTTATTACGCTGGTTGGCGACAAAATAATCAGAGAAAATCCTAAGAGTTCCCAAAACTCAATTTCTCAAAACCTAAATCATTTTTGTTCAATTTTATCAGACTTTTCATCGCTGATAAGAAGGCGAAGATATGAAGAAAAAGAAAAAAAGGAAGTAGAACTTTTTATCAAACCTTCAGTGACAAATCTGACGATGACGGGTTTTTCACTCCCAGCAACGAAACCAAATCCCTTTTGGGGATCTCTGATGAGCTCCACGTCCCTGGGTTGAGGAGGCTCTTCATCTAAATCTTTTCTTGGATCTTCAGATGTGGTCGTCTTGTTCACGTGACTAGATAATATAGAAAATAACACTTTAAGTCAAAAGAGCACTAAAATCATAAATGTATTAATGCATGTAATCAATTTTTGTTTAGTAAGTATCGTTATTGGAGAAAAATTTAATAAAGTTTATTAACTTGGCTTAGTCTAGAAAACCAATTTTTTTTCTACGCATTCTCTTTTGGTGTAATTTCGGCTCAAAAGTACTGTACCAGCAATTTGGGTTCACCCTCCTTAAAATCCATTTTTACATTACAATATTATATCATGAATCATACTTAATATTTATGTAATTAGAACAATTCAGTGATTGTAAAATTGCGTTTAAGACTATAAAAATGACGGTACATCAGATTTTTTGTTCCGTAACATGTTCCGGTAAAAATGGACGCAACAGTAAAAAGTATCGACACCCTGATAAAAGCCGGTATTTTTTACTATAATTTGATACGGAATATTTACAGTGTTGCCAATATCGTAATTGGTTAATGACTTTAATCAATTTAATCAATTTGGTTTAGTCTTGAGAACCAATTTTTTCCAGGAATTACTTTTAATGTCGCTTAAAGAATTGGTTGAGTCAATTTTATCAATTCGGTGTAGTGTAAAAAAACAATTTTTTCGAGCAATCCATTTTGGTTATGTTAATATAGTAATTGGAGAATAAAACTTATAACTTGGTTTGGTCTAAGTAAACAGTTATTTAAGGAATTCTTTTAAGTATATGGTTAGTTTCGTCAATTTTAATGAATTCTTTGAGTCTGTGAAACCAATATTTTTCAAGGAATTGTGGGGAAGAGCCATTAGGCAATGCCAACCTTCATCTATCAAAATTAACCTTAAGATTGATTCAAGTTAGCATGTCTTATATACCAGTAAATTGTTATTTAATAATTGTAGAGGTAGTTACGTCACAATACTCCCCAACCAGAATTTTATCAGGGATAGAATTCGATGAACGGATACCACTAGTTGCAGTATTTATGAAAGACCGGGAGAGCTGGATTAACGTCACCGGATTTTTGAGCTTTAGCCATAAGAGCTGTATTAAGTTCATGGTTGTGTGTGTGATCTCTCCTGTGTTATTATTAGCAGTCAAGTGTGTACAGGAATCTTATATGTGTAAATGAGACTGAGAAGCAACAGTGCGAGGAGGACGATGATGCAGTCACAAATAGAAAGTCAACTGTTCACTATAAACCATTCGTCAAAGTACGCGAATTCATAGCACACATTGACCATTAGACAATGTCAACCTTCATCTATCAAAAGGTACCTCATGACAGAATCGAGTTAGCATGTCTTATATATTAGTGAATTGATATTTAATAATTGTAGTGGTAGTTACGCCGCAGAATTATTAATTATAGTATTTCTAATATTGTAATTGAGGAATCGGTTTAAATTCTTGATGTAACAAAAAACGTATAAATACTCACACGCAAAAAAAAAAAAATTATAAATCAAAGCGTAGTTTTTGATGCAAAGTTTTACGATCAAACTGGCAGTATCTTCGTTTCAAATCTGAATGATATGATGGAACCTCGAACTCTTTTTTTGAGAATATTGTTTCTATGCTAGTAACAAAAATAATAAATTTCATCACATACTTTTAAATTACTCTCTTTTTTTATCAGTGTCTCACGTTTAACGAGAGTATAAAATGCCTATATAGATTCCAAACCGCATTGAAAAATTTCTTGAAGCAAAAATAAAATCGTTTTAAATTAACAGTTAACCTAAATAAAATAAATGTCACGTAAAAACAAATCTATAATTTAATGGAAGAGAAATAGACAGATCTGTATTCTCACAATGGTTAAGTTATCTTTCTGACAGAAAAAAAAAGCAAACGCGTTAAGTAATGGTCAGAGTGTTTCCCAGTATCCGATCCAGTGGTAATAAATTTTACGAGCTAGCATTCAATTTCCGGGTTAGGGAGAATTACATGATCAATTTCAAAGTATTAGGGGCCGAAGGAGGCAAGAAAAGATTTTTCACAGAGCTAACAGCCATTATTTTATTCCTTCTCCTGCAGTCACATTCACTTGAGTGAATTTACAACTTATAAAAGGTGTAATCGATTATTTATCCTAGAATCGATTTATTTGGTGTCACTAAATTATATTGATTTTGCACGTCACCGTATTATGAATTGTGTAGAAGGACGGGGAAAAACCTTAAAAGTTATTTTAGTTGTAGAAATCTTAAGCAAAAATAATAATAAACAAAGTAGCAACTAGTTTTGAGTAAGTTCACAACTTGGATAATTTTAAAGCTTCTAATACAGGATGCGTGGCCAAATTTTCAACGAAATATAAGCAACTTTTAAGTACTGTTTGAGCACACAAAAAATATTTTTAATGACTATACACATTAACAAAATGCGAAATAATTTCTAAGACTTTACATGATCATGATAAAATAACTAGTTTTTGACAAAATGGTACGCCAAAATACATTGTGTTTGAATGAGCTGAGAAAACGTTGAATAGAACAATGTGAAAACCACGCTTTTGCATAATACGTGGCGAAAATCGACATGGTAAAGAAAAAAAATCCCATTTTCGAAAAGGGAAAATGAAGGACTTTTTAAAAACACCCAATGAAAAAAGCACCTTTAAGGGCTCTTAAAAAAGGGAAATTGAAAATAAGCATTTTTTAAAAACGTTACGCACAATCTAATAGGTGTTATTCATTATTTAGTCTGGAATTAACTTATTTGAATTCATAAAATTGTAATGACAGTGTTATTTTCTATGTATTATATAAATTGATATAAAAATGGAGGGAAAAACAATAAGGTATTTTTACCATAGTATTTGGTAAAATAAAAATAATAAAAGTTAACTAGTCTTTATTAAGTTCATATCTGGAATAATTTTACAACTTCTAAAAGGTGTTATTGATTATATAGTCTAGAATTCATTTATTTGAAGTCATTAAATTGTATTGACTTTGAATGATATCGTCATTATCTATCTATTATAAACTGTTATAAAAATGGAGGGAAAAAACAAAGAATTTTCAGCATCGTTGTGTTTGGTAAAATAAAGATAATATAAGTAAGATAACAGTTGAACTTGAGTAAATTCATATCTTGAACAATTTTATAATTTCTAAAGGGTGTTATTGAATTTGGAATTTATTTATTTGAAATCATTAAACAGTATTGATATCGTCCTTATCTATCTATAATAAACTTTTATAGAGGGGAAAAACATGTAAAATTTTCACGATCGTTGTATTTTGTTAAATAAAAATAATAAAAGGTAACTACTAAACTTGAGTAAGTTCACATCTTGAATAATTTTATAACTTCTAAAAAATGTTAATGATCATTTCGTTCAGAATATCATTATTTTAAGTCATTAAATTGTATTGATATTATTATTATCTATCTAATATAAATTGTTATGAAAATGGAGGTAAAAAACATAAGGTATTTTCGCAATCATAGTATTTGGTAAAAAAGTAATAAAACTAAGGTAGCAATTGAACTTTAAGTTCATAGTTTGAACTTATAAAAGGTGTTATTGACTTACTTTTATTAGAATTCATTTATTTTATTTCATTAAATAGTATTGACCTTCCACGATATCTTAATTACCTAACTATTACACATTATATTTAAACTTTAGTAAATGAAGATAAAAGTCATTTTTGCTTAAAAAATAAAAATATATAAAATTAAAATATAGAGTTATGAGAAGTAAGTTCACAAGTATTATTAATTACTTATTCTAGAATTCATTAGTTTGCTTAAGTTCATAAAATTGTATTAACTTTGAATGCTATTTTCAGTATCAAACTACTATAGATTATTATAATGCGTAAAGAAAAATAAAATAAAAGCTATTTTTGTTTTTGAAATATTTTTTCAAAATTGAATTAAAATAATGAAAAATGCATTCGCAACTTCTAGAAAGGTTCATCTAAAAGGTCAAGGTCACTTATTTGAAGTAACTTTGCATGGCATCATTATTATTTAACTTTTATAACTTGTTATGAAATAAGGGTAAAAAAAAAAAGAATGTAAAAATTACTTTTGCTATTGCAAAATGTTAACAAAGAACATGATATAAACCTTGAGATACGACGAAAATTGAATGAAATTGAATGTAATGTTTGGTGTTTTAGGTATGGCGACCTTGCTTCGGTTGATTCTAAGCAATTATAATGATAAAAAAAATAAAAGGAAAATTTTTTTGTTAAAAAAAAAAAGAAATATATTTCAGGTGTATTACAGAAGGACATACAGGAAAGAAGTATCAGAAATAGACATGTCAAAAGATGCATCAAGGTAAATACATATTAGAAAGACTTACAAAGATTCACTAATCTAGGATTAAAGAAATACAATTTTACGAACGAAATGAATAATTAGACCCCGAGATATTCGAAGTTTAGGTCTTCATTTTGAGTGAGTTGCGTAAGTTATTACAAAAACACTCTATAACAGAAAATATTTAAAAAAAAAAGAATATATGATAATGACCTTACAAAGGTTGATTCGACAAAGATGGCGCACTGCACAGAATGTAATCCACACCCGAGATTACAAAGTCTATTTTCTATAAATGTTTTAAATATTTGTTTTCACCAGTTTCTTCAAATTTCAAATGTTTTACTTGTATATGGTTATTGTGACTAAAGAAGCTTATCCAACTTCATTCAAAACAAAAAGTTAGAAATACGAGTAGCAACTGAATTTGCTACTAGTATAAAATTCCTCGTATATTCAAGAGATGATTGGTCAAAAATTATTATTTTCTTCTTAATTTTAAAATGTCAGGTTTACTTTTACCCACATTTTTCAAATTGCTCAAGAGAGCTTTTCATAAATAAACACGTAGGCAATAAGATGTTTCAGTGTGTATAATTTTTATCTTATAGGATATTCTGAAAACTTTTAAAGTGCCTATCTGGAAACAATCTTAAGAAACAGTTTGAAGTAAAAATAATATCTTTACAAAAAGTTTAGCTTCTAACTATATTGTTCCAAGATTTTCATATGTAAAATGATTTTTTTGCACCAAATTGCAGTTTGTGCAGAGTTACTTAATGTATTTTGTAAACAAATGCATTTTCACCTAAAATTTCCCAATCAATTTTTCTTTTCCACGATTGATTTTAAAATTCTCATATGGGCTAAATAGGAACACCCAACTCTTAGTAAAACTTTTATTTTATTGTAATCTAAGTTAGATTTGAATTATGTGTTTATTAATTATTTTAATTAACAAATAAAAAAACTCCTATGACGAGAATGCAATGCAAAATATGATTAATTTTTTACAATAAATTGAAAAGGAATTTTAGTACAAAACAGGTGAATTAAAAAAATGCTTGAATTAACCGTTCAAAAGCTATAGATTTTACAAATTATTTATTTTATAAACAAACAAATTATTTAAAAAAAACTCTTTGCTAATAAAATTGGTTTAAAATCAATGCGTATAAAATATAAGAACAAAAATCTGTAGCATTTTCTCAAGTTTAATTGAATAAATTAAATTTTAGTTAATTTCCTATTGTAGTTTTAGAAATTCTTTTAAATCAAAATTGAATTTTACGACTGAAAACGTTTTGTTTAGATTTTTTTTTAAAAATGTTTAGCAAACATTTATTTCTTTTAATGCTATTGAGTTAAATTTACCATTCAAAGCAAATTTTTCGGAGACTTAAAAAATTAAAGAAAAAACTTGAAATTAATTGCGTAAGCTAAATATCCAGCAAGAAATAAATATTGTTCTGCGTCATTTAAGCTAAAGAATTAACGCATCGAATCGAAAGCTTTGACATTTTTAAAACATTTACAAGAAGAAAAAAAAGATTTATGGAGCTAAAAGAAACATCTATTACGCTCCGCGTAAAGTACTGCGGAACTAACATTCTAGAGTAATTAAAGTATATGTCGACCAGGCAACTCTACCAGGTTTGACAGGAATTGAAAAAAAGCAAAAAATATTAAATAAAAAGTTGTATAAACCATTTACTCTGACACGAACTCTTTCTGTTTGATTTTGAACCCCCATTTCAAAGATTAAGGTTTAAAGTGAAGTGAAGAGAAGAAAAGAAAAAAAAAATTCCTAATGACCTTTGGCAGCAGCATTCGTTAACTTCATCCTGCATGTCGTGAAATCGGTCAATTACGGTTGCAGCGGAAAAAGGAAAATAATATTCTTTTTTTTTTTAATACTTCAATCGAGGACGTGGTTTATTGATATACTCATGTATCCGAAGAAAATGATAGGTTAATGTCTCTGTTTGATGTAGAAGAAACTTACTTTTTCTTTAATGTTCAAAGTCCCAAAATATTTTTCAAAAACATAGTTGGTTATTTAGTTGTTTTTATGCCGAAGTGTAAGAAAAAAATTCTATATTAATTAGAAGAAAAAAAACATTTGAAATTAGTTTCAATTTTTTTCTTTTTTTCGATAAATAAAAATGGTATATACGTTTAGATTTCCTTTAAAAACAATAAGGAGCATTAAAGCGGTATACCCTGAATATCTTTTAATCTAACAATCAGATTTTCACATTGTACAAAGTAACATATAGTAATTAGTAGTAGCATTACTTATTACTTTTTCAATCTCTTTTAATATTTTAATTGAGTCTTTTATAAGTCAAATCTTGTAATTCCCCTTTCTGTATTTTCTGAATTTTTTAGCTATAAAATTATAAATAGTTAGTTTATTTTCGGAGTATTTTCTCGTTGATTTATAACTGTTTATATATATATATATATATATATATATATATATATATATATATATATATATATATATATATATATATATATATATATATATATATATATATATATATATATATATATGATTATAATGTTAATAGTATTAAAAGTTTTTATACTTTCTTTAAATTTTTTAAAAATTTTATAACCTTTTTATTTTTTATTCCTTTTGTTTCTTTTTATTTTTTTCTTATTTTTTTTGTATTTTAACTTTTATTCTGTTCTTTTTTTTAATTTCTCCCTTTTTTTCCATTTAGTTTTGTTCTAAAACTCTTTTTCCTTTTGTCGGATAAACGTAATTGTCGTGAAAATAAACTGTCAAGTAAACGAACCTGTCGGAAAAATGTACGAGACTCCTATTTTCAATGCAATACATTCTAGAGATTCTAACAAGCAACGTTTTCCAAGTCATAATCGTTTTACAAATACCGTTCGTATTAGATGCCAGTTGCTACATTAATCACTTAAATATGTTAAAAAAGTTACGGAATCGCTCACTATATTTTTAACGCAATTATACACAGATCCGTTTACGAACTCTAAAAATTAACTAACGGAAGCAAAGACTTTCTAAAAACGTAACGTAAATAGTACATTTTTTATGCTAACTTCTACATGTTCGAAAACTTTTTAATTGTCAGTGATACTTATCTTATTAACTCCCAATTACCTGTGAATCCATTTTGAAAGGAGTACGACCAATTACCATAGATACGTCACTAATTGCCACTCGCCCATAAAGTTGGGAATATGAAGCTTGCATCAGGACTCTAATTAATGAGAGGCTAATTAAGGAGCTTCTCGTGGTTTTAGCAGAGATGACGAAGAACATTAGCCTTATCTTGTCAAAGTTTCCATCCAGTTAAAATTTGATCACATTATTTGAAAGCTTACTTTAGTTTAGAATATATCTCACACTATTATAATTTCTAAAGCTTCTTTAATGCATATGTAAGTTTTCCAATACATTTTCAATACTTTATACATTTAGACTCTAATAAAAGTTAAAAATCTTTATAGATGTTGTATATCAAATTCCTGATTAAAATATTTGTAAATAAAATGTATCATTTTAAAATCTTTACTTTTGAAAAATTCAAAAATTTATGAATCAAAAATTAATTTAAATTAATTTGTAAATTAATAATTAATAAACCAATAATTATTAAATTAATAATTAATCAATTAATAATTAATAAATCAATAATTAATTAATTAATAATTAATAAATTAATTAACAAATCAATTATTAATTTTATTTTATTTTTTAATAAAATTTATCCCTTTAAAATCTTTGTAGTTTTGGACAGTTCAAACAATTTCAAATCAAATATTTTCAGTAGTTTTTCAAATATAACTTTTGCTAATAACATTTTTAGCACAAAACTAATCCGAACAGTTGTACGTCAGGTTTATTTTATAAATTGACATTTCCTTTTTTCTATCTTCTTTTTATTAGGCTCTTTTAATGTTTTTAACTACAAGTTATAGTCTTTCACACTTTGGTCTTTATTTTTTTTACGTTGGAGTCTTAATGGTCTTTTGACCTTTTTAAATTTTAACTTTACATTTCTATTTTATCACTTTTATCTTCTTTCTCTTTTAATCTCTTTGATTCCTCTAACTAAATCTTATTTACCTTAAATTTTAAATTTTACTGTTTTGGAGTTAAATTTTTTACGAGCCTGAATTGATTTCACAGCCAATGGAAACTTTTACCATTACTTTGTATACCTTTGTTCCCATTTATTGTAATTATTTTAGTGTACTTGTCAATTCTATACGGGCCTTTTGCCCTGAATAGACCTAACATAATGCCTTAAAAATTTTCAAATTTCTACATTATTAAATATTTGGTAATTTTGATACTTTTAACTATTTTTCAAAGCTGTTGCTACTGATTTATGATAATTGTGACTGTTGCCACTCTGTAATTGATTTTAGTAAATTAAAAAATAGGATCATATTTATAGGACCCAATTTTCTAAATAGAAACTGATAAAATTTTTAATTTCAAATTACATGTTATTTCATTATTATCATTTTATTATTATTTTGTTCCTATAACTTTTACTTATTTTTAATAATTGTATTATTAATAAGTTTTTTTTTCAATTTGTCATAAAACAAAACAGTTAAACTCATGAAAACAAACTTTCTTATTCAAACGTTAAAAGGTTTATAAAGTAACACAGAAGATGGAAATAAAACTAAAAACATTAGCTAAACAGATTAAAGTAAAAAAGTATGAACAAATTAGAAATAAAACTAAGCTCTTAGAAAAGAATCTTATAAATACTAATTGAGAAAAAAAGAAATATTAATTTTTAAGTAAAACGTATACTTACTTAAACTTTTTTAAAAACATGTTTTTTTTTAAAACTGAAATAGAAGTTTTAAGTTAGTAAAGATAGCGTTATAAGCCAGCCCAACAGCACACGGAGAAAAAATCTGATAAAATTTTCGTACCGCATGATAATGACATTTCTAATAAAAATATAGTTCTGTGTAACGCAAACCAAAATATCCGGTATTTGCACTATTAATTTAGTATTTTTCCCGTTCTTACAGTTACGGTTTACCGGAGATTCTAGTTTTAAAAATTGTAGCTCTTTTTACTACACATTTAGTATTACAGTACAAAACTAAATAAATTTATCCAAATAAATGGTTTTAAAAACCATGCTCTCAGGCATCACAAAAAATTACCAAATTTTATTACACATTAAAAAATTATATTTTATTGTTAATTTTACGAAAATCATTATCAAAGCTCTTCGGTAAAAATTACCGAGTTTTTTGGTGTTCCCATAGAGACAGAAACACGGTAAATTTTACCATATTTTAATAGTTATGACTATTTTTTTTCTCCGCGTATATTTGTATTAATAAAGCAATATTTATATAATATCTATAAAAATATAACTAAAATACTTCATAATTTATTATTTCTAAAAAATATGATGAAAATTATATTGATTTTCCAAACATTAGCTTTAGTAAAAATACAAAACCTAGACATTTATTTTGTTTTAATGCCTTTCTTTACTCTATATATCAGGCCATAAAAATGGATATACCCGGTTTTAAGAATATATTTTGCTTTCTAGTGTAACTTATAGCTTTTATTTCAAACAAAACTCATATAATATTGTCGCCATAAGACATTTAAATATTTTATCAAAATTGAAAAATATATTCTGGTTTACTATCTAAAAAGTTAAAGTGGAAATAAAAACTAAAAATATTTTACCACAGAACAACTTTATGACATTCCTTATTTTTTTTTAAGTTCCAAAAACATTTCTGCTATTATAAAAAGAACAAAAATTGGAAGTATACCATCACATTTATCATTTTTATGGTCTACATAACATTTGAGTCAAAATAAATGATTACTAAGACTGCGACGGTATTTGATTCTGGAGAAATTATATGTCTGAAAAATAGTTTCAAAAAATATTTTTCTGAGAGATTATATCGAATGTAAAGCTTGTGGAAAATATATTTTTAACAAAATCAAATAATATCTCAGTTGAAGAAACAGATTTATTTTAATGAATATATTTTAAATAATTATTTACTGAACTCCCAGAAAATATTTCAATGTTTTAAAATATTTAACAATAACCTGCTTTTTGAAACAATAGATTTTAAGGAATAAGAATTAAACTATAATGTAGATACTTGTGAAACAAGTTTTAATTAACAATTTAAATTTAAAAAACATCAGTACTAAAATTTATTCCATCCAAGAAACTAATTTTACGAGGATAACACTGGGAAGGATTTTTTCTTTGGTTTTCTATCGCATGAGACTTTTTAGTGGATCTCAGATACACTGACAGAAAATCAGTATCGAATTACAATTATTTTACCAAAATCATAAAAAATATTATACAAAACGGTATAAAGTAGCCAGATTTTACAATCATCAGTAAAATCCATTTTTATCGTAAGAAAATTTAATTTTTGGTTTTGATGTGGTTACATAATATTTATTTAATTCGAGTGACCCGTTGATTTTACTATAATTAATACTGTACAAATTACGGTAAATCAGATATTTTTTATAACATATTCCAGTAAAAATGGATTTTATGGTAAAATGTACCGGCACTCAATGTGCTGGTAAACACATGAATCTATTTTTAATTTTTTCTATAAAGCAACAACAATGATGATGATGCTTATTAAAGGCATAAAAGCAGTTATATCCTAATAACTCAACATCTACATTTCTTTCTTTAAATAATTGATTATATCTTTAAATAAATGATTCTAACTTTAAATACATAATTCTATCTTTAAATACATGATTCTATCTTTAATTTTTCTTCTTCCTTTAACGAAACAATAATGATGATGTTTATTAAATGCATCGAGACAACTATATCCTAATTTTCATCTATACTTCTTACTTTAAACACATAATTTTATCTTTAGTTTTTTCTTCTTTTTGTTACACAACAATACTGATGATGCATATTACAGGGATAGAAACAGCTTTATCTTAACTACTTTTCATCCACACTTCCTTGCTTTAAGCATATGATTCTATCATTAACGAAACAATAATGATGATGATTATTAAAGGCATCGAAACAGCTATATCCTAGCTACTTTTCACCTACACTTCCTTACTTTAAACCTATGATTCTATCTTTAACGAAACAATAATGATGACGATTATTAAAGACATCGAAACAGCTATATCCTAGCTACTTTTCATCTATACTTCCTTACTTTAAACCTATGATTCTATCTTTAACGGAACAATAATGATGATGATTATTAAAGGCATTGAAACAGCTATATCCCAACTACTTTTCATCTACACTTCCTTTCTTTAAACATAAGATTCTATCCTTAACAAAACAATAATGATGATGATGATTATTAAAGGCATCGAAACAGCTATCGTAGCTACTTTTCACCTACACTTCCTTACTTTAAACCTATGATTCTATCTTTAACAAAACAATAATGATGATGATTATTAAAGGCATTGAAACAGTTATATCCTAGCTCCTTTTCATCTACACTTCCTTTCTTTAAACCTATGATTTTATCTTTAACAAAACAATTACGATTATGATTATTAAAGGCATCGAAACAGCTATATCCTAGCTACTTTTCATCTATACTTCCTTACTTTAAACCTATGATTCTATCTTTAACGGAACAATAATGATGATGATTATTAAAGGCATTGAAACAGCTATATCCCAACTACTTTTCCTCTATACTTCCTTACTTTAAACCTATGATTCTATCTTTAACGGAACAATAATGATGATGATTATTAAAGGCATTGAAACAGCTATATCCCAACTACTTTTCATCTACACTTCCTTTCTTTAAACATAAGATTCTATCCTTAACAAAACAATAATGATGATGATGATTATTAAAGGCATCGAAACAGCTATCGTAGCTACTTTTCACCTACACTTCTTTACTTTAAACCTATGATTCTATCTTTAACAAAACAATAATGATGATGATTATTAAAGGCATTGAAACAGTTATATCCTAGCTCCTTTTCATCTACACTTCCTTACTTTAAACCAATGATTTTATCTTTAACAAAACAATTACGATTATGATTATTAAAGGCATCGAAACAGCTATATCCTAGCTACTTTTAATTTATACTTCTTACTTTATACATTTGATTCTATCTTTAATGAAACAATAGTGATGGTAATTATTAAATGCAGTAAAGCAACTATATCCTAACTACTTTTCATCTACACTCAAAAATGAGTATATGTTGTTTTGAACATGTTATTATAGTCAAAGATGAGTACATGAGCTGTTTAAATTCGACTATATTTGATTCGGAGCTATTTTAACACATTTTTGCTTAATTATGAGAAAACCCTTTTTAAGAGGGTACAAAATTACCACCAATAAAAATTTCAAAGTTGACACAATAAATCAATATTAGTTATTTTTAGCAACTGGAAATATTAAGTTAATTTGAAAAAAAAAAAAAAAGTCAGTAAATTTTCATTAAATGAATTCTTTCGTTTATGAAAAAAAATTATGTCGTTATTTATTCAAAAAAAAAACAAACAAAATGTGGATAAGTATAATTCACTGAAAAAAATCTTCAATAATAAAAGCAAAAATACCCTGAGCCTAAATAAATATAAAAAAATGCATATAAAGAAACATTGTCTTTTTTCATTTGCAATATGATTCCATTAATTAAAAAAAAATATTCGAGGAAGCATTAGAATTTTTTTCTTCTTTTAATCACGATTTAGTTTTATACGAGAAAACTGTTTCAACGTTAATTAATTTCAACATTTAAAACTTAAAAGGAAATGAGACTGAAGAAATGATTAAAAAAAATAGCACAGAAATTAAATTAAATAGATTCATCCGAGTTGGATTTCGTTGATCAAAAATATTCATAATGACTTCAGAATGAAAAAAAAAACATATATTAAAATTAAAGTAAGAGGCAAATATATTTTTTTAAGACTATTACCGTAATACCTAAACTAATTTTTTAAGAGAGTTTTTTTTAAAGATGCATTTCAAAATTGCATTTTTAATACTAAAGTTTAATTAAAAACAAATGTAATTTAAATAGTTAGTAAATACAGCATAATATTTTAAACAAATTGAGAGCTGTAAAGCAAGATGGAAAATTGAACTATGTTATGCAAACAAAAGTTTTTACAGATCAGTTTTTTATAGTTATTTTTCTTTAAATAAAATAAAAAGAACTCAAATTATGAAAATAGTATAGGAATGATACGAGCAGAAATCATGTAGCCAACATAGACATATGTCTTATTTTATGTTTTATAACCTTCGTTGAACAGTCGACCTAACTATGAGTTTATGACTACCTATGTTTAAGTCCGTAGCCTTGTAAATTTGATCCTAATCCAGAAGACAAGGGAGCTCCAGGATCAAGTATTTTGAGAAATTTGACTTCGTGGAGAATTTTTTTTTGATGGAACTAACCTGCACTTCCATTGCACGGAAAGGAAAACCTCGAAAACCTGACCGAATATAGCCTGACAGAAAGGGACTTTAATCCACGATCCGTGTACCACTGAGGATATTTTACATAAGCACTGAAGTTTGTGCAATCGGGGGGGGGGAATTCCTATCGATAGCCATCTGTTATTCTCTGTTATTTTCTTTTCATTCAGTGTATCGACACAGATGACGGTACTATTATTATTATTCATAATACTGAATATCAATACTGAAATTATTATTAATACTGAAACCATCACATTATCAATTATCACAACCTATTTACTACATTATTAAAGCACTTATACCCTCTCCTACAATAATGGAAGAAACACTTTCAGTTTTTAATATTTTTTTAAACTTTTTCCAGAAATACTTGAAGAATTATTTTGTAACTTTAGAGGTAATTAGTACATGCGATTTTTCATATTTGGCAATAAAATGTAAATCTATTGTTAAGTATGATTCTCTAAGTATTTCTTGAGAAATTTAAAAGAATTTTCAAAATCTGAAAGTTTCTTTTCTATTATTGTAGGGTAGTGTATGTTGTGTCAAACATTATATAACAATGCAGCACAAAGAATGAAAATGCTTTGTTCTTTTGATAACTCTCTATAGCTCAATACTCCAAGAGGCACTGGTTATTTTCGTATTTTTTACATTGATCCTGAAGTATTTCTGTTATGTTCTCTACATTCTGTGTCGCAACATAGATTATGGTACTTATTATAATACTGAAACGAATATTGATGGATATTGACTAGATTATTAAAGCACCTATATTTCATATAATTGTTCTACATTACATAATACGGCATCAAAAGCAATGAAAATGCATTGTTCTTTTGATATCTTTCTACATTGCCTTATATTCCAAGAGGCAGCGGATGTTTTAATATTTTGACATTGATTCTGAAAATGTCTGTTATGTTCTCTACATTGTGATGGTATTCAACGTAGGTGATGGTTCTTGCTGTAATACTGAAGCAATTATTAACGTATATCGACTACATTATTAAAGCACTTATGTGTTTTGTTCTACACTATATAAATAAGGCAGCATGAAAATACTTAGTTCTTTTGGCATCTTTTTATTGCTCAATAGTCCAAGAGGCAGCTGTTATTTCAATATTTTATATTAATTCTGTAATATTTCTTTTATGTATTCTTCATTTTGTGTCACGACACAGAGGATGGTACCTGTATTAATGCTGAAATGATCTCCAATTGATTACATCATTAAAGATCTTATATGTTGTCTTTATACATTATTTAATACTGCAGCAAAAACAACGGAAATGTTTTTTTCTTCTTTATCTTTCTTTTATTCAATAGTCGGTGATGCAGCGCTTATTTTAATATTTCCTATATTTTGTTAAGAAAATATGGCAACTTTTATTCAAAATTGTAGTTACTGTTAAAAACTAACCACCGAAACTAACTCTAATTAATACAATAAAACATACAACTAACTTTAGATAAAGGAAAATAAATACTGTCAATTTTTCGTTTTTAAGAAACTCAACGAGATATCTATTAGCGCTCTAATACATATTGAGTTGCTGAAAGGAGTTTTTAAATAAAAAGAAATTGGAAGGATAAAAATTAAAAAACTTTCTCCCACAATGCATTTTTTAAAGCTGTTTTTTTACTCGTAGAAGAGTCATATGTTTTGCTTTCATCTAAAAGCAAAATGCTGTTTATAGTTTCTTTCAAAACATTTATGTTTTTTCTTTTAAAAGAAAATGGATCCAAGAAAAATCATTTCGAGCGAGAAGGATAAGAAAATATGAGTCGTATTTTTCAATTCTTGTGGGAGGAAATATTTCATTTTCGGAAGTCTATTTAAAAGCTTAAACGCTTTAACTAGGCAAGCGAAAAGAATGAATCACTCATCTGGTAAGTAATATAAATTTCCCTAGAGCCACGAATTTATAGAAATTAATATTGAACTACCACATACACAAAAAAGCTTTCAATTAGAAAAACTAATATTTTCAGCTGCTTGAAATAAAAAAATTAACTTTTTTTCTACTTAATGAATTCGTTACAAGTATACAAATTTACTTGGGAGAAAAAATTGCAAAATTATTCATTGGGTATTTCTTTAAAATAGTATCTTGGAATATAAACGTTTAAAGAAAAAATTTTAAGAATTGATTGAACGCGCGTCTTTGGAAAACGGATTTAACAGAGATCGACACAATTATTTGAATTCGTGGATCTGATGAGCGTTCATCAAGTCTACTAATTAACCAAACCCAAATGGACTTAAATATTGGAATGATTGGAGGGTCATCAACAGGCCTGTTCTAGAAATGCACCATATAAATGTTTCTTTTAATTCACGGAGAAAGCAATTCTGGAAAAAGTACCTTAATGTATGTTCATAACATTTCCGGTAAAAAAAAAAAAAAAAAAAAAAAAACATATGACTGGTTAATGAAACCAAAATATGCAGTATTTAAATCATTCATTTGATAATTTTTCCATTCACATGGCAACGGTTTACTGGAAATTATGGTTATCAAAATTTTAGTTCTTGTTACCACATATTTTGTAAAAATACAAAACTTGAAAGTTTAAATTAACCGAATGAATGGTTTTCATGCCATGTGCTAAGATGTCATGATTAAAGTATTAAATTTTATCACATTTTCCAAATTTTGTCTAATATTGTAAAACGATATTTTATTATTAATTTTATCAAAATCATTATCAATGCACTTTGGTAAAAATTATCGAGTTTTTTGGTGTTCTTGTCGTAAGCCCGGTAAATTTTACGATATTCTGTTAGTTTTGAATATACTTTTTTTCTTGATTTAAATTTTGATTCTATTATTTATTTTGATTTCATTAACTTTTCAATGATGCTGATTATCAAAGGCGACAAACAGCTTTATATCCTATCAACTTTTCTTTTGTACTCCTAATTCTCCTTTTAGCTTCATAAGAAATGTGAAATTTTATATTTTGACTGTGTTATCAAAGAACAGAACCAGAGCAATAGTTATCTAGATAAATTAATAAAGATGAATTTCTAGAGTAGAACTGCACAATTTTTTTAAAGACATCATCAAGAAAAAAAACTCGTCTTTTAGAGAGAAAGAGGGGTTGGTTTTACATCAGTAGATAACTACTTAATTATTCCTTACTGCGGTAAGACTAATATCAATTTGTCTTAAAATTTAGAAGACAAAATATATGTATAATATTTTTCAATTAAAAAATATCTGACATATTACACTTTTGTTTTTATCTGAAACTTTTATTACAGGTTTTAAACTTAATCTGCGGAAAAATAAATTCATTGTTTATAAATATTACTAAATTATCATTACTTAACAATGAGAAAGATTAATTATTAACTTTTGCTTAATTATTCCTTACAGTGATGAGAATATTATCAATTTGTAAGACAATTTAGAACACAAAATATTTGCATAATAATTTTTAATAAAAAATATGTGAAATTTTGCACTTTTTGTCTTCATTAAAAAAATATTATTGCAGGGTTTACAACTTAATCTGCGACAAAATAAATTTATTGTTTTTTCAATTGTTTATAAATTGCTTGCATTTTAAAATTTTAAATAAATTCTTGAACTATACATTGTTTGAACTTGTTTTGATTGAAAAATGATAAAAGATTTCTATCTTTTGATTCCTTTAAATAGTAACCCTAAATTATGGAATTTTAATGTTATTATTTTGATCCTTTGTTTTTAGTTATTTTTCAAAAAATTAGTTTGAAAAATAGTTATGAAATTTATTTGCTAGCTCTAGTTTGGTTACCAGGTTTTTCTTCTTTTTTTTGGTTGGAAAGCAAACGATCACGCAATGACCAATTGACATTTGGCACTCGGACCACAGGATGTTCACGTACTTGAGTGATTTATATCGGGTTCCTTCGTAAAACGGACTTATTGGAGATTACTCCTAATAATTTAAATTTATATTTCAAATGTGCGTTCATAAAGCCTATGAAATAACAGCAACCTCATTCACTTAGAAGTAGGAAATGTTGGTGAACCTTAAACAAATACATTTTAGAATCCCATCGTATTAATGCATATTGCAGTAGCACAAGGACCAGCGACGAATGATATTTCACTCTTGATTTTATTTCCTTCTTTGAATTTTTCTTTCTTCAATCACGCTGTGCTGATGAGAATGCTTATCAAGAGAAGGAAACAATTGTATTTCCAAGCTATTTTGTTTTAAAAATCAGCTGTACTGTCCCTGGCCAAATTATTACACGCATTATAAGATTCTATGCAAAATATTAATCATCAGGTGATACTATACAGCTTTATTGTTTTCACCCAACTGAAACTGGTCTGCACTTGTTTACGTTAATTGTTTGTTAAATTAGACGATATATAATATAAATTAGGCGATTGTATAAATTCGACGATATACACTGGTTATCATAAATTAAGGAAAATTCACAAAAATCGCGATAACTCAAGAAATTACACATGGAATTTTATGAAACTTACCCACAATATACAACACATAGTAAGGTATTAAACAACATAAAAAGAAATTATCAGACATTAATAGTAGTATAGAAATTAGCACATGTATAAAATAAACAAATTGGAAGTATCGGTTTGCAATAGAAAAAGTACCTTTAATATGGAATATGATTGCCTCTAGAAGCAATACAGCACAAACAGCGATGTGTGATGCTTTCAATTATGCGGTCTATCAGTTCAATAGGAAGTGAGAGCCATTGCTCTTGTAAAGCAGTTGCAAGGGTCTGAGGGGGCGGATTGATGGCAGATACACGCCTCCCTAGAGCATCCCAAACGTGCTCGATAGGATTCAAGTCCGGGGATCGAGCTGGCCACTCCATGCGAGTAATTGTTTCCTGTTGAAGATAATCATCAACAATGCGAGCTCTGTGTGGTCTTGCATTATCGTCCTGTAACAGGAAGCAATCACCAATTGCCCCGGCATATGGGCGCACATAAGCATCAAGGATGTTGTCTCGATAAACCTGAGCATTCACGGTTCCCCTTGGAAAGACATGGAGGTATGTGCGCCCTCCTAAGGATATGCCTCCCCAAACACAGACACTGCCTCTTCCGTATGCATCTCTTTCACGGATGTTTGATGGATGATAACGGGTCCCAGGTTCTCTCCATATCAAATAACGTCTACTGTCACTTTCTAGACTAAACCTGGACTCATCCGTAAAGAGAACAGGCCTCCATTGATCTGACGTCCAGTGGACATGTTGTCGGGCCCACTGCAAACGGTCTCTCCTATGGCGTGATGTGAGCGGCACGCAAATGGCTGGTCGTCTCGCATACAGACCACCTTCGTGGAGCCTTCTGCGCACAGTTGACGTTGACACCAACCTTCCGGTGGCTGCAGCAAGAGAGGATCTAAGATGTGTCGGAGTAGCGGTTCTATTCCTGCGTGCACTTAATGTCAAATATCGGTCATCGGCACTGGTCGTAACAGTTGGCCGTCCTTGACTGAACCTCCTAGATGCCGAATCTGTGGTTTGAAATTGCCTCCAAAGTCTATGAACCACAGATGGACTCACATTTAGCCATCTGGCCACTTCTGATTGACTCTGCCCTGCCTCTAGTCTCCCGATGGCTCTCCATCGTAGTTCTTCAGGCAAATGATGCCTAGAGGTCATTATTACGAATTGGCTATCTCAGATTTTCAATGTCGCAATCACAGTAAAATTTGTGTGCTTTCTCTCAAACTTGGACTTTTATGCTCCAGGCAGATGACGTAAGCCGAGTGCAGCGCCACTAATTTGCATATTGCAATTTTACTCAGCTACTCTTAGTGGACAACATATGCAAATTTTGCACGGTTTGGCTTACTTTTGAAAGAGTTATCGCTATTTTTGTGATTTTTCCTTAATTTATGATAACCAGTGTATTATATAAAGATAGAATATTTGTTATATCAGGTATTATATTAGTATATTCTAATAAATAGACATAATTATTAGACGCACTGTAGTTTTTAAATAATTACACGTTTTCCACGCGTTTATATGCAATACTTTTATATTTAAACATACATGCAATGGGTTTTTATTCAGGAGATTTTTTATATACTTAATATCTGTATTTATTTTTAACGTATTGTATTACGATGTTAACCAATTGAAATACAAACGTAAACAAGTGCAAACCGGTTACACCGCACAGTGGGCCAGAAGACCATGATCTTTGGCCAAAAGTCAAAATTAAATTTTCAACTAAAATATGTTTAGGCAGTTTTAATATCACCCAAATTAAGTTTTCAAAATCATTCCAGACATTATAATTTACTTTTTGAACCGACAAGAGTACAATGTAGTGAAAAATATGTTAAATTTTTTTTTAAAATGTAACTTTTAAATTTATATTTCAGAAATATATATAGGAATTTCACCTTACTGTTGCATTTTTATCAGAGTAATTAGTCTGGAATTATAGTACAATTTTTCAATTTGTTGGATTAGTTAATACACTTGGCAAACTTATAGTTTATAACTTATCATTTGACATTTTACAATGCTTGAATCACTTTCGAAACTTATCTCCAAAAAGTTCCACGAGGTAATTAGCTAAACTTTTTTTTGCTGTCTTCTTTGATGTTTCTTCTTTCGAAAACACCTGCCCCATTTTGCAAAGGTGGACTAAATATACCGAAAAACAAAAACTATGTTTTTTTATTCATATTTTCGCGTTATTCTGTAATATTACTTCGGAAATATAATTTGCTTTTTTAATATAAAATTACGAAAATTATTATATTTTCATTGCTATATTTAATTATTTAAACGTACTACAGATGGATGACAAAATAATACCAACACCTGTGAAAAAGTGTGACGTATTTCACACCTGCAGTACAGCCGCGCCACCCGCAACAGAAGTCTACCACCTAGTGAGCGTGAAGAGGAAGCTATCAGTCTCTCAACATTAGTCACCTGTGTTGCATGAGTTTATCTAACTAGCTCTTATAAGGTGAAATGTCTGACCTGTCAGAATTCCAAAGAGGGATGATTGTTGGAACGCGTTTAAGTGGAGCATCGGTGACAGAAACAGCAAACCTTTTGGGGTTTGCAAGAAGTACTGTATCAGCCGTTATGACAGCATACATGAAAGAAGGTAAGACGAAGTCTTCAAAGCAAAACAGTGGCCGAAAGTCAAAGCTTGATGATAGGGATAGACGTGTCTTGCAGCGCGTAGTAGCTCGGAAACACAACCAATCGTTATCCGAGATAACATCAGGCATGAACAGTCATCTTCAGGACCCCGTTTCAACAAGAACTGTTCAAAGAGAACTTCATGCAGCGAACATTCATCGGAGAGTGGCAATTCGTAAACCCTTGGTGACAGCAACCAATGCTTTCAAGCGCCGCCAGTGGTGTAGAGGTCACAAAGGCTGGTCCCCACAGCAGTGGCAGCATGTAATATGGTCCGATGAATCATCCTTCACCTTATTTCAGACCACCGGACGCGTTTATGTTTGGAGATCATCCAAAGAAGCGTTTGATCCTGAATGCCTCTTACTAACTGTGAAACATAGAGGTGGCTCCATTATGGTTTGGGGTGCGATATCTTGGCGTGGTCTTGGGCCACTAGAACGTCTGCATGGGAGAATCAAATCTAATGACTATCTAAGCGTTCTAACGGATCATGTTCATCCTTTTGTACAGACTCTATTCCCTGGAGAGCGACCGATTTTTCAAGACGACAACGCCCCTATCCACACCGCTAGGTGCGTTCAAGCATGGTTCGAAGAGCATGACAATGAAGTTGAGCATCTCGCCTGGCCCCCTCAGTCTCCGGACTTAAATATTATTGAATATTTGTGTGCAATATTTGGAGTCTAAACTTCGTTCCTGATTCCCACCTCCATCAAATCTTTTGAAATTAGAGGCCGCTTTGCAAGAGGAATTCCTTTAAACGTTGTTCATGACCTTTATGCATCGATCCCACGTCGTATTAAATCTGTAATTCAGTCAAAGGGCGGTCCAACTCCCTATTAATAAAGATTTTCTGATATTTCACAGGCGTTCGTATTATTTTGTCATCCATCTGTATATTACTTTTATTTTATTTTTGCTCGTCATATTTCAGTCGCCATTTTGTTTTTTGTGTGGAATTTTTAGTGTATTTCAAAATTTCAATTATAAATTCAATTTACCTGCACATAAAAACCCCCAAATTTTGAAACAAGTTTTATTGAAATACTAATTTTGGCCATGAAACCTTGGATGCTGGCCCACTGTGCACCGGCGCAAAAACGATAAAGCTGTATAGTATAATCACCTGATAATTAAGATTTTACATAGAACCTTATAATGCGTCTAATAATTTGACCAGGGACTGCATGTTGCGAATCATTAAAATTTTTTTGCAGTTTAAACTTTTTATTTCTCAAAGGAATTGATTTCAAAATATTTTTCTTCGAAATTTAAATTATGAGTAGTTAATTTAAAAAAACGGAATGAGCGTAACACGTTCACTGGAGGATAAAAAAAAATGTTTACAATTGTTTCAATAGATTTTTGAAATGATTATCATTGAAGAAAAATTACGTTGATGATTACAGTTGAAGATAACCGTTTCGGGAAATATCTTTTAAGAATTACTTTATGTCTAGTAAGCAAAAAATAAAAACGCTTGAACAATTCTCTTAGGATCCATTGCTAAAACAAGGCTTAACTATAACTCTATCTTTGAAATTAAAACTTAAACCAGTTTTTTTTAGTTAGTTCGTAAATAATAAGAAGAAAGATGCTTCACAGTTGATCTATTTTATGAAACTTTGTAGAAAAGAAAAATATTTATTTTAGTTGAAAGAGCTGTTAGGAAAATTGCAGCTGACACGCTCTTTACTTTTAGAGATGGTGAATTCATATTTTATCATTTTAGATAGAGACTATTTGCATTGTTTTTCTTTAATAAATAACTTAAATTATTGAGCAGTTAAATCACGCTCGAAAAATTTAAAACGTAAAAACGTTACAAATAGAATGACGTTAACGTTGAAAATAGGATGAGTAAGAATGAAATAATTAATCTGGACATGATAGAACTCCAAAATATAAATAAAACAGATAAGTTGTTTTTCTTGTATATTTATGAAATGTTAAACACACTGGACAGCCTTAAATCACAATTGTGAAAATTGCTGCAACTTACGAAAATAAATAATAAATAGAGAGATTTTGCATGGCTTTTGTTTTGCGCTTTACCGCGACGTTAAATTATTTTCTCCCCTTGAGAGATTCTGCGTTTTATTGAGAAATTTTCGCTCATGCATTGTTAAGCTTTAATAGTATTATCGAAAATCGTAAGGCTATGCAAAATCTCTCCATTATCGTGGAAATTAAACCATTTAAGACTTGATTTCTCGGCATGATTCAATTTAACTTTTTTTAAGACTGTCGAGAATTTCCGTGACATTACAATTCAAGGTATTAATATTATAATTCAAGTTTTCTAATAGTTTTTTAGGACCACCCGAAATATTAATAGAGGACAGTTTTTTCTTGGTTGTATTGTCATACATTTGTTATGTGTTGCATCAGATATTTTCGTATGTTACTACTTGTTTTTTCCATTTTCAAATTTCAAAGATATTAAGATTCAAGGAATTGATATGAACTGATTAAACGTTGAACCAACTTTCCTAAGTGTAACACGAAAAATAATTTGTGAATGGTTTTTTTCTTGAATGTTTTGTATATATTTTCATACATTATTACTTTTTTTGTGTGTGTTGCATCATACATTTTCGAATCGTATTACATGTTTTTTTTCTACAAATTTCAACGATATTGGGGTTTAAGGTATTGATATGAATTGATTCTACGTTGGGCCAACTTTCTCAATGTGTAACACTACATATTATTTGTGAATAGTTTTGTTTTTACTGTATTGTATATATTTTCATACTTTATTACTATTTTTTTGCTTTGCATCATACATTTTCGAATCGTATTAGATGTTTCTTTTTTCAATTTTCAAATTTCAATGATATTACGGTTCAAGGTATTGATATGAATTGATTCAAAGTTGAACCAACTTTCTCAAAATGTAACACGAAATATATTTTGTGGATGGTTTTTCCCCGACAATATTGTATGTTTCCATAGATTACTACTTGCTTTTATATATTGCATCATACGTTTCCGTATTACTACATGTTTTTGCAAATTTTCAAATTTCCACGATATAAGGATTTTAGGTACTGATATTAGGATTCAATGTTGTACCAACGTTTTCAAAGAGTTGAATTGGTCAGTCGATTAATATATTTGCCAGTAATATATTATAATTGCGCGAAATATTATTTGACAACAGATTTTTCTCTTTGTCTTTACATTTGTTTCATTTTTTATGTTTGCTTATATACGTTGCTTTATATAATTTCGCATGTTACTACATGCTTTTTTTATGTATTGCTTTATGCATTCTCATGCATTATTATAATATTTTTTTCACTTGTGCTTTCATAGATTTGTTCTTTGCTAATTGTTTTTATACGCTGTCATTACTTGACTTTTCGAAAATTAAATAAAATGAAGTAAAAATAAATAAATAAATGTAAAAATTTAGTTATTTTGGCACACATTTCAAATGTCATACTTATTCGTAAACTTTTTTATTTATAGGGCAAGAAAAAAAATTATCATTAGAAGTAAAAAAAGTGTATGGTGCATTTAACATTTGTATCATTTTTATGCGAAAAAAATGATATTAGTTTGCTGTAACTAAAATAAGGCTAACTAACCATTTACCTTTTTTTACAAAAAATAAAAAGAAACTAGTGAAAAAGAAACTTGCTATTTATCGAGCTTCTAATTATAAGGAAACCTGCAAGAAGAAAAAAAAGTTGATTTAGTTACTTTGGTCGAAAGAATATTTCAGTTTTTAATGAGGTTCGTAAACGAAAGAAAGAATTACAGAAGAGGTGAAAAGAATGCTAATACGAACGCTCAACTAATTAACAAGTAACAGAATAAAGTTATAAAAACGAGTCTGGATAGTGCAGCTTGAAAATGGGTTCGCAGACGACAGATATTTTATTAAAAAATTTGGGCCCCGAGTTAATTTAGAATTCCAGATGCAGCATTTTTGCCTGTAATTAACTCTTTGTTGGATGCGATGAATAATTAACCCTCAATTTTCTCGCTGCATTAATAATTTCGAAACACCGCAGTTAAAAATTGTCATTAAAATTAAATCTTAATAAGAAAATTATTCAAATTAAAATTCTAGAAATTCATTCGTTGAAGTCTATTTTTCCGCTATCGATATTTATTGCGTATGCATATATCGATATATAAATTACATTTAATCAAAATCGATAAAAAAATGTAACTTAAATTTAAAGTGTTTAATAATTAATCCTTTAAATTAATAGTTAACAAACTAACATTTTAGGTAATATATAGTTATGATAAAATCGTTGTTTTTTAAGGAAATTGAAATTAAAGATGAAAATAAAAGTGTTTTTTTGTCAAATTTTTTGATTATTTTTTTGTTGTTAGATAAATTACCATAAGATACATTTACGTTATACATTAACAAAAGATACGATTATACGCTGCTTTAAGATGGATTTATAACAGATTTAATTTTTTAAAAACTATAACCGTAGAGCAATATATCGAAATAAAACTATTTTAAAATCATATTGATCAATTTTTCAAATATTTCCGAGTTAAAATGTATTAAATTTCAATTTCTATAATTTTACTTTGAAATATATAAATAAAAAAAGTATAATTTTTAAGATATAAAAGAATATGTTTTAATATAAATAAAATCATGTTTTAATATAATGTTTGGCTATAATGTTTATGTTTTAATAAAAATAGAATAATTCATCTAATTAAAATAAAGTAAGTAAACTAATCTAAAACAGGTGGAGACAAACATTTCTGGTGTTTGTCATATACAATTCCAAGCAAAATTTCATTTTCTGATAATTTGAAAATACACATTACCTAACCATGGCCAAGCACCTAGTCCCGTTATTCTGGCTCAATACTTAAACGGCCATGGTATTAAAACCATCGTTGAGCAGCCGACCCAATTTTGTGTTTACGACTAATAATGTTCAACTCCGCAGCCTTGTAATTTTGAACCCGATCCAGAAGACAAGGAAACTCTTTGATCAAGTATTGGGAGAAAATTGCGTTCGTGGAGGACTTTTTATGCTTCTAACCCGTATTTGCGTTACACGGAGAGGAAAACCACGAAAACCTCTCACGGCTAGACTGATGGCAACGGGACTCTAACCCATGATTCGTTTACCCCTGAGGACATTTTACGTCAACACCGTGGGTGGAGCGAGCTGGGTTTGGAATTCATATTGACCAGCTATCGCTGGGATTCGAACCCGGTTCACCTCATTGGAAGGCTAACACTGTGTTTCCGTAGCCGTCGTGGCTCAAGATAGCTCATGAGCCACCATGTTAGGAATGCTCCGTAATTTTGACTCCGATCAGATTATAGAAACAGTGTCTTAGCTGGTGCCTCTTCATCCAAATTTCCACACCACAGCCAACGAGTGGCACGTCAGCCAAGACAGATTTAACGTGCCCCATGCTGCGTATGACGACCCAGTTCTCAAACCGGTGGTGGACGCAAAGCGTATCTGCTGATTACGCCAAGGGAGCACCAATTTGAAAGTAAAGGGTGGACATAAAATGTGAGATATTTCAAAAACCGTAACACGAGATCTACTGGGTAGAATGAAAAATAAAATATCTTGGCATACTTGATCAGCAGATTGGCAGTGATTGATAACGTGCTTTTAATTTCAATTTAAAAAAAAAAAAAAACTCAAATTTACCGACATTAAAAAATGTGATGTGGCTTCAAGAGTAATATTAAAAAATATAAAACATAAGAATGACGGCCATATTCATGTCCGAAAATACTAAACATCAAAATGGTCCCCTCAGCAAATTATAATATTTCTTAACATACTTATTAAACTTCTCGACTCAGCTTGATTGAGGATATAATTCAGTTGATTCTTATTAATAAAAGAATGTTTTTTTGTTGTTGTTGCTTGAGTTGACAAATATGTATTCCCCCAAGGCCCTTGATAAAACAAATTTCCCAATTCGGTAATCTTTGGTGCAAATTTTAGTTTTCTATAAATTAAAACAGCATACTGTACAGAGCGCATTTTTACAATTTTTTTACATCCCCCTACACGTGGCATGGAGTTCTTTAACTCGTGTTAATGTGCTTCCTGAATATTCTAGTCCCTTGTTAATTAAATATTATAAGCAAAACAAATGGTGCTAACTATATCAGGCTGAAATCAAAACAGTTTTAATGTAAATAGGTAAAATAGTTACTTGATGAAATAAGTTTTGCCTTCTCGATCAAAAGCAGCTTCCCATCCATATGGCAATCCAATTCCTCCTGAATCCCAGGATTCCACGGGTGGCAACCACGATGACGTCTTTGTTTCATGGCTAAAAACAATGAAATAAAAATAAATAATCTTGAAAAATAAACTAAATTATATAATTTAAAATTGCAATTTAACCAATTAACACCATTTCAATAAACATTTTTTTAATTAACACTGTGACAATTTTTCTCTAATTTTATTTTTTCTGAAGACATTTATAAAATATTAATAATTCAGTTGGGGTAAACGCTTTCTGTTTTTAAAATACGTTAGTTTTGCAACATGAAACGGTTAGAGACTTAAAGGAAAATAATATAATTATTTCTTTTGATATTAATAGTATGTGTTTTTTTTTATGGAATAAAGTTGAAAATTCAGTAAATGAACTAAAAATAAAACAAATTTCATTAACAAATTTAGCGTTCATTTAAATAATTTGCCTATTGATTTGGCCAATGGTGCATAAACGTACCATTTTATTTCTTAAATAAAATATTATTTTTCACGTGCGAAACTTTTTTTGTGTCTTAAGTAATGCAATTTGAGCACACCTAAATAATTTTACATTTTATAAACTTCTATGCTTAACCTAAAATGGGTTGATAAATAATATTTTAATAAATCAGTAGCACTCTGATGAATTAGCGTTAACGTTTCTTACAGAACCTGTATTAATTTTCAAAAATAATTTAAATATGCCTACGACTTAGACCAATTCGGAAAAATACAACACATGGTCTATTAATTATCAGATGATAAAAGGAGAGAGAGACGAGCATTATATAATAAAACTTTATTTACAAAATATTATATAACAGAATACAAGTCGAACGTCGTAAGGGAATAGACCTACTCTAGGCAAATAGTCGGTAACATTTTCCACTACTTAGGCTAATTGGAAAAATTTCCTCACCTTTTTTAGGCTTATTGCAGCTAGCCCACATATTTTTAGGCTAATTACAAAAAACATTATTACTCGTTTATTTAGCCTGATATATTTCCGAAAGTTTGCAATCGGCCCACAGTTGAGAAGGCTCAGAGTATACAGCGTTATTAAAGGTTTTTTGAAATAAGCCTAAGTAAATTCTGTCAGATTGAATAATTCTTCGCATATTTTTTAATTAGCTTAAAAGTATATAAGCTGATTGTAGTAAGAAAATATCAGGTCTATTAGAAAATACCAAAAACTTTTCCAATTACAATAATAGCAAAGAGCCGAACTTTTCATTAATTCATATACGTAGGTTATTTTCACCAAATGCCTGTTTACTGCAACTAATAGAAAAATATTATAAAATAAAATGTTGAATTTGAAAGAATTAATTAATTTATACCATGATTGTTAGATTTTTAGAGTGATTCGTCATTGATTTTAACAATTATGTATTTTTAAAAATGTATTTTAAATCTCAAAATGTAATTTTTTTTACTTGTCGCCAGTGATATTATCAATAATTATCTGCTTTAATACTTCATAGAAATTATTTTTACCACATTTTTTTTTACTTCTAAACTTTCAAATGCAATTCTGGAGTACGTGAAAAAGGAATGATTGCTAAAATATTTTGTAACAAAGACAAAAGGTTTTTTAGTCAATAATTTGTATGCCACACGAAAATATGCCATTTTTCTGGTCACTTATTATCATTTTTCTATAACCTACATAAATGACGCTAGCGTTAATTATTTTTGCTTAAATGTCTGATTGCTAAGCCATTTCGTTAAAACAAATCTTCCAGTAGGAACAGAAGAAAAGAATTTCTAAGAAAAAAATAATTTAAAAAATATTAAAGAAGCAAATAGTTTTGTCATTTTCCTGACTTCTCTAAATTATTAATAACATAAATTAAATTTTTTCAGTCCGAGCTCCTTTAAACAAATAATAGTGTTAAGCTTGAAAGTAAAAGATGGAGGAACTAAAAAGCATAAAATTATAAAATTCATTATCCTGTCTGTCATTTTCCTGGCACTTGAATGTCAGGAAATATTTGTGATCCGTATGTTTGCAAATTACAATGCTCTTTATTAGGATTATTAAATTATTATTAATTAGGATTAATAAATGAATATTTGAAAAAAACTATTCTGATGATTTCTTCGTATTTAATGAGAATTACTCATATACATTGTTTCAATTCTAATATTTTGCTAAAATATTTCGCAGCTTCGACTAAATCATAACTGAAGAAATTATTTTCCTTTTTACCAAAAATAAAGAAGTAAACATTACCGGAGCAAAAATTATTAGTATATAATGAATATTAATTGCACAGCGTGTTTCGTATTTAATGACTTTAGTTAAGAATCCTCATCAAAAATGTAATCATAAAAGTACCCACATTAAGGATTAATAATTAATATTTAAGTGGAGAAAACAAATTCCTTTTATTTTCATTTATGGCTGAAATTAGTGTTTGTGTATTTTAATTCCATCTTATTACTGATTAGAATCAATAGTGATTAGTCAGTTTTCGAATAGCGTTTTTACCATTTCAATATTATTTAGACTATGTTAAAAAGTGAATTGAGATTTAATTTATATAATATCCTGTACATAACTAATTTATTTTAAAGTCAATAAATTAAATACAGGAGTTATCTTTTTCCGGCATTATGTTAATCTTTTATTATGTTACGATGAATAATTTACACTGGTTTCTCAATGACAACTATGTAACTGTAAAATATAATAATTAATATCATTATTTTCACAATTTTTGTAGATATCAATTTAAAAAACAAAGCAAACTCAATAAATAAAAAAATAGGTAATTATATTAAGTGTTAACGCTATAATGAAAGAGAATTAATAAAGAGAAGGAAATAAGAAGGGAAAAAGGGACAACTGCATTTCTTTTTAAATTATTGCTTAGAATGTTTTGCTATATTGAAATAATTTTCCCACTGATTTATACGTTCTGAAAAAAATATTGTTGCTCGATTAGTTGGAGCGTGATTTCAAACTGTCCACATAAATAATTCAAAATAGTGATATTTTTTATAAATAGAAGCTCCATTATATTTAGTTGATTTTACTCTTCAGTTGATTTTGAATTGTACCAAACAGCCAAATATTACCATATTTCTAAACAGCTGTATCTCAAAACAACTGAGTCTTGTCAAAATTTGTTCATCTCTCTAGGTTTGGTCTAAGGAACAGTTATATGTAAATCAGAGCATGAAATTTCTGCTCGCCAATGACGACCAAACATTTAGAGCTTGCGAGTAAATTTAGTTTTGTAAAAATGTTGTATTTGAAACCACCATACTTTCCTTAGAGTTTGCTGCAAACAAACTTTAAAAATTGTAAGTAAGAGCTTCAGAATTTAAAAGGGAGATTAATAAGACATGCGCAAAGATATACACCACAAACAGACTGAAATACAGACAGAAATCTATGATGCAATCACATATGCTAACACTTCTGCATGTTTTTGGCACCTTGGATTCTTTTCCCGAAGAAAACAAATTATTGAATTTGGTAATGAGGATATGCAAAAATTATTCATGTAATTAAAAATCAAATATCTTTAATGAATCTGAATGTTTAGTAATCAAAGTGGGCAGAATTCAAGTTTACTTTGCTAATATGGACTCAGATGCTACAGAAGTTAAACAGTGAAGAGTGTTTGACGAGTTTACCAATTATTTTTACAGTTTTACAGTTTTTCAAAATTTTACAGTTTTTCAAAATGCACATTTTTTTTCGAGTTTTGGTCACCAAAAAGTTCTTTAAACTACATAGCTCAAAATTTTAAAATTTGTTCATATTTTTGATGAGAATACTGGCAAACGTTAGTCTGGCTAATACTTTCAGAACTGATATTTTATGGCCAGTGAAATTACTGTAGATTTGATTCAGTTAGTACTAATCATAGATTTCCAATTGATCATTTCGTATCAGCCATGTCGATCAATTGATTGATCTGTTTATTTGAATAAAGTTTGTTGAAAATTTTAAAATTAATTTGAATGAGTTAATCTATTACGTTGAAAATTTGGTAATATCCCAATATGCGATCTACATGTGTAATAGACACTTGTTATTTTAATAGTTGAGTTTTCTTTTAGTTGCCACTGCCCGGTATACCCACCATGGATTTTTTTTAATGTTAAATGCCACACCCCTCATACCCTATGCTGATGTTTTTTATAAGATTAAATGCCACTGCCCAGTATACTCTATTAAACTATACCCTCACCATCAATTGATCCGTACCGTAAAATAACTATACAAGCTGTACGCATTTTGGGATAATCTAATATTCTGATTTGAATAAGTTTATTGAAACCAGTTAATCTAACACTCTGATTTATAAGAGTTTATTCAAATCAGCGAATCTTATATATTGATTTGAATATGCTTATTCGAATCAGTTAATGAAATTAGTTTACTTTAATCCCTAGATGCAAATAAAATCTTAAGGTTCAGATCAATTAAAATATCTAGGCTTAAAAGTTCAAATGAACTATTGATGAACAAAACCCATAAACTCAAATATTAGAATCAGTTTAGGCACATCGAATCTATAGGTGCAAAGATTTGAATCAATTTATGAAAAATCACTTTGATGCTTCATATTACCCAACTCTAATTTTGCAAATTTAATCAAAGCATTTAGGTTTCTTTACACCTCAGCGAAAACATCAATAATAAGTGCATGACTGATTTACGAAACGGAAGAAGACTCTTTGCTTTGTAAACATAATAATTTTAATGCAGTCAGTAATGTATTCACGTTCTCCATAAAACGTCATTTATCCTTTATTATCCCAAAAAGGATGTGGATAACACAAAAACCAAACACACACAAACTGGGAACAGTCAACGCCTTTGTGTTTGTTCACCAATGATGAAATTTGCTTAACGACAGCCACTTAGCTGTAGCAAAATTTGCGGTTACAAAGATAACGAATATGGAAAGAAGGGGAAAAAAATGATAGTTCACCCGTCGTGGCGCTGCAGTCTGTTAGTTCCTCCAGCTCTTTTACCAAAGAAAGAAAGATTAAACAAGCATTTTTCTAAATGATGATACTTAATATTTGCTGTACAAATATCCCAGAGTAAGACATTTACGATAAAACGGGAAATTTAATATTTACACGTCACATTTATCTGCTTTAATTAACTTTTGCTCTGTTGCTTACGTTGTATTCATAAGTGATAATGTGCTTCTTTAGCTAGCTGGCATGAGTTATAGCAGAAAATTTAAAAGAACATTAAGGAAGACTGTTAATTTGAGCCACTATAAGAACTAAGGGCACGAAAGCAATTGATATGTTTTCTGGTTAAATTCAGCTTATAATAAATATTAAGAACATTTGAAATTTTTTCTTTATTTCTATATATGAGAATAATTCTTAAAGATGGTTAGTCACAAGAGGAAAAAAAGTTTATGTCAGTGCAGATTTAAATATGGCCAATAACAAAAAATAAATTTTTTTTTTGTGATGATGTGCTTCTTTAACTAGCCGATTCAAATAAGACAGAAAATTTAAACGAATATTAGAGAATAATGTTTGTTTGTGCAAGAATTAACTTTAAGAACACGCCAACAATTGATGTGTTTTCTGGTTGAATTCAGTTTATAATAAATATTTAGAACATAAAATTTTTTTTTTGTTTCTATATTTATGCGAATAATTCTTAAAGATGGTTAGTCGCGAGAGGAGAAAAAATTGAAGATAGTACAGATTTAAATACAATCAACAACACGTTTTTTTTTTTTTTTTGTGACTAGCCGATTTAAGTAAGACAGAAACTTTAAAAGAATATTAGAGCAGAATATTTGTTTGAGAAAAAATGGATGTATTTTCTTTTACAATTTAGTCTGAAATTAAAATTTAAGACACTACGATTGATTTTTACTTCTACTTATGAGAATAATTCGAAAAGACGTTTATTTACGCTTTAAGTAAAAATAGAAGCCGATACGCCCTTTTCCAACAATGTGCTTCGTTGACAAATTGGTTTAAGTAAAATAGTAAGTAAAAAAAGAGTATTAGAAAACAGCGTTTGTTTGTGCAACAATTAACACTGAGGACACGCCAACAATGGATGTGTTTTCTTGTACGATTGAACTTTTAATAAATATTTAAGAAATTTCAAATTTTTTCTTTTTACTTATGCAATCAATACAGATTTTGTAACAATGTGCTCATTTGACTAAATGATTTAAGTAAATCAGAAAATATAAAAGAAAATTAAGAAAGTTCGTTTGTTTACCAGTAAGGACCCGCCAACAATCGATGTATTTTATTGTACAATTCAGCTTGTAATAAACATTTAAGACATTAAGATTATTTTTTACCTTTACTTATGCAAATAATACACATTTTGTAACAGTATGCTTCTTTGACTAGTTGATTTAAGTAAAACATTAAATAAAAAAGAATATTAAGTATGACCGTTTGCTTATGCAACATTTAACACTAAGGTCACTCCAATAATGGATATGTTTTCTTGTACAACTCAGGTTTTTAAAATATCTTAGGCTTGTTTTTATGTACAAATTTTGTGTCTGAAATTTTTATTAAGGTAATGGGTCTGATAAATTGGCGTATTTCATAAGTGTCTTTTAAACCAGTTATCTACATGTTTAGAAGTGTTCGATCAATTGATAAAAATAAAAGTTAATCTATACTGAAATAAATAAGTTAAATATCTTAACAATTAATTTTATGATGACTAACTACTGCCATACTGTTCTATTTTTAACCCATTAGCATCTAGCACTCTTTCTTAGAAGTATAGTTTCGCATTATCAGTAAGTTTAACTAAACCATTTGCGATCCGACGTAGAGAAAGACCTAGACTTCGATAGGCTGATGACGTGGAAAATGATTTTCAAACTCTACACATTAAAAATTGGAGGACCATAGGGTTAAGAAAAGATGCCTGGAGAGTTATGAAGGGGGCTGTGGCTCACTCTTGGCTGTACCCAGAGAAATGATGATGGTTTTGTTAATAGACAAAAGCTGATAATATTATTCAAAATGAATAATCCCAAGAAACTGCAGCCGAAAGATATACTTGGCTAATGTAAATACTTCATTTGTTTCATAAAAGTAAAAAAGGTTGAAAGAGTCTGCATGTTTTGAGCACTCAAAAATATGTACCCATTCTCAAGACACACCAGTTGTGAATGTAGAAGTAGTTTGAAGGGAAAAAAAAGGCTTGGTGACCAACGAAAAAATTAAGAAATTAAATAACAATGAAAAACAAAACTAGAAAAACTCACACTAATGGGGTGTTAAGCAGGTGAGGATGCATTTCCAAGAACAATTGTGGGTTTGAAGGCTTCATGTTATCAACTCGGAAATCGATAAATATATAAATAAAATAAGATACCAGATTGTTAATGTGAGCTGATGCGACAGAGATGGTAGGTAAGAATTCATTTTGATGCTCTAGAATATTTTTTCATACACATGAATGCAGAGTCTTTGGTTGACGTCATGAACTCTTCCTCACCTCTTCATGTCGTTTATAAATCCATCTCAACCTGTTTTGCCTCTCGACTACCGCGATTTTTCTATTTCTGTGTTTCTATTTATTTTCTTTTTTTTTCGATGGCAGCTTGGTTTCAAATCTATGTTTTCTGTATCCACGTGAAGTGAATGTAGGTGTCAACTTTTAAACACTCAAAAGCTGCTGATTTTTCGATTTTTTTTAATTTAAGAAGCAAACGAAATGTTTACATTATCAGGCAAGACAATACTATTTATCTCAATGCTTTTATCTCGGAAAAGCAAAGCATTTGCTTCCATATTATAACACTACCATTAAACTTTTTGATTTAAAAATGGCATTCGCTTCAGTCGACATGTTTCAAGCGGTCAAAAATAGACGCCGATTTTCAAGACTTACCGGATTTTTATTCGAAAATACAGAGATTCGATTTCTGATCTGCATTATTCTGAAGCGAATGAAATATTTTAATTAAGTATTAGTTTGCCACTTCAGTGTCTTGGATTATTAAATTAAAATCTTTATTTCTCAAATTATGCTGTTGGGAATTTCTCAAAACAACGTGGTAGTTAACAGAAGAAAATACCATTACAATTTAAACCCTAAACTACAATATCCTTATCAATAAAAACATTTTCCCCTTCAATATAGAAAGTCTGGTATCATTAAACTAACCTTTAAACCCTTTCAAATATAAAAACAGAAATGAAAGGTGGCGGAACTGATAGGTTAACATCTTATTAGCACAAAAAATGCTTACGTTTATTTTAATAATCGTAAGGGGGAAAAGATTGAAGATCACCGAAGGAAAAAAATATTAGAAAGATAATTTGGAAAAAATAAATTTAAAAAAAAACTTTATATATTAAGAGCAAGGTTGAAAAGCCTCAGGTTAAGCCACTAACAATTCCGTTGTCTTCGACGGATGCTTTTATTGATTATCTTGTACCCGTACCATTTTTCTGCAAAAATGACGGATCTTTTGACACAAGGAGAAAAAACAAGAAAACGTCATGATCTGCAGGAACAAACGGCAAAAGGGGAAAAAATGAGGGAATAGAAGGATTTTTTTTTTATCCCTACCGTAGACATGTTTTTTTTCTTCTTCCTTTTTTTCCTAATTTTTTTTATTCTGCTTCCGTGGACTCACTGACTTTTTTCCTGGGTCTTTAAATTCTCATTACTGATATGAACAAGAATATTTTAGCTTTGAAGTACCGCAATGCAGGTTAATTCGCCTTAAAAGCACTCCTAAGAGAATGGAGTTCAGTTTATAGTCTTAATTTTTTTTTCAAATTTAAGATATTCTCGAATTTTAATATTTAAAAATTAAATTACGAATAAGCCAATGTTGCCAATCAGAGAACTGTGAAGTATTTGTTTGCTTATACCAGTGTTTCCCAAACTTATGACTTTTGCGTACAATTTCTAAATTTTTCGTAACGCTGTGTACCACTAATAAAAAAATTAACGCATTTTTTACAATAAAAAAATTTCACAAAATTCAAAAATCACAACTGGCTGTTGACACCACTAATTATTAACTGTTAACTCTGCAAAAAATAGCCAAAAGAAAAATACGCAATCGTAATAAATTTTCATGGCTAGCTTTGTTTTTAAATCAAAATTTTTGAAATTATAGTTTGTTTCAAGATATGTCGCATAAGAAAGCGTGCCCCTGCTAAACTGTTCCCGTACCCTGGGGGTACGCGTACCACACTTTGAGAAACACTGGCTTATACGATAACTTCAAAATTTTAAATTACTAATGAAATAATTTTAAGATGTAATAGGCTAATAAAATATTTATATAGTAAAGGGTGTGATATTTAGGTTTTTACTAACTTTAGGTAACGCTAAGGTATTTTGTCTTTAATAAAGCAATAAAACATAATAGTTTACTGGTAAGAATATTATAAGATATTAGGTTGATAATAAGATAGCTACCTGATGTTATACCATTTTTTTCTGCAAGATCTATTTTTGTTCTATAATGGATCTAAGGGTGGCAGTCATGTGGGCAGGACAAACAGGCACAGGATTTTAAAAAGAGCAAATTAATTTTTATTTAACCATCACAATCAGACAATGAATATCCAAGTGACACAAAATCGAAGTGCTCCTCAATAAAAGTTAGGAAAAACCTTGCAAAATAAACCTGTAAAAATTTGGACCTGAAAAACCAGGTAATTATAATTGGTCTATTAAATAGGTCGAGGGAAATGGTCTTTCACACGGTTCAAATAAAGGGAGAAATCAAAAATGTTAATGCTTAACTTGAAACCAAAAATAGATTAAAAGACATGATGTGAATATTAAAGTGTGAGAAAGAGCGATAATTTCAGAAAATTGAAAAAAAAATCGAATGACTGACTTTGTTTGCGTAGGTTCAAGAAGAGAGGGAGCTATATTACACTGGGGAGCTATTTTCTCTTACTCGTTATGCGGTCGTTCATTTAAATATTTTTTTATTAGTAGTTATAAATATTTTTTATTTCCAATGAGCTGCACAATCGGTCTTGCCGATAAGCAGACCTAATGCGTTCTCCAGAAGTGGTATCCACTCTTTCAGGACCACCACAATGGGTGAGATACCGTTGGTCATATTAATTTGGATGTCTAGTTTCTGCCACACTAGATGGCAGCACCGAGTCTATATTTGGATGCTAAAGTGCACTGTGAATTTAACTTTGCCGGGAATGCCAAGAGCCAATAAGGCACTCCAGGGATCTTTTACATGCCGCATAATCATACGACATGGCCACTGAGGATTTTCTACATCCCGAAAATCCGGTGTCTGGGCCGGGGATCGAACCCGCAGACTTGGGCTCAAAATGCTGACGACAAACCAACTGCTCCACCAAGCCATATAGTTATAAACATAGGACTTATAAATTCGGTTATTTATAGGAGCATAAGTTCAGGCTTATGGTCAATCCTTTACAGTTAGTAAAATTTTAAAAAATCAAGCCCACCATCTTATCAAAAAATGGTTTAAAAAAAAAACAATTTAATTTTATGTAATAAGATAAATGAATTTCTTATTATAAATCAATTATAATCCCAAAAATATGTTAAATTTTCAGGGAAAATGGCCTTTTGAAGGATTAACTAAATGGATTAGTTCAAATCCAAAGATATCAAATTTTTTTGATATCATGAAAAAAAGTAATTTTTGATTATAAGTTATGATTTTTAATAATAAGGTATAACACCTTTTGTATTTACATTTTATTACCGAAAATACGAACTTTGAACGTAATCAGTGGATTTATTTCTATGAACTAACAATTTTTTAAGTAATATCATTAGAACTAAAAAATATACTTTTTTTCAATTTCTTTCAGGAATAATTCGCACGATTAAATTTTTGAAAAAAACTCTCAATAACTAACGTGGTGTGAATAACGAAAAATTACGAAATTTTTAAAATTCGAAACCAAAATTATGAAACACAAATATTTTTTTTAACATTAAACATTAAATGAAAGAATTTAATGATAAGAATTAATGCTAAATATTTATTTTTCCCTGAAACATTTAGTTTTATGCAAGCAAGTGTTTGTCTTTTTTTTGAAAAATCTAATTTTTAAAATTAAAAGTTAATTTTATGTTAAAGTGCGTATTTATCAGATACAGTTTTAATTATTTATAGAGACTATGTACCTTGCTGTTTAAAAATTTATCTACAAAAATTTATTTTTATTTCGCAAATTATTAGTCTGAAAACAAAAGCCATGAGCTGGAAAATATCTTATCGGGAATCGTAAGTGAAAATAGGATGCTTATTTGTATAGAAAAAAATCAATACTTGTTTTTGCTTTGAATATTAAAAGCGATACACTGGCTTTGTAAGCAAAAATATTTTTGCGCATGGATTCTGATTGAGGAATTTGAAATATTTTTTATGTATTTTTTCTTCTTTTCAGTAATGTTTTATCAGTTTTTTTTATAAAGTATCTGTATCTAGTTTTTTTTTTCTTTTTTAAAACATTTCATTCAAAAAATCAATGAAAGGAAGCGTCACGTCCTAAATTTCCTTTTAAACTTAATAATAACTTTTGCAGGTAACAAGATTTTGATTTTTTGGACGAAAGTAATAAATAAAAAGAGAAAGAATAAATCTTGATTTAAGTTCGTTAAGAAAAAAGATGTAAAAAATAATTTTTTTCAGGGAGTAAATATTGAATTACAATTTGAGAATCAATTTAAGATTAGTAAAATCACGTATAAAAAACAATAAATTTATAAATTTTTAAGAATTTTAAAATGTTTTTATAATTAGATTAAAAAACCGAAATTTAAAAATAAAATTAAAAAAACTCTCGTGAAATATATCAAAAAATGATTTTTTCAAAAACTTTTTTTGTAGATAAGCCTAATATCTACACTATAAAAAAAATCTGTTAAATTTACGGAAAAAAAATTGTCAGCTGCCGGACAAGTATAAAACCATTTATTTTGCAGAAAAGAATGGACAACAGACGCCTGTTTGTTAATCAGGTAAGTACTGTTAACAAACAAACACTGTCATTTTAACTAAAAATTCTATAAAATAACTATGTCATCACTGTGGTTGGTGCGAGCCGAAAGTAGCACCCCCGTTCACCCTGTCAAAGCTGGGATTCGAACCTGTATCACGTCATTAGGTGGACGAGTGCTCTATCCTCCGAGTTACCGCAGCTCTAGTGTCTCAGCATGAAAAATCTCACTAATTGAAATAACATTTAAGTGTAAAATCATTTAAAACTAAAGTTGCCCACCCGTATGAAAATGTCTGGCAACTTAACTTTTCAAAAAATTATATTTAAATAAATATAATAATCAGGTAGAGTATAAATTTGAGTATAAAACTGAATGGCAGTAATTTTCATATGATGTTCAGAACCATAAAATAATTGCTGAAAATAATCGTAAAATAATATGAAGAACGGTTTTAATCAACTATTACCTTAAATTGACGGTTTTAATCTATTTATAATTAGGATGACATTTTATTTATTTAAATCAAGGTATTTTATTTTGCAGTTTCTGATCATTATATTATAATCAAACAATTAATATCATGGAATCGAATTCTAATTTAAATACACTGGTAGAATTATTGGAATCAATTATTTGCGTTAAATTAAATTACTCCACACTCTTAAGCTACAACGAAATTTTCGTAGTTTCGGAAAATATTTTCCTTAGTAGTAGCAAAGGCATCAGTGTATTAATACTTTAATTACTTAGAATTAAAAAAAAAGAATTTTTCACTATTACAAATAAATAACTTAAACAGATATATACAAGGTCATACTTATAAATAGTCAGATTTTCAAGTTTTGATAAAAGGATTATAAATAAAACTTTCAATTAGATAAAAGTTTTTAGTAAGAAGCTGTGTTGCTTCAAGCCGCTTCTGAAAATCGAACCAGAGTTCTTCAGAATAAACGCTCATTGCCTCTAAACAGTGAGCTATCGCGGCTAACCTCTCAGGCCTCATGGTAAATCAGACTCTGTTTGTGAAATATTTCAACATTTTTTTTTTCCATCTTTACAAGATAAGTAGTAGATCTATCCATAACTGTGATTTTGAACAGTATTATTATTATTTGGAGAGATGAGGATTAAATGAATCAACTTTAAATTTAGACGGTTAACAACAATTTTCAACCCTTTGATGCAGAAGTTTTATTAAACATTTCATACTTTTTCATTATTTTGTATTGATTTAGGTCAAAATAAGTGAAAAATATTAAATTTAGTATTTTAGTAATTTATGGTTATGAAATACAGTTGTGGTCTGTCTTTTTCTGCGTTAAAAGTAAAATTTTTCAAACACGTCTCACTTCAAAATAATTTTTCAAATTTGCACTTATTTGCAGATACTTAGATCTGAGAGAAACAGTTATAGATTATTGAAATTTTTTTAATTTACAAAATCAATTATTGATACATTTTTGAATATGGAAGAAAAAAATACCAACTACAGTTTTGAATTTTATATTTTAGTACAAATATAATTCCAATAATCTAAAAAATTTTTAGTATCTGACTGTTTTTTATAATTAAAAAATACCAATGTAAATTTATACTTGTCAAAAAATATATAAAAAAGGCACCGGTATCCCATCTGCAGGTGTATAAAGAAGTTTTCCTGAAGTCCTGTACATTCTAAAGACGATATTTATAAATCACTAAAAACTTTATCTTTCACATTCTGCCAAGCCTTTAATGACAGTACACCAAACTCTATAATTTTCTCAAAACCAAAGTATGACATCATACAAGTAATAAATACGCAAAATTAAAAAAGAGGCATTCAAGATACGTATCATTGTAAAGAAAACATGAAAACCAATAAACATAGCAATAAATTTCAAATAAATGTGCAATAATGCTGAATAAAACTGAATAAATATTCCATTTCCATGCATTTATATCATTAAGAAAGAACCGTAAAGCTTCTGATTTCATAAAATTCTTTCCAAACTTGTATTTAAATATTCAAAATTAATGCTTCTAAAATAATTCAAGCAAGTTAAAATTTATTTCCATTTCCCCATTTTGATTTCACTCAATAAATTTCGAATAAAATAATCTTCTTAACGTCGATCAAACATTTCGAATAAGATCGTCATTTTTCGAAATCGAATAAAGAACATTTTCGATAGTGACAAATGGCACCGTAATTACATAAAAGGTTACCGTTTCCTCGAGTTGTTTAATGATTCGAATAGAACCTAACGTCATTTTCAAAAAGTTCTAGAACTTATCCTCTTTTTCGCCAGTCTTCCTTCAATTTTCTTTTCTCTAATCTTCTATTATAAAATGGAATTTAAAAATTTCAATTATAGGAGGGAGTTTACGAACCATCCATTCTAGGAAGAGGACTCAAACGAAATGGAATAGATTCGAATCTCTTGCATCCGTTTCAGAACAATTTTTATTTATTTTTTATGGTTCGAATCCGGCTCATGACAACAGCGATAATTTGTTGAAACAAAGTGTTAAACAAGAGAGAGAAAAAATAAAACAGACATTTTCATTAGTAAAATGGACTATGTTTCATTCCTTGCGTATAGAAAAGCATAGCTATTTTTCAAGTCTAAAAAGGATGTATTAACAGGAAAAGCTAACACTTTATTTCGCAGCGAATCGTTCGTAAATTTAATTCCTGAAGAGTATTTAACTAAAGCAAAACAATATGAATTTATTTATTATAAGCTGAAACAGTTTTTTTAAGTTCTCGAAATACGTTAAAACTGTTTTTGAAAGCATTTCAAAATTACACTAATTTTTAATTTATGGGAAAGTTTATTTTTAAAGATAATGTTCATGTTACTAAAATTTGAAGTACTAGACTATAATTACGTAATGTTTGGACGACCCCAAATGAATAAATCCCAAGAAAACAAAGAAATAAAAAAATTGAAAAAAGGTAAAAGAAAAACAGCATCTCAATTAAAATTGAGAACAGCATTAAGCATCTCAATTAAAATTGAGAAAAAAAGTAGAGTAATAGAATTTAATGCCTTTCTTTTAAATAATATAAAATATTTCGAAATATATTTTTGGTTTAAGTTTTTCAAATTTGTTAATGCAATGTTTGTGTAAACAACAACAAACATAATTTTTTTTTTCGGAAAATGTTACTTTTGTACAACAAAAACTGCAGAATTAGTGCAGAAATCAAATATATAATAAATAATTAAAATAAATAAAAAATAAATATTTTAAAAAACTTTTATAATTTTCAAATTAATGTTTTAATTTAAAGTAGCAAAATATTAATTAATAAAATATTAAATTTTTAATAAACACTTTAAATTTTTGAAATTGATTCTTATTTAAGTAAAGTTTACTAAAAACGAAACAAATTCTTTTGGAATGCTACATTTAATAAATTCAGTTCATTACAAATATAATAACATCGAATGATCTTTCTTTTAAAAAAAAGTAGCAATAAAAAGAAACGTAAATCAAATTCATACTTATTAAACCAATATTTCAAATTAATAAAATAAATTGAAAAATATTAATTCCACTAACTAATGTTTTAAAAGTTGTTCCTCGAAGAAACTATCACGGAAAATCTTTAGATATTAAACTCCGGCAGGAAATATTTGAAATAACCAACAAACGATTAAAAAATTCCTTTTCGAACTAAAACAAATACAACTGAGAAAACTTTTCCAACTTACGTAACGCGACACTTCAAAAGCATGCGAACAGGCGTAACTCTTCTCAACCAAAAGATTTCACGTTGCATAAAAGTGACATGGAAAAAGAGTTTTTACTGAGTTCGAAAGACAGGATGGACAGACAGACAGGAAGGATGTTAGCCATTCAAAAAGGGTGACAGGGGTGGGTGGGTCAGAGTTGGTCGAAGAACACGACACGTGACATATGGGTGACACCTGGGACTCTTTACGAAAGTGACTGCTTCCGCCACTAACGTTGTTTAACTTACACATGTAACTAGAATGCATATTTTTAAACATTTCTTCGTTTTCTTCAATAGTATAACGGCGAATTATGTTTATTATTGAATACTTCAACTGTGATAAAGTGGACAAAAGTCACACTTTTTTTTCCTGGACCACATTAAGTTTCTCAATTTTATTTTTATTTACATATAATTACATTGCATATTAATACACTTTTTTTAAACCTTTAAACGTATCGATATATTTTGTTTTAATTTTTAATAAATAAAGTTAAAATCGACCAAGAAATGAGTGTAATTAGTAAGGAAATTGAAAAAAAAAAAAAAAAAAAAACGGCGGATTTACGTATTTTTATTTTATTATGAATCATTCCTTAAAATCTACAAAACTACTGAATATTTCAAACATAAATTTCTACATAACTATTCGTTTTCAAACATGATTTTTTTTTTATATAAATGATCGTTTTCAAACGTAATTACTCAGTAGATAAATAATCGTTTTCAAACATATTTACTTTCTTATAATAAACAATCGTTTTAAAATATAATTACTTTTTTTAAATAATCTTTTTCAAATGAAAATTACTTTTTTTAAATAATCCTTCTCAAATGAAAATTACTTTTTTTAAATAATACTTTTCAAACTTAATCTTTATGTAAATAATCGTTTTCGAATATACGTTCGGAAACAATAAAATAGTTGGGGCAAAATTAAGAAGAAAAAAAACCCTAAGCAAAGTTTACTACACAAAGAGATACGAGATTTTAAAAATACGATGAAAAATTTCCTTCAAATTGCTGTAAAAAAACGGGTTAAAATAGTACTTACTGTAAATTTTTGCAAAATAATATTATGAAATGCGTATTTTTTTTATAACATCTAAACTGACTTAAAATTATTTATCGAAAATGACCCAATTTCCTCTTCTTTTTTTACAATTCTTCATCAGATTTATTCGTTATTTTCGTAATAAAAACAGAGTTTATTTAAATACAAACATAAAAATATTTATTTTTCTTAAAATTTTTAATATAAGTTTTACATCTGTCGATAAATAAATATCGTTCTCAATAAGCGCTTTACAAATTTAATTTATGCTTCAGTATATATGGAGTTCGTCGTTAAAAGTTTAGTTAAGAGTCATTAAATTAATTAAAATTCATTAAAATTAATTAATATTTAATTAAATGTATTATCAATCAATTTATTGCATTCAATAACTACAAAACTATTTTATTCTACATTTTAAAAAGTACAATATAGAATAGCACATTTAAAGAATAGTAGGCACATAAAAGGTTGCACTGCTGTCAACAGTAGTTACATAGTTACACTACACCACTAGGAAAATTATATTCAATAAATGCAAAATTACATTAATTCCTATTTAGTATATTAATTTCATCCTTAAAAATTCTTTTTGTCAGTCTCATTGTTGTAAAGTTGTTTTTAATAAATGCAAAACTAGTTTAATTACTCACAATTGCACTAGACGTGCCTGAGCAAAGTATTTATATAATCTTCTTCTATTTCTGCAAAAAAATATTTATAAATGCAAATATTTTTTACTACAGGAATTTAAATATTTGGAAACTATAATGTAATTTTATAACTGAAGAATGTTGCACTTTTTTTAATAGATCACAGACAATACACTTATAATGAATCAAGAAAAAAGGCACCCGAAAAAAGCTCCTTAAATATTGCATGCATTTAACGTCCAATTTCATTCGAGCCGTTGAGCCCGAATTTAATTATTTTTTAATTAATGTGTACAGTTTAGTTTGAAGTTGACTGATAGGAACTTTTAATGTTTTATACTTTTTAATGCGATTATATAATATGTAATAATGTGCAATTATATAATATGCAATAACAGTATTATTACTAATAATGTATCAAATGAATCAATTAAAAAGAATCTCTCAGGGGTTTAATCTTTTCATAAATTAAAAATATAAACAAAACAACAACAAAAAAATTAAATAAATAAAATATTTCATTTTAAAACGGTTCTTAAAAAATTACTATTTGAAAAAGTATTATTTTAAAATTTTATTATATAAGTGCAGTTATTGATATTTAGAGCAATTTTTGAATTGCTTAATAATCGTAATCAATTTGCTAAATGGTATAAAGAGTGCAAAGTTTTCTTCCGTAAACTTAAAAATTAAGCCTTTATGTACTTATTAATTTGATAAAAAAATGTGTAATTTCTTTCGAATAAATATTTAATTATTATAAATTTTAGTTTAACAACCCGAAATGAATCGGTTATTAAATTCTCATAATTACTAATGAGGTACTTTTTTCCAGTGTTTCTTATTACGAACTTCTTTTTTCAGGTGCTTTTTCTTCTCTGCTCGTTTTTTCTGCCTACTCCATAATACCATTCCATAGCGCATGTATTGTATTTCAATATATATGGATTTCTTCGTTAAAAGATTAATTAGAAGTCATTAATTAATCAATTAATTTTCAAAATTGATTAAAATTTTTTTTAATTAAAATTTAATTAAAAGTCAAAAAACTTAATCGAATTACAAAAATTGCTGTAACATTCTAGAAAACAACGTCTGTCACAACAAACCTCAACTTTCCGCAGCAGACTGTTATGCAATTTTAACGTTGATTATTGTAATGCGTATCACATATACAAATTCGCTTCACACTAATTACGAACAAAAAATAAATAAAAACACACAATGTACAATAGTTTTTAAACTGAAAACAGATTTGAAAATTAATTAGCCTTTATACGAGTGAAAAAACGTTAAGCTTAACACGTTTGCCATTTTCTCTAAAACGTGCAGCCTGATGAATGACTTAGAATAAAAAGCAATTGATTAAATTGACTACAATCGCCAAGAGATACAAATTACTCTAAGCAAAGCACATTATAAAGTCAAATTATATCAAAATCAATAACGCCCAATCCAGCGGCTTCGGTATTTTATACCTATTAGAAGTCTCCCTTTTTCAATCCATGATTATTTAAGCACAAGGAAATGATATTGTTGGCCTAGATCTGAAGGCAACCCCTTCGGCTAATGGTTGAGGCTCGCCAACTACAACGGGTGTTTGGGATGGTAAAAAGGAATGGTGGACATCATCCTTCATCCATCAAAAACGACAAGAATCGCCATTTATCAACCAACTTGTGCCCAGGCATTGCGACATCCATCACGGACAGGCACTCGTTAGTCGCCTTCCGTGTAATTCTTTGCTGCTATATTCAATTGGTGACAAATTGGATCGCTTTTTTCTATTGGACGATGGCTTTCATCCTTTCCGCCGTTATGGGTAAGAGAATTATGGCGATGTTGACCTTTGTGTGTAGGGATGGACATTGCGCAAAGAAATTCATCTTCAAAAGATGGAAGAATGGTGAATTAAGAGTAATCTTTTCGAATTATTGCCGTTGGCAGACGTGAAAGAAAAATAATATGTGTGGGCTGCTAATGATTTGTTAACACAATTCCTCCTAATGTTTGTTTTTTACTTTGTACAGCTGATGCATTATGGACATCTAAAGAAAAGTGCGACGCATTGAAGAAACTAACTTAATTTTGCTTTAATATATGGCAATTAATATAAAAGATTAGTGGATAATTATTTAAGTAAAATAATTTAAACTCAATCCATAAGCAAAAGTTAAATTTCACTATGGATTAATATTCAAAGTTTATCGAATCAAAGTCAAGGCGCTGATGACTAATACATTGTTTCATTTATACCCAAGCATAGTAGCACGATATAGTAGGTTTAGAGTTCTTCGAATCAAACCAATGAAGAAACTCAGGGCTTAGAAGCAATGAATAACTTAATTATAAAACTAATATAAATAATCATTAAACCAAACTTATAAAATAGTATCCGTTTGAGTTAACGAGTGTTTGCAGCTGAATTATTCATTGGATTGATATTCCTTTGGAAGACTTCCACGTGTACATAAATGTTTGCTAACGCAATAGTTTCTTCACACAAATTTGGAACATGAACAGACAATATGATCAGCACCTGATAATTTTTATCTCTGATCACCTTATTTTGTAATTACCGCATAAAATTAACGGGGAGAATCTAATGAATCGATGAATCATAGACAGAGGTGATACCAATACCAGCCGATCATACAATATACTGGATATGTACCGTTATACCACTAATGTTGTTGTCGTAAGCTATTAAGGCAAGGGGTGCGATTGTTCTTGTTTTCCAGTGGCGCCATCTATGGCCAATAATTCAAATTCTGCCCCACCCATGCGTCACATCCGTTCTACAGGGTGGACCCATTCATACATCCACAGATCGTAATTTTAATCTGAATCAGGGAATGATCAATTTCCAATTCAGTACCCACAGAAGTAGAACTTGTTATGGGAACATAGAGGACTTCATGACCCGGTAGATTTAATGTGCACCAGTCACCACTTTGACAGGCTGGATTCTAACTCCTGTTCTCACGAACGTGAGTCCAGCGACCAGCCAAGGCTATCCCAGCCACTATACTACTACTAAGTACCAATAATAAGTACAACTTTCAATATACTGATATTTCTTTAAATTTTGATTAAAATTCTTCAATTAACTAAAGAACTGTTTTCATTTAAACATGTTTTTCACCTGAATGCAATTTTAACTTACGGTCTATATTAACATTTTTTAATGCCAAAAATTATGCTTTCCCCTAAGTCTCCTGTGAATTGAGATCGTTTTTTGAAACAAAAAGAGGTTAAAGTAAATAGTACATTCTTTAGCAAATATTATGAGAATCTCCGGAAGACTCGTAATATAACTATGTGAAATTGTATACCTTACTAATCAGAACCATTTACATTCGAAATTATTTTCAGATATTTCTATTTATAATTTTCACGTGACGTAATGTCGGTTTTCATTTGTACTTCTATTATGTATTTGATATTATTCTGCGATTTCCATAATCTATCACTATTTATTTGATGCGTTAAAATTAAATATACACATCAAGAATAGGAGGAAACAAAAAGAGGATAAAGTAAATGCTAAATTCTTTTGCAGATATTTTGCGAATTTCTTGAAGACTTGAAATATATCCATCTATGCGAAATTAAATACCTTGTTCATAAGAACCATTTGTATTGCAAATTAATTCTAGATATAGCAATACTGAAAATTGATATTATCTCAACATGATCACGAATTTGAATAAATATACTAGAAAGCTTTCCCGAGGCAATGACATCTTCAGAGAGAATAATCTAATGATCTCTGTCTTCCAAGTCTGAGAAAATTTAGAGCCGGTCTCTTATTCCGCAGAAGGAGTCTGAATTTCGAAACTCCGAGAATAGGTAATTCAAGCTTTAAGGTATAATAAATCTTGATAGTATGGGTTTCAAACAATATGTCCTTCTCCAAGTATGATAGGAATAATTAAAGTCCCTTTAACAAACTTAAAAGCAATAAATGTAGTATGTGGGGTATTTGAATAATTTGTGAATGGAAATTATTGAACTTGTAATTGAATTCTTAAAGCAGTTCTCCGAAGGTTTTATGTCATATAAAGACATATTTTAGCGAATGATATGTTATTTTTATAATTGTTGTTAGCATTTCTTAAAGCTGTTCTGAAGCACCTGAGTATTTTAAAGATCTTAAGCAATAAATATAGTATATGGGTTATTTGAAAAATTTGTGAATGGAAATTATTGAACTTGTAATTGAATTCTTAAAGCTGTTCTCCGAAGGTTTTATGTCATATACAGACATATTTTAGCAAATGATATGTTATTTTTATAATTGTTGTTAGCATTTCTTAAAGCTGTTCTGAAGCACCTGAACATTTTGAAGATCTTAAGTGTCCACTGAGAAATCAAGACTTCTTTCGTATGCTGATCAAGAATTATTTCTTATATGGTATATTAGGAGAAATTTTGCTTGGTTTTTGATAGTTAAATACGAGCTGCACAAATAAAAAATTTTAAAACTATAAGTTTAAAAAAAAAAAGAAAATAGAGTCGAGCATTTTAACTACACTGGCTCTGCAGCTTCGGTTATAATTTTGGGTGTAACTTTCGTTTCTCATTTTTTTTTTCAGAAAAAAGAGAGAAAAAAAAAGGAGCAAACAGAAGATGAGGGGACACTATTTTGAAGTTTTATATTGCTCCTTATAATACTTGTCTGAAAAATTTTAGAGCATAAAAAAACAGGAAAGATAATTAAAATAATATGTTATAAATTGTGCATAGGGCGGCATCTTTCGTACTTGTTAATCGAAGATGATATTTAAAAAAGAATATGTTAGCCAACTAAGATACTTCTGATCTTAATATTATGTTAATACTACTTGAATATTATTATAATTTTAAACAATAAGACAGATTTAAAAAAGGTTGTCGGGAGAACGAAAAAAAATTTCCGATTTCATGATGAAATAAGAAAATTTCAATAAGAAAAGAAGAAACCAAACACTTTTTGATACAATATGTTGCGACCGTTTGCATGTAGAGCTAAAAAAACCTTTTTGGGCGAAACCTGATTAAATTGAGTATTAGGCATTTATCGTATCAAACTGAAGCAGGACATTTCGAAATGCTTTTATTTGAAAGGTTTGTAGAATTTCAAATTCTGATTCGTAATTGGGAATTCCATTATCATTTAAATAAGCAAGAAAATCGAGGAAACAAAGTCAATTTCACAGTAAAAGTGCAAATTTGAAATAAATCAAGCACAAGTAAAGTAGTAGGAAACGGAATAAATATGAGTTGTCGAAATAATTTCAACAAGAAAATGCGTAAAGAATTTAACAATAAAGTGATATAATGTGCAAAAGAGGAATTTTTTTATCGTTATAGAAATCAAATATTGAAATGCAAATTATATCAAATACTAAATTAACTTTTAACAGTGAATTTATATCTACACAAGCTCAGAGAGAGTAATCTAGATAATAACTAATAGATTTTGGTTTGATAATAAAATAGATCGAAGTAATTGAGCTGCAGTTGCATTATTTGATTAAGGCAATAATCTGAAATAAATGTTTTTACTTATACCAATAATTATTCAAGAACAAACTTCTTGTTACAGAAATCCAGTTGAAAATTCATAAAATAGAAGATATATTTCGAACGACAGGGAAACTTGAACTCTAGCAAGTAAAAACGAATGTAACCTACTAATCTTCGAAAGGAAAGTTTTGAGAATTTTTTGAGCAATTAAAAGTAAATAATGCACAATGAAGAATAAGAAACAATAGTGAACTTGACCATTTAATCAGACAGGAAAACATAATTCGATTCATTAAATCCTGACACTTGGCATGGCTGGGGCACATTAAAAGATGAAATGATAATAGAAATATAAGAAAACTTAAATTGTAAGCCTTTGAACGAAGAGAAAGGCCTAAACAGATAACTGGATGATACCACCAAAGATTTAACCACCTTAAAGGTGAAAAAATGGAAGTCAAAAGCCAAAAATAGGAAAGTCTGGAACAACATTGTTCTGCAAGTTAAGGCTTACAGCGGGCTGTAGTGCTGCATAAGTTAATGAGTAATTAATAATCAGGTGAAGAAAAGCATTAAAATTTTAAAGTTAGACTATATGTTATAACTAAATTCATATGGCTTAAGACAATTTCATAACAAGTTATATTTTTAAATTGTTCTGGAGGGTATATTTCAAGAGCGTTTTCATTAAAAAAAAAAAAAAAATGTCACGATTTGTTACATAATGGAAATTCATTCCAGAAATTATAAAAGTAAAAGGCAAAGAATAAAATCTGGAAAAAAGTACTATATAACAGTTTAATATAAAAATGTCACCTTTCGAAAAAAATGTGATTTTTAAATGTGATGTGATGTTTAAATTAATTATCATGTTGCTCTAAATCCTTTCAAGCATACAAAACGATAAATTTGGAATGGTGACTAACGAAAGAATAAAGAATTTAAAACCAATTTTTTTTAAACACAGTGTTGTAAGAATCTGTAATCATATACAATCATACCAACCAAGGACATATCATGAATGATACATTCAAATTAATTTGAGATTTATGACACCTTTATTTGACTATACTTGAGCTAAACATGCGAACTCAGGATTTAGATTTTTAATGAAATTGGGTAACTGCAATACTGATTTCATTATAGTTGATTAAGGGGATTTTGATTGTTGATATAAGACATAAAAAGTGAATATTTATTGATAATCATGTTATATGATAACATCATAGTACACAGATACCAAGAGAATTCAGAACTAGATGCCGTTAATCTCATTGTTCCCTCATACGCAAACCTCCAATGTGCAAAGCAAGAAAAAAAAAATCAAAATTAAATTAAATATTTAACAATTAATGAAAATGTCTCGTTGCATTTATTTGTATCATATCACATCATTTTCATTTTGCCATTATGGGGCCTCGGGGCACAGTCAGTTTTTTGTTTAACCACTGACTACAGACTAAATTGACTACATGTTAGCAAGGCAGTGTGACCCGTGATGAAGTACTGTTTGTGCTAACATTCCTATCTCAAAAATTTGTTTGGTTTATGTTTACATTTCCTACATTTTTATTTATATTGTTTACGTAAACCCTTGACATATCATTTTTTGATATAAAAATGATCTTTGATTGCACTGTAAACAACAACTCGCAACGGGATGTTGACAGAGATGCCAAATGCTCCGGACACGCCAAAATAATTTTAAAAAAAAAAAACGGTAAATAACAACAAACTAAATTTTTGAAAATATTTGACTATTTTTGATTGTTTTTTTAAAACTACTTTGAAGTGGTGAATTATATGAGCCTACGAATTATTTAGAAATAATGGTGGATAAAAATCTACTATATTGAATTTATTAAACCAAGAATCACAATTGATAAACTACCACTATAAAATATTAATTTTCTGTCCGAAGCAAGTTGGCATCTCTATGTTGAAGACGTCTGAGACACGTCAATTATTGTTTTGACAGAAGAAACAAATGAAGTCTCCCAGACGTCTTCGTATGTCAAGGGGTTAAGAGAATTTTGATTCAACTGCTTATAGCTCTTTTCCATTTTTGTTTTTGTTTAATTCAATTTTCAGGCTCATATTAGATGATTTTTATTGTATTTCATTTATTTTAATGACGAAATATTCAGGATTATAACAAAGTCTGAATATTTCGTCATAATAAAAAAAAATTGGTAGCCTTATAAGAAATCCATTTCGTCTCAGAACGTTTTAGAAAAAGAAAAAGAAGAAAAGAATTATGTTTCAAGAAGAAACATTTTGAAAATTCTTTAACCCCATTGAATTTTTCCGAATAAAAGGTAACCATCACTTTCACACTATGATATGCCCTACATTTTACCCTCCCGTTGAAAAATTCTTCCGATTTATCAAGATAGACATACCGTGCTCAGTTCCAAAATCAGCAAGAATCGGAAACAATAAAAATCTATCTTGGTATTGGAAGTAAAATATGAGAAGCAAGAAGTAGACGGCTGCTGACAAAGCATCGGCAATAAGTCACGCAGTACGGGGTTGACGTGCATACATCCACTTTGTCCTTTTTGTCACAATTTTATGATGCATGCGTGCAAGAACTGTACCAATATTAAAAAAGAGCATTTATGTTTAATATCGACTTGTAAAAGTTGAATTTAAGTACACTGTAAAGAATTCCAGATAAAATTAAGGTAAAAAGTACTGGTACTTCGGACCTGTAAAATCTATTTTGCAATACAATCTATTTTTACAATAAAATATTATACAGTAATTTTTACAGTAAAGTAACGACACCCTGAGTGCCGATACTTTCTCCTGTAGCTTGATCTGCAATTTTTTTTAGTGTAATTGAGACACGTTTTATGGCTCATGTCGAAATATATAAAATTAAAATTAAATGAATTGTGTGTTTTTTTAACAAAAGTGTATTTTATGCTTTTACGCAACTTATAATTCTTTTTTACACAAATTTGAGAAAATAATTTCATAAAGGAAAATGAAATTAAAGAAATGGAAAACGGAAAATCAAAATAATTTATTTCATCTTGTTTTTTATCTAAACAAAACAGAAATTTTTTTTTCTTCTTCCTAATCTTGAAAAAAGAAAGAAAAGAAAAGGAAAAGATGGAAAGAAATATTTCCTAAACGAAATCAGCGAATTCTTTGAATGTATTCTATGTAAAAACAGTTTTGCCGATCTTACTACAAAATGAAATTCTTGCAACAAATTTTATCAAAATTACATATTTCAATAAGCAATTTATCAGTAAATCTTGTCAACTTTTGAATCTTTATACTATCTAGGTACAGTGACAAACTACAAATACTTTTTCAGGGAAAAATTTGTTATCTGAAGAACATTTTCCCTGCAGTAAGCTCTCTTGATATTTAGTAGTTACCTATAAAACCCTAATCAATCTTGTAATCAATAATAATAATAATGATATTTTAAAACAATATAAAAATCAATTAATATTAGCAGATGATACTTAAAGTAAAATTTCTTGTAAAATGTGCGCAGAAGAAATAAAACAAATTACAGAAATTTGATCACCTAAAAGTGACGATCTCTCTTGTATTGGTGACCTGGTTTTGAAGAATGACGTGATTCAAAAAAGTACATGGTTTTGGAAAGTCACTTCTTCGCCAAAATGTAATTTGACTTCTGAAAGAGACTTTTCTTTCTTTTTATAAAAGTGTTAAGATTTCTTATAGATACGTTAACCTCTAAAAGTTAATCTATATCTAAAATATACTTATTCTGTAAGTGTAATTATTACTGAGGTCACAATCTTTAGATTAGCTACTTAAATGGACCAGAAAAAAAAATCACTCAATTAGTGATTCAGTAAATTTATGAATCTGTGAATTATCCAGTGGCTTTATTTATTTATTTATTTCTTGTTGTTTTTTATGTATATATCTATGTATGTAAGTATATATATATATATATATATATATATATATATATATATATATATATATATATATATATATATATATATATATATATATATATATATATATATATATATATATATATATATATATATATATATATATATATAGTCAAACCCCGCTATAGTGAACCTTCAAGGGACCGAAATTTCAGTTCTCTATATCCGTTGTTACGCAGGCAATTTAACTAATGGTTTCCAAACTCCTCCCTTTTATTACACATTATTCAAATAAATGACTGAAAAATATTATGCAGTAGCAAAAAATGTGTTTTTTTCATTAATAGTTGATGAGCTTTAGTTGATGAGCAATCCTCAACATCAGATATGGAAACACTTCCCGACTCTCAGATAATTTTTCCTGAATTTCTGTTATTCCGCTTTTTGAACCTGTCTAACCTGCAATTCGAGCACATAAAAGTAGTCTCATAAAATCGCTTAGCATATTCATTGACGTTTGTCCAGATACTGGAAGATTGCGGCTTCTTCGATTGGTGAACCACTTCAGTAATGCTTCTTCAACATCCTTGTGATCTGCTTTTCTCAACTTTTTTCTGCCATCAAAATTTTTTTCATGAGCAGAAATTAATAATTGCCTATTTTTCCATATTGTACAAACTGCAGATTTGGATAGTTTATATTCCCTGCAAATATCAGCTTGGTTGCATCCATTTTCAATTTTTCTGATTATGCCCAGTTTATCATCAATGGAGAACGTTTTACGTTTACTCCTCGCCATTGTTAAATTTGAGACACTTGTTTGTAGGATTTTTTTAACTGAACTGAGAGCAAAAAGGAGTTGAAATGAGGGCCTTATCAACACATATTAGTGACCAACCCTTTGACCAATAATGAATAATTACTCATTCCCTCTGACAGAAAATGCATATTGATCCCACTGACACCTTACATGTGCATCGTCTGCCTGGGTTGGAAACATCTGCTTGGTTTGTTTAGGGATGGGAAAGTGAGATAAAAGAAGCAAACAAGAAAAATGCTTATCGCTGCATTTCCTTCAGTAGACGGTTTTGAAAATCGTTATACGTATTTGAAGTAGAAATTTCAAAATTATTACAACTTTTTTTTTAAAAAATCAGTTGAAGACAGAAAACAGTTTATTAAATCCAACTTCCTCATTAAAGTTCATTATATCCAACTTGAACTTTTATGATTCACTATATCCACAAAAAATAACATTATCCGTGTATAGCCAGGCACGGGACGGAACATTTCGTTCACTATATCCGGGAGTTCACTATAGCGGGTTTGACTGTATATATATATATATATATATATATATATATATATATATATATATATATATATATATATATATATATATATATATATATATATATATATATATATATATATATATATATATATATATATAAGTCTACGGAGCGGAACTGGCAACTGCAAACTGAATAGAAAACTTAATTGATTCAATTAAATTGTCTCAATTGATAAAAGTTAATTCAACTGAGAAGTTACATAAATTTGCAAAATCAAATAACCCATTTACTTGCCCATTTGGATTTCTGCATTTTTTTTTAAAAAAGACAAAATATTCTTTGAAATTTTTTTTATATACCTTGAAGAAAAAGATATAAAAACTTACATTATTAGATTTATTTCCTAATAGCAAAGAGGAGTGCAGAAATATGTGATTAAAGTAGTTATTTAGCTTTGCTATACAGGATGTATTCGTCAAATATTCATAAGAGGTACTAGTGAATTAGCTCTCAGACAGCTCTTGGGTGTGACTTTTCTAGAAGCCAGATAAGGAAGAGCAAACCATCCGTTAAGAGACCCACCTTTATTTAATGCACTACATGAATTATTGAAGGACACTCGAAAGTGTTTTCCGCATTTGGTATTTTTAAACACAAAAATAAGATATTTTATTTTAAGAAGATAGATAATAATAAATAATAGAAGATAAATAATAATAAAACATGTTTTATAGTTGCTGAAACTATTTTTATATGCAAGAGAATAAGTTTCTATTGGTAATTAAACATGTTTCATCTGTAATTAAACATGTTTTATTCCATATTTGAAAAAAATAATGTTTTGTTACGTATTAGAAACAAATATTTTTTGTTAGATATTAAGAACACGTATACATATTTTATTACGTATTAAAAGTAAATAAAACATGTTTTATTATAGATTAGAAACATATAAAAACATGCTATATTATAGATTATAAATAATAAAACATGTTTTATTACAGATTAAAGGCAAATAAAATATGTTTTATTTGTTTACTAATGTTACTTTGTAATATTCTTTGTCAACATTTTTCTGTGTTGAACTGAAAAAATGCATGCTAGTTTAACAATTTTGATATTTTTTATGAATTTTTAACGTTATTTTTGTCTTTTATTAAGGTATTTTGAGGTTTAATTATTAAATTCAAATCAAATTACCTTTAAAAAGTTAGCAATTTTGATGCAGTTTGGGATTTGATTGTACGACATTAAAATAAGAGAAAGTTATTAAATTTCCAACAAAGTATACGTAATTTTTTTTTACTTGAAAATAAAAATAATGTAGCATTACCTGTAAAAGCCCGCTCTTATAAAAGAGAATTGGCATACACGTTATTTTAGAGCATAAAATTTTTCAAAAAGTTTTATTTTTTTAGAAAGAAAAAGAAATGCACCATAGCGATGGAAAGAAAATTCTTTAAGAGGAAATTCTATTCTCTAACACTCATGAAAATTCTAAAACAGAAAATGCGCAGTGAGTGTGACGTATGTCACTTTACAAACCACCCTCAGCATTCTCGATTATATTTATTCTCGGGTACCCCTAATAAAAAAATACCCTTTTTGCATTGTATAGATTGCGCAGAAAATGCATTATCTAAGAAATTTAATATCTTTTCTGAAGGATGCAAAACCTCTTTCGCAATGTCTAAAAAATAAGACTTTATGCCCCACAATTTTATTTATTTAAAGAATAAATGCACGTGCAAGTTCAAATCTGTGTTAGAAAATTGAATATTGCTGAGAAAAAATGTCTCTAGCGTGTAATATTTTATAAGCTAAAAAGGAATATAACATTTTCTTTAAAAATTCTAATTAAATCAGAAAGTCTGCATTTAAAAAGAAAATAGAAACGGGATTTTTAATAAAATGAAATGTTTGCGCAATGATGCAATAAATTGAAAAAACCAAATAATACGAAAATATCAATGGTAAGTCCATATCATTTTCAACTTTTATAAACTGCTATTTTTACTGATATGTTATTACTGATTGATATGTTATTGCATTTTTTTTGAGCATTTAAAAGCAATGTATTCTGTTAAAACAGGGGTGGTTGACAATTAGCACTTAATGCAACAAATTATGAAAGTGCTATTCTACTTTAATCTGCACCTTCCTTCTTAAATATTTGTAATAAAATTAAAATTTCCAAAAAAATTAATAAAACCTAACATTGACAAAAGTTATAGAATAATAATAATACGAAACTCTGAAACAGAAAAAAAAATATTTTGAAACATTTCAAGAAAAGAAATATGTATTCTCTTTATGAATTTCATCTGTAGAATTTAAGTAAAAACTAAATCATGATAAAACTATGGAAATTAATTTACAATTAGTAAATAAATTTATTACTCTCAGAAAAAAAGTATAGTCAGAACTATCAGAATATGGTAAGATTTACCATGTTTCTAGCTCTATGAAAACACCAAAATAATATTTAGTAGACTTATTTAGATTTTATTATTCATTTACAGATGCCTCTTAGTAAGACATAGATATGTGGTCGATCATAGATTAAAATTAGTATTAGGTATCTCTCATTATCCAGGTATATATTTAGTTGATATGTATTGGATTTAGTCATGACTTTTAGACATCCCTAATTATCATCATAGATATCAGTAGATATTTTTAGGCATTAGTAATAGTTTCAGGCCTCGCGCTGGAAGTTCGAAACCTCGTCAAATGTGATAAAATTGTAAATTTGGTGAATAAAATTGTGTTTTGGCTAAAGTATTGGCGAATGATTTTTTTTCCACTGGAAAGAAAAATATATATTTAACTCCATCCTCGAAATTAAGTCAAAATGAATTTTTCTAAACAAATCAGTATTTTTTATTCAATTACAGTAATTTTCGATAGATATGCCACTTAACTAAGTAGAATTGGGTCAAAATAATGTAAACAAATAGGAAAAAAAAAAACTACTGTAAAATAGTTTTCTGAAGGAAAAAAAATCAATAATAAAATTTTTTTAAGATTTGCATTTGGCGAAGACTCTCAAAAATTGGCGAATACTTCTGATATTTGGCCAATTTACTTTCTAATAATTTGATATCCTTAGCGCGGATCCTGAGTTTTAAGATATTTCTCAGTATCAACAGAGAATATAAGTTACTTCTTAGATATACCTCGTTATCCGTGTAGATATTTAATATATATGTATTGATTTAATCTTAATTCTTAGATATCTCTTATTATCTTCATAGATATTTAGTATACTTAATAAGATTTTACAAATGATTTTCAGATATCTCTAAGTAACACATAGATATTTGGTAGAAAATAGATTTAAAGACATTAGTTATGACTAAATAGATTATTTTCTAGTAGAGAAAGTCATCATGTAAAATAACAAATTATTACAAAGAAAAAAATAATAATAAGTGAAATAAAAGAAAACATTTGCCTACAGTTCTTTATTTACTAAACATAATCCTATTCAACTTCTCAGTGTTGAAGAATAAGTGAAAAGCAGTTTAAAACAAGGATTTTTTTTAAACACTCAAATTCTAACAAACCTAAACAATATTTCATACTATACAAGCACCGTTCATAGAAGATGTCACATTTTAACTCCACTTTCTGCGGGACTAACCTTCTCGAAGTAGGGAGAAAGTTATCGATTCCCCAGACGCAAGGGGGTGTTTGTCTCAACACTGCCCCCTTTTCCGACTCCGACTTTTTATCGTTGTCATAAAAAATCAAACACCGTAAGAACGGGACAATGAACTGCACAAGTAAAAGAAAGGGATCTCCCTTGGAGCTTCTTGAATTTTTCCAGACTCTTTTTCCCTCTGCAGATACTTTTTTTCCCTCTGAAGATTTTTTCCCCCTCTATTTTGTGTCCCTGGAGTCCATTTCAGAACGTTTTTGCTTCAAGAGGGTGAGTATCCCCCCCCCAAAAAAAAGGTTCTAAGATAAAAAAAAGAAAGATGACAGATTTCCGTAAATAAATATTTTCACTTCCTCTTTCGTAACATTAGGATAAAATAAACCCTTTGGTTTGTTGTGAAACAGTGCTGTACGTCGTTACGTAGCACGAAAAAAAAAAAAAAAAAAAAAAAAAAAAAACCTAAATTTATGAATATTTTACGACACACTGTTGCTTTTATCATACTAAAGAACATTAAATCTGTAGAGCTTTCATATTATTTGGAAAAAAATAGTTTTTGAATTTTAAAAGATGTGAAATATTCGATTACTTTTTATTAAATTGAAGAAAAAAAAATTAGTTTTTGTGAAAAACGTTATTTTATTTAAAACAATCATGTCAACTATTTTTTTAAATAATTTTCAAAATCTGACAGTGTTTTTTTTATTTAAAAGTACTTAACGTTTAGTTACCATTTGCAAAAATAGACTTACGTTAAGTATTTATGAGTGATTTCAGGAATACGCGTGTCTGTCAAATATAGGGTGTTCTCTAACAATTACTCTTAATATACATATTTTGTCCAAGAGCAAAATGTAATTGAAATCTAGCAAATGACGATTGAAAAAGTCAGCTGTATATAATATCAAAACATTTTTGACAACAGATTTAAAAATAAAGAGGTATTAATAGATGATTATTAGAAACACCTATGAACTCCATCTGGTAAAAAAAGCGGTTTTCCTTATTTCAATGTAAACTTTAATTCAGAATATTAGAAAAAAAAACAACGTTTAGATATTTTAATTTACTTTCAACACATGACCAATATTTTGAAAAATATTGGTGCAGTGTAATCGTAATATCGGACCGATTTATCCTTCTCACTCTTCATGCCACGATAATACAGTTCAACTTTTAATAATACAGTTCAACTTTTAATTTAATTCGTCTTGTTTTCTTTTCAGATTAAGTTGTGTTTTTCTCAACAAAATAATTTTAAGTAAAACAATAAATAAATAAAAAATAAAAATAAAAAATAACAACAATTGATTTCATACACGAAGTAAAGAAATTTTCTTACGACTTCCTTTGTAGAAAAACTTTACAGCTTCACGAAAAAAAATAATTCGAATTTCTACGAAAACGGTGGTAATGCTTATAAGCACATGAAATTATCGATTAATAAATGTTATTTTTATTTCTTTACTTTAATGAAAAAAAGTCTTACATTTTAATCGCAAAAGAACTAATAATAACAAACTCCCTTAAAATATTGATTGAGATAGTTCACTTTTTTGCACAGAATAAACTCATTCATTAAAGAACAATAATATATTAGTAATAAATTCCACAGAAGCTTTCTTAGACATACCTCCATTATTATTAAAGTGCTTTAAAAATTAATGAGTTGAGAGCACCATTACGGGCACTAGAAATCGCAATTATCCACAATCTCATTAATAAATTTTAAAAAAAGTAGAACATTTTTACTCGAGTAAGTCAGTTTTAATTCGTAATTAGTTATAACCTGCTCATGTAAATTCCAAATTCTCATAATAACCTTACCGATTTTCATTAACGTAACATGGGTAGGCATAATTTATTAAAGAAACTTCAGTTATTCATTAGTTCTTAGAGACAACAAGCCATAAATTAAAAATCCTCGATCCAAGCATGTAAAATGGCGGCGATTACTAAGCAATCTAAAGAGCAGACGAGAATCAGTAATTGAATGGAGTGCATTGTTTTAATTTATATATTATCCTATCAAATCTTCAACTCCAAAGCTGGGTTCTTTGTGGAATAATCTCTCTTTTAAAGGAAATTCACCGAATATAAGACTTTAACGAGTTATCTAGAAACGTTGATGTTGTTTAAAAGAGCCTCAGGGCTCTCTTCTTATTCGGGGCTTTTGATTCGATGGTTTCCTGCAATGGCGTTAACAATAGAACAAAGCACTTCATTGAGTTCATATTTCTAAGTTGAATATCAATTTAAGTATACTCAGTTTGATATTAAAAGTATGAGAAATCTATTAAATAGTTATTCTTTTGATTAAATTAGAGATATTTGAAACAATACTTTATTACAGTTTGCCAAGCAGTTGTTTCATAATAAAAATAATGGTAAAATTAACATTGCAACGGAGAAAATCCATAACAATTTGTAAATAAACATTATGAACAAGTGCTATTTATGAATTAATAAAATCCTTATTGTATATTTACAGGTTATTAATTACTTATTTTCAGAAATTTATTATTTAGAATTTTACAGATTACTTACAGTTATTAATCCATTTTTACAGCTATTATTTCTTTACAGACTATAAAAAAAGTGCAAAACATTCTAAAATAGATTTTTCAACGTTAATGGCATACAAAAATTCACGATTCAAGATTTGAGTTCGCAACATTTGGGAAAGAATAAAATTCAAAGCAAAAGACACAGCTGACCGTTCAGGGTTATTAAAAATGGAGATATACTCAAAAGAATACTCAGAAGAATACCCAGAAGGGTGTGGGTGTAGTGTAGGTTATCAAATAAGTGTAGCGTGAAATACAAGTGTAAAATAGTATAAAATAGAAACTGCGATGAAAAAATAACATGAGGCACAGAATACAGAAAGGAATTAGCATACAATACAGAACACAAAAAAGAGAAATGAACTGAAGGAAATACAGAATCAAAACATAAACTACTAAATGCAGAAACGATACATTACGAAAAGCAGAAAAAAAGATATTATATAATATTAAAGGATGTAGTTTGAACTGGTAGACTGAGGAACGAGATTGGCCAGTTAAATTTCAAAACAGCGGGTGCTTATACCGAAAGGAGAGTCTTAGTCTGAATTGGACGCGATTTTCCAATTCAGCTACCTTTAACGACTGACTCTCCTGATGGAATTCTCAAATAAAACAAACTTCATTCCTTGTTTTTTTTTCAGTTCTGGTAACAAATTTAAAAAAAAATAAAGGCTTGCATTATGATTGAGGCTAACTACAGTCAATATTAAAAATTCCAAAAAAGAGAGTGATTTGTTAAAGATTGCTGGATTGTAAATTCTCGCACTGGACAGGAAAAGACTGTTAAATGAATTTCGATTATAATCACATCTAATGTAGAAAAAAAAGTTTTTATTATAGTTTCTTTATAAAATTAATTTTTTTTAAAAAATCATCATGATTCGTCATCAATTATCCATCAACCAATATAATCAACAATAATTCGCTACTCAGACATGATGACGCCAAAGACAATACAAAACAGAAAAACGAAATATAGAACATTAAAAAAAAACGATATAAAATACCAAATGCAGGAACAAAATAATGCATACATAGAAAACTGAAAAGCGAACAACACAAGCGAAAAACATTAAGCACGAATACGAATTATAGAATTAGAATATAAAACAGTGTGCAAGGAGTAAAATTTAATAGAGTTCGATTGATACAGAATACTGAAGATTGTTTCAAGCTTCTTTTTTTTTTAAATGAAATTTATCATTATTCGTCATCAATTATTCATCTACCAACATAATAAACAATAATCAATCACTCGGACATGACAACGGCCGCCACAAATGCCGTCACTCAATTCAAAACAGAAAAATCAAACGTAGAACATTAAAAAAAACAGACATGAAATTCTAAATATAAAAGCAAAATAATAAATACAGAAATGAAATATACACTCTAAAAACTGTACCTCTGATTTCAGAGGCACATTTGAATCATTTGTGCCTCTGAATTTTAAGGGCACAACGTACCTTTAAAAATGAAAGGCACAATGTACCTCTGATTTCAGAGGCACATTTGGATCGTTTGTGCCTCTGAATTTTAAGGGCACAACGTACCTTTAAAAATGAAAGGCACAATGTACCTCTGATTTCAGAGGCAAAATCAGATGTACCTCTTAACTTGGAAGGTACATTGTACCTTAGATTTTGCTTTTATGTACCGCTCATTGAAACAAGCATTTAGTGGTACCAAAACCTGTTATTTACGAGATTTGAACACATTTTTTTTTACCTATTTGTAATTTGCTAGCACTTTATATAAAAAGGGACTTTCTGTTTGATTTACACTATTACCAAGATATTAATTATAATAATTCTTAATGAAAAATATTTCTCAATTCTTTGAGTATTGGCCACTTGAAAGTGATCATTTCAAGGGATTCCATCTAAGGCTTTTTCATAGACAATTATAAAATATGTAAATTTATACCATTTCTTTAATTATGTAGCGTTTAATGATACTTCAACAACTACAATGATGCTTTTTTAATCAGATATAGGTACAAAAAGATAATATTTATTTCTGTTAAGCCAAGTCAATATAATTCATGGATTTTTTTTCTTTTCCAAAAAGCATCCTCAAAATGGAAATTTATTATAAATTTAGATATTTTTTAAATATTTAGAGATTTTTTAAATATTTAGAGATTTTATAAAATAGTTTTATAAGGATCAAAAATTAAACACCAAATATCATGAAATCTAATATCTTTTATTTTCACACATAAAGAACAATTTTACATAATTTAGTAGCAGTTGCAATATGATGTATACAGTTGCACAGATTTGGAAAAACATGGAATATTTTAAAATGATAGATGTAGATTTTGACAACTTGGATATTTTACAACATGAAATATGCTTAAACAAATGACTTAACAAGTGTAAAATAAAAGATTTCTTTCCATTGAAATGAATTTTTTTTAAAATCCAGATTTTGGCGAAACATATTAACCCGTTAGGCGCCATCATTCCCATTTTGGGAACATTAGCTTTCAATTTTTTTAGAAGTAACTGTACTTAATATTATTTAATCGATGATTTTATTTGAGCTCAGAATATATGAAAAGCCTTCTGCAATTTTTTTGGAAAGCTTGTTTCAGAATTTTTTTTATTTTATTGTATTTTAAAAAACGTGAAATTCTGCATTTTTGCCCTAATCATTAAACATGCATTTGTTTTATAAATATTATTAAAATAAAAATTACTTTCGTGCTTAAACTTGATTACAACAATCGGATATAATTCTCTTTTCTATAATCCGAATTTCGATGTCTACAGTATTTCTTAAAATGTCCTATTTCTCCACAATAGATACATTCACGTTCAGATCTAAATTTCTTCACAATACTTGGCGAATTCCATTTCTCATTAAAATGTTCTTTTCGGCGATCGTTATTACACGGAATAGCTTGTGGATCATACTGAAAATTGGCAATGAGATTTTCTTTAAAGTAATAATAATTATCATCATAAATTTCTGACCTTTCAGCAGGAATAAGCTGTAAAGCACACGAAAACCAAAGATCGAAATTCACACTAAATCTCTTCGCTTTCTGTTCAAAGAGTTCGAAGTACCGTCGAATTCCACATTTCTTGTCATCAATTTTAAACATCTCATTCGCTAATTTTTTCTAAAGTAGGAAATCCTTAATAACAATAATATTTGTCACCAATTCTTTCAAAAACTTAATAAAACATTTCTGGAACGGATCCCACCGCTGCCACCAATTAATACATAGCTGTAGCGTATCAAGCTATATTAAAGAACTGTTCAGTTTTTTTATAAAAGCATTTATTTCACACCACAACAAATACAATAACAAATATAAAGTACCCGTAGCGGGATAGTTAAATCTTATAAAGGAAACTAGAAAAAGTGCCCGTAGCGAGATATATGAAAACTCACCCGTAACGGGATAGATAAAATATCATATAACAAACTAGATAAACCCGTAGCGAGTAATATGAAAACTCAAATTCCACACAAAACTAATTCTAAAAAATCAACAACTTTCTGTGTTCTAATTTTATCGTCTGCTTTTATTATTTGTATTTCGTCATAAAATATTTCGTTGATGTGCGCATGCGCTTTTTCTCCGTTACATCGTACCGAAGAAAAAAAAGGGAAGCCCATTTGAAAGGCACAGGGAACCGGTAAAATCCTTTCGTACCGCGCATTGACTCGCGTTTGCTTTGGTGCCTTTCATTTCTAGTGGTACCTCTCATTTTTAAAGGCACATTAGTTATGTGCCTCTAACGCGAGAAAATAAAGGGTACATTTAGCTTGTGCCTTTTATTTAAGAGGTACAGTTTTTAGAGTGTAGACTACTAAAATGCAAAGTACTAGTGCAAAGTACTAGTGCAAAGTAAATGCAATGTACTAGTGCAATACTAGCGAAAACACTGAGCACGGATATTAATTATGGAACTAGAATAGGAAACAGTGTGCATGGAGTAGAATTGAATAAAGTTCGTTAGATACAAAATACTTCAAGATAATTTCAATACCCCAGAAATAACTGAATAAATTAAGCCCAAATTTCCTATGCATTCCTGCAATGAGTGTATCATTGTAAACATACAGACATAGTAAGCATTTACACAATGACACGCCTTTTAATTACATTTAACAAAATACTCGAAACTGAGTAAATAAACAGTTTCCACATCTACGTTCTTTGTTTATCCTCTACAAAAGAAACTAATTACTAGTATACCAGGTTTAAAAACAAACACAAGCAAGACCGTCATTCATTCGCGGCTGCATGCAAATCCAAATCTCTGGAAAGTAGGCGAGTTGAACCTCCCAACTCTTATTTATGCTTTTCCCAGTGCACACAATGCCCTGCACCTATCGTGTTAACAATGCAGTTGTGTGAGAGAGCTTCATTTGCCATGTACGTGCATGGCTGGTGTAATGAGTTCTGCTCTGTGCATAGAGGAACTTATCTTAACTGCCGTGCCATTCGTCCCTAAATTTAAATGTCCTTATCTCAGCCTCATAGAGTGTTATCATTTAAATAGTTTCAAGAGAAGAGGATGAATATTCAAAAGAGAACGAAGTATAATCTGTTTTGGCTTAAGAAAAGTTTTTTTTAATCAATGATTCGGTTCTTCGTTGCGTCTCCCATATTTTACGTTTTCACCTCAAATGTATAGAGTCAGATTTTTTTTTTTGTTTTCGTATTTAAGTAAACATTTTTATTTTTTGAAATGTTTAGAACTTTTTTACCTTTAGTATAAAAATTATTTTACAACTTCTTTTTCGAGACTTTTATATAAATAGTATGTTGAATATTAAATTTATTACTGACGCATTTCAAATAGTTTTTATGTAAAAAATGAGAAAAGTAATGAGCGAAAATAACATTCGAATACATTTACCTCTTTAGTCTTACACGTAGATTCCCAAATAACTGGACACTAACGATAATAGAAATAAAATAAAAATTAATACGAAAGAAACGCTGTGTTGATTAAATAGCCATAAAGAGTTTAATTAATTTTTTGTTTACATACTTTTGAAAACAGAAAGTGTTCATCACGTTTATTTAATATTAATTATTTTTCTTTATCTAAATATGTCTTGTATATAACTAAATTAAAAACAATTACAATATACAATTACAATACAATACACAATTACAATATACAATTGATGAAATGTTATGTAGGATGAAAAGAATATTATATTATTAATATTATTTCAAATCTGCAATCGACGCCCTCTTCCTGAGCTACAGTTTTTTTAAATGACATTTTTAGTCTATTTTTTGTCGAAATAACCAGGTTTAAAAACAGGGGTTCGCCAAAAATGTGGCGACAAACTTATAGGGGAATTAGGGCATATCATCAAGATTAAAATAACATGGAAACACATGCCCGTAAATGTTATACACCACTAGGGGAGCTTCCCTATCATGAATTGTCTCTTGGTGGGCTTCTTAAAAGGTCATAATAGGGAAGCTCCCTTAGTCGCTTACGACCACATTCCCGGACATGGGTTTCATGTAATTTTAATCCCGATGATGTGCCTGAACTTCCCGAAACCTTGCTGCAACATTTACACGACTGCCTGTTATGCCTATGTTTTTAATCTAGTACATTTCGAAAAAAAAAAAGATTGAAAATATGTAACTTTAGGAGCAAAACTAATTTCTGATTTGAAATCCTCACACTTGAAATTGGCAAGATCAAGTATTTGTATAAATGCAACGAGAAAATTTGTTCTCCATTGATATCCAAACTTTCGCGTTTTCATTTATAAATTTAATTACTATCAGATAAATATATTTTATTACGCAATTTAGGTTGTCAAAACAATCCGGAAATTACAATTTTTCGCCAAAGTGGCATTTTTAATCTCACAAAATCACCAGAATATCGATGGAATCCCGCCAGAGCAAATGCCCGCTGAGCAAGAACACATCATCTAAGATATCCCCGAAAATTCCTTTTGTAATTATCTATCATTTCAACCGGAAAATCGCTGTTACCGAAGGAGAATCTGGAGACTCTTAGCAATTATCATGACACGATGATCCCTAGATAAATTGAATCAACATGATCCCACCCTTATTTCACCCCCTGTGATTATGTTACTTGAAATTAACAGCGAATCGACAAGTTCGGACCTGTAGGGGATTTTCCGGAATGTCATATAATTTCGAAATTGTTTTCTCCTGACGTCTGGAGGCGAGGGGAGCAAGAAAAACCGAGGCATCTTCCAACTAATTAAGACTTTGCAAGCATGGAACACACAGAGTGGGATTACCACGGTTTGAATCTAGTGGGGTTGCGTTCAAAAAAGAGATCTGTGTTATTAATTACAAGACAATGGTAAAAATTATGATGTTGAAATGATCTGAGTTGTCAAATTCTAGAATTTATGTGATGACAACAAAATTGCACGCAGGATTGGTTAAGGTTACTTGAAAACGGAAGATCTGTGCTATTAAATACAAGACAATGGTAAAAATTATGATGTTGATATGATCATAATTGTCAAGTTCTAGAATTTATGTGATGACTAAGGAAATTGCATACAGGATTAGTTTAGGTTTCAGGAAAACAGAAATTCGTGTCCTATTTGTACACTGTAAAAAATTCCAGCTCAGAATACGGTATAAAACACCGGCACTTTGAGTGCATAAACTGTAAAACATATTTTTACCATTAAATATCATACCCTAATTTTTACAGTAATATTTATTTAATAAGAGTGATTTTATAGCAATTCTAACTGTAAAAATTATGGTATATCAGTGTTTTTGTTCCGCAACATGTTCCGATAAAAATACATTTTACGGTAACAAGCAGCGGCACTCTGAGTGCCGCTATTTTTTACAGTAATTTGGTCCGGAAATTTTTACAGTGTATTTACAAATTACCTGAAATAGTAGTCTCCCTACCAAACATTTTTTGAGCCCCTGTGATAAAAAGAGAACATAATATATTTATTTCAATAGATAGTAAAACCTCAACGAGAGGCAATTAGTCATAAGATATGAAGTTTTTCCCTTTCGTGGTATTTATAATGTTCAAAGTAATTGAAAAACTGAAAGCACTGGGTATGATATACATAGTGGATGTGCGAGAACTGACAACACTGGAATTGATGACAAACAACTTTGTCAAGTTGTCAAAGATTCGCGAAGCTATGCATTTTCCTGATGAAACGTGTCAATATCCGGTTTGGTTTCGACAGCTTTTTTTAATTCATTTAATTGGAAGCAATATTTTTCTTGAATCCTATTTTTTGGAAAATGCTCGAATTTTATTTGCTTCGAATCTTTTTTGATACATTAAGACTTGACGAATAAGATCATTTATCGAAATTCGGCTCGGACAACTCCTGACAACACGATATTTTGTATATTTCTTTTGTGAAACATAAAATCTTGACAAAATAAGTATTATTCCCTCCATAAATGTAATTTTATATCTAATTTTTATTCTATTACGATAATTGAAACTATTATAAAAATATAAATACAATTTATGCAATTTCTAGTCGTGAAAGCTCTAAGGATCGTGATTATGATTGCATCTAGCTGAACTTAAGGAAAGAAGGAAACAATGTAAGAATGAAATAAACATGGCCGAAAAGATAAGTGAATTTTTATTGTTTAACATATGGTATTATATGTTTTAACTGAAGGTCAATAAAGTTTCTTTTTGCTAAGATGCAAAACTTCGAAACTATCAGAACTACAATTTTTTGAAAACAGTTTAGCTCAATTCTTGAAAATGCAATAATTATATTTCCATTTCCTTGAAACAGCTTTGGTCAAAAGCAGCACTTTTTCGTTTAATCGAACGTGTATTTAGATTTTCATATTATTTCAAAAACTAAAAGAGTTTAATGCTTTTTTTTATATATTTATTCCCCAAAAAATACAATGTTTCATCACAAAACAAAGCGGATACTATTGACAGACCTAATTTAAATAGCAAAGATGCAAGACCTATAGAAAATTTTATTACACGAGATCATGAATCCCACAGAACTCAAGTCACAAAAGTCAGAATTAAGGACCACGAAATATTTGGTATTGCAATTCACAAAGCGACTTCTTTATAAACTAAAGTTAAATATTTTTCAAGATTATCCCAGAACTGGTTGATTTAGACTAGGCAGGGACTTTCAACGCCCACCGTTCTATGTAGTATCTAAATAAGAGAAAGTTAAATTAATAAACTACATAATCTAATTACGAGTCTACGTCAGAATTTATAAAAATCGTCAGCCTCACATTCAATTTAAACAATGCTAAGTAAAAATTATTTTTGTCACTTTACAAAAGCTGATTAAAAGACTTTTGGATAGAGAGATATTAAAAATGACTTTATTAAATTACATTCAATCACTAATCTAATAAACGGTATCTTTTAACTTTTTTTTTTACAAGAGGAAGGAAAATGGGATGAAACAACAGCCTCAAAAGGATGCTGAAGAGGAAAATTCATCCTTGCATTAATAATGTGAAATAATTTTTAAACGCGCAGAATCCTCGATTAAATTCCTTTTGAAGTTTACATCTAATCCGTTTCATATATTTGTAAAAAAAAATGGATAGAAATTGATGGAAGTGTATAGATTACTCAAAAGAGTTAGTTTTCTTTGGGGCTCTTTTCAAAAGGTGGAAACAATAACGTAAATAGTGGTTAATTCAAAATTCTATTGATATTTATGCAGTGCCCGGAAAACTCCATTTTCTTTTTAGAGAACAACAACCACATTTTTTAAATATAGTGACTACGAACTACTTTCGTAATGTAGTCACTACTTTGTTACTTTTAGAAGACTGGAGAATTTGATTTTCACCAATATTTAAAATTATTTTGAATAAAAAATTGGCTTGGTTGAATATGAGGAGATATTAAGAGATATCAATTTATGTTTGCATGAATTAATTATTTATTCTAAAGAATTTTTCATAAATTTGTTCTTTCAACTTTCAAATCTATTCTTTTCTCGACAGTGATTTATGAAATGTTAGGAAATTATCAAATATTTGTGATTTAAGTGATCAATGCTTTTTTATATCCTATAAAAAATTAAGTACAGCACGAAAAACAAAAAACGGACCACCCTGAATAACTTTTGATCTAATGATCGGATCTTTACGCTCTAGGAATCAATTTTAATGGTTTGAGGGGGAACTGCAAGTATGCTAATTAATTAATGCAGATAGTATTTTAAGAAATGAAATCAGACACAAAAACAGTTCTTTATAGTTCCTGTGAAATCGAATTTTAAGAAGATCTTTTTTTTGAAGAAGATCGAATTTAAAATTCGATTTCTCAGGATCAGTTCAACCGACTTTTTTGAGCATCAGACGTAGATCCCACTAAAGTTTGTTCACAGATTTATTCTAAATATGCGTACGTTAACGGGTCCGCGAAGGATTTGTACCAATCAGATTCGAAAATTTTTTTGCGTTTGAACTTTATTTTTTTTTATTTAAAACTAACGTTAAAAATAGTAGCCAAGAATCGCTACAAGCTACTGCTTTTTTTATCCCACTGCTCACTACACCTCTTCTTTTAAAAAGTAGCGCACTACACTACAAACTATAGGAAGAAGTAGCGCACTACACTACAAACTATAGAAAAAAGTAGCGCACTACACTACAAACTATAGAAAAAAGTAGCGCACTACACTACAAACTATAGAAAAAAGTAGCGCACTACACTACAAACTATAGAAAAAAGTAGTGCACTACAGTAGTTTCGCTACTTGTAGGGAGCGACTTCCGACTACTGTATTTATGTTATATATTTACTAAATATTCACTACAAAGGCAATATGCTTTTTAATTTAAAAAAAATATCCAGGTAGCAGACAATTGTCTGCTACTATTGATGCTGAAAATATAACATTTGCCGTAAGGTTAACCTTACGGCAAACGTTATATTTCCCACCTAGCTTTGTTCAGGATCTCAAACGCAACATTTTGTTTGTGTTGAAAACTTAGTGAACATGCCAACCTTTACTTTTAAAGAGTTAAAGAAAGTATATAAAATCCTTCGCAAATAAACCTTGCGTCAGTGATGGTCATAAAATCTCAAATAAACCTTGGGAAGGTGAATTTATTTTCGGTTTGAGAATACTTTCTACTCTGTATTTGCAAATGATGACTCATCCTTAATTTTAGAACGTTCTTCAGGCAGATTCTTCTCGATGTAAAAGAGTCGTTTATGCAAACTTCATAGCATGTAAACTAGTATAGTTAAATCTAACATTGTTTCACGCTTGTCTGGTTTGTTTGCTAATAACTTATAACATTTGTTGGGCTTTGCGACAAAAGTTGTTGCTGATATTAAAATCAACCTTACACTGGAATTAAAACTGAAATAACTCTTTTCATTACATTTCAGATCAGATTATCTGAATTAATAAATTTATAATGAAAGCTATTGGTGGTGCGTTCGTTACAAGTTTCGAGCAATCCTACATTTAACACATAAGAAAAAATAACATTTTGTTACAGAAATATTTCATAAAAACCTGAAAAAAGTACCTAAATACTCGTAAAAATTTTTCAAGAAAGGGTAAGTAAATTAAAAGTATCTACTTTATTCTATTTTTGCTAAAATGATAACAAACTTTACGGGTTAACTTTTTTTTTTAAATATTCCGCATAGCAAAAATAACTTATTTGCAGCTGCCATTGTTAGGGATATTATCAAGTAACCATTCTACATAAACTTTATACTCTTACATTCATTTGCAAACATTTAGACACTATTTAAAAAATTGTTTTTGGTGTTACAATAGCTTATTTAAAACCATGTATGTCTAAAACCAGCCTTTTTGGTAATAATAATTATTTTTAAGGTATTTATAAAAAATATTTGGAATAATATAGGTAAATTCTATTATATTTATAAAAAATATTTGGAATAATATAGGTAAATTCTATTATATTTATAAAAATATTTGGAATAATATAGGTAAATTCGATTGTATTTATAAAAAATATTTGGAATAATATAGGTAAATTCTATTATCTGGACAAAGTTATATATTTAATTAAAAATTTTTATTATAAACTAAATTTAAGTTTAATGGTTATCATAGCTTATAATTTCGATCGGTTTTATGCTTCCACCTTTTGAGAACTACCGCTTCAGAGACTGCTTCAAGTCTATTCAAAAATGGAACGGTCCTTCGAACATTTTTTTTCTTTCTTCTTTCTTTTCACAAATCCTTTATATTTCACTTGCAGTTTCAATGAATTCTTGCTTCAAGCAGAAGGAAGTTTTCTTTTAAATTCTTTTCTATATAGAAACTGTTTCTTCTTTTTATATATATATCCAAACCCATTCCTACTTCGCGAGTCATCGAGTTGTTTCTTGACGAAATGAAATCGCAGCTTTCTTTTCGATTTCTTTAAATTGCTTTCTTTTTTTTTTTTCTTAAAAAAAAAAAAAAAAAAAAAAAAGAGGTCCTCTCACCTCTCGCCATTCTTTTTTTATTTCTTTTCCGAATCTGGAGGGGTTAAATGTGAGGGTGGAAGGGACAAGTGATTCTTCGCGTGTCGTCGATATTTACTACAAGCAAGAAAATTTGGAGTCTGGTTGTTGTTAGTTATTGCTTGTCGTCCAAACAGTTTTGTTTAAAGAAGTTCACTGGGAAAAGTGTTATCGCCTTCCTGCAAATTGTTTGTAACAAAATAAATTGAAACTGTATCGATTTAGTCTTAATGTTTTGATTTGTTGCGTTTCTTGTTTTTTATGAATTCAACTTTTTAAAGATAATGCTACCGATAAAGATACATTCATGTGTATCCAATCTAAAATCTGCATGTTAATAAAGAACAAACCAAAAGGTTACAGCCGATTTTCTTAAGAAAACGTTAAAGGAATTTGAGATAAATAAATTAAACTGACAAAATAAGAATATCCAATCAGCTGTGGATAGAGTTTTAAACTTGTTTCCTTGAATTTGTTTTGATTGCTGATTTTTGTTCTTTTCCCTTTGACGTAGAATTTTTATTTAGTATATTGTTTATACTCTTTACATTATTTTGCAATAATTTAGGCCAAAATAAGCGTAAAATGTTATATTTAATATTTATTTTATTAATTTATGGTTACGAAAAATTGGTGTCTTTTTCTGCGTTAAAGGTAAAATCGTCCAAATAATAATTTTTTTCTAATTTTACACTTTCTTGCAGTTACTTAAATCTAAGAGAACCAGTTATTCATCATTGAAATTTTTTTAATTTACAAAATCAATTAACAAATTTTTGATTATGAATAAAAAAAATTCAAACTACTTTTTCTGGATTTTATATTTTAATATAAATATAATTCCGGCTGATATAATATAAATATAATCCCGGCTGAGTGGTAGCACTTCGCGCTCCCGTGCCACAGGTCCTGGGTTCGATCCTCGGGCCGAGCAAGGCCTTTCATCCCTTCAGTGGGTCGATAAATCAGTACCAAGCATGCTTGGTAACTTAACACTGGGGGTTCAGCGCTCGGCTGACCACTTGAGCGGAACATCTGCTCCTGCACCCAGAGCCCAAGGTCAAGAAAACTGAGATGGGCACAGTAGGCCTTGGCCTTCTATGGGATGTCGCGCCACTGACTATAGTTTAGTTTAGTATAAATATAATTCCTATAAAGTAACAGATTTGTTTCAGTAACTATCAGACTGTTTTTATAACATCTGGGTCAAATGGTTAAAAACACGCTATACTATCATAAAAAAACGGCACAATGTTGAACTCTAATATAGGCCCCTTAAATCATAATAACGTGAACATTTGGTGCGACCTTAATCATTTACCTTGCTTCAATTCATCTTAACAAAAAATGTAAGGACTTATTTGCAAGATTAATTTTCTCACCATATTATAGTAGTAGCGAAGTCACAAAATATTATGGTTCAACGTTGTCTAAAATTCGTAACACTGTAGGCAGATTCAGTATGCCATGTCATCTGATTCTAGTTCGGATGATTTGGCTGCACTGGTGTCAAAATTGTTAAAAATATATCAAATTGCAACTTCTAATTTCACAAAAACCAAACGTGAATACAGAACCATCTAAACATAAATAGTTACTGACTTATCTTTTATGGCTAGCTAGTTCTGTATTATCGTTTGAATTTGTGAACGTTAGGCAAGAGGCATTTGACTACTCATTTCTGTTCTTTTCAAAGTTTGTTAAGTGGATTTATTGTGCTACGTAATTTTGTTTCAGGTCAGAAAATACGATAAAGCGTAGATTCACTAGCTCAGAAATGAATCTAGTGCTTACCTGTTTAAAGTATACAAAATACTAATTTAAAGTATACCTCTATACTTATTTAAAGTATACCTCTATACTAATTTAAAGTATACAGTTCAGACAAGCCTAGAGTTAGCCACGCAGCTTCAAAGGCTGATGAGAAATTTATAAAACATCAAAATTAAAATAAATTAAGAGAAGATAATTTAAAATTACGCAATGGTAAAGTTTTCTTCCAATATTTTATTTGAATTTGATATTTTGAGTTTTTTTTTTCCAGCAGAAACTTTATGGTTTACTCTAAAATTGCTTGAACTCATTTTCTCTTCCCGTAGTATGGCGTACTCTTAAGATAGAGTCATAGTAAGCGAATATCCGAACATTAGATCTAAAGTTATTCAGGGTGATTCCTTCTCTTTTGCGCACTGTACATAATACCGATACATATTTTACAACCTTCATAATATAGTCCACAAAACTCACTTTCAACTATGACACTGATATAAAGGAATTGGAATAACACAGAAGCGATTGAGCAAAACGTTTAAGTCATCAAATGTGGCATCGCGGAAAATAAACATTAAGGGTCACAAAAAGTCAAATTCTGCTCTCTTTCTATATTTGGCCTTCGTACTCTCTCTCTCTCTCTCTCTCTTTGTGAAAACCACTCATGGGATCCAAGAATACATTACCCACAGCTGCCCATCTACCCCGTTCACCTATTGATTTTGTCATCTTTACTACATCCGTTTGCTACACCGACATTCCCAAATCGGTGGTTGGACTACAGTCATTAACGAGAACAGTTACTTCTGATACTAGAGTAAGAACTAAAGCGCAAACAATCTTTCAGGGCAAATGAATAACTGGATTTTTAATGTTTATATATTTGAAACTATTTTACATATTTTATTTTATTTTATAACTGTCGTTGAACAGCCGACCCAATTTTACGGGTTTACGATTACTAATGTTAAACTTCGCAGCCTTGTTATTTTGAACCCAATTCAGAAGACAAGGGAACTTCTGGATCAAGTATTGGGAAAAATTTACCTTCGTGGAGGACTTTTTGATGGAACTTACCCGCATTTGCGTTACATGGAGAGAAAGACCACGAGAATCTCCCACGATTAGCCTTACGGCAAGGGGACTCTAACCCATGATCCGTCTACCACTGAGGATATTTCACTGAGGTTGAGATTAAAATAATGATAAACGACGTTTTCAAATTGTTCAGAATAGCATTATTTTTTATTTACAAATCTTTATAATTCCTGTTATTTTAAAATTCCGTAAAAACATACATAAAAAAAATTTAATTATTACAACATGTAAGCAAACCCTAACCTACATGAAAATCTATCTAAGTTTTGACTGACTCAATCAACATAAAAGCAAAGTATAGTATTCTTTGTAATAGCTTTTTCTTTAAAATACTTTTCTAAAAAGGAAAACATCTATAAGCGATGGTCATTACTGGGCCACATTTAAAAAAAAAATTTAAAAAAAAAGGAAACACAACACAAATATGAGCTATGCTCAATTAAGTTTAAAATCCGAAATAATGACTAAAATATTCATGAATTGATTGAAGAGCTTTCTAAACAATATTTTGCACTTGCGCATCTTGAAATTGAAATACATAAAAAGCATTTTATGAATAATAGGAATCAATAGTTTTATAAAATTTTTTATGACTAAAAATAATTAATTATTGATTAAGCAATCAGATGCTACAAAAACAAGGATTGAAAGATGATAAAAAATGCCTTAGGCATTAAAAAGTTTTTTAATCCCAAGAATCTGAAGAAAAAAAATTAATGGTGTCTTCTAAAGCTAATTCTCTGCAATCGATGTTTAGGATTTTTTTAAATGTATTTTTTTTTTTTAAGAAAATATGAAAGTCTTTTTATTGATCAAATAAATAAAATTCAAATCAGAAAATTAAATCATTCATTTTTAAATAAACAATTTTTTTCTTCATTTTGACGTTTTTTATTTTTAGAATTTCAGTTTGTCATTGATAACATTTGATATTTTTGAAATACCTCCCCCTCCCCTCTCCTTTACGCATCTTTTGAAAAAAATTTAAGAAAGGCTGGTACGAACGTGTTATTAATGCGGTCATTTGTTTTTGAGTATAAAATGTAAAAGTTGTAAAAGATAAAAGAAAAAAAAGTTTTTTTGCTTCATAATTTAATTCAATAACAGAAACAATTCTTAGTGAAATTCAGATTATTTTGTAGTCACGTACTCTTAAGTCTGAAAAAAAGATTAAAACATCCCATTTCGTTTTAATTACGTGCTAGTTTTGAAATAATAAAATAGTAAATATTAATGCTTTTTCGATGTAAAAGTAAAACATATCGCAGTTAAAACTATAATTCTTGCAATCAAATATTTTTAAGACTGAAGGTAAACTTCTGACAATTTTAATTTCAGAGTTATTAATTATTAACCTTTATTTAAATGTGAAAGATTAACAAAAAAAAAAAATTTTTTTTTGTTGTCTTTTGGAAATAAATAGAAATAAAAAACTAAATTTAAAAAAAAGCACCCATGAAACGCTTAACTTTGAAGAAATTATTTGGAAAAATTCCATATTTAACCCCTTTAAGACGGTAACTGTTTAAAAATAACTTAAAATCTAAATTAAAATCTCTAAATTAAAATCAATAGAATTATAATGAACTCGTTCTTGAACTAGTATGGATAAATTTTACATTCTAATAAATACATTCTTCAAAAATAATTTTTTTTTTTTTAGAAAATACTATCTTATATACTATATCTCGTCATAGGTTAATGAAAATTTTACCTCCTCGATTTTTTCTTCTACTCAGCAAGCCTGATTGGTATAAATAATGATTATTAAGGGCATGATACCGCTTAAAAACAACAATGGTGCAAAACAGTTTCACTATGAATGTAAAAATACTAAATGCTTGATTTATAAAAATTGACTCAATGTTTAATTTTTACCCATTCGCTTGTTTATACTTTATTTTAAAATTATAATTAAATTAGCAATGCTTGGTGGAGAAATGGAAAAATGACGAATTAGAAAAACTCAAAATAGTTAGATGAAAGCAGAATTAGTAGAATTTACTGAATCAATATCGTAAAATATAGAATGTATAGTGTCTTATATAGTATATAGTAAGATTTGTAGAAGTAAAGGAATAAAATTATGCACACAAATATATCCCCTCAAAAAATATATTTATTCTTTTATTTTCGAAACAATTAAAATGGAATTCATAGCCCAAAATAGCATTTACTCTTTTATTTTCTATACGTGAAATTGAAATCAGATCCCAAAATAGCCTTTAATCTTTCATTTTCTATAGATAAAATTGAAATCTGATCCCAAAATGGCCTATACTCTTTTATTTTCTATACCTAAAATTTAAATCAGAACCAAAATCACTCTTTCATTTGTAATACATAAAATTAAAGTCAAAGGCTTTTCTTATTTATTCTTAAATCTGAAATGAAAATTAATCAACAGATGTGATAATCTGCAGAGCTCAACCCCACCATTTTCTGCTGCCAAGGATAAAAAAACTCACAAAATAAGTCAAAAATTTAAAATATTTGTCAAATCTTTTGAATGGAAAATTTTATTTTTTTAAGAAGAGCAATATTCCAGATATATATCTTTAATTTTTATTACATATTTCCTAAATAAAATAAAAAAGGAAATAAGCATAGATTTAAAACAAAACGCGAATAATTTTATTCCGTTGTATTAATAGATTAATGTGCGCAGGGAAATGCCACTGAGTGATGAAAAATATCTTTTCTTGAAGTTCTTAATTGCTTAACTAATAATTAAATAAACTGTAATTAATTAATTTCGAAATAGATGAATACCGCATTCCTTCCACAATACCTTCTCTATCTTATCCCATTTAATCTTATTAATTGTTAAGCAAAAGGAATAAATACGAGTTGAAAAAATTCTTCGTTCGGTAACGAGATTCAAAGCCTAATCCACACTGCAAAGACCCAGTGCGGTAAAAAAGATATCTTCTTCGTTTTATCCCATAAGAGTCTTCTCAGAGATTCTTTTTTGCACTTTTGGTTAACTTTGGAGAACCCTCGAGAACTTTTCCGAAACACCCCGTCAGGTATTTTGACAGCGTGAAGATTAGAATTGGGAAAAGGGAAATAAAAAGAACAAAGGAAAAATTTTGTTGATCTAATATATTTAATAGCCGCAAAGTTTAATTGTTGAATTACGCTTTATTCTTATTCATGCGTGGCTATTAAAAAAAGAAAGAAGCATAAAAAGAGATACTTTTATGGCTTGCTACTAAAAAAAAGAGTTATATATTCTTGGACGATGAAATACGTTCGAAATTTTCGTTTAATTAATTTAGGTACATAAACCATGACACTTAGGCTAAAAAAAGTATTCTCGACGCATTTAACTTTTTGCAGGATAAAAACTGAAGCTTATAAAAAGAAAATAATTTAATTGCGTCCACAAATTACATTAATCAATTACTGAGGAAAAAATCTGAAACAAAATTAATTCAATGGAGAAAAAAAGAAATGTCTGTGGCATAATATCTTTTGTGAAATAAAAATTTTTTTTTGCCTTTATTCATCTTCTAGTTTTCTAATGCAATTTTTTAAAAGGGTTAAAATTCATTTTACAGACAATATTATATATATATATATATATATATATATATATATATATATATATATATATATATATATATATATATATATATATATATATATATATATACACAATTAAACAATCTAGATAGCCAAGATAGATATTGATATATATATAGTTTTGTTCATTAAGCTTTAAGTATATCATTTTAAGCAAATTTGGCACATTTTAAGTAGCGAAATAAATATATGTGTATATAAGTAAATTAGTTAAGGACTTCAGAAATTCTAGACTTTCTTACCTTCTATAGTAAAATGTATTCTTATTTTCCATGCGTTAAACATTCTTTATTTGGAATTAATTCTGTTTTTTTACGTTTCACTGTAACTACTTGAAAATGACGTATCTTTGAACTGTACTAAAAAAAACTTTTCCATCATGGATTTACCTTAATCGTTTTTCAGTGGAATTAAAAATACCGTCCATGACTGTAAAACAAAGAAAGAATAATCTCCCCAATTCGATTTGATAATAAGATTAAAGAAGTGGTACAAAAGAACAAAATGTGGATTAGTTGCAAGAGAATTATTACCCTGGATACTTCTGAAGAATACAGTATGTAATTGAAAGCAATTTAGAAAAGCCAACTAAACTCATTTTAGGCACTTTTACTTTAACTTGGACGTCATAAAAGCGGCCATTTTTCTTCCGGAAGGCGTTTTGCTATAGAGAGGAGGGATTACTAGTAAACGATCAACAAAATCCACGACTTTTTGAAAATTTTTCTTTTCGCAATGCTGTTGAAAATTCTGAATGAGGTATTCTTTCTTTTTCTTCTAAAAACAGACGATCTATTATCGGTATTGAACAAAGACGTTCTAATCGATTTCAAAAATGGTCGTTTGAAAAAGATTTTTTTTTTAGTTCTGTGGAATGGCAACGGTTAAAAAAACGAAAACCTATTATCGTGTAACCCGAGGAAGTTCGGGAATGAAAACAACTTAAAATTCTTTTCGTCTTAGGAAGTTTAATAAAGAGATTATAGGAGTTGAAACGTAGCAGACAATTAAACATGTTTAAATACAATTTAATTGAAATTAAGAACGTAATTAAAAATTTATTTCACGTAAAAAGAAACTAATTTCATTAATGCATTGTTTTCAACTACGCATCAGAAGAAATCGTTCCGAGTTTAATTTTTATCCAAAAAGTTTAAATAAGAATAGAAATTCTCTTTAAAAAGAAAAAAATGCTTCCGCTCAAAAAGAAAATTGCTTAAAGATGAAAACTGTCTTATTCTTTTCATTCTGAGCTGTCGAAAAGAAGTAAAAATAAAATTTGATATTAGATTTGGTACATCTTGTCAACTACAAAATCAAACATCTAAAAATTATTAATTTCCTTGCAAATTTAAGTGTATCGAAGTATTAAATATCTTAATTGGAAACGTCAAAGTTATTTAACTTATAAGATAATAAATATTTATAATATATTTTAGTTGCCATTTGGATTTGTTGTTTATTAAATATACAAACAGACGATACATTAAAGTAATTTATGAATAATCAAAAGAAAAAGAAAAATAAAGAAAATTCACAAAATAGACATAAAAAGAGCTTATTTTGCAAGACTACTTTAACCTGTTTAACATAAATAACTTGGTTGTTTCTCATCCTATTAAGAAATATAAACTAACGTTTTTATCGAAAAAAAAAAACTCTCGTTAAAGTTAGCAGGAAAATAAAAATTTATTAAAGTGTAAGGTGCGCTAAATAGATAATTAAATAAAGAAGCGTTGTACTTTGTATAACTTTTGAGCCAATGGATTGAATTTTCCTAATACTTCAAACTTAGAACATGTTTTTCAGACAAAAATCAGACAATTAAACGTATTTTCAATTTCTGTCAACGGATTTCCAGTTTAAAGTTTTAAAATATTTGCATATTTTGTAAAATCTCTGAAATTAATTACGCGAATAGAGAAAAAAAATTGTTCACATTATGAAACTTGCTTATCTAAAACTCGCATGCTATCTCAATTTTTTTGAGTAGCATAATTATTCTACGCAAAGGAAATTAATGAATATTCATCTTAATTTATAGTTTATCATGACTGAATAATAATCAAAAAATGGCGTAGCTGCACGGTGTATAGTTTTTTGCATAATCTTAATTAATGTAATTCAAAATATCAGAATCCTAAATTCGAACGAAACTAGTACAATAGCGGTACAAAATAAAAGAAAATTTTTTTAAAGAAAATATTGCTTGGAAATTATTTTTGAAATTACAGTTAAATTTTTAATTAAGAATTAAGTTAAAATGATGTAATATATTTTCATATTTTATAACTCATAAAGTTGAGTTAGCATTAAAATCTCATTAAACTAAATAACAAAAAATAATAAATGATCAGAAAACATTTTTTTGTTGTTGCATTTAATTATTTTTGGAGGATCAAGTTTTAAACTTACGGAAAAAACTTCATAAAAGGTTTATTTTAGAGTCAACAACTTTGCAAACAACTTAGTTTAGAATACTTTGCAAAACTTAACTAAGCATTATAACAGTTAAAATCTCATGTTAGAACACCACTTTCAATCACTTGATCCGTTCGTGTTGAACCGGAAATGTTAAAAAATATTCTGTTAGGCCTAACACAAATCGCGCATTTATTTTATATGACTTTTCATGTAGCTCTATATAAACAACTATAGTTGACTATTTTATGAATAAATATAACTCTGCATGAGCTATAAATTCACTGCAATACAATAACATTAATTAAAATGCCTGCACTTTTAATTCATGGATGAAAAAAAAAGAATTCTAAAAATAGCAGACAATAAAACAAAATTTTGAAGCACTGTAATATTAAATTCAAATAAAAAAGAAATTTTAATTCAGAAAAATATCGAAACTATTTTTTTTCTTATATATGCAGTGAGAAGCAATCATTCTAAATCTAATTTTGATCAACTTTTCTTTTTGTGGTGACAAGAATAGTTTTGAAAAGAAAGCAAATGTTGCCACTGCACGAAACAGAAAAAAAAAATTAAAGATAATCGGAAATTTGAATTCTTATATTTTTTTGTGTTTCAGAATAACCCTTACTTTTAGTAATTGGATTCAATGCTGGCACATTCTTCAAATGGTAGCTGCTTATTTTTAATTTATTTTTCTTTCTTTGTAATGGAACAATAGGGTGTGGTTAAAAACGAAGACTTAAATAAATGATGTTAGTGGGGGATCTGGCAAGACCTCTGTACTATCATTTTTAGAACAAACATTCTTCAAATGACATTAACAATAAATTTGCTCAACTTGTTATGAGTTGTGAGCTTAATAACAATAATTATGGCAATAAATTGAAATAATTGCCTTTTATAATAAAAATGACGCCAATTATTGCAATGAAAACATTAAAAATAAATAACAAAAAATCTTAAGTATTTTTAGTTTGTAACATTTAATTATTTTGAGAATAAATAAAAACAAAATAATGGCGAAAAGTTATTATATTTTACATTAACTAGCGTTTTAAGAGCACAAATAATATAAACAGAGAAAAATTTGCTCAATACTTCAATTCACAGACTATTAATTTAGGATTTGGAAAGATCCTGAATTAATAGCCTGAGTGTTCAAAAGACTATTTGACTATTAAAGAACTCATTTTTGCTTCTACTTCAAAAAATAAATTTATTAAGGATTCGGCTGTAAATCTGTATAAAATAATTATTTGCGAACTATAATAAAAAAGTATCTGGTAGTAAGTAAGTATCTGATAGAAAAGTATCTGATAGTAAGTAAGTATCTGATAGAAAAGTATCTGATAGTAAGTAAGTATCTGATAGAAAAGTATCTGATAGTAAGTAAGTATCTGACAGAAAAGTATCTGATAGTAAGTAAGTATCTGATAGTAAATAAGTATCTGATAGTAAATAAGTATCTGATAGTAAGTAAGTATCTGATAGTAAGTAAGTATCTGATAGTAAGTAAGTATCTGATAGTAAGTAAGTATCTGATAGTAAGTAAGTATCTGATTGAAAAGTATCTGATAGAAAAGTATCTGATAGTAAGTAAGTATCTGATAGTAAGTATCTGATAGTAAGTATCTGATAGTAAGTATCTGATAGTAAGTAAGTATCTGATAGTAAGTAAGTATCTGATTGAAAAGTATCTGACTATGAATAGTTATCTGATAACTTTTTAAAAGATTATTTAAGTTAGATATTTATTTATTAAATGTTTTTTACAGAGTTTTATTTGGGGAACCTGATATAATTCATCGAAAAACAACTAATTAAGAAGTCATTTTTGTTTCTACTCCAAAAAAATAATAATTGAAAGGTTTCGGGTATGGATCTACAGAAAATAAACATTTGAGAACACATGCATGATAACACTTCAAAGGTCTGATTATTTAAAGTGTTATCGTGTCTGACTGTTTAAGGTTTTCAGCGTTATTTTATTCCTAAGTTATATTTGATTTTAATCATCTTGGATTTTAAGTGTAATCCTTGATTTGAGTTTTCTTTATATTTTTTTAATAAACCTTTAATGATATAACATTATTTAAAGACACAATATTTTTTAAAAAAAGAGAGAAAATAAAGATGCCGCTTTATTAGATTGGTAGAGATAGAGCTAGAGAGAGAGAGAGGAGATAGACAGAGTAAAGATAAAGAGAGTAAAGATTCTTAAAGCAACAAAGTTATGCGATTTTTGGTTTTGAGTAAGTAATTTAAAAACAACTATTTAAAAACTATGTTGTGATAACATTTGACAATATTTTAAAAAAAATTTAAGAAGTCTAATTTGATTCTAATCCAAAGAACTATTTAAGGACTCGGCTATTTCGTTCCTAAATATTATTTAAACGACTGGATATGATTCTTCCAAAAAACACTTTAAGAACTCCGTGGTGATAATATCTCCAAGAAGTATTTAATTACACCGCGATTCTATTTTAAAAGACAACTTCACGATTCGGGAACGATTCTGTTAAAAATAACTACTTGATAACTCAATAATTAATCGAGTAATTTTACATAAAACAGAATTATTTGAACCACGATGGCTGAGGGGATAGAGCATTTGCCTTCCAGTGAGGCGAACCGGGATCGATTCCCAGTCGATACGAATTCCGCATCAGACTTGCATCGACCACAATGCTGGCATAAAATATCGTAGACTGATCATGGGTTAGAGTCCCCTTGCTGTCAGACTAACAGTGGGAGGTTTTCGTGGTGTTCCTCTCCACGAAGGCAAATTTCTCCCAACATTCTATCCAGGAGTCCCCTTGTCTTCTGGATTGGGTTTAAAATTACAAGGCTACGGAGTTGAACATTAGCAATTGTACACCCATAAAATTGGGTCAGCTGTTCAACGATGGTTATAAAAAATAAAAATAAAAAAAAAATAAAATAAAAAAACACAGATCTATTTAAAGAATAGGATGTGATTCAACTACGAAAATTCGGTATCCAATTTCGGTATGATTTCACACCAAGAATTCTAAAAAAAAAAATGGTGGGAAATAAATCAATCAATAAATGATTCGGTCAAAAAATAAATAAAGTAAAAATTAAAAATTGGTAATATTTATTAATAAATACGACAAAAGTTAATGAATCCTGCAACTGTTTTAAGTGAGTAGTAAGAACCAAATGAGAAAATAAATGAAAATAACCATGAACGAAAATAATGTACAACTGACTTTATTTGCTTTTCATCTTAAGTTGAAAGGCAGCAGATGATTGGTGAATAAAATAAACATTACGGCCCTTTTCTCTAAAGTAACCAGAACTAAACGCTGGCTGTCATTTAGCGCCCCTGTCTTCTTGTCTTGTTATTGATCTCTTCGCCAAGGGGTATCGAGAACTGTTTGTGTAACTTTGATTGCAAAGAATTGGCACCTTATATTTATCACGATCTAATGGGACAGATGAAAAGAAAAGAAAATCTGAAGTGAAACAAGTCTCTTGGTGTCGTGAAATGCCGCCAAGTTAGAAACAAAAGTCTTTCACTCCTTCAAAAGATCAATAGAAAGTGGAAAATAGTTTTAATTAAGTGCTTCATATTCAGTATTATTTCAATGCATTTAGTTTCATCAGAGGAAATATTTTAATCGTTCAAAGCAGGAAGGTAAAATTGTAATAAATCTATTGAATGAATAAAAAAAAACTCGTGTCAAATTCATATCCTTACAGCTTGTCAAATTTAAACACTGTAGTTGCATTTCTGTGGGCTGTGAAACAGCCTCCATAGTATTTTTTACTATGTGCTTGACAATTTATAATTATTGAACAAATTATTAAAAGTCGCAATATTTTTATTCTATTCTAATCCCCCTATATTTTTTAACATCCCTTCACAATTTCAAGTTTCTAAGTCTAGTAGTTATTGCACAGCGAAACAAAATGTAACGTAAAATTGAAAACAGAAGCGCACTTATAATTTTTTAAAATAGAAAGAAAAATCATGGATATAGGATTAAATTATAAAAAACTGTTTCAATGCTATAAAAAAACAGCATTTTCAGTGACAAGCCTTTGCATTCAGATTTGCTATCCTCTCACCTGAATTAGGGAAGATCCACGTATTTGAATAAATGCAACAAAAAATATGTTCCCCACTGTTATCGACATCCACAATATATCAATCGTTGTCGATAAATATAATTATTGAATACAATATTGTCTTTAATATTGATCAATTTCCTTTAGAAAAAGGAAACTTACGTTAATTAAAAGAAAATCATGTAAGTTCGTTTAGAAATACACCGTAAAATATAGATATTTTCTGACATTAAACAAATATTAATTGAATTATGATCATGAAATAAAATTTCTCATAATGTCCAATACTATTAGATATTAATTAATTCAACACAAATTTTGAAATAAACACAATTATTTATATATTTTTTTTTAAAAATCTTCAGCAAATCTCATGTATAAAAAGGAAAAAGGCTAAAGACGTTTTATTTTATTTTAGTGAAAGTGCTGTCTTTTTTCATAAACAAGGTCGTTTTTAAATTCAACGTAAAGTCAAACATTATTCCAACAGCAGCTAGGGTCCCAGATTTTATACGGTGCATTGCATTTGATATTGCTGAAATCAATAAACAAGTTGAATTAACTTTATAAAATCAAATAAAATAAAAAGCCGTTTGAATGAAATGTTATGAAAGGGTAAAAGAAAAGAAAAAATGCTTGTTGAAAAAAATATATCGAATAAAGATAAAAAATTTAATCAAGATTCAGTTGTAGCATTCAGCTGCAAACGATATAAAACTAGGAAATAATATTTTATTGCGCATTTTTTTTCGCCAAATAATAAGCTTTGAAATTCAAAAGCAAAAATAATAAAAAAAAAATCCCTCTTTCACAAACAAAAGGGGAAGGAAAAGATTGGAAGGGAATTTCGATCAATATATTGAATCCGACTAATAAGATAAAGCAGAGAAAAATCTTCGAGCGTATAATTGATTGAACATCTTTAACAGCATGTCTGAAAAATTGGGGAATTAATAATCAGATATTCGAGCAAATATCTCACTTAAAAGATGAAGTAGGGCTTAATTTTGTTAGTGTGTCTAATGGTATATGAAAAAGAATAATGCTAAGGAAAATGTTAGGAAAGATTGAAAAGAATTTCTGACCTTATACTGTGTGTAAAAGTCTTATTTCAAAGTATTTTTTGTGAAGTTTCAATAAGTTAAAATTATATTTCGAATAAATTTATTAAAAGTAGCTAAATTAGCTTGCTTCGATATAACAGATTTTATATTAAAATACACTTTATTAAATTTGTGATGTGTTGGAATTTACAAGTTATTTAAGTTTTAAGGAGCAATGGCTAAAGAGAAAAATATTTTGTTTATGGAAATTAGCCTCAATACTTTGTTTACGCCGTAGGCTAATAAGAAAAATTGGTTCTTTGCAAATATCACTGGCTTTTTTCAAATGTCAATGGCTCTTTGCAAATGTCACTGGCTCTTTGCAAATGTCACTGGTCCTTTGCAAATGTCACCGGTTCTTAACAAATGTCACTGACCCTTGCCAATGTCACTGATTCTTTGCAAATATCACTAATATTCCACAAAATATCAGGCTAATTAGAAAAGTCTCCAGAACTTTCGAATCTGACTAATGACAAGGCTTATAACAATCAGCTTATATGCCATTAGGCAAATAAAGAAATGTGTGAAGAATTGCCCAAACTGAATTTACTTAGGTAAATTGCTAACAATTTTAGTTAAACCTTACTTTTCACAAATCTGGGCTTATTACAAACTGCCTGAAATGAAACAATGAAGCTAATTGATCAATTAATTTCAAATTAGCTTAAGAGGTACGTAGGCTCATTGAAATATGTTTAAAAAGTGTCAGCCTGATCAATATTCGATTGGTGCAATGCAATATAATAGCGGCTGTTATTTTTATATATTATATTACACTGTTATGCCGGTATATTATACTATTTGAAGTCTGAGACAAAGCAAATACAAGTAGTCTATCAGTTTATAATGAATATCTAGGAAAACAAACATTGTGTTCGTAAATGTTGAAAATTGAACATCGCGAAGAGTTAGTTGAAAAGTTTTTTAAATAAATAAAAGGAGCACACATTACATTTTTAGTTAGTTTTATTTAAGATATTTAGAGTTGCAACGTGGTTTATTTCCTTAAAAACAAATCGGTCAATGCAAATATAGCGCCTAGAAGACGTTCCATACTTCAGTTTCTCAGATCTTAAAAAATCCAGATTTCAGTGAGGACATTTTCTCATAATTTTAGAAATGTTTAGAAGTTAAAGTGATTTATATTATAATCAGAGATTTTCGAACTTGTTTGAAATTGAAATGAAATTATTTAAACCATGTAGGAGGATAGTATAAAAGTAAGTTACTCTTGGCGATGAAGACTGAAAATGCAAACCAACTTTAGGTCAAAGCCAAATTATTCAGATAATAGCATTCAATTAGTGTATCTAACCATTTATAATATCGCATCAGCTGGAGGCTTACTACAAATTAGATGTGCGTGTAACAACTAGATTTCTATGGGCTAAACGCCTAAATTAAACTGACATTTACCGTTATATCACTATTATGTACGGAGAACATGCAATGTCATGACACGCAATTGAGAAGTGGTGCAAGCAATTTAAAAATGGACCCACAGATCTCACCGATAAATATCTTATAGGGAGACCATCAAGTTCCACGAATACAGTTCATGTTGAAAACTTGTTTAAAATCAAAGAAATTCCTAGTATACTAGATATTTTCTAGGGAAGCGTAAGCACCATTATTTACAACCATACAGTATTTCGTTAACTGTGTACGAAACGTTTAGCATTTCCGCAAAGGTATTTTGCAATGAGTGACAATAATCATAGCGATGAATCTTGGTTTCATCATTTCACACCCGAAACGATGATCAAGGAATGGGATCATCAATTTACTAGCAAGGCGAAAGCAACTGTCTGCAAACGAAGAGATAGCAATGACTGTTTTTTTTCTTTCACTGTGAAAGTGTTTACATTAAATTCATGAAAAGAGGAACGACAATTAACTCAAACTTGAATTGCCAAAGTTTAAAAATTTTTGTTTCCGACGACGGGGAAGATAGTGCGAGCAAGTCATTCGGATGTGTGATACTGTCACATCCCATACTGAGTAGAAAACCAGGAATTAGCTTGAGAAATTCAAATGGGAAGTATTGCCGCATCCACCTTACAACTTTGATTTATCACCATATAATTATTATTTGTTTGATAAAAAAAGCAAGGAATACTATTAGGAAGTGATAAGGCTGTTAAAAGTGCAATTTTTTACTGAATTGAAAATACTGGAGGGAATTCGGTATAAAAAGATTAATCATGCGTTGCAATAAATTCTTTCAATTTTCAGGTAAGTATATAAATAAAATTAATGAAAGTTGTATTTTTCTTTAAATATGTGATAGATGAATGTCTTTTTTTTTCCCTTTAAGATTAACTTGCTTTTTGATTCGCCATCTTATATATTAATCCCCATTGCTAATATAAATTGCATGATAGTGTCAATGATAGATGGATGATGGGTTTGTGTTCCATCATTGCAAGGCAAGCTCTGTAACGAATAATTTGAGTTAGTCTAGATATAACAGATAACATTCTCGTTTCCTGAGTCAGGATCAAAATTAAAGGTTGAACATGAAAGCTTTTGCATGATATTAATCAAAAAATTCAATGACTGAAGAATTAGCAATTCATGATTTAAACAAGATCTCGATTTTACGAATTATAGAAAGGATTTTACGAATTATAGAAAGATTTTTTATAGTTGCAATATGCAAAATAAAAACCGAGATTTAACGTATTCAGTAACTAAATTTATTAGCAGGGTGTAATGTTTCAAACATGATTTTAATTTTACAAATTACAAAAACTTTTTTATAAGTTGCATTATGCAAAATGAAAATCGTGAATTAGCATTTTCAGTATCTGAAAGATTAAGGGGTGTCATGTTTTAAAAAAGATCTCCCTATACGATTTACAGAAATTTTTTTTTTATAAAAGTTGCAATATGTAAAATTGAAATGAAAAATTGAAATGAAAAATTGAAATGAAAAATTGGAGTCTAATCCTCAAGGTGTTAATGTAATTAAAAGATAATAATCAATTTCAATCATTTTTTCTCTTAAGTTTTACTTTAAAAATTTGTGACACCTGACGTTTTATAATTCTAATAAAGCAAATACCCAATGAAAATTATTACACATAGACTCATAATTGCATTTAAAAGAGCTCAATCTATGTTTCAATCTTTATAAAAGCAAACAGTTTTCTTAAAATCCAAGCTTGACATATTTTTATTTTATTAGAGAATATTTCGTTTTAAAAATTTACGCATCTAATATGTCTTTAAGTATTTGCAACCCCTTTTTCCACCATTAAATTAAAAATACTCTCAGGATTTCAAAATTGATAAAGACTAGCTCATTCATCATTTTTAAATGAGATAAAAAAAAGATCGCCATAATGCGACAATGATTTGCTCGATAACTACAAAAAAAAGAAGAAGAAAGATACCAAAGCGATAAATGAAAGCGTCATATAATTATGCATGCAAAGTCAGTTATTTTATCAATTTCTCTAGAGCAAATAAATGTCACATAGCTCTTATCTACAGTTCTAACATTTTTCCGATAATTAAGTTTAGGTTGCTAATAAATAATTAAAAAATAACGCTAGCTTAAACAAAATAGGCGATAAAAATGCAGAATAAATAATAAAGTTTTATTATAACACACAATTTTTTTCCAGCTGCATAACAAATGCATATAAACGAAACTAATTAAATTTGTCCTTTAAAATGTTATTGTTTTTATCGCTTTCAATCATATTAGCCCATTTATAGCTTTGCGTAAACGCAACACTTTGTAGTTACATAAAATGTTTGGGAATTTACGATGATATAAGTGTTTGTTACCACTTTAGATAGAAAAAAAGTTTTGCAGTTGCATAATTTCCGAGAAAAATAAATATTTAAAATATTAATGCAGTTTTACCAAAAACGAATGCCTTATTTTATACAGAAAAACTACATATATTGTTGTTGTAGTTCATTTACGTCGCACTAGAGTGGGCTATTGGTGTAGGTCTGGGAAATGACCTTGAGGATGATCCGAAGACATGCCATCACAATTTTGATCCTCTGCAGAGGGAATTGCACCCCCTCTTCGGTAACCCGAAGACCTGCAAGCGAAGTCGAACATTTTATGGTTGAACAGTTTAACGAGGACCAATACCGCACACCCACGGTCCCTACGCAGACTGATCCAAGTAGTCCCCCACTCGCACACTGACCTCAGCCAGTGATGCTTGACTTCGATGATCTGCTGTGAACCGTGTCTTAACGATCAGTCCACTGGGAGACAAAACTACAAATATAAAAAAAAGAGTTTTTAAGGATCTTTTTTTAATGTCAATAGTGAACAATTCAGAGACACTGACGCGTCCGCACTTTAGGTGCGCATGTGCACTTCACTTTAAAACTTACTCACAGGAGCGTTCTTCCAACGTAAAACTGTGAAATCTCTCTACAGATTGAAATACCCGTCTTTATCTTTTTGAACAAAAAAATGCGGCAAATATGGAATCTAATGTCTTGAAGAAAAAAAAACTGAATTCCATACAAAATAGGCTAGTTTCTTAAGATCTACCATCATAAGTTTGATAATTTCAGAAGAAATAGGTTAGTTTCATATGATCATGTAAAACTCTTTCAGTAATTTTACATGATCAACTTAAGAGTTATACTATGCTCAGCTGGCTTGAAAGTAACACGCCACGTTCTGCGCCTTTCAACATATTGATTCGTATATTAATTTAATTCCACACAGCGCTGGTAAAAATTAATTTAAGTAGTATCCGTAAAAGGTTTGGACATTGTTTAGTTTCTCAAGGAAGAAATTATGTTTCTATACATTATTCTTTTGTCTTCGGAGTCAGTTGAGATTGCGGTGCAGAACATTAAAACTAAGTATTAAGGAAGAGTAGAGATTTTTATTAATATTTTGCAAGAAAAGATTAGAAGATTGTATTATTCACATGACCGAAAATAATAAACTGTTTATGTCATCGAAAAAAATGAAACATCTAAAGTTGCCCTACTGCAATTGCTTGAACAATTATTGGACTTGTCCAAAACACCTTGGACTGGTCTAAAAAAGATTTCGCAGACGACAAATTTGTTTGATTAATTTTGAAAAGACACAGAAAATAATTTTTATTTTTAAAAAAATGATTAGCGTCTTTTTCTTTTTAGATAAAACGAAAAAAAAAATTTAAGGATGAAAGTCTTTCATAAAAGCATTAAATTTGAAAAAGAAGTTGTCTATAGTTTCCTTTTGAATCTTAACTCTCCAACGTTAAAATATAGTTTAATTTAATATATGCATTTATCTAAGTATTGCACATCAAGAAGAAGACCACATATACCCACACATGTGACCTACCTATGGCGTCAGCTGCAGCTGATCGTTAGTAAGTAAAAATGCTCGTTAAAGTTGAGCTAAGCTTCTTCACATAAGTTAAATTGTTCATTAAATTGAAGTTAATTAAATACAGGGCCGTATCGCACATTGAACTTGTTGAATTATAATTCTTTCTCGTTTACGTCTTTTACTTAATTTAAGTTTATTATTTCTATTATTCTATTATTATAACCGTGATATATTTTTATTTTGTGTACCTGGGAACTTCGATGCACAATTAGTTTGTTTATGTTCTTCATGGCTTCGTGCCTGTCTTTGTGTTGAGTTAGAAATATAAAGTGAAAGAATTGAAATCTTTGTGAAAGAATATAGTATGAGTCACTCAAGAGAACTGATACTAGACATGCTTGACTTACTAAAAATAGAATGGAAAGAACAGTTTCAAACTTAAGCAAAAGCCACGTTTCAACAACCAATCAGGATCGAGATACCCACACTACGTCACTTGCAGGTACCAACTTAGTTATTGTCATGCCACCAATTATAAAGTTAAAAAGTCTCGCTTAACAATCGTATAATGGCAATAGCGTAAGAAAGTCCCAATCACAGAAGTAAAAGTTCAAATTTAGAAAACGATTCTGCAAATGCATTATTTATAAAATCGTTTGCTTAAATAATTGAACTTTTCTTCACATTGAAATTTTTTAAAACAAATTGATGTTTTAGTTAAATACTATTTAAAAACTGTAACAAATATTCCACACTACAAATTATAACGTAAAAATTGTCCCACTATAGGCTGTTTTAGTCAAACACATTAAGTTTAAAATTCGAAGTTATCAGTTGAAATATCGTTTGCTTAAAAAAAAGTTTGAGAATAGGGACAAATCAGGACAGGTTTTAGAGTATTTAAAAGTTAAAGCATAGAGAGTGAGTGAGAGAGAGAAAAAAAAAATATTTAAAACAGAGTTTCTGTATATTTTAACATAAGGAGAAACAACCTTTAAAATTGATTTAAAAACAATTATTTCCAAGAAATCTTTACCTCTTTCTTGACATTATAATCAAATTTCTCAGGTGACAGAAAAATACATTGAAAATTAAAATCAATGTTTTGGCCAACATTTAAAATTTAATGCGAGTGAAACGACATTCAGAAAACGTATATTTGAAGTGAATACAATTTCGACATACCTAATTTTTCATTCCAAACAGTAAATATTCAGAAAGATCTAAATATTTTAAAAGTAATCGTATAATTTCTGAGAAATGCAAAGACTTAATCCTTACGAAATTCCTATTTGGAGAAAACAAGACTATCTTTTGTCTAGACAAGAAGTTTTCTTTAATATTGAATCTATATGCGCAAACTGAATTTTTTTAAACAATGTTAAGTCAGTCTCAAATTTAAAGATAATTGATATATTAAGAATGTAAATAATCTTTTGGCTTCAATACTTACAATGCATTGACGCATTTTAAATATACATTTCAAATTATTCAACTGGAAATAATTTAAATCTTCGTAAGTTTTCAAGATTAAATTAGTTATGGTTAAATTATAATAGAAATGATGTAATTTACATACCCAACATAAGATTCTTACATAAAATTTTGATTACTCACCTGAAAAAGGAAAAAAAAATCTTATTAAGACATATTCCAATAAGGCAATGCAACACAATGTATTAAATAAACAGTTTCATTAAATAAACATGGGCAAAAGTTTAAAAGGAGTATATTTTGAGTAATGTTTAAGTTTGCAAAAGAAAACTTAGAAATTTTTTTTCTTCATATTATCTTAAAATATTGAAGTTAAAATTATAAGCAAGGAACACAGTGACAAATTCGATGTAACATATGGAATGAGTGCGAATTTTGAATTTAAATATATTGTACAACCAAAATAATATTTTAATGAAGTGTTTATTATTAATATTTTTTCATCCCCCTCGCTGCAGGTCTATTGAAACAAGGGATTTAAAAAAGTAAGCATTCGTCCTCATATATTTGAATCTAACTCAAAAGACAAGGGAGATTTCAGTTGAAAAATTGAGAACAAAACCTATCTTCGTAAAACTACTTCTATGTTATTGTCTCCGAGTTAGCATTATGAGAAGAACCAGTAAACCTCTTACGGTTAGCCCGAAGGCTGCGAAACTAATACATGATCCAACTTCCACTGATTTCCGACATAAAAATTGTTTCAAATAAGATTGAATGTAGATTTTTTTAAAACACAAAAACTAGAGTCAACTATATTGTCTAAAAATTACACCTGCATTGTATTACTCTTAGATTACCTATATTGTTTAAAAATTACGCTTATGTTAAATTTACTGCATATTTTCTTACTTATTTCAACATAAAATCTCGGTTTCTAATTTATTAAATCCCCTTATTTCATAAATACGGTTTTTAAAAGTAGCTAAAAAAATTAAATTCACACACTCGAAATGTTTTATTCTAAACCGGAGAGAAAAAAAAATTATATTTAAGACACCTTTATACTTTACTTCATATCTTATTTCAAAGGCATTGCATTTCGCTCTACGTAAAAATAATTCAAATTCGGCTCAAAAATGATCAAGCTATTTGCAAATTGTGAACATTCAATAAATATAACCTTACTTTAATAATCAACCAATACTTTAAAATACAAAATAATTCCAAACAGCAGCATAAATACATGTCATAAAAGTAACCTTTAGAGATTTACCAACAAAAAAAAAAAAAAAAACCTTTGGCATACCATAAATTCAAGTAAATACCCCGACTAATCTTGGCAGACGTTTGTATGGCTGTAAATCTTTCTCGATTCATTTCCCGCCAAAATAAACGCTAAGTGTGTGTTGGCGATGTTCACAATACGTAAGATGAAGTACATCTATACATAAATGTTACAGTATTGTTATCACGCTGAAACAACAGATGATACCGATTAGAAGCACTAAACCTTATGTTTGTTGACAAATAGTGTGTCCCTTCGCTTTCTATATGTATGGCCTCGGGAGTCATTTTTTGTGATATTATTGGAATCGTTTGTCTCGACTTGATTGGGTGTTTTGTTATAGTATTCTTTTTCTTCATTTTTTTGGCGTATTAGTAGCTAACTTACGATGAATATTATTTGCATTATGCAATCTCTGTATGTTTTTGCTTTTATGGTATAAAATTTTTCGTTGATTCCTTTTTGTGTTAAAAAGTAACTCAATAATTATCCTCTTAACGAAATTTTATTTTTTATTTATAGTAAATATAATAAAAAATACCTGACTCGCATGCTTTTTATTATTAATAATTTTCATTTTAAAGCAGTAATCATGACATTTACTTAAAATAAACTGTTACGACGAGTCAACTTTGATTCTAAACGACAAAATCATTAATTTTTCAATATGAAGTCAAATATTAAAACATGTTCCAAATTTTCATTTAAAAAAATCAGATTTTCTTAAAACCTAAATATATATATATATATATTAAATGAAATTTTAAATCAATTAAAAAAATATTTGAAAAACTTTTATATTATTGTTTAAACTAGTACTATAAAAAAACTGACAAAAAAATTTATATGGTATTGGACGCGTCAAGAGTTAAGCCTATCAAGCTTAGAGTGCAAAAAAAGACAAAATATTGAAAATTCCAAATATTTATGGGGAAGAATATATATATATTTACTCGTTCAAAATTATCGGTTTCGATTCCCAGAATGGCTTTCGTACCCTATGTTAAAACAATATCATTTGACAATGTTATTTCACAGATTTAAATAACTTTAATTTAATAATTAAAAGAAACGAATAATAACACACAAATGTACGTGTTTGCAAAACAAATTTAACTTTCACACACAAATATACGTTGAACAAAATAGTTTAAAACTATTTTCAAAAACTTTTTACACATTTTATAAAAATTAACACTAGTTAGCGAAACTGAGAAACTATAGACGAGAAAAAAAGTAACATATCAAGCTTTAAAGGTGCAAGATCTTTAAAATTATTTACAATTTTAAAAGTTGTTGCTAGCGTTGATTGCTTAACAAACAAGAAACGTTAAATAAAAGTACCTCAATTATTATTATTATTATTTTTTTTGAGTTACATAACCCTTTCGTTACGGCAGGCTTCTCCACTGAACGGTGCACCACGCCTCGAACCTTGCACATTGCATGCCGGTAAGCTGATGCTTGGATTTTCTTATTTAAGTGTAACATTACATTGTGCAAGCGTTATAGATAAAATTGCAATTTAAGAAAATTCAGAAAATTCTTAGTACTTTAATTCAATATGATAAATTTTAAAAGAAGGCAGGCAAACTTCTGCCTTGTGTGTACGCCTAAGAACGGTGCTCGTACACACAGGACATCGTGTGTGTGCCGGCTAAATACGATGTTCGCTTACACAAGGCATAGCGTGTGTGCCGGCTAAATACGATAATCGTACACACATGGCATCGCGCAGATGGCAGCTACCCTCGGTCCCTACGCAAACTGATCCAAGTGGTCACCCACCCGCACACTGACCGCAGCAAGTGATGCTTGATTTTGGTGATCTGCTGGGAACGCGTAGATACAGGCTAAATACGATGTTCGTACACACAAGGCATAGCGTATGTGCCCGCTAAATACGATAATCGTACACACATGGCATCGCGCAGATGGCGGCTAAATACGGAGCTCGTAACGAAAAAGTTAAAGTGTCATACCTCGGCAAGAATAGCGTCATTACTCAAATATGCACAAAATTTGAGTTTTAATTTATAAAGCGTAGATTTAAAGGTGCCGAAAGTGCATGAAATAAATAACTCACTTCACGTGTACTAAAGGTAAATGTCAAATTAAGTCGTGTTATTTCTAAACCATATCAACTTTGATTTCACAAAGTGTTTTTGCTGTACAAAATGAATTGCTTTTTTAAAAATTTAGACTCTATTCTTGGCAGTGAGGGCGTTAAGTTATTATAGAAATTTCAACTCTAATTGCAATTCATTTCAAGCTTGGTGAATTCATTTCAGACATTTTAATTGTTAATTAGTGTGGCATTGTTTGTCTAAGTCGTGTGATTTAGTTATCAAATAGTTTACGCTTGGTGTGTTGGTTTTAAATGAAACTTAAAATAATAATTATAAATAGGTATCTTACTTTGGATTTAAATAAATGATTTTTAGAAAGAAATTTGACGTTGAATAATTTTTAAAATTTGTTTCAGTATTTTGAACATAAGTAAATATATATTTTTGAACCATGTGTTGTGCAAACTTTATTCTAAAATTGATGGGGATTTTTTTTTCACTTTATGTTTAGAACATTTTAGAATTTATTGGTTGAATATGTGCTTCTATAAGTGAATATTTAAAGAATTGAATCAATAGAAATGAAACTAATATTTCAATATTAACTGTTTATAAATTTAAAGTACAATTTAAAGGTTAGAAAACATTAAATTTAAGTAAAGAAATTCCAAGTAAAAAGCTGAAAATAATATTGAAAATCCAATTCTAAAATTACTACTCTTACGGGAAAAATTTATTCTTAAAAACTCTTTGTTACCAAAAGATTGAAGAACATAATATAATTTAAAATAAACATTTTTTTTACTTACAAGTTACCGTCTGTTGCTTTTAATAAACCAAACGCAATTCCAACAGTATTAAAAAGACTTTACACAATAACAAAATGTTTAAATATATATAATAGATTTATATTTCCAACTATACTGGTAACAAAAGTTGCCACGCCTTCTTTCAGAAACAATAGCTAAAATCTTGATTAAATAAAATTTCAAAATAACATTCGAAAACAATTCAGCCAAAAATATATAATGTTAGTATAATCCAATTAGGGTGCTTCAACGATAGCCTCTATAACTAGATAGAAAACTGGTAAAAACTCTAATAGTTATTTTGTTTTCCATTTAGAATTTTTTTTTTAAATGGTGGAAAACGATCACGTATTTTTTGGGATAAACCTTTTAATTCTAATGTTCCTCTGTTATCATTTTATTTCTGTTTCTTTTTTTTTAAAAAGAAAAAACTTTAGGATTTTTAACGTAAATATGTAGTTTATGCAAAAGCAAGAAGATGCACGAAAAAAAAAGAGCATAGTTAACTTGCATTTTTTGTTCGAAGCTGGTACTAAAGTATAGAAATCGCCGCTTTGCTGTTATTAATACACAGAAAACTTCAAACTAAATTATGATAGGATTAATAACAGTTACAAACGTGTTCAATGTAAACAAAGTAAAATTAACCATGAAACATTGTATTCTATAAAATGTAAATATTTTAACTAAGAACTCAATTTCTTTCCATGTTGAATATAATGCATATTTATATCTTTGAAATGCGCCATTAATCCGTTTAAACTAATAGAAGAATAAATATGGAATCTTATAGTGATATAGTTCCGATAAATTATTAATAAAAAATTTTCTTTCATCGGTTTACAATAGAATTTTAGAATAGATTTAAAGGAAAATAAAAAGGAAACAAACAGAAGTAAACAAAAATGTGATCTGGGCTCTAAATTATAGAGTGTCAACTCTTCAACTCTTTTACATTACCAACCGTTACCATTACCAACCGTTACCATTACCAATATGTAGCTTGAACACATGGATGCAACATTTCAAACATAAATATAGTTTTAATCCTTGAATCCTTGGATATCCAAGTCAAAGGTTGAACTAGATCAGTGTTCCACTGTCATTTAATCAATTACCGTTTGCACTATTCCGATTGGACGATTCGTATTCCTATATCAATCGAAACGTATTACTATTGATGGCATCTGTAACTTATTTATCATTGATAGGTTGCCAGAGGAAAGGCAAGAGAAGTGACATATCTGTACATTAATTACATATGTAGTTTCTCGTTCATAGATGGTACTTCAGTATTATGACACGACTTTTGTAAAGTTGTATCTGGCAACAGTAAGTGCAAATAGTTTCAAAATAAAAATGGCTACTGTTGCCGTTCTATAAGAATAATGTGGATGAGAATTGTATTTATTAGAGGCCATCACGTAAAACACAAATATTTAGAAGCCAAAACGTATTTTTTTGTAGGTATAATTTTCGAACTTAGTCAAATATATATTTGTCACTTTCCATTTTAAAATTGTTTGGCAGAACTTTGGCGAGATGATTTTTCACATTTCAAATGGGAGGTGTCGGGAAGCATGGCGCCTTCGGAAAGTCATTTATTTGGCTTTTATCCTCATATATGCGCTACTTTTAGAACCGATGACATAACACTCTATCACATCATCCATAAATCAGAACTTATACTAGAAAGTTAAGGTTGGGAAAAAAAAGGTGTCTCGTTTCAAGGAAAAAAGATGATATGAGTTTTTCTAAAAACCCATTTTTATTATATTATGCCCTTTTCCTTAAAAAAGGTATTTAAACTTTTTCCATGGTTCTTCATCGTTTATTCTGAATCCGTTCTTTGTTATTCAATGGGGCTGAACTAGATTGTATTTGATGAAATAAAAAATTTACGATTAAATTTATTGCAAGAAAGTCTTCGAAAGAAATGTAAAAATAAACAGACTGATTGAAACGTAAAATGACACACAAAACAAGATTTATGATAAAAATTGAAGTTTACTTCATTGGAAATCTGTTTGGGCATTTCAAATAGCTACGTGCATCGTCAGATTTGTAGAAGAAAATTAAAATTTGAAACACATTGAAAACAAATATAGATTTTTATTTTAGAATACGATAATTAATAAATTTAAGCGTAGAATATGAATTTAAAATAATAATATGAAGCATTTATCAAAGGAAAGGGTAAAAATTTGCTATGTAGTCTAAAGAAAAAACAATGTGAATAAAATACAAATGAAAATACATAAATTGACATACTATAGTTTCAGTCTTATAACAAGAACGTCAAATGAAGAAAGAGAAGTTTCAACAATGAAATAACAATGGAAAGATGGGGAACAAGTGTGGAGGTACTTAGGAACCTCAGGGGCCAACAGATTAAATTAAAATAAACCTCCAAATATTGGAAAAATATCCGAAAAGTCATTAATAGAACTATTAGAATTTATCAAAATATATGACTTCCAAACTTAAACAAACATAAACATTTTGGGTGTCATCCTCTACCTTCATTTGACATTTAGGCACTGAGGAGTGTTCTTTTTAATAGAACTAAAACTACAGTATGTCAATTTATGTATTTTCATTTGTGCTTTATTTACGTTGATTTTTGCTTTAATCTGAAGCATTATTTTGCTGAAATATTAGTTCATAAAAGAAAAGTAAGTAATATGCAATGTTAGAATCTAATTCAGGTAGATGCATCTATGCCCCAGACTTGAACAAAAAAAAATATTGAAATACTTTCTTATTAGCAAACATTTATGATGAGAAAAACAAATAGTGTTGGTAAGTAAGCTTGGTGCAGGAATAGAGGAGAAAAATCTGGAGAACGAAGCAGGCAAGAGCACAATATTTGTTTACAAGATAATGGCTAATATTTGTTTGATTTCAAAAATAGAATCTCATGACTAAACGTGGTGTTACAATTTTGGTTTTAGTTAAAGTTAAGTCTTTTAGATTTTTTTTATATATAAAGGTTCAGTGCTGCTCTGATTTAATTTTTTTTTTTGTCAGACTTATTTTATATCCGAGTTTTTATCTATAGTTTAGGTTTGGTGCAGTAAATCCGATTTCGCTGCTGGTTCCATTTTAACTTTAGTTTAATCTCAATTCAAGTGATTATTTTCTCGAAATATTCCTCCAATTTATTTTTTAATTATTAATTGGGGAGAACTCTTCCCTTCAATATTCCATCTGTCAAGAAATATGAATACTATTCTATCAGATATAGTGAAGATTCAAACCCTTTATTTTAGGGATCGTTGACTCAATTTTTAGAACTGTTGGTCAGATTCTATTAATTTTTTTCATGTTTAAATATACCTCATATTATCACCAAGTTGAGATTATGAAATACAATGATTAGAATTAAGGAAATAAAAATCAAGCTGAATCGAACTAATGAATAAAAATCAAACATTACCTTATTTCTTTTCCATTATTAATGTACATTTTAAATATTTTAAATACGTTTATTTTTCGTCATTTAGTTTCCGTAAACTTAAGTTCAATGAATGTTACAAACGTAGAATGTTTGAGTTTGTTAACGTTAATGTAAGGCTGTGTAAGCATGAAGCTAATAATTTCGCGGAATTAGTTTGCATCATTTAGCGTTAAATTACGATGTCTTGTTAAGTAAATTTGACTCTCTCTATATCCTCAATCACTCAAAATATATACTAAAGCTTTTACGTTAGTTTAGAATCAGTATTAATATTTGATTGTACTCTCTCACTCATCGAACCAGCATCAAATGACTTGTTTAAAATTAATTACAATGCTTTTTATTCTAATAATTTGATTTTTTATATATCCAATAAATAAATGTTTCTTACTTCAAAAATTTAATTATTTATTTTTTTAATGTAGAATAATGTTTATTTTTAATGTATAATTGATATATTTCATACAATAGAATTAAAATTATCTTAGTTATGATGAAACATACCTAACTTTTAATAATATAAAATTTTTTAAGGACTAAGAAAATAACTAAGTTCATTTTGCATACACAAATGGAATTTGTTATTTGTTTAAAAAAAATCAGAAAATAATTTTTAGTAAGCCACTTACCTTGCAATGTTTGTTTAAACACGAAAAGTTTTGATTGGATACGATATCGAACTCTCAGCTATTTAGTTAAATTAAAAGCGCTACTATTACTCCTTAGACAGCATCTTATAGATATTTATTTTTTAAAAAAAATAAATGCTGACGTAAAATTAAAGTAATATTCAACAAACTTCAATTTTTATAATAGATGCTATATAAACATGTGAGAATCGTACCCTGACATTTCACTAACTCTACTTCTTAAACTAACAGTAACTAAACTTACTCTACCATTTAAACTTACGCAAAACATTAAGTAGAATATTGGGAAGGCCGATTCATTATCATAAATTAAAAAGTTGAAAATATGCAATATCCACAACAGATACAAAATAAATTTACTTTGTTAATAAAATATTCACGCACTAATCCTTAATACTTTAGGAACTGCAAATAAAATTATTTGTTTCAGTTTTAAAAGAACTAGTCTTTTAAATCCCCTTTTTTGTATCAATATTATTTGGTGCTATTAAAAGTTAGAACTTTTTTAAACTAGAAAAGAAGATTTAATTTAAAATTTACTCGGTTTGAATTACTTTGGGATACCAGGAAAATACAGATTTCAAGTTAACAGTAGATGAGATTTCGAGAACTTGAACCCCAAATATATTACTCAATATTTTTCGAAGTTACTATCTTTTTGTAGCACTATTTCTCTTATAAAATTTTCGTTTTTTTCTCTCCTGCAAACGATCAGGTTAGAAAACACTGTTGCCAGGAGCACTTTTGTAAAGTATCTAGTCCACGACAGCAATTTTGTCTCTCGAGGTATTTCTTACTGGAGAAAGTTACAGCTCTCTGTTGCAATTTTTTTCTTCTCCGGATACATTTTGTTTATTCATGTGGTTACAAGTTGGACGGCGAGAGAGATTCCATTTGCAATATTGGATGACAACTTAAATCAGAAGGGCTCTATTTACATTTGGGACTGGAATGCTTGGAAAGATGGCGTTGCTTTTTTTAATACAACGGTATTTGGCATGTTAGACAAGTGAATATGCAACCCAACAGGCAAAATGTAGCAATTTTTAGAATATTTGAATTATAGAAAAAGGATATGTTTTATTTCATTGGATTCTTTTACATCTGTAAATCAAAAATAAATAGTTATCTTATTACAATTCTTAAATTTTATCACATGTAGCTTAGAACGTTTATTATTATTATTATAAGAGATAATTCGGGCTTGTTTTTAACGACCGAGTGTTCTCAAGTCTAAAAACTTTAAATCAAGGACATTTTGTGTATTTTTTAGATTTAAAGTAGTAAGAATGCAAATGGAAACTTAATTATGAGCAAGAAGACTAAGCTCGAGCTCGTGTCGACGATGGTATCGAGCTTAACGTTTACAATTTCTCTTTAATGATCTGCGTGTGGTGTGAATACCCGTCTAATGAATTTATGCCTGAAAAGAGATCAGATAGTAGAACCGGTAATTTTGTATACGCACGAGGCATTTTCCCAATTTTATAACTGATTTAATCTGTCTACTATTATTAAATTCTAAATATATATCATCACATTGTATCTGATACTGGCAATACATCCTTCAAGCAAAAATATTTTTATTCCTCAGATTTCACAGTTACATATGAAAAGTACGTGTTCACTTGTAAAAACCTTTTATTTATTTTACTTGCTATTTGCACGTAGCATTCGATTATGCCCGTGATCTGATTATCAAATCAAGTTGATGTTTTTCCCAATTATACTGCGATCGTGAGCAAGAAGGCAGTGCATCCGATATTTTGATTTCTCTTTATTTGATTCCTAATACTTATTATGCGGTACTGTAACAAAGTTAATTCAAGAACCTACAAATAGTTTCAGGGGGCATCGACCTTGATCCAATTTTGTGCATTATCTCAAAACTGGTATTTTTGGAGATACTCTATTTTTTTTTTTAGACCGACAGTATAGTCAACTGACATAAGATGATCTGGGTGGGTCGAAGTGCTTTGTCACCGGGATTACTCTGAGAGCATACCATGGTTTTTCTCTCGACGTTATTCAAACGTGGGTTAATGTCAATTATTAGTTCTTTCGAAGGGCAGTTGGTCCCAATGCTTGATGAAGTTTCTTTGTCATACTTGTTGCGCTCAAAATGGAAAATGGTCTTTGGAATTGATCATTGGAATATAAACCCGACTTGGATCTGCAGTTTAAATTCGGTTGTAAATACCTTCTGGTACAAAGACCTTTGTGGTATCTGCGACAGTATTTCGCTCACATTAATGTGCAAGTCGTCCAGGAGTGGACTGATTGTAAAGTCACGGTTCCCGGCAGATCACCGAAGTCAAGCATCAATGGCTGCGGTCAGTGTGCGGGTGGGTAACTACTTGGAACAGTTTGCGTAGGGACCGAGGGTGTTCGATATTGGTCCTCGTTAATCTGTTCTACCGTAAAGTGCTCGACTTCGCGTGCGGGTCCTCGGGCTACCGAAGCAGGGGGTGTCATCCCCTCTGCAGAGGATCAAAATTGTGATGGCATGTCTTCGGATCATCCTCAGAGATGTTTCCCAGACCGTCGCCAATAGCCCATTGTGCAGCTCTAGTGCGACGTAAAATGAACTACAACAACAACAATGCGGAAGTCATCTTAACTATAGCGATGAATATATTATAATCTATGAATACCATAATTTGTGCCCCAAACTATTATTATATCACAGTTTTTGTATCAAACATTGATTATATTATAATTCGGGTTCCAAACTATGATTATATTGTTAATTTTGGTACCAAATTATAATTATTTTATGATTCAGGTTTCAAATTATGAATAAATTATCATGGATTAATTATCATTAATATTTATTAGGATCAGTTTTATATTTAGTTATTATAATTAGCTTTTGGAATCCGAATTGTTACATAATAGTTTGGGCCCAGATTAAAATTAACAACTCGTTAACTATTATTAATTAACAATATTAATTACATTAACTATTATTAATAATTAATGAGTTATTAAGTAATTTTAATTTGGGCTCCAAACTAAGATTATATAATAATATGGATTCTAAACTATGATAATATTACAATTTGGGTTCCAAAGTATGATTATATATTGTAATTTAGGTTAACCATTCGACAGACAAAATTAAATGTTAAGAAATTCTCAGATCCTGATTTAGTTTTAATCATCTTCAAACAACTCGATACCCCTTACATTTTTATTAAAACTCGAGGTCTTCAAATAAAACATAAATTTGATGAGAAACATACTTCGAGAGATGAACAATTACAATTATGATAAAAATTGAAAAATGTAAATCCATATCCCACACAGTCCTTCACGAAAAAATTAATTATTTCTGAGTTATGTCTCTGCATTCTGGATTCTTTTTCATTATTCGATGGAAAAGAACAAAGAAAACTTTTCGAAATTAATGATGCTTTTCTCCATTAATTTTGATCATCCTTTTTACAAAATGAGAAATAGTAGAGATCCTTCCTTTTCTAACTGTTATGATTTCTAATGGTTGAAAAGACATCTTCTTGAGAAAGGACATCTGGAACAGGCATTCATTTTTCTCTTTTCTTCATTTCCACTGACGCTTCTTTTGTGTTTATCATTCAAGTCTGATTGTGATTCTGACCATGCGAGATAATAAACTTCTTGTTTAACTTGTTTCTTCATTGTTATTCGAAAGGAAGCTAAAGTTATACAAAAGTAAGCACCAAATAGTTATACTATTACCAAAACTCGATTGTTTTCAAATATGAATTAATACGTCAATTGAACAAGGTATTCTGTAATCAACGCCCTTAACATGTAATTTTAGAAACCTTGTTCAAAATCTACCCAAAAAAGTACGCTCATAAAGGACTGCAAATTAATTTTTAGGCACTAATGTAGAATCGGGGGTCCCCTGTTTTGGCAATAATTGTCGTTCAGTTTTGCTGAAATCTCATTTCTGGTTTTACCATGATATACTGAGCTGTTTTTGTTTTTAATGAAGTCATCTTCGGAATACTGCAACTTTTGTTTACCTTTACGTGATTGGCTCTTGGTTTATTTACGTTTATTTGCAAATCGTCAATACTGAGAGGGGCCCCGATTGTAAACTATTACCAATTTTTGAACAAATAAGAAGCAATAACGTTATTACAATTTCAACGAATCTCTATGGATGAGGATGAAAGTAAGAGGAAAATCATCGAAACCTACTTGATTGTTAAATGATCGAATGCAAATAATTGTCTTTCAACTTCTTTTTGTTTCCTTTAGCATTCAAACCGGTTTTGAAATTTTCAGTACCTGCCAACATCACTATTTTTGTTTTTCGTTCTTTGAAATAGCAATTTGCCCCCCTTATTTGTATATTTCTTTAAAGTTAACGCTCTTAGAAAGGTTTCTTGAAACGTATATTCAGGATAATCATTATGGTACATCCCATATACTGAGGGTGTTGAAAACAGAATTTTAGTATTTAAATTTTAGGATTTCAAGATAATTATGTTTTTGGTTTCGTTCTTAAAAATTGATAGTTAGTAATTTGTCTTACGATTTTAAATTTAATATTAAATCAAAAACAAAATCAACCGGTTATATCCTTATTTTCAAGTTTTTTTTATTTTTATAAATTCATAACAAATTTTTTTTTCTCACACTCTAGAATTCTATTTCAAGATTGAGTGCACCAAAACTTTGCTTAAGAGTTATAATTTCCTAACTATGGTTAATTACAAGAGCGAGTAAGTCCATGTCATTCTCAACATTTAAAAAAAAAATTATTTTAATTTGTGCATCAAAGAAAACTCAACAGACCCGGCTAATTTGTTTTGCCTGAAATCACAGCTTTCGTTACGGTGACATTTAAAAAGTTATTTCAGTTCTTCAAAAGTAAAAAAATATAATTAGAAAAAAAATTAAGAACTAGAGGGGAGAGCGGTTTTTGTCTATAAAAGCTGTTTAGAAGGAAAAAAAACTCTTTTAGTCTCGGAAAAGAAGGATATTTTCACTAAATGGCCTATCTCCACTGTGTAATAACTCTCAGGGAAAACCGATTTTTGAACCTTATTGAAACTTATTAACCTTCAAAATGCAACAGATGGCGATCAAATCGCCATTTTTGTGAAAAATTGATATAAACCGTCCGTCCTTCTTGATCTTCAATTATTTATTGCACAACTATGAGAAAACATAGCGTAAGCAAACAAGTACGTAGAATCTAAATACAGTAAGTTTATTTTTAAATATGTTACATTATTCACTTAAAGAGATATTTGAAATAAAACTATGTGCTAGAAATGCCAGACATAATAAATAGTTAATGCTAAGATAAATATACATACGCTCTTTTTGATCGAGAATATTTGTTTAGTTCTTTATCGACGAATTTCATTCTATTTATTCAAGAGTTGCAAATCGTCTTATACATTCCATTATTAAATAAAGTAAGAATTTATTTTGTAGCATTTAAATTATTATTTCAGGATTGTGTCGAAAATGATTAAATACTAATTTATGTCTAAAGACAATACAGTGTACACATTTTAAAACTTTAATACAATAGTTGATTTAACTTTTTGAATGATAGCCAGCGTTGTAAATACACTATAATAAATTGTTTGTATGCAATACAAAAAGGAGTCGTATTATTAAGATATATACAGAGATGCCAACTTGCTCCGGTCAGCGAATAAATATTTTCGAGTGGTAGTTTATTAATTGTGATTCATTGTTTAATGAATTCAATTTATTAGATTTTTATCCACCACTGTTTCTAAGTAATTCGTAGGCTTACATATTCACCACTTTATTACAGTTATGTCATGTTAAATCTTAACTTTAAACATTTATAAAAATTAAAATAAAAATGTTTAACATCAGGAAATATATCGTTTAATTAAATGCTATTTTCAGCCTCTCTCTTTCTATATATATATATATATATATATATATATATATATATATATATATATATATATATATATGCAGTCAAACCCCGCTACAGTCAACCTTCACGGGACCGAAATTTTGGTTCACTATAACTGGGAGTTCACTATATCCATTCCGCAGGCAATTTAACTAATGGTTCCCAAACTCCTCCCTTTTATTACACATTATTTAAGTAAATGACTGAAAGTATTTAGTAGAGAAAAATGTGTTATTTTTTATTACTCTTCGTCTTGCTTACAAAAAAAAAAAAATTTAGTAATCTTTAGCTGATGAGCAATCCTGACAGAAAATTGATATTGATTCCACTGACACCTTACAGGTGCACTATCTGCCAGGGTTGGAAATATCTGCTTGGTTTGTTTAGGGATGGGAAAGTGAGATAAAAGAAGTTTATTGCTAAATTCCCCTCTATAGATGGTTTTAAAAATCGGTATATGTATTTATTTTAAAGTAAAAATTTCAAAATTATTACAAAAAAAATGAAGAAAAAAATCAGTTGAAGACAGAAAAAAGTTCATTATATCCAACTTCCTCACTTTTTTGGTTCACTATATCCACAAAAAATAACATTATACGTGTATAGCAAGGCACGGGACCTAACATTTCGTTCACTATATCCGGGAGTTCACTATAGCGTGGTTTGACTGTATATATATATATATATATATATATATATATATATATATATATATATATATATATATATATATATATATATATATATATATATATATATATATATATATATATATATATATATATATATATATATATATATATATATATATATATATAAAGCACAATAAAAACAAAGAGAAAGACGAGAAGAAAATTAATAAGTTTTATTAACTGCGCATAAGCTGCAAGCATATAGAACTCATAAAATAGGCTAAAATATTGAGAAAATATGGAAAATAATAAAAAATAATGACAACAGAAGAAAAATATTAAAAATAATTTTTCAAAAGTATTTAAAAAAATATAATCTTTAATATCTAAAAAAGAAAAAAGAAATTAAAAATCCGGAAAACTCAAAAAAGAAAAGATAAAATCACTTCATCAGCCCACACGATTATATCCGCAAAAAAGAGTGCTTTCTAATATTGTAATAGTATAGCCAAAGCAAAATATATCAATATATACATCATTGATATATTTTGCTTTGATATATTTTGCTATATATATATATATATTTATTTAACAATTTTTATCCTATTATCATTTTTTAAATTTCTCGGTTACAGCGCCATCTGTGAAACAAAATGCATAAATCTAAAATTCGAATAGTTTTGGAAAATCCAATAAGAATCTGCAATAAAAATAGGACTTCATATTTAAGATTCTAAAGTCAACCCTCGTCCCACCCTCAGAAGGTGGGGTTGAAAATTAGAGTTTTGTATCATTAGATAACTTTTAAAAAATATTGAATGTTTCTAATCCCACTTCCTTGATTCGATATTTCATCGCGATATCGATCGCATTTCCAATTTTTTACACCTTGCATGCATATATATACGACAGACTTCAAGTCTGAAGTCAAATTCTTGCCACATTCGCTGACAAATCACGGTAACGAATGCGGTTGCGATCCTTTGTTGTACATAATATAATTCTGTTCAATAACGTGACATTGGCGCACGAACACATAATATTTGATGTAATACCATAAAACTTCACAGGAAGTAAAGTCTGGAGAGCACGGGAGTCATGGAAGAAGCCGATTATCGTCGTTCGATCCGCGTTCAATCAAACGACGAGGAAGTTCGTTATTTAAGAAATTACGGACGGCTGTAAAATTATTGGGGGGGGGGGTTAATCTTGATGAAAAATAGACTCCGCATAATCTTCCAATAATTGTTGCATTAATACAATTGCGGTATAATAAGGTAAACAACGCCCTTAACTGCATTGAGTTTAGACTAGAAGTCTGCTGCACCACCAAAGAATTATGGTCTTTGATCATATGTAAAAACAACACATGTGATTTAAGGGGTCATCAAATAATGTATCAATGAGGAAAAATAAAAAAATTACAAAATTTTATGAATTAGTATTGAGTTAAACAGGTTTAAAAACCTCAAAATTAGTCTAACTGCCACAGGAAAATTTAAAGATGCTTCTAATAATCGTCTTTCAATTAAACACAAGTCGACTAGTTCACAAGACCACAAATGGACGGGTGCATGAAAGAGGCATATAATAATATACTGATGAGTCAAACTTATTTTATTGGGGATTTTTTAAACCAAACTGTTTTCATCGCTATTGTTCCTGTATAGGTACAATTTGAGATTTGGAACTACATATAGAGATCACAATCAATGATTTTTATTAAGATAACTGAATATCTAAGCATAACTTTATAATAAAATGTCAGAAATCGTTGTGTATGTTTGTGTATGTTTTTTTACTTCAATTTAACAAGGATTCCAAAAATATATACTGAAAGCAGCCAGTGCAAAACACCATGTTTGCGAATTCTGCGTCCGTGATAGACGTTTGATTGATTGAAATGACAAGTTCTAAAATAATATTAATAAATCCAACTGAGAATAAAATTTTTATTTTATCTCTTCTGACATATTGAAGATAATTTCATTTCAACTCGTTGGAATCTATTTACTTATCTTAAACTAGGCAATTTAACTCTTGTCATTAAAGAACTTGAAACTTAAAGTTGACACCACAGCAACGTTAGACTTATTTTATTAAACCTCTTACCTATTTACTCTTCTAAAAGTAACGTGGTTGGTAAAAATGTCCTGACAATATAAGCAGGTCATTGGTCTTGATTTAAATATTTGGCAATTCTTCGAAATTTCTTTTAAGAGCTGGACTGAATTTAGAGCGTGACAGTAAATTTGCCGTTTAAATTACTTCTTCCCGGATTCTTCCATTAAGTAACTTACAACTATGATCCCCTCAGAAACGTAGCACTCTCCCCCTTTTTTTTAACCTCTCGCTTTTTTGATATAATAATTGAGGGGGAAAAATAAGAAAATCCCTATTTTGAAAAGAAAAACTGCTACTTTTGCCGGTAGGATGAAAGAGATATAACAGAATTTGCATTTTAGATCTCTTAAAAAAAACTGATAAGCTTTTCAGAGGAAAAAATGCCAACTGCTTCTATTTTTTTTTCAACATGAAAAAAGAAAATATATTTTGCTTCTTTGCTTTCCTAAAAACTAATGTTTGTTTCCAAATCCCTTAACGTTCTCTTTCACGCGCATCAGTTTCGTGCTTGTCACCAGTAGTTCTAACAAGGTGTTGAATAATTGCAACAAAAAATTCTACAAAGCTGTTGTTTATTTAATATTACATTATTAAATTTCCAGAATGTGAATAAGAATCAGTCTCTGATTACGTGAATTTTCTATGAATTGTGCAACAGTATAGCATTCAGATTAAAGAAAGGAAGTTTTATAAATAAGTAAAAGTAAATTTTTTTATAGTTTAGAATTAGAACAAGAAAAAAATGTCAAGACAATTATTAAATTTTATGCATATCATGATCTTAGTAAAGCACTTTCTTTTGCATTCGTAAACAAAAATTTTCAATTTTTTACCCTTTTAGTTTTGAACCTTTCTTAGAAGAATAGGGAATAATTGGAATTCTAAAATTAGGCATAAAGTTGTTTTAGTGGAGGATTTCCGATTGAAACTAATCAGTTTTTACACTTAGGGTATGGTTACCTCAATGGTTATAAAACTAACTCTATCTAACTCTAAAGACATCTGTAGAACAGTAAAATTAAATAATAAAATTAATAAAAAAGCAACAATTAAAAAACGATTAAAATTGCATTCTTTTAATTTTTGACATTATTGTCTCAAATATGAAAGGTGTATATGGCAGTTTAATGAAAGCATTTGAAGTGCATTTTAATTGCGAATCTTATGGCCTGGTTTTACAAAACGTCAGCTTAGTGCTAAGCCCTGATTGACCAATTTGTGAGTTGTTAGACAGCATACGTCATCGAACGCTCAACTTGGACGACGACTGACGTCCGAATCAACTGCAGTTGGATTACAACGTAACGTTAACGACAGAAGTAATGGCGGACAACATCCAACAAAGCATTGAAATCAGCCAAGATTTTGATTTTAGCATTAAACACAGCTTCTTCTTCCTCATTTACACAGATAGGGAACATAGGACAACAGTGATTCAAACTCATAGTCGTCTGAAATTTCGAACTTAGCAGCCACCCAAAAATCCATAAAATAGTCTCCTCAACTATGCTTTTTCTTCATCAACTCTGTATTATAAGGTTCTTAAGTCGTTGCAAGTTTCTTGGAGATCTTAAAAGTTACGGATATGTTTGCAAATTGGATTTAGTTAACATGAGTATTTAAGAGCCTAACTAAATGTGCGATTGATGCGAATTCAAATCATGCCGAAACCCTAGTCTCGCATTCTTATGCTGTCCTTTCCTAAATTGTGATATCAGTTCATTACATTCTCAATGACTTATAAGCCATTCTTCGTATTTTATTTTATTTTATAACTGACGTTGAACAGTCGATCCAATTTTAGGTTTACAACTATCTATGCTCTAAACTTCATAGCCTTGTAATTTTCTTATTGGCTCCATTATTATCTTATTGGATGATCCACACATGCTTTATACTTATTGGATGATTCATGTTCCTCTCCCAATTGAAACGCATTCAAATTGGTTGCTATTTGTTACTCATTGATGGATTTCCAGTAGACAAGTAGGTAACGTGACGTCAGTATAGACTTCTCCATATCATCTCCTCTTTTTCAGATTACCGTATAAAACTAACCTAACTTGACTTAACTCTCATGAGCAATTAATGTTAAATAAAAATTAGTCTAGATCAGATTTAAAGCAAAACATTTGATCAAGAAGAGCAGATTCAAAGTAAAACATTCGGTAAAGAACATAATTAAAGTCAGATGCTTGATTAAGAGCAGAATTAAAAATTTGATAAATTAAGATTTAAAGTCGAACATTTGATCAATAGGGACAAATTCAAAGTTGAACAGCGCACAAAAAGAAACGAACCAATTTGAATAACTTTTGATCAAATAATCTGATATTCATGTTCTTAGGACTCAATCTAAATTGTTCAATGGGCTAATCTAAATTATCCTAATTAATAAATGCAGGAGACATTTTAAACGAAAACAGACACAAAAACGTACAACGGATTCGGATTTCTGACCCCCAAAGTATAGGGGGTAGAAGCAATCTGGGCCCAATAGTTAGGTCAGGAGAGCTGTCCAAAATTAATATAAGTAAGCAAATATTTAAAAATTTTATTTTGCATGGAATTTTTTAAGATCAACGAATCTTATAATTGCCTGCAATTTTTTTAAATCATTCGCTTTAAAGTTGTTCGAGATATAGCGAAGTATGCAAAATATAAAATTAGCATTAAGGGATCCAAGCTTTGGACTAATCTCCTGACCATATTTCCCAGATTGCGGCTACCCCCTATATTTCGGAGGTCAGAAATCTGAATTCGTCGAACAAAAGGTAATTTTATTCAGAGAAAGTACGTTTTTGCGTCAGACTTCGTAACTTAAAGTATCGTCTGCACTAATTAATATGCATGTTTGAGGCCACTCCCTCGAGTCATTAAAATTGAGTCCTAGAACGTGAAGATCCGATCATTAGATCAAAAGTTATTCAGGATGGTTTCTTTTTTTTTATGCACTGAGCATTTGTTTAAGAGGAGCAGAATTAAAGTCAAACATATCGACAACAGAATTAATTACAAAAACTTGACGAAGATCAGATATGAATTTGAATATACCTTCAAAAACAGATTTAGAATTATCTAATATTTGACTTCTTGACAAAATAGTTATATGAGAAAAAACAAGGAAATTCCACGTTTGATACAAAAACATTCACGTTCTCCAGGAGGATGAAACAGATATAAAAGAATTTGCATTTTAGATGTCTAAAAAAATTGGAAGCTTTAGACAGGAAAAAAACCCGACTGTTTTTCTTTTTGCTCTCTTTCAAAACATGGAAATATATTCTACTTTTTTTCAAAAGTTATTTGTTTGTGAATTTCTGGATGTTTTCTCTGGAGGATCTTTTTTTTTTAATATTTATCCATAGATATATATCCATTTAGAAACGCCCCTCTTGATTCTTTTTTCGGTAAAGAAGCTTGCTCTTATTTTTGCTAGAAACATGAACTTTCCTACAAATAAATTTATCACTTAAGCGCTAGAAATAAAAATTCAATACAGTTTCTACGACATCTCTTGTTTTGGACTTAAATGAATTACTCAAGAACTCTGAAAACATTTTTCTTGAACTCCAGCTGAACTTTATTTTTATAAGGATTTTAAGAGATTCGAGAGGAAAATATTATCAGAATTAATAGCGTTGTGGTAGCTCTATTAACTTGATTAAATTAGCGATAAATTATTTTTAAAAAAAATCTTGATATTTTTACAATATATTTCGATTTTGAGTGGGGAAAAATAAATAGCTCATCTAAAAATGGAATGGTTAGATCATACTCTGTCTCCGAATTTGGGATTTTACATTTGCTTATAATATCAAAATGGTTATTTTTTGTTTGTTTTTATCAAGTTGTTTTCAGTTTCTTAGCAAATTTTTCTTTGTGGATCAAAGCTGGAATTGACTTTAATTTTTTTTATATTACTTGTTCATAAATAGTTTGCTGTTATAATTTAGCTATTGATAGTTTGCTGTTACAGTTTAGCTGTTCTAATTTGCGGAAGTGTCATTACTAGCTAAATCATATAATATGTGTATGAGATATAGTTATAATCTGTGGTGCATTGCTAAATAACAGTTGTCAACTGCAGCATCAGAAATTCTTTGTTTGCACTTGTGTTCGATTATATGTAAATCATTTACTGTAATAATTCATTTTTCAATATTTTTAACGTTATGTTACTCAGATATATTTGAGATATATTAGTTAAATTATCTAATGTTTACAGAAGTGTTGGGCGACTACCTTTTGTTGTAGTCACAATAATTTGGTCTGCAATTCTGTTTGATTTCATGTTAATCGTCTCCTGGTGTATTTTAGCAATCGATATAAGACGCAATCATCATGGTATTTTTTCATATGCTTAACGTTTAACGTTGCCCGCATATAAATAGTGCAGTTTCTCATGCTATTCTTCTAATATTTTAACTCGTGATTATTTCTATATTTTTGTTTTACCCATTTGTGATTCTGCTCTTGTAATGAAATTACACTTTTCGTTGGATATTTTGTTGCTACGTATCATGTCACGTAGTAAAACGAAGCATTACGTTCTGCGTGATTATGTTGCTAACGTACAAGTGATTTTTTGATGGAGCGACAATCAAGCGCAGTGTCTCATACTTAATAATGGCAGAGAATAGAGCTCAACATTTGCTAGTGTTTTTTTGGTTCAGACTGCATGTAATTTATACGTTGAATGAATCGACAAGGATCACGAAGAATACACATACAAGGATTCAATCTTATTGGCTCAAGGGTCCCATCTTAAATATGCTAATTAATTCAAACAGACGATATTTTAAGTTACTGAGATCAGACACGAGAACGTACTCTAAATAAGCATATCTATTTTTTTTCTCTATAGATTCAAATTCTTGGCTCTCAAAATATGAGAGGGTAGCTGGAATTTGAAAAACATGGTTCCAATGGTTTGGTCAGGAGAGTGGTCAAAAGCGTGAGCCACCTAATGTTAATTTTACTTATTTCATCTTTGACCATATCTGACGAACTTTTTTAACCCCTTCCGTCTCGCTCCCGTGATAATGACGGGGTGAAGTTTCGCCTTCTATTTCTCGCTCCCGTGAAATTACCGGGCCGGAGTGTTCAGTAGTAACTCGCCAATAAGAATAAAATTATTTCATTTCTTTTGCCCGGAAAACATTTTATTTCTCATTTTACTCACCAGCTGGCAGTACCAGGATATTTTTAAGGTAATTGTAGATAGTTATTTTATTTTAAACTAGATGTCAGCACTAATCAAATACGTGTATTTGACAAAATAGGCACTTTTATGACCGTTTTCTTGAAAATAAACCTATCGTTAAGGGGTTTAGCGAATCAAAAAAGTTTTGCACACAGTTATGGAATTCGTTTATCTAAAGATAACTTCCCGCGAAAATATTTCTTAATAACCCTTTATTATTTGTTTAAAATTATATAATAAGATTCAAAATAACTTAGAATTGTAAGGTATGTAATATTGAAAAAAGTACACTTTTTGATATTTAAATGAAGTATATAATTTTTATATTCATTAATATTTAATAAAGAATAGATTTCATATTTCAGAAGTATACTTAAGCATACATCCAAAATATATAATTCTTAATTTATAATAAATAGAATATTTTTAATGATTTTGATAGTTTAACCGCATTTATTTATTTTCATAAATACATATTACAAAAACAATGAATTTTAAATAACTAAATTACTCTAACCTTCATTATACGAAAGTTTTAAAGGATTAGTGGTAATTAATCTGATTAAAATGAGCGAAACTTCATAAAGACTTTTAAGGCGCTTAATAATGCATTAATACAATTAGTAAATTTGACGTTCGTAATCTGGAATTATTCAATTTAATCCCAAGGATGCTAAACGTATTAAATAGGTTTACATTTTCATAACAAGATTAGTTTAACCGATTATTGACTTTAAATCTTCAGATGCACTCCTTTTAAAAAGTTTAAAAATGTAATTATTGTAGTATATACAATATCCATTATTTTATTTTATTTTATAACCGTCGTTGAAAACAGCCAACGCAAATTTAAGGCTTACGACTACTATTGTTCAACTGTGGAACTCTGAGATCAAGTATTGGGAAAAATTTGCCTTCGTGAAGGATTTTTTGATAGAATTAACCCACATTTGCGTTACATGGAGAGGAAAACAACGAAGTCCTCCCACGGTTCGCCTGAAGGCAAGGAGACTCTAAACCATGATCCGTCTACTTACACTCACACCGCGTCTACTTACATCAGCACCGCGGTCGGTGCGAGGCAGGTGCGGAATTTGTATCGATCAGCCGTCGCTGGGATTCGAACCGGATTATCCTCATTTACAGGCGAACGCTATGGTTATGCACAAAATGCGCTTAAATTGTTTTGCAAATTTCATTAAATTTAGATTAAATCTAAAATTTCCAAGAAAAGAAATATGCCAATTATATTTTAGCAAGAAGATTTTGAACAAGCTTATCTTAAACATATATGTAAAATTAAATTTCATTTGAAAGTTAATATTACCATTTATCTTCAAAATTTTTACAAAGGAAAGTTTCATTAGTTCTTTTGCAAGATTAAATAGAAATTAAGCAGAAGAATTTTAAATATTCTCTTCAATACAATAAAATGCTAATAACTTTAACAGGGAAAATTGTTTTCGCTAGAAAACTTTAATAAAACTGCATTTTGTTCTTAATCAATTTAAAACTGGCTGCATGGCTGCATTTTCAGAGAAATAGTTTTTTGTTGTTCGAAACTTTCATTTCGTTCAAGTTAATATTGAATCTTTTACAAATATGATACCAAAAAAGCCAAAAATTTCGTAACTAGTGTTAGCCGAGTTTTCTTTCCTTTGTGAGAATAATACTTCGGGGCTATTTAAAAGTGTTCGAAAGCAAATAAAAGAAAGTTACAGAATAAAAGATTGTGCAAGTTTTCGTTCGTTTACTCTATGCAGCAAATTTTATTGATTAAAGCAATCTGTTTGAAAAGAATCGCTTTCCTCACATCTAGCTTCAGTGTTTAAGCAAATTTTATTCAGCAATTCTACACATTTCTGGAAATAAATTCAGAAGGAATTTGCAACATTTGAATAAGTTAAAACTTTCCTTTAGTTACATATTAAAGTGTTTATTTTGTTCCAATTTCCAACGTTTTTTTTGTTTCTGAAAAAAAGGAAGCATTAAATTAAACATGTACAACGATTGAGTTTAGTTTTAAAATATTTCAGTAAATGAGATGGTGCGAATAGAATGAACATATACTATTCACGATTTTTCTATTATAAAAATAGTGCACGATTCATATTATTTAAATGATAAGCAACGTGCTAAATATACTAAATAATTCATTTCTGATTGATTATAATAAATAATTCCTTTCAAGCAAAACAAAATCTAAGTTAAATATTAAAACAGATTTTTTTAGTTGTTGTTATTGGCCATTAAGGCAATTGGTGTGATTCCTCTTGTTTTCCAGTGGCGCTATCTATGGCCAAGAATTTGACTACACTCATACGTCGCACCCGTTTACAGGGCGGATCCATACACACATCCATTCATTCATCCACAGATCGTAACTTTGACCTGAACCAGAGAATGGTCAATCTCCAATTCAGTACCACCAGAGATATTAATTTGTTATGGGGACATGGAGGACTTTGTGACCCGACAGATTTAACGTGTACCAGGATTCATTTGCTACGCTGGAAAGTCTTCAGACAGCTGGATTCGGACTTCCGTTCTTACGAACGAGAGTCCAACACCCTGCTAACAAGGCTATCCCGGCGCCGATTTTTTTAGTAAAAGTATAAACTGAAAAATCATATGTATTAATCGGAATCTTTATAATTATTCAAATCGCTTTCAACAACATCTTTTTTCAGTCTAATAAGGCCTCAATATTACAGTACACTAATCTCATTATGCAAAAGTTAAACCATTATGTAGACATGAAGCTTTAATTGCGTAATTATCGCTTAAAATTATATATAATCTCATCAGTTTAGGTCTTTAATTTCTAAAATATCATCGCACAAAACATAAGTTTTTTGTCAACCTTAAGCTTAAATTACACAACTATCATTACAAACAAGTTTAGGAATTTAATTGGATATCTTCAAGTGATGTCATTGTAGGTAAATCGCGGTATTTGACGATTCAGAAGCCAATCAGGCTCAACAAACACTGTGACGTCTCTTACATGCATGCAATTTAATCTGATTCAAATCATATGATTAGGCATAATCACTTCCTTTCTTCTGGAGTTGCAAGCACCTAATTTAACAACTCTTCGTATTAATAATTGATTTAAAAACTTCATTGCCTTCAAAACTTTGCTGTTAGAAATAAAATCGACATGATTCAAGAGTTCAAAAATAGGCACTCATTCTCTAGAAAAAAAAGGACAAAAAAAAAATGAAATGTGAATGATACGTAGCAAAATTAATTTGAAATCTAAAATGTAAAGTTGGTAACGAAAAATGCAAAATAAAGGGGGAAATAAAACTAGAAATACTTTAAAAACTAAATTTTAAAAAAAAAAATTAAATTAATTTTTTTTAAAAACTAGATAAAAAAACAGAACAAGTAAAATTACTGTGGTCGAAGGAGGCAAATCAGAGTAAAATGCATTTTTAAGTACTAGGGAAAGGTGCTGATGAACTAATGTCGCTGACAAGGGATTAATGTCGTTATAAAAGGACATCAAGATTTCCTCTATAAAGTAACACTAATGCATCCATTGATTCTCAATAAAAGAAATAAAAATTTCACAACAACATACTGGACGTAAGACTCCATTTCAGACAACTATGTGATCTACCAGCGCTGATTAAATGTAGAGTGAGCCACAAAAAAGGTTATCACCCTGAATAACTTTTGATCGTATGATCGGACTCTTGTTTTTCCTTAGCATCAATTCCGACGATGCTTTAACTTACGAAATAACTTATTTTCTATGAATAAACATTTTTTTTTTCACGACTGGTTCGTATTTTTGTCTCTCAAAATATAAGTGTATTGCCGCAATGCAGAGAATATGAACCTAATAGTTTGATTAGGAAAACAGTCGAAAATTTGAATCCCTTATTGTTAAATTTACTTTTTTGCCTATTTCACCGCATCTTGAGAATGAGTCGAATATATCACCATATTTTCAACTAAATCAAAAAATCTTTGCACACAAAAATAAAAGTTGTTTTTTCAAAGATATTGCTATGAAAAGAACAAATTTTAATACTTATTTAATATTTTCTATTTTTATATTGATTATAAATTGAAAAAACAGCACACACAGTTTTGCATCCTTTCAAAGAATCTAATTTTAAGTGGCAAAATGCAAAGTTTGAATGAAATCGGCCGAATAGTTCTTGAAAAATTAAGTTTTAAATATACGACTCTTTCAATGTACCAAATTTTTACATTGTAGGGTTATTTTAAAAAAATGCTTCTTTCCCCCTAATGTTTGTCAAGTAAGAAGTAATATTAACTGAAATATTGTTAACCAAAAAATGGCGAAGATTGACTGATAAATTCAATATTACAAAATTACATGGCTATGAAGTTGAAGAGCAGTAAGAACCATACACTAGCTGCATTGTTTATATTTATTAAAAATATTTATTAATAATAATTATTAACTGAAATATTGCTATACAAAAACTGAAAAATTGCTACACAAAAATAATTATGAATATTGCTACATTTATCAAAAATAATGATTAATATTAATTTATAACTGAAATAATACAAAACAAAAACTGAAAAATTGCTACACAAAAATAATTATTAACTGAAGTATTGCTACTCAAACAATTTCGATATTGACTCATAAATTCCTTTGTCTTGACGGTTTGGTTCAAAATTACATGGTTATGAAGTAGAAGAGCAGTAAGAATTATACACTAGCTTTGTAGTAGCATTGTTTATATTTATCAAAAAATTTTAACTGCAGTGCAAAAAACGTTTAAAAAGCTAGATTAATTCAGGGTCCTCATAGCTGGAAAATGCAGTAAACGAAAACATGCAACTGAATAAAACAACATAAAATGCTATACAAATATAAATCAACATTACGTAACTTAAAGCATTAAACATGCTTAAAGCCACTTTATGTGCAAGTGTTTCGCCCAAACCACATTAGCACAGACGGAACATCACTCAAGTTTTCTGAAAACAATCATTCACCCCCAAGAAGGTGAGGAGCAACTGCAACCGCGTTTTCATGCAACTCAAGCAATATGCAACGGAGATCTTTTAAGCATTCCTACAGAAAACATGTTAGTTTCTCGCTCTGTCTCTCTGAGTTTATTTAAGGGGGGCGTTTTGAGCGAAATGAAGGGGGGGATGAATTCTGTAGAATATGGTAATTCCGGCAGGTTTTACCTTATAGAGTTTTGTAAAGTAAGGGAGGGAATGAGAAATGGAAGATGACTGGTGAATTAATTATTTTGGAATAAAGAGAATAAAGCAGAATATTCTTTTGTGTTCAGGAAGACTAAAAAGAAGAGCACTTTTCCGGGATTGGAATTTTAAGAGAGCTTCGAATTGAGCTCGGTGAAAAGTCGAAAATCGTCTGCTGAAGCGGAAAAATCGATGTTTGTATCGAACTGAGATTTATGTTAAATGGAAAACTTTTGTTAAAAGAGAGAGAAAAAAAATGGAATAAAAATTTTAGTAAGACAAGTGTGAGTAAATAAACCAATGGAATATTTGTTGCTTTAATAAAATTGAATATCTGATGTATGGTTTTCTTAAGAAGAATTGTTTGTAAATAAGAAATGAAATGGCATCTGGTATCTATGAATAATATTTTATTTTTACTTAATTTCCGAATATATTTCTTCCAACTTAAGTGGAAGAAATAAAAAAAATTAACTTTAAAAATATGTCGAATGTTAAATTTTTTTTAACAGTTTAAACTCTTAAATTAAATTATACATATTATATTAAAACTCTGCTTAAAACTAAAATAAATAATATGTAAATTATGTATTTTTTTAAAGTTTATGTGAAAAGTTTTTAATTTACTCGTACTATATGAAATTTAATTTGTTTTAATTTCAATTATTTTTTCAACTATTGTTCTTTGCTCATCGCTAAACGATTGTAATGGTCACTTTTGTTCTAATTGTAAAAAAAATCTCTATAAATTTTACAGAAATTTTTTTTTTTTTTTTTTTTTTTTTTTTTTTTAAAAGAAAATATTTTTGTTACACACTATCTCTGTATATTTGATGGTTTAAAACTGTTTTTTACGAAACCATTTTTCTCTATTTTTCATCCTAATCATTAACGGACTAAAACTGTCAATTCAAATTATAGTTTCCGCCATGCGTTTTTGCTACTTGTAAGATAATTTTATCTCTTTTTAGATAATGTTAAGATTTTTTTCCGTGCTTGCTCTTACTTTTCAGAAATCATTTTATAGTTTTGCACAACGGTTAAATAAAACTGCAATTCGACTTTATTGTCGAATTAATACTCTGCCTGATTATTTTTTTTACAGTGCTAATATTGTTCTGGAAAAAAATTAAGTTCCTTGAGGAAAAAATCTACCCTGCAAAAAAAAACAAAAAAAAAGTAAATAATATTTAGAAATTATTGTATACTGTTGATTTTTATTTACTTGGAGAATCCGTTGGATAACCAAATTTAAGTTTTCATTACTTTCCTCCTATACTCTGCAAATTCTTTTGAAGTGTGGCTATAACATTTCACTTCATATGGATTAATTTTGATCATTGATTTAATAATTGATTTTGGTATGGATTGATTTTCCAATGTTTCCAAAGTACCTCAATTAAAGGAAAAATAAAATCTTTTAGGAATTTAGGTTTACTTTACACAGATACATATACTCATTTTGGTATTGACTTTTTGTACAAATTAACCGTCATCGGATGAATATCGAATTATTACGATTAGATGGATTTCCTTGTCTGAAAAAAGAGCTTTTGTTCTTAGTTCGCGAAAGTTTCAGTAACGCGTTAACAATAAAATAACTAAACTAAAATTAAGTGCTTCCATTTATACTGCATCAATAAATTTTGCTCCGTTAAATCGATCTTATTCAAGTTCAGGTACTTTTTCTTGCAAAGAATATTTAATAAAAGTTGCTGCAACGTATAAATAAAAAATAACTAAACTAAATTTAATTGCTTTCATTTGTACTGCATCAATCAATTTTGCTCTGTTAAATCGATCTTATTCAAGTTCAGGTATTTTTTCTTGTAAAGAAAATTTAATAAAAGTAACAGAAACGTTAAGTTAAAGACAGATAAAGGTAGGGATGATTAACCGTACTTAGCTAAGCACAGGTGATACTATAGTATCACCTGTATCACCACCTACCTATAGTATCACCACATACAGTTATAACTGTTAAAATTCGTTATAAGTCGTACTGTTACTATTTCCGTAAACTTAAACACATAAACTTATATTGTTGTTGCACTTGCACTGTTTACAATATAACTTGTGCTATTTACCACTCAATTTATAAATTCCTTTATCTGAAAACACAACAAAAATGAAGATAACACTCAAACTATGGCAATCCTTAGACATTATGCATGTCATAATGTTGATTTTCTTTAACCGATTTCAAACTCAAGGCTTTTTTAAATTAATTAACACTTTTATGAAATTAGGTCTATTTTTAAATACGATCTCCGTAATAAAATAAATCAAGCATGTTCACTCATCACCTCGTAAACTTAACATGACCGGGGGGATAAACCGGAAGATTTCAAGATTCAGTTCCGGTTTCAGAATCGTATTACTGTTTACTCTCAGTTAACCACCTATTAAAATGTTTACGATCAAAATTGCAGGATGATAAGATAACAACTATGAGTGACTAACACGTCATTTAGTTGGTACTATACATCCCCGATGATGCTTATCTTTTCAAAAGCCCGATTGGAAAAGGAAGAAAATTTGAATGTCTGCGTATCACGTATAGACATGCGTATAGACGACGTGTCTGTACGCCTGAAACGATACCTCCCTCACCTAAAATTAACATTCCACTTACAACAGTCTTAATGTAATCTATGAATTATATTAAATCGTAATCTATAATGGTATTATATGAATCTATTAATAGTATTATATGAATTGATTGAATTCAATCCTGATCTTTGGTCAGATTTCAGGTTAATAAATTAGCAACTAAATTCAGTCTAACACATTTCAGTATAAATAAAATAAAACAAAAGATTAAAATTAGCTTATTAGAAATACAACAATAGCGTTTATATAATTCTCCAAATCCTTTAATGTGGTAATTAAAATAGTTTTTATTGTCCAAGGAACCTGACAAGGGAATGAATGAACAATGTACATTTGCTTATAATTTCACATAAAAAGTTGATAAGAAGAAACTATATTTTTATACAAACGTTAACGTTATTTAAAATATGAGCAAGCGTATATGGATCTATTAATAGTATTATATGAATTGATTGAATTTGTAGTGTATCTACCACTACAACAATACAATTCCAATTCACTAGTATATAAGACATGTTAACTCGATTCTATGATGGGGTACCTTTTCGTAGATGAAGATTGACATAGTCGACGTGACTCTCACCACATTGGTGACCTTCGGACTTGATCTGAACACGCCTATCTTGACCGTACCGACCACTTCGATCTGAACACGCCTACTTCGATGGTTGGTCTACATAGAACAGCTGACTTGCTACTTGTAACTGCGACATTATTCCCCTCCTCGTGCTGTTACCATTCAGTCTCGATCACACACAACGTCGGCCAGCATACACTCGATTGCTAATGGCAACACAAGAACAACCACGACTGCGAACTTAATACAGCTCTCACGATCAGCAAAAGTACGGTGATCCTAATACAGCTCTCCCGGCTTCTCACAAAACAGCAACGAATCAACTAGTGGTATCCGTTCGTCAAATTATATCACAGGTAAAATTCTGGTGGGGGAGTACTGTAATGTATCTACCACTACAAAAATACAATTCCATTTCACTAGTATATAAGACATGTTAACTAGATTCTATGCTAGGGTGCCTTTTCATAGATGAAGGTTTACATTGTCGATAACTACTATCCCCACAAATTCAATCCTGATCTTTGGTCAAGTTTATAAGTTAGCAACTAAATTTAGTACAACGCATTTCATAAATAAAATAAAACAAGATTAAAATTATGTTATTAGAAATACAACAAAAGCCTTTATGTAATTCTCCAAATGCTTAAATATGGTAATTAGAATTGTTTTTTTTTTTGTCTAAAAAACTTTGAAAGGGAATGAATGAACATTGTACATTTGCTTATATTTGTACATTTGCTTGTACACGAATTATACATTTGCTTATAAGAAAAAAATTTCTTTTTATGTAAACCTTAACGTTATTTAAAATCTGAGCAAGCTTATTTTGTAAATACTTATGCAGATTAAAATAGCTTCATCTTTTTCTTAAAACCAATTCTAATATATATATATATTTTAAGGAATGTTGCAGAGTATCGAATTATGAAAAAAAAAATTTTTTTCTTAAAAAATGCCGCAGTGTTCTTTAATAAAATTTGAGTTACATATAAACACATTCTTAACTTTAATCCTGTAATCGATTCTCTAATATAACTGTAAAATAATGTATATGTGAACTTTAAACATAAATGTTTAGCAGAAAATTTATATTGTTTTAACTTAGCAAAAAAAATTTGATAAAAAAGAAAGAGCTGAAAAAGATATATCAATGTTGCATGGTTTTATAAAAAGATACTCCGAAAAGAGGTAAAAAGGAAGAGACACCAGAAATGGAAAAATGACTGGTGAATTAATTATTTTAGAATAAAGAGGGTAAAACAGAAATGTCTTTTGTGTTCGAAAAGACTAAAAAGATGAGCAATCTTCCGGGGGAGGAAAATTTAAAAAGAGAACTCTCAAATGAGACTAGCGTAAGGCCGAACATCGCTTATCGAGGTGGAAAAAATCAATGATTGTATCGAGCGGTGATTAATATTAAAAGGAAGTTATTCGTTAGAAATTTATGAAAAGTTAGTTCTGAAAAATTGTTTTCAGTTAAAAGAGATGAGAAATAAAAGATTTTAGTAAGCGTTAAAATGCGTGCCGAATAAAAGATCTGCTAATTCTAATAATAATCTGAAGGAAGAAAAAAAAGATAATTATACAAATTAATGATAATTTTGTTGATTTCAATCATAAAATTTATAATAATAATCGGAGATAGATACTAAATGCAGTTTATTTTTTTGGAATTTATACAGAGCTAGTTTTCAGTTATAAAAGTCGAAAAATTGTAAATATGGTAAAAGTGCCGTGGTAAGGGCCGGGATAGCCTGGTTGGTAGGGCACTGGGCCCATGTCCAAGATTCCGTTTGTTCGATCCCAGGCCAGCGGAAGACTCTCCGTTTAGTAAATGGTGAGTGCTGCGCGTTAAATCTGTCGAATCGCAAAGTCCTCCTCGTTCCCATAACAAATCAATACCTCTAGGGTTACTGATCCAGGAGTTTCCTTGTCTTCTGGATTGGTTCAAGATTACAAGGTTACGGAGTTGAACATTAGTAGTCGTAAACCCAAAATTGGCTAGGCTGTTCAACAACGGATGAAAAAAAAGAGAGAGTGCCGTGGTGGGTCGGGATAGCCTACTTAGTAGGGCACTGGGCTAATGTACAAGAGATCCTGGGTTCGATCCTCGCCGGCCGAAGAGTCTCCGTGTAGTAAATGGTGAGTAATGCACGTTAAATCTGTCAAGTCACAAAGCCCTCCATGTTTCCTTTACAGATCATACCTCTGGGGGTACCGATCAAGGAGTTTCCTTGTCTTCTGGATTGGTTCAAAATTAAAAGGCGTAACCTAAAAATCGGGTCGGCTGCTCAAGTGTGAATGAATCTTTATACACTTTGATTATACACCTTGGGAGGTTTGACCTTTCAAGGTTGTTTCTGAAATTAACTTCGAATAAACCTCCAATCAACCTTGACAGCTCAAAACAACATCATATAAACCTCAAAAATACCTAAAGTTTTTGTAAGAGTATTAACCACACATTTAGTAAAAAATACAAAACTAAAAAGTAAATTTAACAAAATAAATGATTTTTATGCCATGCTCGATGGTATAATGATAAAGTTACTAAATGTTATCACATTTACCAATTTTTATCGCATAAGATTGTTAATTTTACCAAAAATTTATTACTACAGCACTTCAATATTAAAAAATCGAGCTTTTTCATATAGCCAGAAACACGGTCAAATTTACAATATTCTGTTGGTTTTTACCACTTTTTTTGTGTAGATTTATATATTGTGAACAGAATAATTAAAGTGAAGAAATTTCAAATGCTATGCGATTCCAACAAGTATATCGATGTCTGGAAAATAAAGCTGTGCTTTATGTAATTTTGAATTTCCTATCGGTTTAACCTAATGCATGAATTCACTTTCACTTATCATATATAACAAGTAAATTAAACTGTGGATTACTTTTAAATAAGAATTAAAAGAAGAAAAAAACATTCAACCTTTTAAATTTTATAGCACGTTGATTCCTTTTAAAAAGAAATCCCAAAGATGTGAAATTCTATTTCCAGCAAAAGCCGAAGAATAAACACCACCATAATCCTTTCCTGGATTTTGAAGTCTGAATTCCAATAAGTTTAAAAACGGGAATCGAGGGGAAAAAATCTGCAATTCATTCCTCCCACAAGTAAATGGCAGATGGTTTTTTCTTCCTTTTTTTATTATTCCAATTCCCTTCATTGATTTCATCTTCTTTTCAGGATTCGCCAATGCTTCGTTTAGTAGCCAAGATGAAAGGGAACTTTATCTTTAAAAGCTTGTCTTTCAGATTACTTCTACAGAGAGATGAACTGTAAACAAGGCGGCAATACAAGAAGAAATGTACAAAATGCGAAAAAAAAACTGTCTTTCATTACGAATTTGGTGGGGTTACTCAATCGAAAAGAATTCATAATGGATAAATCCGATGTCAATATTTATCATTGGTACGCTTCGGTTTATTTGAATAGAAATATAGAAAGATGTAGGTTTAGGTTCAATATATTTTGTCGCCAACCATTAAAGTTTGTTTTGCTGAAAAATAAATTTGACATTTTTAAAGTCAAACTAAGAGTGTTTAATTCTAAGGTTTAAATGCCGATTTCCAGAAATTATAGGGTCGCCCATCATACTTTTGATTAAAGGTTTGCTATAAGTTCATCATTTTAATGATTCCAATATAGCCTCAATAAAAATACAGATATTTTTAAAGAAAGATATAAAAAATACTCTAAAGACTACATTATAGATACCACCGTCGATAAACGAACAATATGTAAACATATTGAAAAGATAGCGTTATTATTATTTTTTTTCTCGAAATTTTAAACTGAAATTAGAAACCAATGAAACTCTTTTATTGTGCATCGAGGGTAACTGGCTTTCATGCCTGACTTTTTCTTAAATAAAACTAATCCAACGAGTTACATAGGCAAGAATAACTCAAAAATCTTCCATGATCAGCTCAACATCTGTTTATTAGAAGAGACATTTTATAATAACGGCACAGGCCAAGGCAGTAATACAAGAAGAAATATACAGAGTAATCAGGTAGTATTCGAATCAGATCGCAGGAAAGAATATGAACCAGAGTTGATTGTGTTAAAAGTAAACTCTTCATAACCTGAACTGTTCCAATTTACAAAACTGTAAGCTAATTTACTTCATGAGATTTTGTTTCGAAATATATTATAGAGCCTTAAGGATTGATTTCTCTCAAATTGTTTTTAATTTGAAAACTATGATGTGCAGTTATAGTCAGAAGTTATATCATAAGGATAAGGATTCATATTGAGAAAAAAAAATAGATTCTTGATTTTTTTAAAAAGAGCTACATTATTTGACAAATTCATGATCATTTTAAAATAGCGGTTCTTCAAAATTTATTAGCCTATTAAAAGAACTGTATTATGAGACCAATTCATAATCAATTATAAAAAACAGCGGTTTTAGGACAATTTTAACTTAAAAAGAGCTACTCTATTTGATTTCATTGCTATTTATATAAAAAATGTAGCTATATAATATAATGTTATATTAAAAAAAAAGAAAAAGGTTCTTGAAAAATGTATTTTCTTAATAAGAGCTACATTCTTTGATAAATTAATAACCATTAATAAAATTTAATAGAAAATAATACTAAAATTTTAATTGCAGATATGTATATATTTCTTTTTAATTTGAGGATATTTTTATAACTATTCTCTTAAAATTTTACCTTAGGTATTATAAGTTCAATAATTAAAAAAAGATAACTTTTTAATTATTAAATTGTAAAAAACCTACACAGTAAAAAATTTCGAATCAATTTATTTTAAAAAGTACTGGCACTCAGGATGCCGATACTTTTTTCCGCAAAATTCTTTTATCGTGAAATTTTAATTTCTTCAATATTATTGACTGCAAAATCACTGAAATTTTAAGAAAATGAATAAGTACATAAAATTTTACAGTAAAAATGGATTTTACGGAGGGTGCCAGTACTTTTTACCGCAATTTGATCAGAATTTTTTGCATATATGTTTTCCCTTAATTTATATAAATAAGCAAACTAAGCTTATTTCCTAATTACGTTAAATTGAATATTTAAATATGATAATAAATATCCAACTAATAACTTTCAGCACGATAAAAATAACAAATAAATAAAACAAAATTAGGCTCAAGACGTTAATTAACACAAAAAACGTATCAATCTGATTTAAAACTGGCGAAGTTATTAAAAAATTTCTCAAATCAAAAGAGATGACAAAGCAAATATATCTAAGATTTTACCTCTTAGTTAATAAGTATCGAGAAAAAAAAATTCTTTAAGAACAATATTGAGCGGAAGACAAACGACTGAGAGAACAAGATGGATTGAGAAAGTATAAGATTTATGGCTTGTCAACATGGAAAGTGATGGATCTGGGATTGAACCCACGCCGAGTAGATTGCTGGCGACCATCATTCATTGAACTTATTATCTTTTCAAAATAAGCTTTCCTCATCCTCGCACACATTATTACACGAGACACTATTATTTGACATAATCTGAGAAATATGCCGGAAATTCAACATTTATAAAGTGAAGTTTGTTAATTGAGAGGCTTTAAAGTACATTAGGCTAAAGTGAATTTCAATTGGTGATAAAGGTAATAATCTTTATTTTTCATGCCAGGCGATAGTTTTTATTATCATCTCAGCTTAGTAAATATGAATTTATAAAATTCGGAAATTAAAGTATCCATGAATCTATGTTTATTTTTACAATAATTTATGAGCCATTGCGGCTCAGGGGATGGAGCGTTAGCCTTCCAATGAGGTGAACCGGGCTCGAATCAAAGCGATGGCTGATCAATACTAATTCCACACCCGGCTCATACCGACCACAGTGATGACGTAAAATATCCTCAGTGGTAGACGGATCATGGGTTAGAGTCCCCTTGCCATCAGGGTAACCGTGGGAGGTTCTCGTGGTTTTCCTCTCCATGTAACGTAAATGAGGGATTAGTTCCATCAAATTTCGTCCTCTACTTGATCCAGGAGTTCCCTTGTCTTCTGGATCGAGTTCAAAATTACAAGGATACGGAGTTGAACATTAATACTCGTAAACCCAAAAATTGGGTCAGCTATTTAAAGACAGTTTACAAAATTAAAAAAAATGGTATGAAAACTAAAAATATTTTTAAGGTAAATTTAAATACCATTACATTTTCAGTACCAAGTTTTGTGCCCATATGAAACACGTTTAGTTATTATTCGTCGAAGTGAAATATGTGCGTAACTCTTTCAAAGAAAAAATAACATATTATGCTTTATTATGCGAAGAATTTTTTTAAAAATCGGAAAGGCTATTTATAACTTATATCTGGGCAGAAAATTAAATTTATTTGCAAGAGAAAATAATAAATAAAAAAAATCTTCATTTTAATGAAAGTTGCAAAACATGATAACAACAATAAAGAGGACGGGGATAACATTATAAACGTTGTAGCTGTTATTCAAAGATTTGTCATTTACCTGAAAAACCGTAGTTGCAGATTTTTCATTTCGGCTAAAAATTCTCGTTAATATTGGCTGCAGTAAATTATTTAGTGTGCGTAGAAAAGAAAAAAAAGTTCTTCTTCAATTTGAGGAAAATTGACACTAAGTAAGAAATCATTCTAAGATAAAATATATATATATCAATAAATAAGAAAATAATTTTAAAAAAAATCGAAAATTTAGACTCAGTAGTTGAGATTAAAATTCATAGCTTGGTACACTGAGCTAATGAAAAACCTGCAATACTTTCTTTCTCATTGCTACGAGCAGATACATTTTGAACTTAAAATAATCCAAGAATTTGCGTTTTTGGTCGTTGAGTTATATCTTTTAAAAGGAATAATGATTAAATGAAAATAAGAAAATTGAAGCAATTTTAAGGAATAAATGAAGATTTTTTTTGAATGAATATAACTTTATTTAGGGTATAATGAATAAATAAAAAAAATTTATTTAACAAAAAAATTAAGAAATAAAACAGAAATATTCAATAGAAATTTAAAGAATTTATGTTGGACTTTAAAAAAATGCTTAAAAAATCGTTACATAAAGAAGTAGATCAATGTTGTTCTCAAAACCAAATCCATATAGTTGTAGACACAAAAAAAAAGTTAACTGAGATATAAATTTTGAAGAATTTACTCAGAGGAGAAGAAACTTTTCCTTGGCTAAGATTTTGCAAACAGCAGACACTGAATATTAAATCTGACATATATTTAAAACTCAAAATCCTCAAATATTAGCTTTTTCGAATCGATAAGAGAGATGAATAACCAAATATTTGGGCACTAAATCAGAAGCTGTCATGAAGATTTCATATTATTCTTTCTAAACTTTTGTTGTAAGTTACGAGACCAGTTTAAACTTTACAGAGCGTGGGTATAACATTTGGTTTCATCAAACTGAAATTTTGATTTTTTTCATTTCGTTGAAAGAGTTCGGATTATTTTCTTCATTTTGGTTCTTAAATTACATGAAATATTAAATAAATAATTCAAACTGTTCCTCAATTGTTATATTTAATTCAAATGTCAGCCTGTGAATAGTTTTTTTCATAAAAGGAATCATACACATACGTTTTTAATTACAAAATTTTTTGTAAAAATTTTGTTGAACTGTTACAACCTGTTCAGTGCGTAAAATAAAAAAAAACTGACCATCCTGAATAACTTCTGATCTAAAGATCGGATCTTCACGTTCTAGAACTCAATATTAATAGTTCGAGGGGGTGACCTTAAATATGCTAATTAATTAGTGCAGACGATATTTTAAGTCAAGAGAGAGTTCCAAAGTTTGGGTCCCCAAATATTAATTTTACTTTTTGTATATTTCACCAGATCTAGAGAACAATTTAAGAGATTTGAAAAATTTTTGCACACAATTATAAAATCTGTTTATCTGAAGATAATTCCATGCAAAAAATAAACTTCAGTAAGTATGTAATAGTTTTTATTATTTTCTTAAATAATAGTCGAAAAACTTTGAATAGTAAGGTATACAGTTTTTTACACCATTTTAAAGTATGTATTTTTACAGGGCAAAATAGAAATTTGAGGGAAACTGGTTGAATAGTTTCTGAGAAAAGGAGTTTTACATTAAAAATTCTATAGTATTCAGGAACTATTCGAATCCGTCAAAAAAAAGTTAATTTATTTAAGAGAAAATTCGTTTTTGTGTCTGATTTCTTAACCTATAACATCGTTTGCACTAATTAATTATCATATTTGAAGTTACCCCCTCGAGCCATTAAAACTGTCCTAGAGCGTGAAGATACGATCATTAAATCAAAAGTCATTTAGGATGGTCTATTTATTTTTTTGCGCACTGTGCAAGGTAAGAAATTCTGAAATAAATTATGATATGAAGTACAAGCACATTGGGTGCCTTATCACTAAAATCTATTTTTACCGTTAATTACTATACCGAAATTTTTGCAGTACTGTTTATTTATTTAGAATGATTCAGTGATATTATTCTAATTTATTCGGTAAATATTACACTATAATTTATTCGGCAAAAATTACAGTGCGGCACAGTACATCAAATTATTTGTTCCTCTACATGTTCTAGTTAAAAATAGATTTTACAGTAAAAAGTGCCGGCACCTTGAGTGCCGGTATCAAAAAATCCATTTTTTAAGGGAAATTGAGTCAATAAGCAAATTTATAGTTCAAATTATAAAAAATAATCTACTACATATTTAGGGTAAATTGCGGTAAACGATCCCCTTATTCGACGAATATGTACCAAAGTTCACTATTTAGGGGAAGTAATGTTAAATAATCCAAAACATATGCGGAATTTTTGTTTTAAAAATTCCAAAGAGTTCAGAGGAAATTTCCTGTAATGATTCACTGTTCCATGGAAATTTCGTCAGATATTTAACTATTTTGGGAAATTCCTCTTTGTTACGAGGCTGCTGGGAAGATTAATAAAATATTTTTATTGTCTTAATCAAGATCAGGTTGTGATGTGAAAGAATTCACTATTTAGGAATTTTTTTTCCGAATTCCTCTCTGTTGTGATGCTACTGGGAAGAGTTTGATAAAAAAAAAAGTATTGACTGAATCAAGACCAGGTCGTTAGGCAACGAACTTGTTTCAGAAAAAAATTTCTTTAAAAAGCACAAAAATTTTATATAGGCCCATATCACTTCGTTGCACTAATAATAAATTATATAAAAATAAGTATGTTATTGAAGAAAACAACTATATAAAACACGAAAATTACTTACACTGTGAAAAAATTCCAGATCAAATTATGATATAAAGTAACTTTGGGTGCATCGTCCAGAAAATTCATTAAGTCAATTTTTCCGTAAAATATTATACCTATAATGTCTGTATTATTACTATGAAATGTGACTCTTAAATTAGACTGATTCAAACTGATTAGACTGATTTAGACCAATTAGACTGGTTCAGTGATTTTACGGAAATTTTTATTGTAAAAATTACGATAGATCAGATTTTTTGTGTTGTTTCGGTAAAAATGATTTTTACGGTAAAAAGTACTGGGATCCTGAAAGACATTATTTTTACAGTACAGAATTTTTTGCAGTATATTCAGAGGGGTAACAATAAAGTTTTGTAACTTCATAAGAGAACTCGTAAATCACATAACCAGACTTCGATAAAATAAAAAACTTTCTGCAAACATTAAATCTGCTATAAATTTATCGACTCTAGTTTTAACCTTTTCGTTGAAACCTAACTTTGACAAAAATCGCAGATTTATTAAGTGCTAAGTTTTTATAAAACTCTACATTGATTACCATGCATACCAGCATATATTTCTTTTAATTAAGCAGTTTTTTGAAATTATAAAACTAGTTACTGACTTTCCTTGTTTTATCTTACACTTAACTTTCCTTCTATATTTATAAGATGCTCAGAAACATTTCAATGCAAACATTTAATAAATAAATATTTTTTTTCATGATGAGTAATATTAAATACTTTTCCGCGAATAACGTTCGTGTATATTATGCACCTCTGCATAGAACAATTATTTGATAGTATTAAGTTATGAAAGCTTTTAAAAATAAATTCAAACCGAAATCATTATAAATGTGGAAATAAAAACAAAGAGTTTAAAGAGATAAATTTCTTTCGCAGGTAACAAAATCTATGGCCAGATTCCTTTAAATGGTCTTTATGAAGATAAACGACCTCCCCGAAAACAAAGACAACACATTTTAGTCATACCTCACCTAAATGCGACAAAGCTAACGATTCAAATTATTCTTTTCGAATCATTTCCAAGCCTCGGTTAAGTTGAATCAGAAAATGATATTGATCTTTTCCTTCTACTATACCCCCAACCCCGAGAAACCGACCCGTTATCGCACTTTATTGGTTTCGGGGAGAGATCGAAAAAGAGGGGAATAATCAGGAGGAAAAAAATAGCAGAACTACGGAAGAAAATAGGAGACGACAGCAGGAAAAGATTTCAAGTAAACATTTGCTCCCCACGGTGAGTAATGGAGAAGTATTGAATGACTATGAACTTCAAATCTTGAGTTAAGACAGACATTTCTAAGACAAAGTTCACGCCTTTTCCCATTAGAGAATACATTAGATAATTGTTATTGATTTAAAGTAAAAGAATTTTGTTTGCTAATCACATTGATTGAAGAGCAGCATTTAAAAGCAGTAATTTGACAGAAAAAACCCCGATTTTTTTAAACCTTTAGTCACAGAATTTTTATTAAACATAATTTTCATACCCTTTTTATTATTTTGTATAGATTTAATTCAAAATAAGTGAAAAACATTGTAAATGGAATTTTAATAACTGATGGTTATAATATATGTTACTGTTAGAATTTTAATTCTAAAATTATTATAACATAACCGGCAGTAGTCTGTCCACTCGATGAACTGTAAAGATTACGCTAAAGAAAATTTTTACATTTGCGGTTTTGAAACCGTCAACAACTGCTATGGTTATAAGACCCTGAATACAAAACTATACAGTTTTTTTAACCATTTACAACTAGCATGGTTTCAAAACCATAAAAAAATTTAACTGGATATAAGAAATCGGATTTTCACTAGGTAGTGGGGGCATTGGAGATTGCAGGACACAAATTGGAGAGTGCAGGAACTCTTCATGTGTAGAAGTTAATGGAGGAAATATTGCGGTGTCAACGCTGGGACTGGAGTCCCAGTTCTGTTGGTCATGAGACTGACACATTAGCTCTCTCACCTATAATATGTGCACAGTAGCAAGGAGCTAGGTGGTTTCATTAGGTAGGCTTAGTTGGCGCGATAATATTCTGATTATTCTGATATATATATATATATATATATATATATATATATATATATATATATATATATATATATATATATATATATATATATATATATATATATATATATATATATATATAGTCAATTCGCTATAACTCGAATATTACTATAACTCGATTTTTTTTGGATCTTTTAAAGCAAGAAAAAAAAGCTAGGAGCTGATATCTTGCCCCTTCCTTTGCAACACACACACAATGTCTTTTGCACTCTTCATGGAGAAGCTAAAGCTATCTCTCTTGAAGTATGTGAACAGTGGTTAAATGAAACGTTACCAAGTTTACTTCAAGGATACAGTTAAAATGGTGTTTTCAATATTAATGAAATGGATTTATTTTTTAAATGTCTTCCAAATAAGACTATGATGTTTAAGGATGAAAACTGCTCAGGTGGTAAAATGAGCAAGGAGCGTTTGATTGTCCTAGTTGGAGGAAATGCGTCTGGGTCAGAGAAATTGCCCTTACTTGTTATCGGAAAATACCGAAATCCCCGATGTTTCAAGAATGTAAAAACGTATCCTTTGGATTACAAGTCTTACAAAAAGTTTTGGATGACATCAGTTTTATTTGAAGACTATGTAAGAAAATTGGATCGGAAATTCTTCGCTAAAAAAAGAAAAGTGATACTCTTAATGGATAGTGCATAGTGATCTACCTAATTTGAAAGCAGTAAACTTGCAGTTTCTCCCGCCAAACACAACAGCAAAGTTGCAACCGATGGACCAGGGTATCATAAAGTGCTTCAAACAGTCTTATCGTAAATAGCTTGTCAGAAAAATGATCTTAAATATTGTAAGCATTTAGAAGATTTGTAATTAATAAGCATTAATTAAATAATCCAACACTATTTTGAAATTCCAAAACCGAAACTAACGGTAAGTCGAACTTCCGATATGTCGAAGTTTTTCGTCAGTCCTATCAGATTCGAGTTATCGCGAATTCACTGTATATATATATACAGGGAGAGAGAGAGACAGACAGAGAGAGAAAACATGGAAAATAATAAAGATTAATGAAAAGAGAAGAAGAAAAAATTATTAGAAAAAATATATATTAAAAAGCAGGAAAACAAAAAAAAAATGGAAATATATAATCTCATCATCAGCGCATACGATTATATCTGCATAAAGGAGTGCTTCTTTTATCATTTTTATCTTTATTCTGCTGCATATATATATATATATATATATATATATATATATATATATATATATATATATATATATATATATATATATATATATATATATATATATATATATATATATATATATATATATACATATATATATATATATACACTGAAGAGCCAAAAAAACTGGTTTACCTGCCTAATAACGCGTGGGCCTTCGGCTCCGAAAGCCCATATCGATGATGTTTCGTTGAATGGTTAGCACGCTGACACTTGTTGATGGCCCAGCATTGGAATCTGCTGCAATTTGTGGAAGGGTTGCACGTCTGTCACGTTTAATGATTCTCGTCAATCGTCGTTGATCCCGTTCTTGCGTGATCTTTTTCCGACCTCAGCGATGTCGCAGATTTGATGTTTTACCGGATTTCCGATACTCACGGTATACTCGTGAAATGGTCGTAAGTGAAAATCCAAATTTCATTGCTGTCTCGGAGATGCTATGTCCCATCTCCCATGCGCCGACTATAACACCACGTTCAAACTCACTTAAATCTGTATAACCTGGCATTGTAGCAGCAGTAACCGATCTAAGAACTGTGCTAGACACTCGTTGTCATATATACGCGTTGCCGATCGCAGCGCTGTACTTCGATTGGCTCCATACCCCTTTATTTGCATACTCATGCCTGTACCAGTTTTTTTGGCTCTTCAGTATGTATATATATATATTATATATATATATATATATATATATATATATATATATATATATATATATATATATATATATATATATATATATATATATATATATATATATATATATATATATATATATATATATATATATACTATTATTTTTTAATTTTAAAATGAAAAAATATAATAAAAGTAGATTAAACAATAAAAATACTGAAATATTACTAACAATATAGAAATTTTATTCATTCTCTATAAAACATATTTCTGATCACTATTAAAAAAGAAATTTCATGCTTTTCCTTCCAAAAGTCACTTTGTCTTTACATATAGAATAGAACTATAACAATCTAATAACAATTGCGATGTAATTAACGAAATAAATGGTGCTTAGTCCATAAAAGTAGATCAAATTCCGCAGTTCCTTTCAAACCTACTGCTATGAATTTTACCTTCCAATTTAATATGAAATTTCTATTTTAGACAAAATACAACTAGAAAGCATATTCAAACTTGAAAACTAATCTCAAACTATTGTATTACTAATGGTGTCTTTACGATTATTTTCATTCAGTTAACCCTAATGATCCAAAATTCACGAAAATAAACTCTAATGGTTCAGTCTATCTGAAACTACAGATCGAATTGTTCCACCTAAGTTTATCTTCATCCCTATCCGCTTAGCGTTTGGAGCATCAAGTTGCAATTAAGGGACTAAGACTAAAATGTTTTCGCACAGATGTTACCAACATTTGAGAAACATGAATCAGCAGATCAATTGAGTCATTATTCCAGTGGATATTATCTACGCTTCATTTAAATGCTAAAGTTAGGAGAAAAAAAAGTTATGGATAATGTTGCGGGTAATGGTTTTGTAATTAGGTTCATTCAGTAGATAAAATGTCAAATCGAATCGAAAAATAAAGTTTGGCTCATGGTTTCTTAAAAAACAACACTATTAAAAAAATTAAATGATCCTCCACAAGTTTGCTAGATTCGTTTTGACGATATTTTAATGATACTTTTATTAAAAAAAAACTTTCAGTAACTTCATGATTTTGATGACTTTTTAAAAAGTTTTCGGCAGTTCGAAAGCGAATGTGATTTCTAGAAAACTGAACTACGTACATCAAAAGTCAGTAAGGAGGAGTATTTTATGAATTAGAGCACAATCTTCTCTTCAAACACTATAAATAATGTTATTGTATCTGAACTCGTGAATCGAATCTAAAAATAAAGTTTGACTCATGGTTTCTTCAAAACATCAACTGAACTTTGTAACCCGTATTTTCAAAAGTCAAAAGAAGTAGAATTTTATTCTTTCCCAAGTCAAAATTTCTGATGATTTGCTATTGATGAACCAACATAATATTGATGGCAACCATCAATAATTACATCATGAACCATTATATTTTTTTACGGTAATCCAACGTAAGTAACCATCGCCTCAATGTACGAATTTGGACTGATTTATGATGGTCCAACATAAGAATAGCAACTTGTTGAGCCATCACGAATTTCCATCATAGTATCTCAGAAATCAAATGTTGGAACGATCATGAACAACCATCGTCCCAATGTAGGAATTCGGACTGATTTATGATGGTTCAACATTAAATAAAAATTGTTTTGATAGTATATTCCTGAGAACCTACAAGAATTCCCATTGAAACATCATGGAAATGCATAGTTGGAACCATGATGAACCATTACGAATCATCATGGATTGTTGGTCCATGAGAGTCAAATGATGGACGGTTGTTGGTATTTCAAAAACCATGACCACTTAATGGAAAATGTTGGATGATGGTGACCATTAAGGGATATTCACTTTGGTAACGATTTGATAAAATTAACAGTAAAATATGGTTTTATAAAATGTAATTCAGTAATGTATTTAGTATGAAGTTTGGTAAATATAGTAAAATTTGATAATTTTATCATGATACTTAAGAGGATGACATAAAAACCATCTATTCGATGATATTTACTTTGCAATTTTGTATTTTTTTACTAAATGTACAGTGATAAGAACTATAATTTTGAAAAAAAGAATTTCTGGTAAACTTTTACCATATGAAAAGAAAAAATACCGAACTAACAGTTTAATTTTGTTTTCGTTGAACAGAATTATATATATGTTGTTTTTTTTTTACCAGAAATGTCATTACAATAGAGTGCGGAAAGTATACCAGAACTTTATCTTTCATTTGCAAATAGTAAAATAAGGATATTTTCTAAATAATAACGCATAGATTTTAGATATTTTATAATGTTAACGCATTATTTTATCGATAAAGTAAAGATCTTGGACATTTTTTAGAAATTCGATATAAAATTTCTTTCTGTAGTTATTCCAGAATAAAAAAACACAATACCAAAACTCTGATAGAGTTACAGGATTTCTTAAAAATACTTCGAAATCAAATCCATGAAGAAAAGACTTGGTATTGTATTCCAAATCTTTCCTTACCATTAGATCCATAAATAGACTGTAAAAATAAAATAAAAACAAAAATCTGGATTTTTACAAGTCACTATCCGGGCATGTTCTTCAAAATCCCGGATTTATTCGTTTATTTACGGCCAAGATCTCCACTGCAATCATGCCTGACAGTGAATACAAAGCACTCGTCACTTCTCATTTGGCATTCTGAGAGTTTGTTCTCTTAACATCACCCGGATAGCAAGTTCCCGGATACGACGACAATAGCAAGAGCACCTGAGAACAGAAGGGGTGGCTCACATTGCTCAATGTATTTCTTTTGGAACTTTTTTTGTAGTTTTCATTTCAAAATGGAATAAAAGATTCGACATCGGTGCAGATATATAAAATTTTGTATTTTTTAGTTGATTTTTTTATCTTCAAATGGCTATGAAAGTAGAAGGAAAATGTAAATGACAAACGTTTTCGTTTTTTGGCGTAATTCAAAGATAGCATGACTCCAAGTAAAGATTTGAAAAGAGATAAAACTGATGTTTCAAAACACTTCAATGGTACTTACATTTTCTATTTAGGGGGTCAAGAATCCTGTTTTAATTTTTTTCTTAAATGTATGTTTATTTTTGAATTTTTATGTTCCCGTACAATAGAAAGAATATAAAGAAGTTCACAAATCATTTTGGAGAAATAAAAAACAAATTTAATTGTTACAAAAAAAAAATTTAATATTTTTTCTCCTAAAAATATCTTGAATACAAATGCTCATACTTTTAGTTACTGTCACAATGACTCATTGGTTACGATCCTGAGCTGCCATTGTGAAAACTGGGGTTGGACCCTCAGTCCATTCAGCTACAGCACGATGGGTACTAGTTAGTATGAGAAGTAAAGGCGGCTTGTGTGCAATACTGATTACCCTTCCCTAATCCTTCTGCTTGTCACCAAAGTGCGGAGACTTAACTTCAATGAATCCTATCCCCAAAGGTTCTGTAGCGAAATGCTTTACTTTTTTTATACTTTTATTTGCCCACAAAAATGCATCATCATTGGGGTTTTAAAATTTCCCAAAATAAAATTTTATATACTTTTTCTTATACTATTTTCTTTTTTTTTAAAATAATAAAAGAAACTTTGAAACTTTTTATAAGTTATAGTGAGAAGAAATAAAATTATCTGAAAATGTATATTCCAAATTTTATGCAATTAGTTTAGTAAGGTTTCGAGAAGAAGTATTATTTGTTAAGAAATATCATTTTAAAGGAAGGGAGAAAAAAAAAGTCACGGAATTAGTTTTCAACATTTCATCATTACTTGAAATTCAATTAGGGTAATAAAAAAAACAATTCTTATCTCTGATTCTATTAGAGAAAATATAATAGCATTATTTTTTATCAAATTAAAATATATATATATATATATATATATATATATATATATATATATATATATATATATATATATATATATATATATATAAATTTTTTGGTGTCTCGAATACTTGAAAAGAAATTTTTTTTTTCATTGATTAGATCAAGGACTGTCATTTTACACCATTTTTTAAAATTATTAGAATTAAACAATTAAAAAGAAATCAATTTAAATACAACTAATAAGTGAGTGAGAGTGTTATTTTATTTTAAGTGTAAGAGGTGTTAAGTGTATTTCTCTTTTAAGTGTAAGAGGAATATAAGTTATGAGGGTGGCAATGTGGTCAGCGTTACACACAAGCCGCGTTTACTTCCTAGAGAAGCTAGTCCCTTACAGTAGCCGATTTTACGGATAACTCCTTTCACAATCTTCCTAAGAGGCGAGTTTTAAGACATAATGCTCAAACCGAAATAATAAACGCTTTAAATAATAATCGGCAAAGAAAATAAAACGTACAGAATAGCACATAAATATAATAAACTGCGTGGAATAAAACTGCTAATTTTCCCTTTTAAAAATTTCCCCTTCTAAAATTCCCCTTAAATAACTCCAGAAAGACTGACATAGTAATAAGCAGATTACGTATAGGGAAGCTCTTACTAAACAAAACAACGTCTGTTTGCTCCAATTGCAGATAGTCATTAGCACATCTTGATTTCGTGTCTTAATTGTAAAAATACGAATCGATATTTTAATTGTGAATATCTTCAATTATTAATTTTAATTGTGAATATCTTCAATTATTAATTTTAATTTTAGATAATCCTTCAAATTATCATAATTAACGACTCTAATTGAAATTTTGATAAGCAGCACTCATACATTACAATCTCTATCGCAACAACAATGACAAGCATAACTATGTAATCATTAGCTACTCTTATAATGTCAAAGAATACAGTTAATTATGACTTTACTAAATGTTATTCACCATTGAAATCTAAATAAAGAGTTACCATCACTGTATACAATTTTGAATTCAAGGAAATTATTATTCATGTGCGTTGTATCATGCGTTTAAGTTCATACAGCAGAGTTGAATTCTGTTCTTCTTTGCTGATGTAATATACTTCTAAAATTACTTTTGTATATAAATATAAGTTAAATATAGATCACTACACTGTAAAAAATTCCGGGTCAAATAATGAAACAAAGTACCGAGACTTTGGGTGCATAATCAATAAAATCCATTTTCACCGTAAAATATTTTATCGTAATTTTTGCAATAATATTTATTTATTTAGATTGATTCAGAGATTTTGCTGTAATTATTACAGTAAAAATTATGGTTTATAAAATGTTTTTTTCCGTAACATGTTTTTTAGGTCAAAATGGATCTGAGTGCCGATACTTTTAACCGCTATTTAATCCAGAATTTTTTATATTATATATACTAAATGAAAATTTGCTGGAAACTTTATATTTAAAAAAATCACAAACTACAGTCTATAATTAACATAGATTATTAAAATTGGAGTACAAGTACATTTTAAACTATAATTTCTACTTTATGTAATTATTGTCAGTTATATATGTATTCACAATAGTTAGTTATTATATTAGTCAGTTGTTATTTAATTATTAGTTATTACACTTATGTTTACATTTTATTCATTGTTATACATAGATTGTAGAAAAATCCTTGTTCCAGAGTATTTTTTTACGTTTTTATTCATTTTTGAGTCAGTTTGGCTCACTTGTCATGTTAAAAACTTTACCCTGCAAAAAATAGTATTAAAACTTATTACTCACCTGCAAACTGGAAAAGCTTTTGATTTCTTGTTCGACAGGCATTGCGCCACATTTGAACTTCTATTACCCATGAAACTACTTTTTTTAAAATTAACCACTTAAAATCATCAAAAAAAAAAACTTTCCTATAGTTATTTATCACAGCAGAGTGTTTAAGAAGCACTAACAGGTGTATCAACACATCTTCTAGTAGGTATAAGTTGAATATTCCTTTGATATCACATGTATCTTTTAAAAACATGTATCAGCTCCAACATGTATCACATCTTGAATAAATCGTTTAGCAATAAAAAGATTTAATATCGAAAACATTTTAATCTGACGACATATAAAAAATACAATATGATGAATAATGCTATTTCACTGTAGTATAACATATACTTATTAATACCTTCCAAACACGTAATTCTTATTTATCAACACAAAACACGAACATTATTGAGGTTAAACACACGAACTCTAATAAATAAGCCTTTATTTTCGCAGCCTTCGAACACTTTCTTAGGTGCTACTTCCAAAACATAAATTGTCTTTTTTATTGTGTCACGTAAGTAGTATTTCTTCCATTAAATGGCAACACCGAGTCTCTAGAGTTGATCATTTTTTTGAATATTGCACATTACGTACAAAAGTAGACTTTCAGATGTAATAAACCATTTCTTGGTACAGCTTTCAAAAACGTTTTTGGAATAATAATAAATGTGATTTATTTTCAGCAAGGGTGCTGTTTAGTTTTGAATTCCTTAAAACATTTTTTTTAATAAATAAACAAATAGTGAGTAAATTTTACGGTAAAAACTTTTATTATATTTGATTTTATTTAAACTAGTTCTTCGGATGACATTGATTGTTCTTTTTTTAAGGAATATCTATTTGAAATTTTTAGAGAAGGAAAATGGAAGAATAAGTAAATTAATATTACTTCTTTAGACATTTGTTTAATATTTTAATTATAAATTATTTGATAATGTCAGTTTTTAGATAAATTCGCTAAATTTTTTGTTAAGATTAAAGTTGATTGATTAATAGAGTTTAGTTAACGAGTTAAAAATGCTAAAAGATATTGGTAAGATTTTCTCGAAAGGGAAGTAGCTGTGAGCAATTTTTTTCTATTTCTAAATCTTAATATCGCATTTTATTTTTTAAAAAAATATTTTAGATATGTTTTGAAACGGGGTTTGATTTGCATATTTATGTGAAATTAATTAACTTTTAACTTTATTTGTAATTTCAAAGCATTATTATGCAGTTGCAAAAGGCCTTATTGAAAAATGTTATTCGTTTTAGTAGGAAAAATTAAATATAATTCACTCATAGTTCATTTACTCATTGATTTTATCGGCAAGCTTTAAACAAAATTTACTAATTTAAAAAAAAAAATTAAATATTTCATTTAAAATGTTTTATATTTGATTAGCTAAAAAGGCTGATTCCTATTGTAAAAAATAATTTCTATCAATTCGTTCATAATAAAATCCATTCAACTAAATTCCAATAATTACTGTTACGTTCTTAATCCAGATTTTTATCACAGAGTTTCGAAGCAAAAGCGAATCATAACTGACAAAGAGGAATAAACAAACAAAACTAAATATCCAGTATCCGCCAGAGAGCGAATCCAATACCCAAATAACAACAGAAGTTCATCTCTTTAACGGTAACTCCAAAATACTGAATGGAGAGGGCTGTCCGCATCTTCCAGCGACTACCCATAGCAAGCCGATAGATGGCGCTGATGACTGTCTGTGCAGGGGGGTGTAAAAAAGGTCCCGCGTTAGTTTACCCAGTATAAAATCATTTATCATAACCTTCAACTTCAACACGCGTATGTTTAAAGGAGTAAAGGAATTTTTATTATTTCATGCTTTTTTCTTTATTCTGAGTTCCCCACAATGCTACAAAAAAATGAACTTTTCAATTTTTTTGAGTACATAACTGGGGAGAAGTTTGGAAAAGAAATTGAGTGAAATGTTTCGAAAATGTCAACAAAACATGACATATATTAAATAGCACAGCTGAAAACTGCTGAATATAGTATATTATGGAGACAAGAAGGAAACCTCAATTTGAAATCAAAATATACTCTTAAAAATAAAAAGTTTAAGAATACCCTTATGTTTTATCCTAAAGTTAGTAAACACTCATGTATAACTTAGGTTTTAATTTATATAGATCTTAACGTATGAAAGATTTTCTTTTCTAAATGTGTGCTTATAGTACAAGATAATTTAAAACAATTATAGAAAGTGCTTGAAGCCTTTGTTTATACAAAACTGTTTGATCAAACATGATTAAATTTTCGATGTCTTATTAGCACACTATAAAAAATCGGAATAAAAATTACAATAAAAAGGATTGGCACTCAGCGTGCCGGTACTTTTTATGGTAAAATCCAATTTTACCGGAACATGTTACGGAACAAAATATCTGCTATACCATAATTTTTACAGTAATTAATTATGGTAAAATCACTAAATCACTCTAATAAATAAATATTATTGCAAAATTTACGGTATAATATTTTAGGGACAAAATTTATTTTACGTTAGAATAGATTTTACGGATGATGCACGATTTGAACTAGAATTTCTTACAGTGTTGATGCATTTTCAAGTGCGAGTAAATCTGTTCGAGTCTGTTTCTGGAAAACTATTGGATTAATTTTTATATAGGAGGCTATGAAAATAGTGTGATATCGTGAAAGTTTTCACAAAAATATACATACTGAAAAAATATTATTGGTCAAACAACTTTTATTTTTTATTGTTATTCTGTAAACTTGCTTCGTTAAAATATCTACAATATTATATATTTTTATTATTCTATTTATTATTATTATATATAATATTTATTATTATATATCTGAAGCATTTCTCCCAAAGAACGAAAATTTACAACTATATGTAAAAATACAAAGACTTTTTAAAATTTGTCATCATCTGACAGTTAAAATATTTATTATCATTTTTATTATTTTTTTATCGGATTTAATTTTTCACAGATATCATAACATGCTAATTCACTTACTTTGCTTCCCCCCTTTTTTTTACTTTATTAATTCTCTATATCAAGAATACTTCATTGTAATGTTAAGCTGAGTATGGCGAGATAACAATAATTACACAATATTAACAATATTTATAATAGTAATGTGTATAAAGCAAAAGATAGAAATATATAAGAAATCACCAATTATTAAATACACAGTGCTGACGTAAAATATCCTCAGAGGTAGACGGATAATGGGTTAGAGTCCACACGCCATCAGGCTAACCGTGGGAGGTTTTCGTTGTTTTCCTCTCCCTATAACGCAAATAGGGTTAATGCCATCAAAAAGTCCTCCACGAAGGCAAATTTTTCCCAATATTTGATCTAGGAATTCCCTGGTTTTCTGGATTGGGTACAAAATTACAAGGATATGGAGTAGAGCATTAGTAGTCGTTAACCCAAAATTGAGACGCCTATTTAACGACGATTATAAAATTATTATATCTATCGACTCAAAATGGTTGTCATAGAAACAGAAAATAATGAATGAATCACGCTATTATATAACATAGGCTAAATTCAACAATCTCTCTCACAAAATAACAATGTTTTATAAATCATTTATAAAAAAATTATACTTCTTACTAATTTTTTGTAAGCACCTATTCTCAAAATTTTTAAAAAAAATTACATAAAATTATTCAGTGCTTGAAGTTTAGTTGGATAGATGTTCATTTTTTGTTTTAATTATGTGGTAAAGTGTGAAATCACAACGAAACCCAACAGTAAAGGAACATATACAAGATGTCCCAGGATAATTGGGACAAAGTTGGAGTGCAAGTAAATGGAGGTAGGGGACATAACAAGGATTCAGAATTGCATAGCAACCCATAGTCGGAAACGTTATGGGAAAGTAGTATGAAAGGTACAATAAACAAAGAGACACGAGACAGAGATCATCAGAAATTCTTATTGGTCAAAGATACGGCATGTGCTATGATAGATGATAATTTGAAATGTCGAAAAATATGTTCAAAGTTTCCGCCATTGATAGCAATGTGGCATACTCGGGTCATGGATTGGTGGACCAGCTCAAATAAATCTGGATTTGAATGGATGCCTACAGCAGCATAGACGATTCTTGGAACCAGAATCCTCGGATACCGGAATCCTCTGGTGCTGCGTGCACAGAACTTTTTAGTGCACCCTAAAGAAAGAAATCCAAGTGGCTTACATCAGGGTAGCGTGGTGGCTAGTGAACCGGTCCACCACACCCAATCCATCTTGTGAACAACAACACCTAGCGACAAACGAAGATGTGATTGCTATGTAAATCTGAATCCTTGTAATGTATTCTACCTCTCCTTAAAGTTTGTCCCAATAATACTGGGACACTTAGTATAAAGAAAAAGGATCATATAGGTTATCTTTATAGCATGTATCTGAATTCAACATTCAGAATATAATCTTCACTAAACATCTTAAAAAATTTGACAGTAAACATTCCTGACCTCAATACAGTTTTTTTTTAAAGAAATGTCTCACAGCCTGTTATAATCTCTATACAAGATGGAAAGGAACAAAGAAAATCAATAATCCAAAAGATACGAATAAAAGAATGCTAGTTTATGTTGGATATGCATTTTTGAAATTCCAGGGAAACTCTCCTGTCAATCCGAGAAGAAAGTCTGAAACTTTTATTTTATCTGCGATCACAATTTAATCGAATGTCACGCCACGTTTTTGACGTTGCTAGCTGCAAGAGTAGCATTTTTGGATAGCTAGTAGCTTACTGTGCCTTTATCTGTATGCTAATGAATAATTTAACGCTTTGCAAATAGCAAAAGCCTAATCAGCCTGGTATATTTCAAGCTTTTGGCACTAAGTTCACATACCTTTAGGCTGATTGTAAATTATATTTATTGCTAAATTAGCCAGATTTATTTCGAGCCGTTTGCAATAGGCCTATAGTAACGAAGGATTATCGTAAATAGTCTTATTAAAAGTTCATTGCAATAAACATGAGAAAAATCAGTCTTTAATAATTCTTCACTCACTTTCGAATTAGAAAAAAATTAAAATCACATTTAAAAACATTTTTTGTATATGAAAATTTTTGTATACGTGTTTCTGCTTGGTATGAACATACTTCATTATTGATGTTCAGATTTAAATACATTTTCTAAAGTGTACACGTAAGCTCAATTCGGTGTTTAACTGAAATAATATATTTGCTCGTACAATTTTTGGAGTTTTTGTTACACTGAATTCGGAGAAGTATTACATCAGTTTTTACTATGTGGCACATAAAATAAGCGTAAATAATAAGTTATTTAATTGAATTAAAAGCATCTTTATTGTCCTATTTTTAGAGTTTGCTAAAAAAATTTGGCATAATTTAATTTTAACCGTAATTATAAATTTCATATAGGGGCTTTATTTAATCTTTAAATAAATAATATCTTTAATAGTTTGTTAGTTTTTTTTCTTTTTTTTTGTAGGTTTTTTAAAGATTATTATCAATGAATTTAGGTTTTTAAACAGCTAAATTTAATAGTACTTTTGTATTTTCTATTTGAAAAGGAAATGATGTATACAAGTTAATTTTTTTTTGATAGTTTTCTTTTTCTCCAAAAAAATTGGAAAACTTACTAACATGAAATTACAATTATATCTTAACTTTTCGTAAAATTGATTTTTTCAAACTTATTTAAGACTAAATATCAAATATTGTGAGTTAATATAACTTAAAAAAGGATTTACAAAGCCAAAAGAAGTCCAAAAAAAATAGTTGAATAAGTAGTTATTTTTCTCGGCACTGTTTTACTTGAAGCGTACAACGTTAGTAAAGTCGAAAGACGGTAAAAATGCCTCGTTAAGTTAGTTTCTCCACGCAGAGAGTCTTATTGCAAGGAAAGTACTTTTACGTGTCGTTATTTTAGCAACGCTGACAGTTAATTCAAAAGGTATTAAAGTAAAGGTACATTAACAAAATTGTTTAGTTGACTCTAAATTAGTAATGACAAACTTGATGTTATAAACTAATAATAACAAATAAAAAAAATGAAAATGTAAATTACAAGAAAAAAATCGTTTCGACATATTTTACATATGTATAGTGGTAGATATTTAAAACTAAAAGCACAAAAAATATTTTGTTTCACTGTCTTAGAATAAATTAATGATTGATTTCGATACGATGATGAAAAATTATTAATAATTCAGTCTCTTATAATTTTAAAAGTACATAGAATATTAGTAAATCTTTCAGAATATATATTTTCAGAATAAATGAATAAATAAGTACTATAAATAGATAAATAAACTTTTTAAAAAAAGAAAAATAAATAAATAAAGAAAAAAGAATGAATTTTTTTTTTTTTACTAAAACAATTTTTTGTACTTTATACGAAATAATAATCCTTATTGGCAAATACAATTTATTAATATTCCTCTTAATTGTGTTTTTCTTTCTTTCTTTCATTTTCTATCAGAAAATAATAATTTTCAAACCATATTTAACCTTTTCTTCTATTACCTGTCTAGATTTAAAATTCAATAATAACCTTATAAATTTTTTATTTTAGAAAATTTAAGTATTTTAAGTTTAAAATTTACAGGTTTTTGGTACATTATCGAACAATTAAATTCTGATTACCACCGGCATGCAAAATTTCTTGAAATCCGCTACCATTCTTTACTTCTTTTATTCTATTAAGTTTAATTTTCTGTTTTCATATTTATATGCAAAATTCATTCAATATTTTAAAATTAGGATATTTTTGCAATTAAATATTATAGAATTAATAAATTAAAATTAATTTTAGTAAAAAGCAATGTGTAATATTTTAAAATAATAAAATTTCAATATTATTCATTACTTTATGTCGCGTATGTTTCAATAACATTAAGTGCTTATACTAAACTTCTTTTAAAATTTTCAACACTTATCTAAGAAACAGTTCACTAATATTTAATATTTACACGAAACAATAATAACAACAATAATAATGAACATTTAAACTAAATTTCCACTAGAAATCAATAGTTTCAATAATAATCACCTGAACCAATTGAGTTTATAATAAAACAATAATTCGAGAAGTGCTATATTATTTTAAACTTACTCACTAAAATTAAGATATCCGAATAGTTTCCACAACTTTTTTTAAATATTAATATAAAATTTAAAAAAAACTAGTTTATTTGTTTTATTAAACGTAGAAACTTATAAAAATAGAAAAAATATTATTATTATATTTTTAATTGCCATTTTTAAGTTTAAAAAAAGGCATTTTTTTGCATTTACGATAAACACTGTAAAAAAATTTCTAACACCTAAAGCAAAATATCCTTTGAGGATTTTTTAAGAAGGCTATCAACTATGTTTTAAACTATTATCTTTAAAGCAAGTGTATATACTATTGAGTTAGGGATCAATGTATATTTAAGGAAATTTTTAAAAATTTCCGTATTTGTTAGGGCGAAAAAACATGCATAACAATGACATTCTACTTTTTTCTCTCAGTCTGTGGTTCAATCTGTGCTATTATCCTAAATATTCATGAAAAAATGCAGACAATTATTCTAAAAACAGCATGAGATATTTTGCTTTAGATGGTGAAAGAACATTTGATTTTGAGATAAACACACTTAAAGACTTCAAATCATTAGTCTATTCACTGTTATTACCTTACACAAAAACTGCCTTAACTTTGTAAATAATTAGAATACAAACAAAAGTTAAGTATTTTTGGAAAGCTAAAAGTATAAGGGTTTTAAATTTATAATAAGCTCAATTTCGAAAGTTTTGCAAAAAATCGTATTTTTGCACTAGTCAGACCTTAATATAAATTTTACTTCCATAAAAGCTTTGTTATTTAAAACAGTAGTTATTTGTTGTTGATTAAAAATTTATAAATTAAAATATTATTTTTACTCTAATAATAACTTATAATACTAACAGAAAATAATAATTCTATTACTATAAACCTTAGATGTGTATATTTTCCATAACTGAGTTAAAATCATTGAAAATAAACACTGCGTTAGAATATTTCATACATTGATCAATATGGTAGGAAACATTTTACGAACACAAAGTCAAACTAAGTAGGTCATAAATTTTGCGCGCTGAAACTCGCTGACACGTCCCACCAATCGTTGGTGGCAAAAGTTTGAAAGGAATTTCTGAACAAAAGCGAACTGTTAGAATATCCCTCAGAAAAATATCTGCTGTTTTGGAATGATTTATATGCTTTAGAAGCTTAATAGCTCTTTGAACAATAATCAAAAGATTATTCATGGAGTTTACTCTACTTCAATGTACAAATATATTCTATAATATTAAGATATATTAACATAAAATGAACACAAAGAATTTGTTATAGTTTTTTTATACGATAATTTAATCATAAGAAGTTTATCTTCATGCAAAAATTACTTTCTTACATTTGACATTTTTTGAAGGAAAAAAAAACTATCTATTTATTTACACAATAATTTACTCTTCAGAAGTTTATTTTCATGCAAAAATTACTTTCTTACATTTGACATTTAAAAAAATATATTAACTTTAATTTATCAATTTATAAGATATTTTACTCGTGAGAAGATTATCTTCATGCAAAAATAAGGAAGATAGGCATAAAAATCATAATCATGGAAAATATTACTTTCTTCAAATAAATTTCTTTCTTACATTCAACATAATATTAACTTTATTATTATATTAACGACAAGAAATATTAATTTTAATTTATCTATTTTTACGATAATTTACTCACAGTAAGAAGTTTATCTTCATGCAAAAATAATGAACAAAAAATCATAACTAAGGAAAATTGTATTACTTTCTTCAAAGAAATTTTTTTCTTGCAATCGACATTTAAATTTAAAAAAATATTAACTTTAACTTATCTATTTATACGATAATTTACAAATCAAAAATTTATCTTCATGCAAAAATAATGAAGATAAACCAAAAAATTAACATTATTTAAAATATTATTTTCTTCAAAGAAATTAACTGCTTTCTTAAATGTAACGCTTTAAAAAACATTAACTTTAAATAATATATTGCAAACAAACACTGTATTACAACAAACTTTATTATTTATTCATTTTTTGCTTATTAATAATAATGACGGGTTTTGCTAGATGTAATTTTTTTTTAATCTTAAAATAAATGATTCATTCTTATTCATAAATAGTTTCATTTAAATAGCTTATTTAATTATTTAATGTTTTCTTCCAACTTTTAAAGATAAGGACTTGTTTTAATTTAAAACTTTTTACTTAAAATAAAAGTTACTGGTATAATTAACGAATGCTTTTAAAACTAAATTAGGAAAGAACTGTAAAAGAACACTACCACCTTAGCCGTTTTCTTATCCACTTTTTAATTTAAAAATTAATGCACTTTTAAAATTATCTCACTACATATTTTCCATTAGTAATCATACCAGTTCAAGTCAAAGTACGCGAACTATTTTTTGGTGTTTAATGGATAATCTTTGTTAATTTGAAAAAAAATATAAGTTTGACATTACTTCTAGATTAATTTTAATGCTTGTACTAGTTCAAAAGAATAACTAATAAAAAAATAAGGAAAAAATGAACTATTATTATACGAAATGGAGGAGACTTAGTAAATTTGTATCAATAATAGTGACAAGTCATAAAATGTTTTATTTAGATAAATCTACATCAATAATTTATGATTAGCTGCTTAACACAATTGTTCAATTAAAATTTTATGCGAAGACATTTATACAGAATTCTGGATTGTATAAGACATCAGATCAGTTTATAAATATGTGTTTTTATTGATTCCTTTTTATTTAGAGTTTTGTTTATTATTTTCACTTTAACTCTTTTCATTTCGTTTTATTTGATTTGTATGAACTCAAATTGTTTAATTAACTCTAAATTTAAACAACAAATTTTCCAAAATACGCAAATAAAATTATAAATAATTACTCGCTTTAGTACTTTTCCAGTAATTACTCGCGTTTTTTCAATTAGAAATTTTTTTTTAAAACCTGTCTGGGTATTTTCAAACGGTTTCTTTGGGTTAAGAATAGATGGCAAAAATCGAAACCCTTGAGTAAAAGTATTTAAAGTGAAAAAACCTTCAGATGTAATTCAAAATCACTTATCGTTAATAGAATCCGATTATCCCTAGAGACTATAAAAATATCTAGAAATAACCTGAAAAGTTACAAAATAACTATATAAACTTTATATAATAACTATAATTTTAATTGATCCTTAAAAAAAGCTACGTAATAAACTATAATAAAAACAAAAGCATACCTTAAAAGTACGCAAAAAAATCTATTAAAATATCCAGGTGGCAATTCACCTGAAATCAAGCTATTCAAATAAAAAAATATTATAGGATTTTTTGTAATTTTTTCTTTTTTTTTTCAAAAACAAAACTGCGTAATAAACTATAATAAAAACAAAAGCATATCTTAAAAGTATACAAAAAAAAATATATTAAAATACCCAGACTGCAATTCATCTGAAATCAAGCTATTCAAAGAAAAAGTATAGATTGAATTTTTTCTTTTAAAAAAAAGAGCTGCGTAATAAACTATACTAAAAACAAAAGCATACTTAAAAGTATACAAAAAAAATATATTAAAATAGCTAGACAGCAATTCATCCGAAATCACACTATTCAAAGAAACAAAAAAAACAAAAAAAAAAACAACAAAAAAATTTATATATGATTTTTCTTATATCCCTCTAGTTAAATCGGAATAACAATAATTTATTCCTAACTACCTCAAATATCTATTATTTTTCTGAAATGAGATTCTTTTTTACATAAGATATCAACTTTATAGCTCTAATTTTTTTTTCATATCCACAGTCTTATCACTAATCACAATGCCATTCCTGTGCCCTGTGCAACATCCATCATTTTGATCTGCCATCTTCTTCAATCCCCCCTGATCTCAAATACCACGGAGGGAATTTTCAGGGAAAATATCTCTTTCTTTGGGGATTGTGTGCTTGCAAGAAAAGACAGTTGTTTGCAAACTTCAGTGTTGAAAGATTGTAGGAAGATATCCACAGAGGGTTTTTTTCCCACACGACTGGGATTTCTTATTGAAAAGTGTAGATTTGTTTTGTTGAAACATACCTATTCCTCTAAATAAGAGACCTTAGAAATTCATACGTTTTTAGAATATTTTTAAAACAAGAGTTTTAGGTGTTAAAGCGATACAATTATCGACATATTCAACTTTCGTCTACCATAAGGTACCTCTTGATAGACTAAAGTTAACATGTCTTATATACTAGTTAAGTGGTATTTAATATTTATAGTGGTAGTTACGCTACATTAATCCACTTCCAGAATTTTATCTGTAATAGAATTCGATGAACGAATACCAACTAATTAATTTAAGCTATTTATTTATTCATTTTAATTATTTTTCAGCTCGCTATTTTTTCCCCTATTGGTCGGGGGAATTAAATTAATTCATCGGATTTTTTAGAACAAATCAACTACTTAATGTGGATCATCCATCGATGTTGGCGAGTTCAAATCCCGTCCGTAGGTCACCAATAAGGGGTTATAATTATCGACCTTGTCAACTTTCAGCTATGAAAAGGTACCTTTTGATCTAATCATGTTATCATGTCTTATATACTAGTGAATTGGTATTTAATATTTATAGTGGTAGTTACACCACATTACTCCCCTTCCAGAATTTTATCTATGGATAGAATTCGATGAACGAATACCGCTGGTTGATTTAAGCTATTTATTTACTTATTAAAATTCTTTTTTTTCCTTTATTGGTCGAGAGAATTCAATTACTTCACCGGACTTTTTAAAGATATTTTGTGAGCGAATCAGCTATTTAATGTGCACCATCCATCGAGGTTGGAGAGTTAAAATCGCGTCCGTGGGTCACCAATAAGGAAATATATTTATCGACCTTGTCAACTTTCATCTATCAAAAGGTACCTCTAAATAGTATCAAGTTAACATGTGTTATATACTAGGGAAGTGGTATTTAATATTTATAGCAATAGTTATGCCACAGTGTGATAAACTAGCAGAGATAGTTAAAATTCTCGTTTATACAGTAACATTTAAAATAAAATATTTACATGCATATAGAGCTTGTTTTTGCAGAAGATTGTAATGTTTCTTTTGGCTATATATATATTTTTAAAAACGTTTTTTTTCCATACGTAATTGAACCATATTTGTAAATAAACTTCAAATAAATTTTTAATTTTCTAATTGTTATTTTTAGCAAACATATGTTACGTTAAACCCTTTTTCACTTAATCACACTTAAAATGATTTGAACTCTTTCTTGGCCAGTTGCCTAGATACTGTTGATAGGTGTGGTTTTCCTTATCTTTAAAGCAACTGAAGCTGTTTTTGGAAAAAGCGAAAGGTCAGTACTTTATATAGATAAATATATACATACATATGTGTATGTTGTTGAGATATTCGTAACAAGTAAATCATAAATTTTTTTGAAAAATGCACTATTTAACTTATTTAGACTCTTTTATTTAGTCAGAATTTCCAGATGCTTTTTAGTCTTTTCTGAAGAAATCAAAAAAATTTCAATAAATGATATCGAACCGCGATGGCCTTCCAATGAGTAACGAACCGGGTTCGAATCCCAGTCGATACAAATTCCGCATAAGACTTGCACCGACCACAGTGCTGACGTGAAATATCCTCAGTGGTAGACGGATCATGGGTTAGAGTCCCCTTGCCGTCAGGCTAACCGTGGGAGGTTCTCGTGGTCTTCCTCTCCATGTAATGCAAATGCGGGTTAGCTCCATCAAAAAATCCTTCACGAAGGCAAATTTCTCCCAATACTCGATCCAGGAGTTCCCTTGTCTTCTGCATTGGGTTCAAAATCACAAGGCTACGGAGTTGAACATTAGTAGTCGTAAACCCATAAAATAGGGTCGGTTGTTCAACGACGGTTACAATATAAAATAAATGATATCGAAAAATGTTGCTATTTAAAATATTTAATTTGAAAGGTTTAGCTGAAAATCTTTAACAACGAGCAAAACTTATATAATTCAGCTTTATAACAACATTGCGCCTTTAATAATAAAAGTTCATAGTTTCACGTGGTTTAAATTAGTTCGAAAACTAGACAGACACGTGAAATTTTCTTGAATGTTTTTATCAATTTACCAAATCGGAAACAATGGTAACTCAAAATTATTTGGTGTTTATAATTGAGGAATATTTTCAGATTTACGTAAATTTTATTCCCATTTATCCTGTTTTACAATTCTAACGATTTCCTATTCGGGCACATACGGAAAATATATGCATGATAATATCGATATTATTCTGAATGTACTTAAGCATATCTCCACTATCATGAATATGATATGTATTATGATTTTTCTCGTCTCCCTTGTGCAGTTTTAAATTTTATTCTATGATATAGTTTTATTAAATTTGGACAATTATATTAAAATGCACACGCTTACTTTTATGAAATAAAATTCAATTGCATCGAATGCATAAGAATTTTGGATCTAATAAAAAAAACCCTAAGACTGCTTGCGAACTTCAATAGAAATTGAGTAAATAATTTTACAGTATTTATAGAATTAAAGCTATTTTATATACTAGCCGCCTAAGGCGGCCAGCTGTCCGCCACGCTGAAGGTTTTCACAAATAAAGTTTTTTAAAACATAGCAGGAAATCTGAAGATTAGTGGACAATTAAAGTGTTCCTGTCCAGCAATTTTGTCTTCATATCCAGTTCTGCTGCAGATGTGTTATAGCTCTTGAGGATGTTTGAAATTATATAGCTACAACATGTTTGAAATTATATAGCTACCATACTTAAAAAAAAAACTACAATGCTAAATACATGAAAAGAACACGAAAACGAATAAATTTTTTATGGTATCAATTTCTATTTCTATATAATTTTTTATGGTATCAAATTCTATTTATATCTGTTACGTCGAGCACTCAAGTATTATAATTTGATCTAGTTGTGCATGTATAATTTTGATCTAGTTGCGCTTTCTACGTCATTTTGTTAACATCGTTTGGTTTGTTATTTAACATCATTTGGTTTGTTATTTCTAAGTTAACTTTCAAAAAATTGGCTGGCATCAGCATTTTTATTCTTTAAGTTGTTTATTTTTTCTTTTGGAATTCGTTCCTTTTTAGCGAAATGTTTTTCAACCTAATCGAATTCTTTGCCGACTGTTCTCTGTATATATAAAGAAAATAAAGTAAATATTCTTGTGTAAATATTGTAAATACATTTGTGAAAAGAATTTTTAGTTGTACAAAGTACTACAATATCGCTATAAAAATTATCATCTTCGCTTAAGAAAAAAAAAATAGAGCGTGAAAAGAAGAAGAAAAACTTATTATAACAATTGGGTATAATATAGCCTACGTCACAGGTTGTGTTGTTCCTACTAAATTTAACCCATGAACGGCATTTTCTGCGAGCCTAACTTCAAGCCACAAATAAACAAACGAAGTGTTTGATCGTTTAAACAGCTGCTCGCCAGATTTTATTGCATTATAAAGAAAAGTTATTGAAACTAAATACAACTAAATAAACAACAACAACTAAAACAAATAACAACAACTACTAATAACAATAACTAAATAAACAACAACTAAATTCCATTCGTTTAGCATTGCGTCATATGTTGTTCCTACTAAATCGAAGTAGTTGTGTTTTTTTCATATTATACCCAATTATGAACAGCGACAAATATATCAAAGCGAAGCGTTCTATTTACGTATCGAATATGTTGCCACATTTTTAATACAAAAGTTAAACTTTTCTCCACTTTAATAAATGTAAACTAATGCGAACTTTACAATTAAATTATTAATTCCTCCGTATATTATTGGTTTAAGTTGTCGAAAATTAATATTTAAATTGTGAGGTTCGCATTAGCATACATTTATAAGAGTGGGGAAAAGTATATGCATTTTTTAATAGTTTTTTGAATATGGCTCTTTGAAGACGAAAAAGCAGACGAAAAGCATAGACTTACAAAATGACTGATAACTAAATAACTAATAAAAATTTTTGAAAAAGAAAAAAAATACTTCTTCATAATGTCAAAACACAATTATGGGCCGAGTTTCGTGCCCGGGCGAGGCTTCTGGGGCGATATATTGTGATTACAGACACACACACAGCCGCGTTTATTATTATGTATAGATAAATGCAAACTATGAACTGAAACCAATTAAGATTTGCACTAAAATACTCATAACTTATCGCAATTTTAAATTTCAGATTTTCCACCTCCTGTTATATTTCATAGAATATATATAAATTTTATTTGAATGGAGGGAGAGTTCGAATTTCTAGAAAATTTTGCTTAAAATTTGTCATAAAGTATATGGTATAAAAATTATACCAAATACATGAAACTATATTATATGCATATAAACATGATATACAAATATATATATATATAATCTATATTTTTTATTTACCTTTTTTATTTGTCAATAATCTTATATTATTAGATTTGCTTTTAATCAATATCGAAGCTCACGGAGTTGTGGTTCTCTAATAAGAGAAAATTTCTCTCTCGAATCGAGCTGAAACCTTACGCACAATATCTCGGTAGTGGTTTTTCTTTCCATGGTGTTCCCTATTTACTTACTTCATAAACCTATTTCACAAGGCTTTTTTTTTTAATTATTTATAATTTCATCTGGATAATTTATTAAAAAAAATAATAAATATCTTGCTCGGAGGTTGTTGAAAGTTGAGATCAAACTTTTAAAGTACGTCTAATTTTAAAATTCAATTAATCAAAAATTTAAAATACAATAAAAAATTATGTGCAATAGAAACTGTATCAGTATTATGCACTCTTAGAAATTTCGCGGAAAAAATGGTTAAATAACAATCTAAATAAGGGTTATGTTACCATATTCAATCAAAAGAGTCAAATAATCATAAATTAAATGGTAATCAAACTGTTAAGTGTGAAAAAAACAGTTTATAAACTGCTTTCCCCTAATACGGTTAAACAACCAGAATTTTATCGCACCAACTAAGACCTCCTAATGAAGCCACTTAATTCTTTGCAACTGCGTACATATCATAGCCGAGTGGGCTAATTTGTCAATCTCATGACCGACAGAACTGGGGTTCGAAACCCAGTATTGTCATCACGATATTCCCTTCAATTCACGAAGAATTCTCTGTGTCCAGCACTCACCAATGCGCGTTACCTTACATAAAGCCGAGCTCCTACGTCTAGTTAAATATTCATTTTTTCTACATTTTTAAAAAATGCTAGTTACAAATGGTTAAAAAACCGTATAGTTTTGTATTCATGGATTTATAATCATTCCATTTGTAAATGGTTACAAAAGAATAAAGGTAAAAAATGTTCTTTACCGTAAACTTTACGGACAATCGAATGGACAGACTTTACCAGTTATTTTACCATAATTTTAGAATGAAAATTCTAAGAGAGTACAATATCTTGTGGCAAATCAATTGTCAAGCGCAACAGAAACTATATTAGTATTATATAATATTTTGAAACAAATTGATTTTCAAACGTAATAAAAACCACATTAGTATTAGACAATATTTTCAAACAAATCGATATTCAAAAGTAATGGAATAGATGTATAAAACATTTTGTTGAAAATCGATAAAAACTCCCATCTTACTCTTATATGAGAGTGTGGGATTAGCCCCAGTATTAAAAACTTTTTTTTAATTTTCAACAGAATTATCTAATTTTTTCATTTGTTTTCATTGAAATTTTTGACACATTTCCAAACAGGATATCTCTCTCGTGCAACTAAGCACAGCTTTGTTCTCGTTTGTAGAGATTATAACTTCAGACTGCATTCTATCGACTAAACTAATCAATAAATTCCATAACTAAATTCTTTTGATACATGGACGCATCTTATTACATAAATCAAAAACAAGGTTTAATATTGACAAATAGCTTTCTTGACGTTTACAGGCATATTCTTCAACCTAACAAGTATAACATATCAATATCATTGATTTCCTATCCTTAACCGGTTTAATTTTAATTCGGACTACTGCTCTCACGGGGCGCGTGGTCTTTATGGTGGAATAATTACGATTAGCATAATGGCATCATCCATGGAAGATTAGATAAAAGTTCGCCATTTCTTCCGCATTCTTAATAACTCCTGGTGACACTTAACTCTATAAAAAGTGTTACTTAAAACGGAAATTACAGTTCTTTGAAAAAGCATCCATCTTGTAGATATGGGATGGGTGATAAAAATATGCATTGTCCAAACTCATGAAAATGACCTCACTTTTACAGCAGTAACATAATCTAAAATAATTAATTTCTGTTTTTTTATATTATAACATTCTTTTGAAGTGGCGGCTTTTAGCTTTATGGTTTATTTGATTTTAAGGCGATGAATATTTAAATCATAAATTCATATATTTAACTAAATGTAATCATTAATAACAATTCACTAGGTTAAGTTGTAAAATAATTTATAAATCAGGCTCCTTGCGAATATATTTAGTATTTTGCAATGGGCTGAGAACAATGGGAAAAACTTCAGTAATTTTGAATCTGAAAAATTTTTTTTAGTCTCATTACAATGAAACAACATGCTTTCGGGCTATTTAGGAAATGTAAAAAGAATTATTCAGATTGAATTTGTTTAGGCTTATAGGAATAAAATTTTAATATTGCTAATTAATATTTTCTAATTATACAGAAGAAATGTGGGGTCACTCCAATAAGCTTAAGTCTTCTTGTCGTCAGGCCAACCGTGGGAGGTTTTCGTGGTCTTCCTCTCCTCGTAAATCAAATGCGGGTTAGCTAAATCAAAAAGTCCTCCACGAATTTCTCCCAATACTCTATCCAGGAGTTCTCTTGTCTTCTGGATAGGGTTCAAAATTACAAGGCTACGGAGTTGAACATTAGTAGTCGTAAATCCATAAAATTGGGTCGTCTGTTAAACAACGGTTATAAAATAAAATAAAATAAATTTATTAAGCGTGTTAGGCTGTTTTAAAGCTCTTTAAAGTTTATACATAGAATAACTAGAATAAGCGTTATCTGTCCGAAATGTTCTAGAATATATAACACTTATTGACATTCGAAAATACAGATTAAGCCTTGTCCTAAATTCTTCTCCGCAAGCTTCCAATTGTCGAAACCTATAAATTCCGAACACTCGAATAAATTATTCGCGTCGAAATGTCGACAGTCATGGCGTTTAACTTTCATCAGTTTGACTTTCTGACAAATGGGAGTCCTAAAGTTACTTGTCGACAGTTAGTTATCAACCGCGCTTGAAACCTTCTTTTATTTCGTAAGCATTCAAATATTGTCACTTTGTACCCTAATCTTTGAATTTTAAAGACTCACCAAAATAAATTTATATTGAAAAGTTAAATAAGAACATTCTCTGAGAAATATTTCTTTTAAATCTCACTTATAACTTGCCTATATTTGTCTGTGTTACCTGGAGACAAATGTTAAGGAAACTTCTCACGGTTAACCTAACGGCAAAGATCCAAGGCTTGTCTACTAATGGGATTTTTTATGTTTGCTTTGAACAGGTTCTAAGCAATATATGAGTGAATAAGCCCTTTACTAGGTGCAAACCTGGCTAACTTTGCTTCCAAGCAAACAAACACTAGTGCCCAATCGTATATTGCTCTATTATCTATGTCTAGATTATTTTACGAAACATATTGAAACAATAAAAAACTTTGCTAACCATTTTTTTGTCATCAACTTCATTGTAACGTTTCATTTAAAACTGTAAAACATAGATCCCAAGAGGGAAAAGAGATTTATCTCTTGTTCAGAAATGTATAATAATCCACGCGATTGTTTAAATTGCAGGAAAGTTGTTAAAAAAATTCATTTATATTTTATCACTTGACAATGTTATAAAGATAAAAGTATACTTTTTTAGGAAGAAGTATATAAATGTGCAAATTATTTACTAGATAATGAATTTTGTATCCTAAACAGTAGATATCTGAAAATGGATAAAAGATAAACAGATAGTTATAATAAGTTTATCTCTTCTACTACATTTCTCTTAGTCGAAATAGATCGAAATCCGATATTTTTGTGGAAGTAATGACCCGTACATCAATGCATCAACGCCGGAAGACGAGGATCTATTTCTATAGGATTGGAAGAATTATATGATCCATTTTTCATACCCTCTAAGCGGAAACGATAAGTTTGAGCAAAATACTGTCATCAAGGTACATTTGTTTTTCAAAAAAATTAACTTAGCATAACAATTTTCATTTTAACACATCGTTTGATTTATAATACAAAAGCTTTAATTACGTATGATCAAATTTTTTGCGTAAAATAGATTCAAGAGGAAAACGTTATGAAGTAAAATATGCAAAGTTTTTTTGATAAACTTACTTTTCACGTATTTTCAGAATACGAACAAATATTACAAATAAAACTGAATTCATTCTATCAACAACAAAAAACAACAAAAAATCTAATCTACCCAAAAATAATCAATCTCTTACTTAACTTTATCACTGATATAAAAATATATTTTGAGGGCAGTGATTATTAAGCATGCTATTTTTATCATTAAAAGAGCTTTCTTCACGAAATTTCAATGTTTTTATCATTCTTGTTCTGATAACAATAAAAGTACAGAAAAAAATCTATGTACCAGTAAGGTTTTAACAATAATGATCAATTTCATTTTCATTCCTTTTTTTTCACGCAGGCTTTTGTTTCTTATAAGAGGAATATGCTTCATTATTTATTGAAAAGTTAAAGTTTCTAAAAGTTTAAAGTTGTTCTAAAAAAAATTTATATGTTTTATATTTAAATGAGTATATTTTTTTAACAAAATACTGTCATCAAGATACATTTATTTTTATAAAAAATAAACTTAACCTAATAATTTTGATTTCAACACGTTTGATTTGCAGTACAAGAGCTTCAATTTCATATGATTAAAATTTATGCATAAAAGGGATACATTAAGAATTATGAAATAAAATTACACAAAGTGACTGAACAATGTCCTTTTCATGCATTTTTTGTAATACAAACAAACACTACAAATAAAACTGAATCTATTATTAAAAATCTCTTATTTAACTTTATCATTTACATAAAAGTATATTTTAAATGCAGTGATTACTGAGCATCCTATTTTTATCATTAAAAGGTTTTTTTTTATTAAATTTTAATGTATATATCATTTTTTTTTTCTCATTTTTGTTCTGAGGACAATAAAAGTAATAAAAAATTTCTATATATCCGTAAGGTTTTGAAAATAATGAGCAATTTAATGTTTTCCTTCTTATACCGGCTTTTGTTACTTATTTAGAAGAGGGATATGCTTTATTATGTATAAAAATGGGGGGAAAAAGTAATCAGTATGTTTTATTTTAAATTGAGTATGATTTTGAAGAATAATTCGAGTTGAAAATTTTAAGAAGTATCGCATGATCATGGAAATTTTGAAATAAAGAACTAAATAAACGAAAAGCAGATAAGATTCAAAGTTGAATTTAAAAGTGGAGTTTATATTTTAACAAGAACGATTAATCATAAACCAATTTATTCACCAAAAATTTCACAAGTATACCACTGTAGGAAATGTAGTTTGTGCCCAACAGTAGTTGGTGGTACATGAAAACAGTTCTGGAGCTTTCGAATTGCAGCACGAAGAGAAGGGGGGGGGTCTTCAAATTCAATTTGAGTTCGCTGGCACGCGATGATATTAATTGTGATTTAAGCTCGGGATTTTGCATGACATAAATCACGAGCCATGGGACGTCTCGGGATGAGCAGTTTATAACTGCTGTCATGTCAAGAATACTTGTTGTTTAAACTGCAATGGAGATGTTAATAGAAATAATATGGAATCGGTTATTTGTGAACACAGAAATTTATGGAATATTGTAATTTAATGATTTCGAGAAGCAAAATTAGAATTGGAGTCAAAAGTTTTGTTTTAAGAAATTATGCAATAAAGAAAGATATACGTTGTGCCAAATTTTCTTAAATAAACAAGTGTTGATAATTTTTTTTTCTTCCAGGAAATTTATAATAAAATAATTAAAAATTGGAGACTTAATCTCAGAAGGATGTCGAACTGACTTAGGGAACTGGGCTTACATCAGAAAGGTTCTGGGTTCGATCCCCGGACGAACTGTGGGAGCAACGTCGGCCCAACTAGTATGGTGCCCTTGAAAGAGTGGCCAACAAATCTGATCTAATGAGCCTGAACCGACGAAATGTCAACCCAGGTGGTCATTGGGGGAAAAAAACTCCAGAAGAAAGGTGCAAGAAGTATATATGTACGCATTGTTAGAAATTTCTCGGAAAAAAAGGTTAACAATTTAAGTGGTATTTTACCATATTAAAACCAAACAGCCAAACCATAAATAAGATGGTATTCAAACTGTCAACTGAAAGAAAAATAGTTTATTAACTACTTTCACCTAATACGATTCAACAACCAGAATTTCATCCCACCAATATATATATATATATATATATATATATATATATATATATATATATATATATATATATATATATATATATATATATATATATATATATATATATATATATATATATATAACGGTTTTAAACCATTGTGTAATAATGTGACATAGTGATATAGATTCTAATTATTTTAGTAATGCCAAATTGTTATAAACTATTACTCTTCAGGTTTGGTTTACAAAAATATATATATATATATATATCGTCAAGTTAAACTTTACGCAATTCCAGACTATTCTAAAATAGCTCCACCATCATCTCTTTTTAAAATGAATAATCCTGCATCTAGTCTTTAAATTTCCTTCTTTTATTCAAAAATACTAATCAGAACTAAAATTTGCTTCTAATGATCCAAGAACTCCTTTAACTAAGGAAGTCTCGCAACATCCCATTTTCCATCATGCTATTCAAATCACCTTTGATTAGATTTCACATCGGGGGAGTGCATCGGCGTACGCCCCTTTACCCCTCGGGGGGAGGGAAAGTTGCTTGTTCGATGATCGATGAAGGCTAGGCTATAGGCTTTTATGTGATGTAGGTATTCAATCGATGTGTCAGTAGCTTATTCCCTTGGCATCACAGAATATCGAAGATGCTTTTACCTTCAATATCATGCGTGATGCCATTTCCCGATAACAAGTTTTAGGTCATAAATTCTTGTGGGTGTTAAACGATTCTGTCACATGATTTTTCCTTATTTTGTTATTATTTTTTCATGTGTTCAAAGCGTTTGAAACTGATTCGGAAAAAAAATTTCAGATTTATTTATGCGGCAGTTATGATATCAATAAAATGCTTAAAGTGCAGAGTGAATGAGAGTTTTCTGCTCAACTTTAACGCACAATAATACTTAAAAGGAATAAGATAGCTAAACTATATTAATTTATCTCCGTCGTTGAACAGTCGACCAAATTTTGAGTTTACGACTACCACTGCACAACTCCGCAACCTTGTAATTCTGAACCCTGTCCAGAAGACAAGAGAGCTCCTGGAACAAGTAACGGTAGAAATTTGTTCTCATAGAGGACTTTTTGATGGAACTAACACCTCATTTGCGTTACATGGAGAGGAAAGCCATGAAAATCTCCCACAGTTTTCCTGGTGGCAAGGGGACTCTAATTCTTGATCCGTCTACCTCTGAGGATGTTTTACGTCAGCACTGTTGTCGGTGCGATCCATGTGCGGAAATCCTATCGACCTGCCATCACTGGGATTCTAACCCGGGTTACCTCATTGGGAGGCAAGATCTGTATCCCCTGAGGCCCATTTGCTCTAACTATATTGATTCCAAAAACAACTGTTATACATAAAAGTTAGTTTAAATAAATAAATAAAAATAATTTTTTTAATAATCTTTTTTAATATATGTACAACAACATATAATGTATACATATATATGTGGTAAACATTCTCAAACTATTTTTCACTTTTTTCTATGAATTCATTTACAAAATAAGTGACTAAAATAAATGATTTTTCTAAAAATAATCAAATTAGAATTTTGAAAACATATAAACTATTTTATTGTTGATTAATATATAGTTTAAATCCAAAACAACTTAATTCACACCGATTACTAACTGTTATTATGCAATTATTGATTATATGTATGTAAAGCATATTTTCAATCCAAAAAAAATTAATCCCGATAAATTTTTTATGTTCTACTATATACTTTTATACTGTAGCTTACAGCAACTTAATTCAGATGAAACTTATAAATTTCAACCTATTATCTTCTGTTGGTGATTTATAATTATTTAAAGCATAGTTTTATTTTCTTTTAGTTCAAAGCAACTTTATCAAAACAAATTTATATATTTTATCATACTATTTTCCATTACTGATAAATATATAAAATAGTATGATATATATTGATAAATATAGAAAGGAATATTAAATCATTTAGTTTAAAACTAGAACAACTTAATCCAAATCAAATTTCAATTTATATTTTAGTGTTTTCTTTTTAAATCTATTTAAAGCATAGTTTGCACTGTCAGAAATTTCCCGAAAGAAAAGGTTAAATAACAATTTATTTAAGTGTTAATTTACCATATTCAAATAAAACAGTCAAATAATCATAAATAAGATGGTATTCAAGCTGTTAACAGTGGGAAAAACCATTTAATGCTGCTTTCATTAATACGGTTAAACACCAAAAATTTTATCACATCTATTAGGTCTAGGTTCACCTAATGAAGCCCCTTAGTTCCTATCAGCTGGATACATATTATAGATGAAAGAGCAAATCTGTCAATCTCTTGACGAACAGGACGGGGGTTCGAGTTAACACAGCAATATTTCCTCTTAATAAACCGCTATTTAATTGTAATGCACATACCAAACAAAAAGTATAGCTCCAAAGTCCAGTTAAATTTTTTTTTGTGGTTTTGAAATCATGCTAGTTATAAATGGTTAAGAAACCGTATAGTTTTGTATTTATGGTTTTTTTACCATAGTTTTATACGGTTTCAAAACAGTAAAGGTAAAAAATATTTTATACCTCAAACTTAATGAATAATTGGATGGATAGACTGCTGCCAGATATTTTACCATAATTTTATAATGAAAATTCCATTAGTGTAATAAAAGTTTTATTGTTGAATAATATCTGCTTAAAACCTAGTTTAATTCCCGAACATCTTAATCCAAATCAAATTTATATATTTTATCATATTATCCTCAATTATTGATTAATATCTACTTGAAACACATAGTTTAAAACCAGGACAACTATGTTCAAATCAAATTTATATCTTACTTAAACATAAACGAGTTATTTCTCTAGGATGAATAGCTTCGAGCAGATCCAGTGACAATCAGATCTGCCATGTCTGTTACATCAAACGATGGAGGAGTATACGAATGGGAGTTATTCCAGCAGTGGACACTGTTGATCATCGAAAATGTTCGCCAAGGGACCAGGCTGTTAATGTTAATGTGACATATCGGAGAAATCGTTGGCGACTTCCATTTAATTAAGCGCATAAATCAAGTACTGCCCTTCCTTTATTGGGATTGAGATATAGACTTTGAGAACTTCCATCAATGTGGCTTCGTGCAAAGGACAGATGAGTAATATGGTATTCAAAGACTATCGATATAAACGATACAGAAATTATGAATCGAATAGAGTTGAGATGCATGAAATTGAGTCAGTCGAAATTATAACTTTATAACTGCATACAAAACAGATCTAAAGGTAGGGACCGAATAAATTAATATTTTCTATTCTCTTTGATGTGTTTATAAACACAATGCGAAGTGTTTATATGAATGACGCTGATTTACGGAAGTTGCATTTCAAATGTTTCTAAGCAATGAAATATTTACATGTTTATTTTAAGTGGTTTTGTCCAGTTTGATAGTTTAAAGATTCAATTAAAATAAATAAAAGAGAATTATGTAAACCAAAAATATTACAGTCACAAGATATGGCTTTTTTAATTATCTTAAGTTTTCTAAATAATTCTTGCTGAAATTCCTATAATTTTTCTCCAGATTAACATAAGTTTTAAAAAAAAAATACATTTTAAAACTTTTTCATTATCTAAATAATTCATTTAAATAATTATTGTTAGTTAACATAATTCAAATATAAATTAACATAAGATGTATATAATATAATTATAAGTAATAATGTAATTAAATTAATATAATGTAATATAATTAATAAATATTCCTTCATATAAATTAATATAAATAAATAGTTAGTTGCATCTATTTATTTATATAATTGACAATGATTATAATTACACATCGATTGTATTTAAGTAACATGGAATCATAGGATATTTCAGACTATCACGTGCAATGACTGCTGATTTATTTATTTAGTAAGTTAAAACATGATTTTATTCAACATACATCCACTTGCATTGTTTGAAAATCTAGCCGTTAGTGTTATCACCCATAAATTTAATTTTTACACCAAGAAGATACATTTACTAGGAGTAATTCTAATTTTACTAGCGCCAACGTATAGTTATGCTTACAGTTACTTTTATGCTTACTTTATGAAGAAAAAAAATTATTCCGTTAAAGCTGTTCAAATATTACAAGTTCAATTCTTTTAGTTGAATTTAATAAGCTTCAAAATAGTTAAATATCACCAAAAAATGTTATTTTAAACATGTTTTAAGGATAAATTAGTCGACTGTCACTGTTGATTCATTTATTTAATAAGTTAAGACGGATTTTAATCCAACAAACATTCACCTTTATTGTTTGAAAATATAACCAAAAGCAATACTGCTCATTAATTTAATTTTTATGCCAAGAAGATACATTTACTAACGTTTATGCTAACTTTATTAGCGTTCTAAAAAGGTGACGCTATCTAAACGTCATCGTAACTTTTATCAAAATTGACAATCTTAACAAAAAGTATCAGGGAAAAGCAACCACGCGACATATCTTCTAATCGGCGATATTTTGTTTGACAGAAAGAGTAGAAAACATCACCCATATAACACTCCATGCTTCTACCATAAAATCTTTTATGTACGTCAGAGGACACAAAAGCGAGGATATATCCTGTAACTCAAGTGATCCAGGAAAAAATTGCACTTTCCCAGTGAGATCCATAACCTCGCAGGGCAAATGTAATCAAAGCCGGATATCCAGATTTATCCAGCTGCCGAAGGAAATATCTTAAGTGGTTTTTCAGGAATTATTTCAAGGTATATGCGTAAAGATAAGAAGATGGATACCATTAAGTTTGATAAAGATATATATTTTTTTTGAACTCTTGATAAATTGAAAGACTTTTTGGTTGATAACTTACTCTGAAAAAAAAACTTAATAGTTTTTCGTAAAAAAATAAATAGCTTCTAAGTGAAATTTCTAATACTCAAGTATTTATGAAAGTGAAATGGGAATCTTCTTATATTTATTGAATCTATTTTGTGGGCATTTAAAGAATAAGACTGCAATTATCTAGTTTTAACACATTTTTATTAATAATTATTTTCTTTATTCGAATAAATGAGAAAACATTATTTGAAGTATACATAAACGAATAATAAAAGTAATTCCATTGTTTGAAGTTAACAGGTATAGGAGCTAAGAGAGTCCCTTATCCATGGGTCCACCATTCTCTTTTGACTATCACTCTTTTCTTATGATTTTCTTTGGGTCGCTTAGGACTGGGAATGGGCGATGTTAAGAATTTGGCATCGCGATGTATCGTCACGATATTTTGATGCATTACGTTATTTTGATACATTAATGGTTTACATTTAGTAGTGCGTAAATTCGCCATTAGTAAGTTGCACGTTTTTTTTTAATAAACTTTGCCTTTTTTTATGATTATTTCTCAATATTTAAAGGCGTGGATGTCTGCAAAATAGCTGTTAAAAACATTAAACGGCTGGATTGATTGTAAAAAAATCAATAGGATTTGCAAGCGCACAATTAAAAGAAAACCCTTCCATAACTAGTAGATTCAACAACACTTCGATTCTCGATTGAAAAAAAAAAAATACGGGGAAAGATAAGATCATCGCCGCAGCTATCACTGCACAATTAACGAGGAAAAAGCTCTCTGCGTGAGCTTGTAGACATCAATGTACTATCTGGAACGATGCTCACCATCGCGCATGTAGATATTGGTGTCAACGATACACATCGTACACATCTCAGTAAATCGTAATTTCCGATGCTTCGAAAAATTGCCGATCCAAACATGGAATCAGCGATAATTGCATAGAATCGATATTTTCCGATGCATGGATTTATCTACCTGTCCTACTTAGGACGAGTCGGGCATCTTAAGTCTAGTATAATGTACAATTGTACAATCTGTTCTACACTGTAATATTTGGTAATTGTAATATCAGGAAGTGCAATAATGACCACAAATGCATACAGTATAAATATTATGCTGTTTTATAAGTTGAAAAATAAACATGCAATGAACCCAAAAAATTATTTCAAAAACCTTAACTCACTTTCAAAATAAAACGTATGACAATAATGTTTGAGTTTCAACATATGTTTTCAATTATTTTAAAGTAATAATAAATCTAATTATTTATTTCTTGCTATAAACACATAAATATTTAATATTGTGTCTGCATTGTAAAAATCGAATTATGTCTTGTATAAGTGAAAACCTGATTCAACTTCATGCAATACAATGCAAATTAAACTAATAAAAATTGTTTGCAGCTAAAAAATTAATACATTAGTCCCTGCTTAATGTGTTCTCGGTTAATGTTATCAAACGTTTATTGTTATTAAAATAGCTCGGTCCAGAATTTCTCTATTCATTTGTGTGTTAAAATTATAGCTTTTTATGATCATTATATTGCTTGATATTATCAATGTTTTAATTTACTTTTTTTTCTTCAAAATTCATCCTCAAGTGGATAGGGGTGTGATGATTGGCTGTTAACATTATTTGACCATTTTCTTCATGTGTCAGAAGAGCGGGGTTTTTTCTGAACTGAAGACCAGCATTTCGAATGTAAACATTCATACCCTGATTGTTTACATCGAGTTTGACGATATGGGTAACATAAACAGATCTGATTTAAGACTGAGAAATCAATATTTTAGATAACTATGACAAATAACTAAAAATGAGGTATGCGATTGAAGTGTTGAAACGTGAAGTAAAATAAAAGTCTGATGAATTAACAAAGCAATATGATTAGGAACAATTTATGCATGAATTTCTCAGAAAAAATTTTAGACAATCAACAATTGATGGGGTTTTTTTTAAATTATGAATAATTTGTACATTTTTAAGAAAATATATATTTAAATAAAAGGTGATTTTTTTATTTTATTTATGTGACTTAAACGGGTAAATTTATCCAATTTTGTAACTCGTGTATCAATCGGCTTATGCTATCAAAATCATTGTGTCCTAAAATGATAGCTTTAAGGATTGACTACACTGTAAGAAATTACAAATCAAATTACAATATAAAGTACCGGCACTTTGGGGGCATCATCAGTAAAACCCATATTTATAGTAAAATATGGTAATTTTTATTTAATTAGAGTGATTCACTGATTTTACGGTAATTATTACAGTAAAAATTACGGTGTATCAGATTTTTTGTTCAGTGAGATCTTTCAGTAAAAACTACGTGCACCCTGAGTGCTAGCTTTTTACCGCAATTCGATCCGGAATTTTCTACAGTGTACGGGGCCGTTCAAAAAGTACGTACATCCCGAAGGGGGGGAGGGGATTTGCTATTATGTACGGTTTTGTACGATGGGGAGGGGGGGAGGTATTAAACAAAGTGCGTACTTTATAAACATACACCAAATTTAAATTTGACTTTAAATATTTACTTAAGGAGGGTGTAGGATAATTTTATTTAAAACATAATTATTTTAATTTTTATGAAAAAGGGGGGTAGACTAATAAAATGTACGTACTCTAAGGGGGGGGGGGAGTAAGACCTTATGTACGGTAATGTACGAAGGGGGGAGAGGGGTTTAAAATTTCTCAATTTTTGTGTACGTACTTTTTGAACGGCCCCTACTATATTTTAGCTAGAAGCGTTGATGTTTGAATTCCCATTCTCATATACGTTTTATAGTCTTCATTCGAACGTTTATTTATAAAAATTACTTAGATACAAAATCTTATTACATTTGTCCCAGCAACTTTTTCACTTAAAAATATAAAAAGTCATAATAAAAACAATATCAAAACTGCTTAAAATTTGCTTTTTTTTAACACTTAATGACAAAGCTATTTCAAATTTAATTTTTAAAATAATTAATGATAAACATTAAAAAATGTTTATTACATAACAAAAAAAAGTAACAACTCAACGTAATCCGCATACAAATTTATCAGTCCTCTCTCGCAATTTAAAGGAAAATATTACTTTCATAAAAATACTCCAGAATATAAGAAGTAACGATCTTTTGAAACTTTGAACGAAAAGAACTCAAAAGTTTTGATCAGGAAACTGCATCAACCTTTAATGAGCACATCAATTATGTCAAGAATATATTACTTGGAAATAAAAGTCTCCGCGCTTCAGTCTTGAGAAAGGGTCATCCACCACTGTGAGTATCGATTGCTCGGAGTACGGAAATTCGATTTCCAATAAAAATACACCTCTTCCTCCCTCACTTTTCTTTGGTTCCTTGAGGTTTATTTTAGCTTTTTATTTTTTACAGTTTCCACTTTTTCGTATTTATTTATCCGGAAACAAAGGAATTCACGGAACATTCGGGATCGGGACTTTTTTTTTTGAAGAGTATTATCCCAAAAGGTTCTTGCAACTACTGTCACGAGAGGTAAAAAAGTACAAAGTAGGAGGGAAAAAATGTTCTATGGCACGCAGATCCCCGTAAATCCAATTACGCTAGTGATTTAGTTTTGCTTAGAGGAAAGCTTGCTCTTTGGAATAAGAAAATATCAGGTTTTTAAGGGGAAGATTCGTTTGCTCGAAGTTATATCATACAGAATGGAGGAAAGTTTGTTAAGGATTACAGAAGATTTGACTTCATTATATTTTGCACTTTTTTTTTATTTATTTCAATACAAAAATAAATTCATAATACATTTATAGTAACTGGACGAGATTGAAGATATAACAATGAATTATTACGATGCTAAACAACTTTATTAGCGTTTCAGAAACATATAGTTTAAAATATTGGTTCCAATTTAACAAAAAAAAAGTTTGCTGCAATATATAAAAATAGCATAATATAATAACTTATATAATATATTATTAATAATATATATTATACATAATTAATGTATTATTATTAATAATAATATTTAATTATAATAATAAATGATAATAAAAATTACATATAATATTAATTTAATATAAATAAATTAAAGATAATTAATGATATATTAAATATTAATTAATAATAATTAATATATTCATATATAGTTCATATTGAGTTAAATTGAACTTTACATTCGTCTAAATTAAATCCTAAAATAGTGTGAACATGTAGCTGAAACTGTTAAAAGAAGTCAAGTCAAATTATACCGAAATCTGAATTAATTTACAAAACCATAAGAAAAAGAGTATAAATACGTCAATAAATGCTTTAAAATTATTTCGAATTAAATCAGAAATGTAAATCACAACTACTGCTGCACTCATAATAAGGTGTGAAATTGAAATATATGAGTTCCAGTTATGTAAAAAAAATAATGAATAGAAATAATTGAAAACATTATAGTACCTCATAAATATTAGAAATGCACTGTAAAAATGTTTTTTTTTTCTTTTAAATTAGAGCAAAAATGTGTCAAAATGGCTTCGAAACAAATAACAGTCGAATTTGAAATCCCCATGTGAATACATGAACAGTACATACATGAAAAAGTACATACTTATTTTCGTGCAAAAACATGTGATGGGAGAGATGTTCGTTAGTTACCGACAGGATTCGAACCAGGGACCTCCGGGTTTGTAATGAGATGCCACAGCCACCATAGCTGTACACACCAGTCAAGGCACAGTTGGTAGCCGCAATAAGACTCATGGAATACTAATTTCCAATTTCAATGGTGCAAACAGTTGCAATAGCTTAGTTAGTGGATCGGTAATTTTAATTTCACTTTATGATGTTTCCTATATCTTATCTACATTTATATTTTGCTATATCTTAAAATTTTTTAAAAGAGTGGAATGTCTGTCATGATTTTCATTTTCGCCGGCTACTACACAAAGCTTCCTAACTCAAATTGGATAGGAGTATATAACTATGGTAGTTAGAGCATCCTACTAAGAGTCCGGAAGTTCTGGGTTCGAATCCTTCCGGCAGCCGATGAACATCCCTTTCACACATTTCTCCCTCCACATGCATTTTTTGATCAAACACGAAATTATGCTGTTTTAATTTTGAACACATGAGGTTTTCAAATTCGACTATTATTCGCTTCGGAGCTATTTTGGCATATTTTTGTTGAATTTTGCGAAACACTTTTTGCAGCGATGAGAAAAAGATGAATGGTTCATTTTTAGAGTTATCATAGTACCGTGTCAAATTAAGCTGTATAAGAATATGAATCATAAAAATGTGATAAAAAAGTGCATAAAGTCGTCACAATTACTTATACTAAACATTTAGGTTGTCTCATAAATATAGTTCCCATTTTCTGCAAAGCAAATTTGAATTGTTTGGTTATCTAAATTATATTATGAAATTGTAAATAAGAAAAGAAAAAAGACTTAATAAGTCTCTCTTAAATAGTAACTATCAGTTTATAATCGATTTGATCCATAAGTAAAATAAGGTATCATAACAAAGTCTATAACTATGATAAGGTATCAACTTCTGTTGTACAAAATGAAATAATAAAATTTCGTACAAAACGCAAAAAAAAAAATAATAATAATCATTAATAGTTTTTTTTCTTTACTTTTTAGTGCAATCAACTTCTGTTGTAGAAAATAAAATAATAAAATTGCGTACAAAACGCAAAAAAAAAAAAATCATTAATAGTTTTTTTTTTTTTACTTTTTAGTGCAATAGAATCAAAACTTAACATTTTACTAAAACTGCAGAGAAATATTAATTAAATGAGCTTAATATCTTTTAATTTTTGCTATTACAAATAGGAAAAATATAATGGCAACTCTAACAAATATTCGTACAGATAATAAGTTTTAAAAGCTTCTGTAATTCTTTAAAAAAATACACTATGATACGAAATATAACTTATTATAAAGGGAAAGTGTACTTTAAGTCTTGGTATTAATCTTGAACTTCAACATCAAATATCATGGCATTTTCACGTATGAGAAACATCAATTAAAGTTGTATTAAAATACGAACCGAATAGGGAGATCACTAAATATTCAAAAGATTTAAGCCACTCACCTGAAAAGAAAAAAAAAGAACAATTAAAGGAGAATCTCTACAATATTAATACATCTAATATAGTAAGAGATATAATAGGAGATAATAATATAATAGTATAATAATATAATAGGAGAATATTAATAGATCTCTAGTATAACATAATAGTGTTAGAAAAATTTTATAAGGAACACAATTCTGTTTAATGAAATGAAAGCATAAAAATTCTTATTTAACACAAAAAAGTTCTGTGGTTTATTGATATCTAAAATATAAAGTGGGATAGGTTTAGTTACAATACAGGAGTAATAATTTAAAAGGTACTAGTCTATCAAAGAAAAAAAAATCTTGAAAATTTTTCATTGTTATGGAACACAACCTAGCCAGCAATTAAAAGGCTCATAATAGCCAGCAATTAATTATTACTCTCCAGTTTAAGCTAACTCCAACCTACTAGTATCCACCCAAATGAAATAGCAATATATGAAATTTAGAAACCTGGTCCCTAAATCAATCAGAAAGTTTCTCCCTCAAAACAGACAAAGTAAATTAATTTTTAAAACAATCTGTAAATCAAGCAGGTCAATCAGCTGTGCTCAATATTGAGGCCAGATTTCTTTCATAGCTACATTATGTAGCTTGAATGGATACCTGGTTTAATTTAACTCTTTATTAACCTAATAATTATTCTAAAATATAAGGTGTGATAAATGCAGTACATCAATAAAAGTTTTAGAAAGCAATTGTCTATCAAAAAGATCCATCAATTTAAAGTTGTTCATTGTTTTGGAACACACACACCCTAGCAAGTAATTATAAAAGTTTTATTTATTCTCCAGTTTAAGTTTATTCCAACCTAACAACACCCACCCGAACGAAACAACAATGTATGAATTTTAGAAACCTAGTCCCTAAATCAATCAGAAAGTTTCACTCTCAAAGGAGACAAAGAGAGAGTAAACTAATTTTTGAAACAATCTGTAAATCAAGCAGGCCCATCAGCTGTGATCAATGTCCAGATCAAGTTAAAAGGGAATCTCCTTGGCGAATAACTCAAATGCAAGATCACAAAAGCGGAGGCCTTACAGAAATTAATGGCGAGTGCTCTGGCATTTGGAAGTGGTAGAAATTCTCAGGAAATTATTACCTTTGGGAAGGAAATGGAAGAGTCGTTGCTGGAATAAAGACTGTCAGAAACATGAGATATAATTTATGCTAATTCAGCATTTGCAATTTATGGAAAGGAAATGGAAGTAAATGAAAGAAAGTGTATTTTCTCTGATAACTGCATTTTGACTTTTTTGTTTTGACTATTCGCTTTATATTTCACTTTTTTTTCATTTAAACTTGTTTGAAATTTGATACTGATATCGATTTTATTATTTCCTTTTTCTATTTATTTTCTGGGTTCCTCAATTTTTCATTGCATTTATCGTTTTTTCATTTCTATTTTTTTATTATCTTGTATAGTTGATATAGTGTTTTCTTTCATTTTTTTTTACAGTGTATTCTTCTAATTATATGTCACTTTAATTAGGTTTGATTCGTATCTAAATATTTTTAAAACCATCATTTGCAAACTCGTCTACAAATGTTTAACTTGTTTGACACAGATAGTCAAAATATTAGGGGGACCGAAAAGTAATGTCGTTTCGGCTCATTAAATATTCGTTAGTTATAAAAACTAATTCATTTTTTTTTCTATCCATTTCGATTCATTTTCGATCTGGCATTAAAAGGTTGTTGCTAACGAGGGTGAATACATTATTGATTAAAAATGAAATCTTGATAACAAATATCAAATGCACCGAAACGACATTACTTTCTGGTCCCCCTAATACATGACTATGGGAGTCAGCGTGAACTTATATTAGGCATTCAAAAAGATATTATGAGCCTAGCTCTCTAAGAGTAAAAATCATAAATGGTAATAATTTTACCACTTAAAAAAAACTCATAAAAATCATTTTACTTACGCTTTATATATCACTTAACTTACGTTTGATTCATTATCCAAATATTTTTAAAATTATTATTTAAAAACTCATCTACAAATATTTAACTTGTCTGACGCAAATAGGCAAAATATATGCCTATGGGGATCAGCAGGAAGTCATATTAGGCATTTAAATAATATTTTAAGCCTATTAGTCTAAGAGTAAAAGCCATAAGTGTTAATAATTTCACCATTTATGCAAATTTTTAGTTACAAATAAACAGGGAGGAGTTTATTTAGTACAAGAAAAGGTTTTTTTATCAATTGTATTTTGTTTTGAGTTTTTTGATTTATTCACATAATTGTGATATAGATATACTTATATATTTTCAGTTTTCTAAAAATACTTACTAAGAGTTTTTTCTTTCTTATGCACACTCATTTCAACACTCTATTTAAACTCTTTTCTTGGTATTTTTTCGATTTAGTCATACTCAGTGTTGTTTATTCCTTCGTTTCGCTCAATCTTTTTTCTAAATATTTCTTCGTTTTACTCAAACTTTATTCTAGATATTTTCAAACTCAAACTTTTTTCTAAAAATGTTTTCTTTTAACTCAAAATATTTTTTTAAATATATCTTCGTTATCCCCAAATTCCTCTTAAATACATCTTTGTTTTATTCAAACTCTTTTCTAAGCATTTTTTTTTAAATATTAAAAAAATATTATCTTTTTTATTAATAACATCATATATAAAAATTCTAAAAATAATTTAAAAACTTGATAAACTACTTTTTAAAATTAAACTGAACGAAAATTTAATGTTACAAACTAAACTAAATTTTAATGTCAATAAACTACTAACTACTGTTATCTCTTTTCTAAATATTTCTTCGTTTTCTCAAACTTTATTCTAAATATTTTTTATCTCACTTCCCCCAAATCACTTCCAAATACTTATAATAAAATCATATTATCTTTTTTGGTATTAACACTCCATTTAATATATATTATAAAAGTCTTAAGAAAGCAAAATTAATTTTGTAAAATCAAGTTTTTTAATAAATACATTTTTAGATCTTAAGATAAATTTACCAAAAAATTTATTAACTACGGTAAAAACTGTATTTTAATTAATGTCCCAGTTTTTTACAGAAAAAAAAAAGCTTAAGCTATTTTTACACTTTGTCCTCTAATCAATACCATGAATACCTGCCATTAAGGATTGATAAAGATATATCTTTTGGATTTAGAGAACGAATACTTCGTTTGAAAGTGGCCAATCAAACATTGATAGGGCGGAGCGTAAAATGGTGTAATGTTTTCTATTTGCCCCAGAAAACTAGCAGAAAGTGACATCTAATGATTCTGTAGCAGTCAAAAAGTAACTAAAAGAGAAATATTTCTAGTGGATAGAAGAGCTGGTTTCATTTCGTAATGTTTTTCTGTGAATTACAGAAGCGCTAATGACGCACTTTTCAATTCATTGTGAAAATTGAACAATTTGAGAGAGTGCTAGAGAATGTTGCATTCGACGAAAATTTTCTCGTTTTTGATGGTAGGCGATTTCATTTTTGACGAGACAAACCAGTTCAGCTTGAAATTAAATCTGAAAATATAAACAATGCGTCAAATGCAATACAGCATAATATTTTGTTTTAAAATATTATTTTATTTTTGCAGTTCCGATAAATTTTATCTATTTTTATCTATTTTTCCTCTTACGACAAAATAAAAATAGATTAGAGAAAATATCAGTGTACAGAATACGGATGACGAATGGCATAATCATCATTAATAATAGCCACTTATTAATAATAATAGATCAATTATAAAAATAATAAAACATTACAAATAATAATAAAACACTATAAATAATAGTAAAATATTGTAAATAATAATAAAATATTTTAAATAATAATAAAATATTGTAAATAATAATAAAACAAGCCATTGGTGTGCTTTCTATTGCCCAGTATTGAATTCGTTGATGTTTTTTATATGGCAATTTCTGGTAAACACTTCACAGTAATCCCTACAATATTGTTACTTTAATGTTAAGTGTCATTGCCCGGTATTCCCTACGTTAATATTATTTAAAGTTTAAGTGTCATTGCTCGCTAATTTCCACCCTGATGATTTTTCTAATATACTTTGATGGAGTATTGCAATAATAACAATTATTAATTATCAGAACTAATTCAATATAGTCATTAAAGTGAAATTTGCATTTCTTAAAAGAATTGAATTATTGAAAAAAAATAAAATGTTGCTTTTCTTATAATGACAATTTAATAGCATTATTTTCAATGAAAAGAGAGCGCTCTTACAAGCGGATTAAGATTGCATACAAGTTCAAGATCCACCACCTAAAATGGGGCAAACCATCAAACCTTGATAATCTCACCCACTAAACTGGAACAATTTTCCATTGCTGCCTGAAATTGGAAACTCTCAAAGACACTAATCCTTTTCCCCAATAAGAGGCATTATTTATTTTTCTCTCAAACTTGGTAAAAGGCATGTTCAAAAAAAATCTTACGTCTTAGAAAATGAATGCGTGATTAAACGTATGAATTTTAAGACGTATTTCCACACACTTTTCTGTGAAACACTTAATAATGATGTGATAAGATACATTAAATTGTATTTCATGGAAGATTTTCAAGATATTTTTACACCTAGTAAAATTTAGAATGAAATTGAAAACAGAGTTTTTGGATAGCATAATATCGTTTGAATTTTCTTCAACTTTAATAAAGTTATAAGTTGAATCTTATTTCTAATACAGTTCTCAACTTAATAAGATATTGGGAAGTATCATTTTGTCTTGCGATTCTCAACTTAATAAGGTGCTAAATTCAATCTTATCTTGCATTTCTCAAATTAAAGAAATCAAATGACGTTAGAAATATCGTTATTTTTGAGTAAGGAAAGGGAAATCATTATTGTATACCGCCTGTTTACCTGGAGATCCACAATTACAAAAGAAGAATTAAAAGAGAAAAGAAGAATAAAAGGAGAAGAAGATGAAGAGGGTGATGAAGAAGATGATAATGAAGAGGAAGTATAGAAAAGAAAATATGAAGAGAATAAAGGGAAGAAGATGATAAAGAAAATGAAGAATAAAAAGAGAAAAGAAGAATAAAAGGAGAAGAAGATGATAATGAAGAGGAAGCATAAAAAAGAAAATATGAAGAGAATAAAGGGAAGAAGAAGATAAAGAAAATGAAGAATAAAAAGACGAAATTAAGTAAGAGAAATAGAAGGAAGTGGATGAAATAGAATAAAATTACGTGGAACACAAAGAACAAGAAGAGAGTGAAAAATAAGATTAAATATAAAAAGAACGTTACTGAAGGAGTTGAAGAAAGAAGATGATGATGGAGAGAAAGAAAAAGAAGAAGATTCGAAGAAGTGGAATAACAAACTTAAATGAGAAAAAAAAATCGTTCCAGGCAATCGGAGAGGTGTATTTCTTTACCTAAAAAAGGCAACGCTAAAAATATTTCTTATCATGTTTACTTATACATTTTATTTAATTATTATTTTTATGAATATACTTTGTTTATTTATTTCTTTAATGTATATATTTTTTTATTAACATGTTGGTAAGTAATATTTGCCAATTAAAATGAAAAAGGTATTTACCACTATCGAAGTGTATTTACCATTCATATTACAAGTATTATAATTGTGAAATTGAGATATAGTGTAAACTTATTGTTTCGCTCAAAATTGCGACTATTTTCTTTCTAGTATGGTTCAAATATCATATTTAATATTACGACTATTTTTTATCATTTTTGTTTAATTTGGATCGGGGAGAAGAATTAATTTTTATTTATTAATATTATTTTCGAAACTCTTAGTTTATAACATTGTTTAAACACCATATTTTAAAATCATAATCAGGCACACAAATATACAATAAATATCGCTTCCGTCTAAAATTCGCACTTATGGTAGGACATGGCGTTCATTATTTTAAAGTAGTTTAAAACAAAAGTTTTTATTTTTTTAGGTTTTATTATTAAAAATTATTTTCATTACAATTTTTTTTCTCTTTCACAAAAATTTATGTCAAATTTATTGAATCTGTGCAATTGCGCAAGGAAAATGGGGAGAAATTTATAATTTTTTGAGTTTTTAAGACTTATTAGTACACAATTAAATTATTCTTTAAAAACACTAATTATAAATTTTATTTAACTAAAATCATTCTTCCATCATATTCTTTCTCCGAAACAGGAAAATACTATTAATGTATTTAACATAGCATATTTTCAACATTATATTCGTCTTTTTTTTAAAAATGTATGTTATTTTAAAACAATGGAAATAAAAGATTTGTACAAAAGATGAGGAAAAATGCTAAACTAATAAATGTTTAGCAAAAAATACATAGCAAGTTAGATATTTCATGGCGCCATCTACCAATTATTAACTAAAGTAAACTTCTTTTATAAGCAGCTGAATTTTATATTATTTAATGAAGTAACTTTTTCATCTGATAATAAAAATTAACTCAATCTTGAAAGTATTTTTAATAACATTCTAGTTCAATATTATTTTCAGTGAATTGAATAGTATGAAACGCGTTAGATAAAATCCTCCATAACGGAAAATTTCCTGTTATAATTATCAATTATATAAACATTGATTTATTATTAAATTGAGTAGATGGTTAGATAAATTTTAAAAAAAACATTAAAAAAACAATGCAATCTGAATAAATTAAAAGTCATTAATCTGCAATTAATTTTCACATTTTTATATATTTTCAATAATTTCGTCTTCCTATTTTTTTTAATTCATTTTATTTTATTTCTTTCTTTCTGATGAGTTCAAATAGGGACAAAATACTCAACATTCTATAATGATAAAAAGATAATTTTTGCAATTTTACTAAGATTAAATTAGTTTAAAAAAAATGCAAAGAATCGTGGATTATAAGAAGAAAATAAGCTAATCAATCACACAAAAAAACAAAATAATTAAGTTTCTTCGTTCAACCACTTCGTTAAATAAGTTATAAAAATTTTTATTTATATAATTAAATTTAAAAAATAATTTACAAATAAAGGGAAAAATTCAAAAATTAAGTTATATTTCTCTTTTTCAGTAGATGGCGCCACGACATTAGGAATTAGAGTTGAGAATCAAAATATTTTACAGATAATTAAAAATTGTGAAAAATAGGAATTGTTATTATTTTAAAATAAAATAGTGGGAGATTTAATAGAAATTAGAATTTTCGAATTTCTAAAAAATGTAGAGCGCAATGTAAATAAAAATAAAAAGGCAACTTAAAAATATTTTATTTCCGAAAGAAATAATCTGATGCGGAAATATTGCAGTATTGTATAAGTTAAAATAAATTGTAGAAAATTATAGTCATTTTATTATTTTAAAAATTTGTTTCGTATATCTACAGCTAGAATGGAGGAATAATACTTTTTAAATTGAAGTTGCATCTATGTATGTACTGCAATTAGCCATGAATTTACAACCATTTTTTTTCTATGTATTCTCCCTTGTTTAATTGCTTGTCATTGAAATTATAACTATTTTTATTTAGTTCTTATGCTTTTCTTTTTTATTGCTTGTCATTGTTTGACAATGAGAAATGTTTACTTTTTAAAATTGAAGTTGCAGCAATGAACTACAATTATCTATAAATCTGCAACCGTTTTTTTTCTTTCTCTTTTTTTTTCTTCTTTTTTTTAAAATTTAGATTCCCGCTTTTCACTTTTATTGCTTTTAACTGTTTCAGAATAATGTCTTTAAATTAATAACACTAGAATATAAAATTTAGTACTTAACGAATGACAAAAATTTGTAAACAATATTGAAAATAAATAAACCAGATAAAGCAAAATCAGATCCAATAAAGAAGGAAAAAATTATAAACTATCATAATGCATCCGAGCTATCAAACTTCCGAAACGAATAATTTAAAAAATAAAAAATGTAAACATCCGATCCCACAACGAAATTTTTTTTTAAAAAATGGATTCTGGTTTACAATTTAAAGATATTATCGTGTAAAGATATTCGTAAAAAATAAAATAAAGTATAAAGTGGTGAAAAATGTCTTCAAATCATAATTTGTTGACGCCTATAACATTTGTAATTAACTACATTATTTTAAAAACTATTTTTGAAGTAAAGGGTAAACCAGAAAAAAAAAAGAATTATTAAATGTGGTCAAATTCATGACTAATTATAGATATCACTTTTATCAACTATATCTGTTTTAAATTTTAATCATTTAGAAGTTTTAAATTATTTTTTTCCTCATTTGAAACTTTTAAGATGAACAGCAAGAATTGTCTGTCAGCGTCGGCAAATATTGTTTGTAAGATCGATATAGTATGCTACTTAAAGAAATTGAAAAGTTGAAAATAATACTAAACAGGGCAAAATCAGATTAAATAAAAAGAAGAAAAAAGTAACAAACACATCTTAATGCATCTGAGATATCAAAAAAAAAAAAAAAAAAAAAAAAAAAAAAAAAAAAACTAAATGATAAAATATAAAACTATAATTATGTAGATTCAAATCAAGATGGAAGATACGAATAATTAAATGAAAAATATGAATAATTGAAAGAAGAAATAAATATTCACGAATAATTAAAGAAAAAATCACTAACACCCGAAACACTAGGCTGCAGAGTAAGAATCTGATACGACTTGGTAGTAAGTATCAATTATATGATGATACAGTTTTGCTAGCATCAATTATCTGATTAATTATTTATAAAGGTTAACGGTAACAATGGTAAATCTCGTTTCTTATGTTCTGAAAACAAAATACAAAAGCGGTAAAAATTCATAATTTTTTTTTATTGTGTTTGGTGAAACCTAATACATGTAATATGGGTTTATTAATACGAAAGTACTATTGTAGAACAAGGACAAAGTAGAAAAGAAAAGAAGAGTTAATGAGTAGTTGGAAATTCATGAATAATCATATTAGTCACGAATTTTCAACCATTTTAATTGCTTCTTCAATTTTTAATCATAAGTATAAATTCAGAACATTTTAACTATTTTTTCGCTTATTATTCTAAGGTGTGTTAGTTTAAGCTCAATGAAAATGCTACAATTGTGAAAATTGAAATCAAAAGCAGAAAATTGAAAACAAAATACTCAGCACGGCCATCAAAGAAGTCGAAATCAGTTATAATAAAGACTAATGACATATAAGTCATGAACTTCCAACCAATTAGCTGCTTTTCCATTTTTAAATAGTAATAATTTAGAAAGTTTAAACTCTTTTTTTTTCACTTATTAATTTTAAGGTTGGCAGCAATAGAGAGTTGAGCGTCGACAAACACTGTCTGTAAAATCAGCAATGTATCACTCAAAGAAAGCTGAAAGTTGAAAAAGAACAGGTCCCCTTGCGTAATTAAAATCAGTTACAATAAAAAATTTATTATGTCAGTCATGGATTGCTAACTGATCAATTGCATTTACATTTTAAACAGCAATAATTTAGAAATTTAAACTTTTTTTTTTACTTATTACTTTAGGTTAATAATAATGGAGTTAAGCATCAACAAACACTGTCTGTAAAATCAACAATGATTCTCTCAACGAAAACTGAATGTTGAAAAAAGTTATTCAGCAGGGCCATCAACGAAATCGAAATCAGTTGTAATTAAGACTAATGATATCTGTCATGAACCGCTTAGCTGCTTTTTAATTTTTGAATAGTACTAATTTAGAAAATTTAAACTGTTTTTTTTCTTCACTTAAAACAGATAAATATTAACAGCAATAGAGAGTTGAGCGTCGACCAACATTGTCTGTAAAATCAACAATGTATCACTCAACGAAAGCTGAAAATTAAAAAAAAAATATTCAGCAGGGCCATCAACGAAGTCGAAATCAGTTATAACTAAAGCCCGGAATTTCAGGCAATAAAAAATGCAGAAATAGGCAGGCAAAAAGGCATTTAAAAATCTTGAAATAGGCACTTAAAAAAGGCACTTAAAATTGGAGCAAAATGTTAGTTGGTAATGCCTAAAAGCCCATATAGTTATCCAAGGTATAAAAAAAGTTGCTAGAAGTATCCGGTATACCTACATATTCATTTTACTCGACTGTCGTAGCAATAGTACAAAAGAAGTGGACATAATTGCACAAAAAAAACCTTAACTGCGTAAGTGTGAAATAAAAATTGAAAACTCATACTTACAATAATATTGTATGCAAATTTATTCTGATGATTGGTTGTTGTTGCACATCACAACTAGATGCCTTTTCGAATTTTCAAAAGAGAAATTTTGTCTCCTGTCAGTCAATATAGTTTTAAACAAAGAGAAGGATATTTTTACTTCGACAGAGGTTATGGGCGCGTACCTAAAATAACTTGCCATGGTAGGAGATATGGTAAGTTCAATTGTAGTATCACCCGAAAGTACTTTTGCAATGTCCTTGATGCTTTCAAAGTCTGTATTTGCAGAGATGACGTTTTCACATTTCTTCCTTATTCTGTCACCAGCTGGTTCAGGCACAGACATTAGTTCTTCAATAGTATTGTCGAAAATCTTTAGTGACTCAGACAAAGACATATTTCTTTTTTCCATGTGTTCAATAGCTCCAGGGAGCTTTCCAAAATAAGTTGAAATAAAAGTCAGTTCATTTTTTTATTTTAGAACTGCTATGCAGACTTTTACTTTTTCTTATGGATATTGCCTCTTCATCCGAAAAGCTGGTAAGGACTCGAGTAACTTCCTCAAAACTTGTGCAGTAGTATGAGACTGCTGAAATCCATGTTCCCCATCTCGTAAGCATCGGTTTAGGAGGTAATTGAATGTCTGGTGCAATTTCTTTGAACATTTGAACTCTTGAAGGGGCTTTCACAAATACTTTTTTCACACTAGAAACAAGCGAGTCTACCTCAGGATAGAGATCTCTTACTTCCTCTGCTATCCTGTGCAATGCATGAGCAAGGCACGTTAGATGGATCATATTAGGAAATAAAACTTTTAAGGCATTTCCAGCTTTAAGTGTATTCTGTATTCTATTCTCTATTCAAACAACACTGTCAATCTCATGGACAGAAAAATGTCTTTCACCTGCCTTGCTCACTCAAGCACGAGTACCATATCAGCTCAGATGAATAGCCATTGTACAGTGCGAGGGGTGACCACTGCCTCAGAGGGAGGGAGTTGTCCCAAAAGGAATAAAGTCCTAATCTCTATAAATGCATTACAATACGTCGGATGACAGTCAACCATTTCTGTACTTTAAAATTTATGCTCTGTCAGAAGTACAAAAAGCTTTGCAGAAAAATTTTAAATTAGACAGAAATAGGCATTTATGAACAAAAGGAAAGAAAAAGGCATTTTCAGAAGAAAACGTTTAAAAAAGGCAGAAAAGGGCATTTATGGCATTTTGCCTGAACTTCCGGGCTCTAGTTATAACTAAAGACTAATGATATCTGTCACGAATATCCAACAGTTTAGCTGCTTGTTCATTTTTAAATAGTACCAGTTTAGAAAATTTAAACTATTTTTTTTAACTTATAGCAAAAAATATTAAGAGCAATAGAGAGTTGAGCGTCCACAAACATTGCCTGTAAAATCAACAATGATTCAGTCAACGAAAACTGAAAGTTAAAAACAAAATATTCGAATATTCGAAAAAAAAAATATCAATCAGGGCCACCAACGAAGTAGTTATCAGTTACAATATAGAAGTCAGATGATGTGAAATACATTCAAGACATCAAGATTATGAGCCCAAATAAAAAATAAACTACGTAGACTCAAATTAGGAATGCAGTCACGTAGAAAGTTTGGCATGAATTATTTAAAAACGTATCAGAAACATCCGAAACACTTAACTTGTTGCAGCGTGATAATTTTTTTTTATTGTATTTGATACGGTTTCTGTACCGATTTTTCTTCACTGTCCTAATTTGTACTTTCTATTCGAGTCGCGAATGCTTTTTTAAACTGCGAGTTCTTTCTTTTAAATATACGTATATATAAACGTTTATTGCTTTCTATCTTCTTTGGTGCGGTTGATAGTGCCTTCGCTTTTTTAATCTTACTACGGAATCGTCTGTTTTTCTTTTTAAAAATAAATTTAAAATGTTTTTCTTGATAAGAATTATTGCAAAGTAAAATAGACGATTTAAGTAGTGATTAATAAAACATAACTAAGAAAAAGTCTTAACCTAAAGTAAGTTTAAAAGTAAGTCTTATTTAAACATAAAGCCTTGCAGATGGGACACTAGTGTCAATTTTATATATTTTTTTCTGAAACTTTAATTATAAGCAAAAATATATTTTTGTTTTTTTAAAATTATAACAAAAATCTAATAGTTACTACAAAGAATCTGTTGGATAATCGGTATTATATTTATACAAAAATATAAAATCTAATAACAGTAATTTTAATTTTATTTTTCATTCCTAGTTAAAAAATTATCACTTATTGATTTTGAAAATTAAATCTAAATAACTGCATATTTAAAGAAAGTATTATTGTTTGTAAGTAAGCCTTGTTCGGAAGATTTTACCTTTAAAGCAGAAATAGACACTGTTTCATGCTGCATTTTATAACTATAAATTATTAAAAACTAAATATAATATTTTTCATTTATTTTGTCATATGCATTAATGTGAAATACTGAAAGTAATATGAAAAATATGTAAATTAAAAATTCTGTGTCAAAGGGTTAATATTTAACCTACATTTATTTATTTAATTTGTTTAGATAAATCCAATGATCGATCTCACTGGGAAGTTTTTGTCCACCTTAACTCCAATCATAAGTCAACTTTAAAGTACCTTAAAAGCAAAATTAGCTGAATTAAGCAAATTAGAAAAAACAATGTGTATTTTTCTTTTAAGATTTTAGCTTAAAATATTTTTATTAGATTACAAAATAAATATATTTCTTAGAAATGTATCCATGTAGTTGCTTTTTCTGTTCCAATACTTTTAGAACTTTTTTTTTTATTTTTGCTTACATTTTTTAACAAAAGAAAAAGATTTTAAGGGCAGTGCCGCACTGTTTTTACATAAAAAAAAGGCATTGCAACATCGTTTATACAATAATAAAACTTTTATTATTTCATTCATTTATTTTTTATGTAATATAGAAGATTAACGCCTTTAGTACAAAGTAAATCAAACTGTTAATAAATAAATCAACACTCAAACCATAGCTACATAATGGTACTTGTCCATGTATTTGTCACCTACATAATGGGCAATTATGTAAGTGATAAATCGTATCTTCTTTGTAAAAAAAAAAAAAGAAGGAGGGTGGTACGCTACGGCATAACGGTAAGCATTTCCGTCTAGACAATACATAAATAGCCTTCGAAAGACGAACCCATGGTCAAACTTTGATTTCAGGAGACATATGAATCATGGTGACCTTGTTACCAAAATAATGATAATGATAGCTGAAATTTTGTATTTTTACACCTGCTTAATTTTTACAGAGCTTGAAGTAACTGAAACACAGCCGTTGAAGGTGATAATTTAAAGCTTATTTTATTTAGCTGCAAATTTTTTTTTTAAAAGACACAATATCTTTTTGTTTAGTGTTCGTGATATATTGAGCTATTAAGTAGCGGACTGTAACAAACATAAACATTTATTTACAAACTTAATAACATAAAATTGACAAGATCATTTTGAGTAACAAGAGATGTTCTCTGTTCTAGAGTTGAATGGCAACTGAATAATAATGTGTCATATGATATGAGCGCCGCCTCGTGGCAATTCTTAACACTCCCCGCCGATTGGATGTTTAAATCCAATCATTATTAATTACAATGCTTATTACATAATAAAATAAAATGAAAAATTGACAATATTCATACAAAACATCAAATATACATACACGTAATTTCAACTTTACAATTATAATGAGAATTTTAACACAAGAATTAATATATAGGTAAAATACAAATGTTGCGTACTGATCTTTTAAGTATATTGCCTTGTGGCAAACGTATATTTACAACTCTTACCTTCCCATCACTTCCCTTAAATATTTCCTCAATTCTTCCTGTTAACCATTTAGTTGCTGGCAAATTCTCTTCTTTCACCAACACTAAAGTTCCAATTTTAACATTATCTTTACTGAACTGCCATTTGTGGCGTTCTTGGAGATTACTTAAATAATCTCTCTTCCAAAGTCTCCAAATTTTTTGAGAAATTTTAGAAATCTTTTCCCATTTACTGAGTCTATTTTCATTGATATCTGTAAGTTGGGGTTCTGTAATGGAAGTGATGGGTCTCCCAATAAGAAAATGCCCAGGTGTTAGGGTATCAAAGTTTTCGAAATCAGCTGACAATGGAGTCAATGGCCTGGAGTTTAATACTCCTTCAATCTCTGCTAAAACTGTAATGAATTCTTCCAAAGTAAAATTGGAGTTTCCCGCTATCCGTTTTAGGTGGAATTTAAAAGATTTAACGCCGGCTTCATATAATCCTCCAAAATTTGGTGATCTTGGGGGGTTATAATGCCAATCAATTTTTTCCTTGGCAAAATATTGAGCCAAAGGTTCATCTGGTGAATTAATAATTTTGAAAAGCCGTTTCAGTTCAGCGTCTGCACCCACGAAATTTCGTCCATTGTCAGTGAAAATTTTAGAGGCCTTACCTCTTCTAGAAAAAAATCTTTTCAAGCTAGCTATAAACCCTGTTGATGTTAAGTCACTTACAAAATCTAAATGTATTGATTTAGTACAGAAACATACATAAATTGCAACATATATCTTATTTAAAACACCTTTCCTTTGTCCTTTAAATTTTATATAAAATGGTCCACAAAAATCAATACCTGTTATGGTAAATGGAGGAGAAGGTTCGATTCGTTCTTTAGGTAACTGACCCATTAATTGTTGCTCTAAAACTGGTTTGTTTTTTGTGCACGTAACACAATTGTGTATTACCAACCTGCACAAATTTCTGCCGTTCACAGGCCAACATTTTTGACGTATTAAGTACAACAAAGTTTGTGCTCCGACATGTAAATATTTCAAATGAAAATAATGTACAATCATATAGGTTAAGGGATGTTTTGCTGGAAGGACAATTGGATGTTTAGTACAATCATTAACACTTGAATTTACAATTCGACCTCCAACACGTATAAGACCCTTTTTATCAATAAAACAATTAAGAGAAGACAATTTACTTTTACCTTTCACATTCTCACCTTTCATTAAAGCATTCAATTCTTCGAAATATTCACTTTGGGCAAATTTTAAGACAAAAGTTTCGGATTTGTTCAATTCTTCAGAATCTAAATACCTACCTGCCTTGTTCTTTGGATTTTTACAGTTATAGATAAATCTAAAAATATATGAAACTATACGAACAAGTTTAGAAAAATTATTGGTAATTTTAAGTAGGTAATTATAAAACATAACATTTTGATTAGTTAAAGCAAAACACATATCCTCTTCAACAGAGGAACCTTTTTTTAACTCTGAAAGGTAAGAGTTTTCAGCAATAGAATTAGTGCACTCAAACACTGAAATCTCATCTTTTCTTAAAAACTCGGGACCTGACCACCAGGCCTCATTTTTCAGAAGAACTTCTGCACTAACTCCTCTCGTAAGAATGTCAGCAATGTTGAGTTTACCGGGAACGTGTGACCAAGATTCAGGATTGCTAAGGGCTTGTATCTCTTTCACTCGATTGGAAACAAACTGTTTCCATTTATGATGAGGTCCTTTGATCCAGAACAATGCGATCTGGGAATCTGTCCAAAAATGAACTGTGGGGGATCCTTTTCGTTTTACAATCTGTTCTATTTCTTTGGCGAGTCTGGTTGCAAGTAATGCACCCATTAGTTCTAGTTTTGGAAGACTCAGTTTCTTTAATGGAGCAACACGACTCTTTGATGCTATAAGATTAACTGTGATTTTGTCACTGTACTTCACTCTTAGGTACACTGCTGTTCCGTATGCTCTTTGGCTGGCATCCGAAAATACATGAATTTGAAGTATCTTGGCATCATCTAGACTGGAGTCTAGAATCATTCTAGGAACTTGTAATTTCGAAATGACAGATAATTCAGACCTCCACTGAATAAATTGTTGGCGAATGTCCGGTGGAAGTTCCGTATCCCACGGACACTTTCTAAGCCACAAGTCTTGGAGTAAACACTTGAGTCTTATTGTGTACGGACTAAGAAAACCCAATATGTCGAACAGTTTTCCGATAGTTCTTAAAACAATTCTTTTAGTAATACTTTCTTTTCCATCGAATTTAAGCAAGTCTTTCAGATCTACAGAGATGTAGTCTTCATGCACATGCCATGGTAGTCCTAGAACTTTGTGTAAATTGGCTGTAGGATTGGCTTCCGAATGAATGGGATGGGTTTCGAACCCGCAATCCTTCCATAATTGTACTAGTTCCTTGCTGTTTGAACTCCATTTACACAGATTCATGCTTGCTTCTGCCATAATTTTCTTGGCTTCGTCCGACATCTGAAAGGCAGATTTCACGTCGTCGAGAGCTCCTATGAAGTCGTCGACATATAGACATTCATTGAGCATATTCGTCGTAGCGGGATGCAACTCTTGATATTTTTTGATATGTTCCTTAATTGTGGCAGAAAGCAAGAAGGGACTGGCGTTGACACCAAAAAGAACTCTGCAAAATCTAAAAATATTTATGTCATACTGCTCACTTATGGCCGGGTTCGAACTTGGAAAAAGAAATCTCACTGCATTTCGATCTGTCTCATTCAACGATATTTGAAGGAACGCTTTTTCGATATCTGCTAAGATCACCACAGCATTCAAACGAAAAAATATGAGCATGTTAAATATCAGGGGATTTAGGCTAAGTCCTGCGTATAAACAGTCATTTAAGGAAAGTTCACCTTCTTCATGTGAGCTGGCATCAAAAACTATTCGTTTACTAGAACTGACCGATTCTCTGTAAACCATGGAAAATGGTAGATAAAATAGCGGTTTATCTGTTTGTACTTTGTCTTTTGGGACCTTCTCTATGATGCATTGATTTTCATAGTCTTTCAGAATTTCACGATAATCTTCATACAGTTCTGAGCGTCTCTCAAATTTTCTAATCAAATGATCTAGCCGTCCTCTGGCTACAGTTAAGTTATCGTTTAATTCCCTAAAATCATGTTTCCATGGTAGCCCAACTTGATACCTCCCTTCTTTGTAATCTACAGAATTTTTAAAGAGAGCTAAAGCAGTACTTTCCTCATCTGTATTATCATTTGGAACTATCCCAATTGACTCTAATTCCCAAAATTTATTTAACCCTTCATCAACATTGTCCTGTATGAAATAACATTTGGAATCATGTGGGTGTGTAGAGGGGATCGAACCTGTAACCATCCACCCGAAAACTGTTTCAATTAAAATAATAGAATTACCCCTTAATCGAATTTGATTTCCCTTTAACAATTCATAAAATACGTCTCCTCCTAAAAGAATCGATATTTTTTGAGGTAAATAAAAATTAGGATTAGCGTACTTTACGTTTTCGGGTAAATTTAAATTAGAAATATTTATTTCTTCCGAAGGAACATTTCCGGCTATTTCTGGCAAAATTAACAATTCGAGTTCCTTACTAAATGATTCCTCATCATTACTTATACGCGAATAAATCTTCTCAGTGATCGGAAATACTGTATTTTTTAATCCAATTAAATTTGACCTACAACGCGATCTTTTTAAACCCAATAAATTAGCTGCCTCTTCAGTAATAAGAGATTTCATACTTCCAGAATCGCATAGCCCTGCTAAATGCAAATATTTTCCATTCGATTGCAATATTTTAACTTTCACTGTAGAAAGAAGAACGTTTTTATTTACATTAAAAGAATATAAACATGGTGCCTCTTGCGGTTTGTTATTAATTTCATTTTGCATTTGTGATTGCGTAACTTCTTGTTCCGAAACTGAATTATTTCTTTCTTCCCTGCTCATTGGCGCCACACCCGTATTTTTGTTTTGATTTTGTCTATCGAAGAAAAGGTTCGCTCCGTGTAACATTGTACTATGATTCTTGTTACAAGATTTACATTTTAAATGAATTTTCTTACATTTAGACATTGTGTGAAATCCGAGACAATTAAAGCATAATTTATTCCTTACAACACATTTTAATCTATCATCAGCGTTAGAATCGATAAACTTTTTACATCTGAAAATAGGGTGGGATTCCATGCATCCTAATAAACAATTATTTTTGTTTTCGTTTTTCACCATTAGAGTTTTGAATTTCGGGGTTGGTTCCCGTTTAAATTCGCCTGAATTTCTGTTTACATTTTCTAGTGCTTGACATCTTTTAGTTAAGAATTCCGTAAATTTTTCCCAACTCGGTAATTCCGAACCCAATTCCATTTCGTATAATTTACGTGAGTCAATATCAATTCTTTGAATAATTATATAAATTAATATTGCTTCGCAAAGAGGGTTCGTTTCTAATTCTAGTTGTTTTAATGATCGCAAATTACTTTCAATTTTATCGAGCATCTGTCTTAAACTAGACGCAGATTCACATTTAACTTTAGAAAAATTAAATATTTCACCAATATGACTCATAATTAGCAACCGTGTATTTTCAAATCGTTTTTTCAATGCTTCGAATAAACTGTTGTACGTATCATTTACCGTAATTAATTGTTTAGCGTTACCCTTAAGTGCCGACTGAAGGTAAAACAATTTTTGTTGTTCTGACAACTGTTTGTTATCGTCAATTAAAGACATAAATTGCGTTTTGAATGACAACCATTCAACATATAAACCTGAAAATTCGGGAAGATTAATTGACGGTAATTTTAGTTTACAGTTACCAGAGGACGAACCATTTTCATTTGAATTAGAATTTGGATTTAAAAGTTTTTGAAAGCTTACCTCGCATGTTTCGAGGTCAATTTGCAGCCCATCTAAACTTTCTTCAAAATCTGGCAAATCCTCATCTGACAAAGTAGAATAGCATTCGCTGCGTAGATCCTCTAACTTTGTTCTAAGTTTATCCAAAGTTGATAATTTTTGAGTGATGTCCGTATTGTCTACAGGTAAATCAGTATTTTGCTGAAGTGCATTTTCAATCCTTGTCAATTGTCCTCGTATATAACCCCGTTTTCGGTTAAATACTGTTATTTGCTCTAAAGCCATTGTTCGTTTCGATTTCGTACTCAATTTCCACAAGCGTTCGGTTTGTCTTCGTGCTCGGCGATGACCACTTTTTGTTTAGTGTTCGTGATATATTGAGCTATTAAGTAGCGGACTGTAACAAACATAAACATTTATTTACAAACTTAATAACATAAAATTGACAAGATCATTTTGAGTAACAAGAGATGTTCTCTGTTCTAGAGTTGAATGGCAACTGAATAATAATGTGTCATATGATATGAGCGCCGCCTCGTGGCAATTCTTAACAGTTTATGAAACCTACTAATCGGAAACTTTTTTTATATTTGAGGGGATAAAGACCTAGTTTCTGTACTTTATCAGCAACCTGTTCTGTTCACGATAGCGATAATATATATATATATATATTTTATATTAAAATATATATAATATATATTTTTTGCAGATATAATCGTGTGGGCTGATGAAAAGATTATATCTTTTATTTTCCGAATTCTTTAAGAAAAATTGTATCCTTTTTTTTTCTTTTCCCCAGTTGTTTGTCATTTTTTTCTTATTATTCTTCCAATAATTAAAAACAAAACTAATCCTAAAAAAATTTTAGTCTATTCGCAGCATGATTACAAATTGATACGATAAAATTTTTTGTCAGCGAACACAAATTCAAATCCATAAGCATAAAACTTACTACATAAAATGCATGACATTTTTTTATTAATTTAAAAGTCTTTTCGCTTCTAAATTAGTTTTTTCCCCCTAAATGGTCTAGTTTTTATTTTTTAACTTAAGTGTGAAAAAAAAACAATATAAGTACAGTGCATAAAAAAATAAGCGAACCACCCTCAATAACTTTTGATCTAATGATTGGACCTTCACGTTTTAGGACTCAATCTTAATGGTTCGGGTGTTTCTCAAATATGTTAATTAACTAGTGCAGATATTTTAAATTACGAAATCGCAAAAACGTACATTCTCTGAACAAATTTTTTTTTTTTTTTTTTTTGAAAAATATAGGCAATGTGGGAAATATGGTTCCAGTAGTTTCACCAGAAGAGAGGTTCAAAGTTTGGACCTCTTAATGTTAATTTTACATTTTGCGTATTTCCCCGTAGCTCGTGAACTTTTAAAGAGAATTGAGAAATATTTACACACTATTATAAAATTCATCTATAAATGCAAAATATAATTTTTATTATTTTTATCAATTTTAATTAATTTTTACTAATTTATAAATTTTTATTAATTTATTAATTTTTATAATTTTTTATTAATTTATTAATTTTTATTAATTTATTAATTTTTTATTATTTTATTATTTTTATTAGTCGAAAAGATATTGAATTGTAAGGTTCACAAATTTTACATCATTTGAATGTGCAATTTGCAACATGTAGCATTTTTTTTGTTACATGCATTTTGAAATGACAAAATACAAAATTTGAGCTTTCCTGAGAAATTGAATCTTGAAAATACGACTTTTTCAAAATTTTAATCTGTCTAGTACTTCAGAGCTGCATTTCATGAATTGTGCTTGCCCCATTTACTTGAAATTTTGCATGAATGTTCTCTATATAAATGCCTATAGAACATGCTACACACTAATCGATCGAACTATTTTTATTTTATTTTACGAACAAATTTTGCTTAAGAAAAAGAATGGTATTTTTTGTTGTTTTTACGCAATTCGTCGCTATGTAAGCTGTCTGAAAAATAATATTCTGTTTCATGCAAAGACTATTTTTAAAGTTTGGTGTAAACAAACGTTATAGATCAAACAAAATAATAAGTAAAATTATATAATTTATAAAAGTAAGAGCTTTCTCTCTCTCTCTACCTCTTTAAGACGCTTTCAGCGTAATGTGACCCTTGACATTTTGATTTTTTTTTAATGTACTAATACCATTTTTAGTATATAATACATAAATAATACATTTAGTATATTATACGTAAATAATACATTTAGTAGGTAATACTTAAATTATATATTTAGTATATAATACATAAATAAAAATTTAAATAATTGTGAATCAAGCACTTCCAGATTTTTTTGAGTACTTTTGAAGTAATGTGATATTGATAAAGCACCCAGTACGATGGAACTTTTTTTTAAATTCTACTTTCGCTAGTAATAATATTAGAATAGCTCAATTAAATTTTACATTTTTAAGCAAAGGAAAATTACAAACTAATGAGAGTGTTTATACGGAGGATTAAAACTCTAAATCGTTAAAATTTTGTAAGAATGTTGTTTCGATCAAGAATACGATTTTTGTAAAATCAGTTTGTTAAAATGATGGCATGTATCACTTTTGTTTTAACTTGAATGAAACTATAATTCATTTATTTCTTTTACAGTACAACTTTTTCCTGGAATTCAATATCGTTTGAAAAGAAAGGAAATAAAGAAAGGAATTCTTTTCAATCTTTGGTACCTGTTAATTGACTTTAAAGTCAAAAGAATAGGGCTTCATCAAATAAATCTTAGATAAAAAAAAACAACTTATGAAGGGGTTAGCACGGTATCATTAACTAGTCTTCTCATTAATCAATCTATTTTTTTTTACGAAAGCAGCGTTTGCTTTTTAAGAATAAAAAAGTAATTAAGAGAGAAATCCCTACAGAAAAAAAAAGTGAAAAGAAAAATGAAAGTACAAGTAAGAATTGCTCTAACAATCACCGGATATGTCGATAGAATTAGATTTTTTTTTTTTTTTTTTTTTGAATAATCAAATAAAAATAAAATGGTGTTCAATTGAAAGCAGTCGTATCGAAATGCTGGAAAAGCTACACATATACATTGTCTGCTAGAAATTCGAAAACATAACATTTTAAAAACTACGTATCTAACAAATTATTGCTAAAATAAATTATATCCACACATACACAAAAAAAAGAATCTTAACATATTTTAGTCTTTTTTTTTATTTGAGAAAAATATGTCAATATAATAATATAAGCTATCAGTAGAACAATGCTTGAATTATGCTTCTTTTTCATCAAACGATTCTGTAAAAACAAGAATTTTTGGAATCATTTTCTAAATTTTAAGTTTTATGAAATGTTTTCTGTTTACGAGCGAAAATATTATTTAGATAGATAGTTAGTGATAAATTTAGTGAAAATTATTTATAAAGAAAAGCCATTAATCATAGATTTTCCTTAACCGGAACAAAATGTTCAATCGGGTACCTGCTAATGCAGAAGAAGAACACTAAAATCACGTGGTTACGCATAAACAAGATAGCGTGTTAACGTTACAGTTGTAAAACTTGAATCACGCTGAATCAATTTTAGGATCAGATTTAATTGAGTACTTTCAAGCGACGTCACGCGTTGCTCCGAACCTGATTCGCTTTCGAATCATGACATAAAGGAATGCCAAGATTAAGAGCCAATCATGTTCAACGCCAACGTGTGGCATGGCTTGCAAGTACCCAATTGAACAAAATTATGCATATACAATAAGGAGCAGAAGATATGTTTTACTGCTCCAACTTTTTTGCAAGCAAAATTTGTTAATGATGCGAATTTGTAATACGTAGTTTATGTCACCTTGCATGGAAAGCAACTAATAATCGAGAACATTTTTTATTTGATAAACATCAAACATTGGATAATTTATATTAAAAGTTTTGAGACAACTTAACACAATTTATGTTTTCAGTACTTAAACTCAAATATAAGTAACTCCCACACACGTTTTCCTGGTGGCTCAGTGGTTAGATAGCACAATATGTGGGTTTGAATCAAGTTCATACCTTTTAATTAATGATTTTTTAAAATTTTCTTTGTATAGAAGCTGTATGAAAATGATTTTATAATTTCTATAACCTTGAACAAATAGGCAAATTTACGTATTTTTATGCTCCTAGAATGTCCTAGAATACTCGATGCTTTGCATATAAAGCTGGAAAATCTTTCTGCTTGGTAGTTGTATGCGAAATTAACTTACAGCCGTGTCGTTGAGTGCAAAACTAACTTGCTTAATCCTCACAGCATTAGTGATTACTAATGCACTATTTTTTCAGTGAATATATTGGCGTTCAGTTCACCAGCTTCAGTATAAAGATCACTCGGCTTTTGATTCTTAAGGAATCTGAGCAAAAATTTCATATTCCACTATAGTCACCAAATCGTTGTTGGTTATATTGTTAAAAACTGGAAAGATGGCAAAAGTGTGCATGATCTTCCAAAATCAGGAATCCCTAGAAAAATGATTCCATATCGAGAAGCAGTCGATTGCTGACCAGAACAAGAACGCTAACCAAATATGCAAGGAGATGGCCACCGAACATGGACACACAGTGAATAAACACACCATAGAATGTAAATGCAGCTGGATTGTGTTCACGGGTTCCTATAATAAAAATGTCTGATCTGAACTAATAATAGGATGATTCGATTGAAATTCGAAAAGAAGCACAAAGCATGGACAACTAAAGATTGGAAGTCTGCGTGATAAATCCACATTTTATTTGTTTGGAAGAGATGAATGAAGTTTCATTTATTGCCCGACAAAGAAACGCGGAAATATATCAGTAATGGTCTAGGGAGCTGTTCATCGTAAATGCGTCCCCCCCCCCACCCCTACGTACACAATGATTGGACTAAAGATAAATATGTTTATAAAAGTATTTTAAAAGTTAATGTGCTACCTTATGCTCGTAAAAAGATGACTCGACTGATTTTTCAACAGGATAATGATCTTAAGCACGCGTCTTAAATTGTGACAAGTTGGTTACAGTTAAGAAGGTTAGGACTTTTAAATGGTTGCGTTAATCACCTGACATGAATTCAATGGAATACCTTCGGGGATTCATCGGTAGGAAAGACAGGACATGGAAGCTTTCTTTAAAAACAGCAACTTTTTCAGGATCTTCAGTTAAATAGGCGAAAATCCTTAAGTTTATTCTAGAAGGTCTCGTTAATTCCATGCCCAGACGATGTACCGAAGTCATAAAATCAAAAGAATATATAAATAAAAGTATTAAAATTTTTTACTTACTTTGCTATGGCAACTACTATTAGTTTTCTTACTTTAAGGTAATTAATTTCAATAAATATTTGGAAAAACTGAATTGTCTCAAAATTTTGACTTTAAATTTTCAGAAATAAAACTATCACTTTTGATGTTTCAGTAATCGTTGAGTTGTGTTTCATTAATTTTGAGAAATATTTCGTCACGAAATCATGTGATTTCTGACAAAACACGGATCTTCAAATGTATGACAATAATGTTTTCTCAACTCAGAATATGACCACAAGCAGATAATAACCAAAATGACATAACTAGAATGAAGACAAGATGATTTTTTTTTGGAAAATATAGAAGGGCGAAATATTTCTTTAATTTTGATGAAATCTGTCTCCTCGAAGAAGTGACGACAGTTACTTCGTTACTTTGACGAAATTTTTGCTCGGAACATATTCTAGGAAACGGTTTCGTAAAAAGCGAAGAAGTTTCGTCAAGCATGAGCATCTATTTTTTACATTGAAGTTTTTCAAATTCTTGTTTGGTATTCTTAAATTCTATTAACAGGTTGTTTCCCATGTAGGATGACTAAAGACACAAACTACTAATTTTCATCATTAAGAAATTTTTCTTACAGAAAAACATATCGTGTCAACAGTTTTACTCCTTGCTGTACATTGTCTATAAAAAATTCGTCTACTGAAAAAGCGTTAATGTGTTGTAATTTTCTAAAATTAGAAATGATACTTTAAATGTTTAAAAAGAACGAATATTTCTTCTCAAACGAATCTGTTATTTAAGACCATTCATAGTTTTCTAGGATTTTTTTAATTTTAAGAAATGTTTGTGAATTCTGCTAAAGTAGAAACTTTTTTTTTTATTGGAAAAATTTCTTTTACAGAATAATAAAATATTTAAAGCACGTAAATAAAAGTTAAATTCATAAAATTAAAAAAAAGATAAAACTTCACAATATCTAAGTAGGAAGCTAATTAATCTTAAATAAGCTATAAAAAACATTATAAATACTCGTTTTCAAATATCGTTTTACTTTCTATGATATTATTCGATTCAAAAATCTTTTGAAGCACACACAAAAAAAAACAGATAATGTTTATATCAAAGTAAATTTCTTTCTTCTTTTAATTTTATTTTAATTATTTAACTTTTGAAAAGAGCAGGGAATCTTAAGCTCGTTATGTGCAAAGGGCATAACTTTCATTGAAAGAAAATTTGTTTTTGAAGATTTTTTATTCTTTCAGGTATTTTAACTATGATGTTGATTAATCAATCTGTACTTCTTTTCATGGAATGGTACGTTTTTTTTAAATAAAAAACGAAATTAATCGAGTTTTTTTTACTTTTTTGGAAAAAGTTGTAAAAGAAAATAAAAGCTCTCTTGCTCCAGAAACTAAAAATAAAATTGAAAAAAAAAAAAAAAAAAAAAAAAAACGAAATATGTCACATTTATCAGAAAAAAAAATGAAATAAAAAAAGTCGTTTGATATGAAAACAAAACAGGAGAAAAAAAAGCAAACGATAAATGCAATTCTCATTGTTTATTATGAAAATTAAGTTCGCGCTTTCTATTAAATATAATCCAGTAAAGGGGAAAAGTCGAATAAAACTTGTACAATTAATTACTGTCGGACTTTTTTGGCAGGAAATGCATATTTTTAAACTTAGCAAAAAAATAAAAAGTAAAAAAAATATAAAAAAAAAGATGGAAAATATTTCAGTTTTCTTTTAAAAGTAAAAAAAAAAATGCATTATTAGTTAACAACAAAAAACAACCTCGAGTATAAAACTTAATTAGTAGCTACACGAACAGTACACGTCGTTAATTAAAGAAACGTTTAATTTTTTTTATGGAAATAAAAGATTTTCAATAATAACGCTATTACAAAGGAGAGAGTTCTTTTTGTTTCCAAAATAATGAGGTTTTCGGAAAATCTCGCCAAGTGAGAAAGAGATTAAATAAATGAAATGTACAAAAAATTAAGGAAACAATATGTTTGCAAAAATGATGACTTCGATATTTAATTATATCTTTCTTTTCAGATAATTTTTTATTCAATGATCAATATATTTCTAGAGCAATCAGCAATAGTAAACTTAAAATCTAAATAATTGAAATATATCAAGGGAAATTGTTAATGTGCCATTGCTATTTATTTTTAATAAAATAAACGTATTAAAATTATGTAGAGTTAAATAAAATTGCGCCATTTTATTATAGGAAATAAAATTAAAACATTTTACTACAATTTTAAAAGCATTTTCATTTAAAATATATGAAAGTTTTTAATAAATAAAACAACAATTAAATGATTAATTTTCTGTTCGTACATTTTATAGTGTAAAAGGAAACATTTATAAACAGCCTTGTGATACGGTTTTTAATGTAATGAAGCTTGTAAAAAAAAACATTGAAATGAAATTTAACGTGGTTTTTTCTGTGAGGAAACTTTTTTAAACTTTGAATATAAATTATGCAACTAATTATTTTCTTTTTATACGATTTCAATGCGAAAGAAAAGGGAAAATAAAGTAACATAAAATAACTTTGTTCAAATTTTTTCACTGCCAATAATATCGTTGATGAAAACGAAATAAAATTAGGTATAAAGGTATTATAAGTTATGAGATGTTTACTCTGTTATGATAACGATTACAGGTTCTTTCAAACACGATCCTTACAATAGAAAACTTCAAATTTAGTTAAAATGATAATTTTAGCATAAAAAATAGCGCACCATGAAGTAAAGATTAAAAAAAAGCATTTTATAAATTTTTGAGATGTCAGCGATTCAGCTGCGCTAGAGCACTCTGTTGCAAAGCAACCAAACGTCGCTACTATTAATGTTAAAAATAGCGTTTACACTTCATTACAATATATTTTTTTTTCTGTGAAAATCTGGTTTCCAGTTTTAACTAAAAGGAATTAACGAATGAGCATGTTCATTTCTAAAAAAAATTAAAAAGTAAATAGTAATATAAAAAAGCAGTTCTATAATTACAGTTGGCATTAATATGATTTTAAACGCAAAAGATTCATCATTTTCCAAATGACACGTAACATGCTCTTTTTCAAAACTCTAAGAAAATTTGAGATATTCTCAGATCGGCATTTTTTATTTTTCCGGTGAAACTATTCGTCCGAATATATTTTAACTAATTTACTTAATTTGTCAGTCATTTTCAGAAATAAAAGATAAATGCTTTATCAATAAAATTTGTAAAAAATACAATGACTCTCAGATCTTTTTTTCATTTTTTTTGCTGTTTCAAAATGTTGAAAATATTTTACAATTTCAGAGGTGTGACAAAAAGGTTTCACTGCGCTTAAGGGAGCAGTTTTAAAACCATTCAATCATTTTAATCGTTTTATTCTAACCATTTGTTTTAAAAAATCTTCTTTTTTTATTACCATTCTCACTTGAGTTATCATGTATTAATCTAAAGAACAAAAGTTTGTCATTTAAAGCCCATAACGCACCACTAGTTGTTAGGCAGACACACAAAAAAAATTTAACTCAATGAAATATATACAAAACGTGAAAAATATTTATATAAATGATTTTTTATTGATGCTTCTTAAATTTCAATAATAGAATGGTAAAAAGAATAGCTTCAAGAAGCCCTTTATAAATATTGCAAAAAAATTAATTAAACCTTAATCAGAAATAAAAGAGAAATAAAAGCAGCATAAAAGCACAATCTACACATAAAAAAAAATGCTGGTAAATTTATCATACTTTAAGGTAATAGCATTTCTGGTTTAAAAAAAATCAGTTATATAAAAGCATAATATACGGTATTCAAACCATTCATTTGGTAATTTTTCTGTTCATGTGGTAATGGCTTACCAGGAATTCAGATTTTCAAAATTATAGTTCTCATTACCACTCATTTAGTAAAGAATACAAAACTGAAAAATAAATTTAACCTTATAAATGGCTTTTATACCGCGCTCCAAGATATCAGGAAACAATTATTAAGTTTTACCATATTTTCAAAACTTTATCACAAATTATAAAACCCTATTTTATTGTCAATTTCACCAAGTTCACTACCAAAGCGCATCAGAAAAAAATAACGAGCTTTTAGGCATTTTTATAAGTAAATTGTACCATAAAAGTAAATTTTACCATATTCTGGCAGTTTTGGCCATACTATTTATATCAATGCATACATTAACAGTTTTGGGTGGATAGTTTTCTTAAAAATATATACAATATTTAGTTGTTTCACTTTAAAGTCCTACTAGATAAATTCTTTAAATCAATGAAAAATTATTTATTAAAAAATATTTATGTGTTAAGATAAAATGTATAAAGTTTAAATTTTATATAATGGGAAACTAACATCTACAGAAAATTCTCTATGAAATTCAGGAAAGTATAAATAAAGTAAATAGCCAAGTGGGTAAAGTTTATCAACTTATCACAGTTTGACTCAACCGCCTTGTAGCTGTCTCAGATAATGATCGATGCTGAAGGATCTATATTATTGCAAAACTTCTTGGGCACCTAAAACTTCATGATTTTTCCTCAAACTGCAGAAAAAATATATATACTATGTATAGATAATTTTTTTCCATATATATAGTTATATATAGCCTGATAATTGCAAAGATTAATGGAAGAAACTGTTAAATAATAACTTTAAAACAATCATATATAACAACAGTATGTTAAGAAATTAAATTTATCCTGATTTCTTAAGGGAAGTTTCTTTTTTAAAAAAAATGAGATTTAAAGTTGAATTTTTTTTTTTTTTTTTTTTTTTTTTTTAACATTCGCTGGTTACTTAACACGTTTTTTCCACTAAGCACGAAAATTAGAGTTTTTTTTTAAAATTGTAAATTCCTATGTAGCATGAACGGTATGAAGTACATTTAAACCACATTTTTCAAACTCGAGCACGGGAATTTTATTTTATTTTATATTTTATAACCGTCGTTGAACAGCCGACCCAATTTCATGGGTTTACGACTACTTCCGTTCAACTCCGTAGCCTTGTAATTTTGAACCAATCCAGAAGACAAGGAAACTCCTGGATCAGTACCCCCAGAGGTATTGATTTGTTGTGGGAACATGGAGGACTTTGAGACTCGACAGATTTAACGTGCATCAGTCACCATTTACTACACTGGGAGTCTTCGGCCGGCGAGGATCGAACCCACGACCTCTTGGATATGGGCCCAGCGCCCTACCGACCAGGCTATCCCGGCCGTGCACGGGAATTCAAATTTTGTGAAACCCAGTGAAAATTGGGTTCTTAAAATTCACAAAATATTTGACGATACAGTTTCCTGGGAAAAGATTTAATCGTCCATTTCGACGAACTGAATAAATTACTGCCTCTTCACTTCTTTGAAGTAAAGCTTTGCAATGTAATTTTAAGAGTTAATATTTAATACGTAATATTTAATATCTTCTTCAGTTGATTTACTCATATTGTTCTAATATTGATTGATGAATATGAATTGATGATAAAAATTGATGACTGATGTTTAATTGATGATAAAAATTGATGATATGAATAAAATGATGATTTTATATTATTTAATGACCGTCATTGAACAGCGGATCCAATTTTGAGTTTACGGCTACCAATGTTAAATTCCGCAGCCTTGTCACTGTGAAGCCACTCCAGAAGACAAGGGAACTCCTGGATCAGGTCTTGGGAGAAATTTTGCTTTCGCGGAGAGCTTTTCGATGGAACTAACCAGCGTTACATGGAGAACCTCACACGGTTAGCCTGACGGCAAAGGGACTCTAACCCATTATCCATCTACAACTAAGGATAGTAAACGTCAGCACTGTGGTCAGTGCAACCCGGAAGCGGAATTCGTATCTACCAGACATTGCTGGGATTTGAAAACGGGTCACTTCAATGGGAAGTGAGCGCTCTATCCCCTGAACCACCACCGCTCGATGAATCATTGAAAAAAATTGCTTAAGGAAATATGATGAACTAGGAGGCTTCGCCCCCTGCTCGCTGGTGCTCGCCAACCCCCGGAACTGCTTTCGCAGTTCATTTCGGATTGCTTCGCAATCCGATGCTCGCTTTACTCGCTCATTGGATACGTTCTTAACGTCAAGCTTTTGTATACTTTTTTGAGCACTGAAGTTCCGAAAACTTTTCACTGTAGAAAATTCTAAACCTGTACATTTCAATATTAATTTGAAATTGCAAACAGTTCACATATTTTTCTTAATCACACTATTCTAAATTTCAGTTGTTGAGAAAAGTGACTGTTGTAAGTTTTGTTTTAAAGTCTTTCCCACAAAAGGGCTAAAGCCATGTGTTGTAAAACAATATGAAATAGTAGTCTGCCACTGAAAGCCGGATGTAAAGATAATATAACAAAACGTGGAATAGTAAAGCACTCAATTCAAAATAAAATAGCAATAGCATAACACTTCTCATTTCTGCCAATGAAAAGGAACTATTTCAGTACTCATAACCAACCAACCGTTTTTTTCTCGGTGACAATCGGAGATAGATACCATATGATGCTCACTACGTGCTCTTGCGCGCCGAAGCCTATCAATTAAAACGTATTAGCGTTTTATATAACATGGATTAGCCATATGATGCTCACTACGTGCTCTTGCGCTCCGAATCCAATCAATTAAATATGAAAACTGTTGCCAACGCGAGAAAAGAAATATCATCGGTTTTATTGATACATACATACGTACGTATTAGCGTTTTATATAATATAGATTGATTTCATATTGGTTAACATGTTCCTTCATTACGCTTGTAAATTGATTTTTTTCTTTTAATTATAAAATTCCATAATGCCTGGACAAAGTACATTTAAACTGCATTTTTTCCGACTCAAGGAAGGACTTCAAATTTCATTATTTTTTGCTAAAAAAAAATGGATGCTGAAAATTCACGAAATTTTCTTCTCTTTTAACAGTTTTCTGGGGAGTGATGCGAATAAACAATTCATCTAATCGTGAAAATTACGATTTAGGCAATTCCCATTTTTAACCAGGAATCAAACGCAGAAAACTATTATGCAATCAAGTGAACTTAAAACCGTGCACAATTCGGTCAAATGGTGCGAACAGTTTAAAAATCAGCTACAAAACGTTGAATTTAAGAAAAAAATAAGCTGATTTACGAATGAAAAAGTATTTCTTTAAATATTTGAGAGTTCGCGTTTCGTTAACTTTTGTAACGATATGACAGTCAAAAATAACGAATACTCTTTATGGGTTCCAAAACAACACCGTGGCATATGCAGTTCTTAAATGGTTCCCTATCAAACAAAGCAGTGGACAATACAAAGAGCGTATAAAACCACCGCTACACAAAATACTCTGGAAAGTTATCGTTCGGATTTACATCAGTTTGAAGAATTCTTATTTGTCAAAAATAAGAATTTTATTTCGAAGTGTATATGTCCATAAATCAAATAAGGATGCTAACTTGCCAACTTCTCTTCGATTACAACTTAACCTCCTTAACAAAATTAACTTCTCGTCTGTTATAAATAATACCTCTTATACGTAATAATATCCACACAATTAAATTAGATAAGTTCTGCTGTTTTAAAAAATTTCAGAAAAAACGAAGAAAATTATTTATAGAAAACAAAGGAAAAATTAATTGTATAGTAAATCATTGCAAGTTAAAAAGACAATCGGGTTTAGTAGAATGACTAAAATGTCTTTAAATATATGAAATGTACAGTGCGGAAAATAAAATAACGGATCACCCTGAATAATTTTCGATCTAATGATTGGACCTTGGAAGTTTTCGAACTCAATTTTAATGGTTCAACGGGGTGACCTCAAATATTCTAACTGATTAGTGCAGACGATATTTTAAATTAGAAAATCTAACACAGAAACGTACTTTTTCTGAATAAACATACCTTTCTTTGTTGAAGGATTCGTATTTCGGAACCCCAAATTATAGGGGTGGCCGCAATCTGAGAAATGTGGCCCTCATTTGGACCCTTTAAAGTCAATTTTTTATTTGTGTGCTTATCTTGCGTCCTTATCTTGAGGAATTTTTGAGTAAATTGAATTATTTTTGCAAAAAATTATAAAATTTCTTTTGTTAAAGATATTTGCCATGAAAAAAATAAATTTTACTAAATATTTATTCTTTTATTTAATAATAGTCGAAAAAGTTTTGAACTGTAAGATATACAATTTTTAACATTATTTTAAAAAAATATGATTTTACATGGCCTAACACACAGTGAAATCGGTTAAATAGTTCCTGAGAAATCCAATTTAAAAAATGCGACTTTTTTAAAAATTCGATTATTTATGCATTTTAGATATAATAAAAAACTTAAAAACTCTAATGACAAGACTACAGCTAGAAATTATACAAAATATTCAGATGTAGAAATTGTAAGTTATGAAATTAAATATTTTTTCATCTTTATTTTGATGAATAATTTAACGACTATTTTAAAAAGATGACTTACATAATACTTGAATTATTATTAATAGCCTTTCGTAAAATTTTCAGGTATTTAAGAAATAAAATAATCCTAACTTATGTTGAGTTCATAAAGTATTGATATTGAATAATATGCTCACTGAAGTAGAAATTTTCAAAATCGATATTTTTTCAGACATATTTGCATTTTCTGATAATAAAACTATTGCATAATAAAAAGCTTTTTTTTACTTAAATTTATATTAGATAAATGTATTATGCATCTATTACATTGCATAATTAGGTAATATCTCATGGGATTAATTAATGAAAGAATTTTGAATTCAACATTTGGTTTTTGAACTTTTTTTATAATAAAATGATTGCAGTACAAAAAATCTTTTTTTACGTAAATTTGTTCTAGCTAAATGTATTCTGCATCTATTACATTGCATAATTAGGTAATATCTCATAGGATTAATTTATGAAAGAATTTTTAATGCAACATTTGATTTTAAGATTTTAATACTGAATAATAATCAAAACAAAAGAACGCACATTAATATTATTAAAAAGGGACGATAAATAAATAATACATGTAAATGCTATTAAATAAGATATAACTTGCTTGCAAATAAAATTATAACTTTTAATATTTTTATCCTTTATTTATTTATGACCATATCAAATGACTTTACATGTAAATCTGACGAACTATATAGTTAAATGATTTTATAGATAAAATAATTATAACTTTAAAAAAAAATTATATCTTGATTTCGTACCCCAAAAGCTCTAAATTGGCCACATTTTTGTTTGAATGTATTTTGCTTTGTTTTTCAAATGTTTGTGGTGCAGGAAATGTTTAAGTAAGTAATAAAATTCTGAGCTGGTCTTTCTTTGCTTCGTAACATAACAGAACATCACTTTCTATGTACAGTGAAGACTTTTCTTGCGTTATGATCTTGCAAATATAAAACATGTAATTTATTTTAAAAACTACATGTTTTAAACACAGCTAAGAAAAAGCATAGTCAAAACTAACAGATAATGATAAATATTACCGTGTTTCTGTCTGTATAGGAACTCCAAAAAGCTCGGTAATTTTTACCGAAGCGCTTTGATAATTATCTTGGTAAATATTAACACTAAATTATGATTTTATAATACGTGATAAAACTTGGTAAATGTGATAAAATTCAGTAGTTTTATTATGATACTGTTCAGCATGGCATAAAAACCATTTATTCGGTTAAATTTACTTTCCGTTTTGCATTTTTTACTAAATGTGTCGTCTTAAGAACTATTTTCAGAACCAAAATTTCTAGTTAACCGTTATCATATGAACGAAATACTAAATTAGCAGTTGGTTTTATTATCAGAATTATGGCTGTTGTTTTTTTTTTACAAGTTCTTCTCCCAAAGTAGTGTTTACAAGTAATTTCTCCCAAATTTTTTCTCCATTAAAACTAACTATAAAGCAGAAAATTTGATTCGATATAAGACCAGTTATGAACAAATACTACACAAATCAATTTATGAAATACTTTGTAATTGCAAATACGAACCCAGATGACAGAACCATTTCATTTAGTTACTTACCTAAAAAAGAAAATGAATTACATTAATTAATGATGAAAAAACTTAACGAGCTATTAACTAAATAATTATATTAACCGGTATCATAATATCAATAATTAAAGCTGATTACTTATGAATTTACACTCGATTATTATTATAATAAATATGCTATAAGTTTTATTTGCATTCCCTCCGGGGTTTTTTTGCCAAATATTTTTTAATCGAAGAATCAGAACATATAGAAAATAAAAAATAAATAAGCAAGAACAATAGAAATTTTCAACCGGGAATAACTGTAAAAACAGCTTACAAACAAATCTAAGCGAGATAATAGAAAGACATTAAATAAATTTTTTTTTCTTGGCATTTGCTTAACTTATTCAGTTAATTGCCAGTTTTTTTAGATCAAAATTCGTTTACATTCACTTTAGTTTTTCTGAGTAATAAAGGGAGAAAAAACTGGAAAGGTCTTAAATATATTTAACATTCTCAAATGAAAATGATTTTTTTCAATCTTGTGTCGATTTGCTTTTTTTTAATTTTGAGAGAATACTTTGAACTTTGTGATTTCCTACACTTTCCGTACTACTCTTTCGTTATTTGCAGGAAAAATATTTATTTATTATTTTAAGAAAATTTAAAACATGTTAATGGTAGGGTTCGCAAAATAAAACACTTTAATTACTTTTGATCGAATGATTGGATACTTGCTAAGAGACAATTTTCAAAATCTCACCAAATCTATGGAACTAATAAGGATAGTTAAAATATTCACACAATTTTAAAATTCGTTCAGCAGGATAACTTTACGTATAAAAAGAATTTTTATAAATAACTTTTATTTTCAACTATTACTAAGCTTATTTTTGAATCATGATGCATAATTTTTTTTTCAGCACAATTTCATTTTTTTGTAAGTTTAAAAGGCAAAATCCAAAATTTAAACGGAATCTAGTAGTTTTTGGAAAAGAAAATTCTGAAATTATTTCATTCAGAGTAAAAAATAAAATTCACATTCAAGCTGACAAATTTTCGATTAATATCTTATTTTAAAAATAATTTTTGTTTTCTGCTAGCACTAAAATCTGGTTCCCTGTAAGAGCTGCTAGTACCAATAAAATCGGGTTTAAGTGCAGAGAAAAATTTTCATATATATACTTATCTTCTCTCTTATTAATTGAGTAGCTAATTAATGATATGGCTCTTAAAATATTAGAATGGTGATTAAATTATCAGTTAAGTTTAAATATTAATGAAGTTATAATACAAAAAGGATGATATAAAATGGAATCATAACAGTTTTTTGTATCCAGTGAAAAAATTTTAATTTAATATAAGCTGGAGGAAAGTCCCTAGTTAGATTAAAACTTTTCAACTACTGGCTTCAAAGCTCTGATCAACACTATAAAATAATGTACATAAAATACTAAATTATTTCCATATCTTTATTTCTCTTTGCATTATTAGATTAAACAAAAAAAAAATTTTTTAAGTTCAAATCATCAAAATAAACATTAATTGTAATCAGAAACATTTGGAATGATGCTGTTGCTTGAAGCCAACTTTTAATAGTCAAAATTTTCCACGATCAAGCAATTTTTCTCCTGTAATTATTCCTTTTGATGCACAGTTAAAACCATGTACCGTGTGCATGGTTTTGATTATGCATCACTGTACACGAAGTAAATACTTATATTAGTATATCTGGCATAAATTAAAAACAGCACCAATTATCATAATACCAGGAGTATATTAATGATAAGAACTAGTTAAGTATTATTGGCGTTTATAGAGATGTTCAAGCCAGAGGCTGAACTACATCCTTGAGAGGAATAAATCAATCAACTGTCGTAATTTTGCGAAGGGAAACTAGTTGTTTTCACTGTTCCTATTGAACGATAAGTATTCCCATTCAAATAGAAAGGTATTATTTATGGCAGCTGTCTAATTGATTGATCATTGATGGATTGCTAGTGGACAGACAAGGGAAGTGACGTCAGCTTAGACATCTCTACAATATATGGCGATGTGCTATCGGTCCCCTTGATGAATCAGTACCATTTCTTCATTAGTCTTTTTAAATACATGATTATTTTTTAGGTGATCAGAGTTCGAATTTTATCGAAGACTGGTCAATACGAATTCCGCACCCAGTTCGCACTCACCACAGTGCTAACGTAAAATATCCTCAGTGGTAAAGAGAGAGGTTCACGAGTTAGAGTTCCCTTGGCCTCAGGATAATCGCGGAAGTTTTTCCTCTCTATGTCACGCAAATGCGGGTTAGTTCCATCAAAAAGTCCTCAAATGCAACTTTCTTCCAATACTTGATCCAGGAGTTCTATTGTCTTCTGAATTTGGTTCTAAAATTATAAGTCTACGGAGTTCAACATTGGTAGTCGTAAACACTAAATTGGACCGGCTGCTCAACGACAGTTATAAAAATATAAATAAATTACCGTTAATATTAAACAATTTAATTTTATAAAAATACGCTGGCAAAGCATAACATAACAAGTTTGCAAGGAATACCAAACATCATAAACAAGTGTTTTCAGATAACTTTATAAATATCAATTCAACGATGTAAGTAAAACATAATTCGCGATCGCAACGCTCGAGTACGCCGTCTAGCGGGAGTCTGTAAATATCGGACATTAATTTATCACGTTTTCATTTAGTTCCATCAAAGTCATTGACTGAATCAGACGCCATTTTTTAGCAGCAAATAGGAAACAAAATTTCCCTAAGGAAAAGGCCGAAGAACTTGAAAAAAATCTCCAGAATATTAGTAAATCTTTCAGGAACAGAACACGCCAAACATTTGAAGAAAAATTCCTCAATAATTTTTAATTTCTATTATCAACAAACTTGCAACTGATGACTTCCGATTTCGGATACTGTTACAGATGTGTGTATTAAGGTAAAATGCATTTCTTCTGTCTTCAATTCATTACGAATTAAAGTGAAGTCAACATTGCTTTCGTCATTCCAGTGAATAAATATGAATTCAGAACATACAGAATTGTAATAGTTATAGAATAGTATATATTTCTGTATCCATATAATTCGGAAAACAACAATAAAAAATTATCCAAGTTACTTGAAATAGTGCCATTTCTGCTGATTCTTAATTAATTTAAATCGTTTTCTTGGTAAGTTTCTTTTAATTTTGAAAGAATAAGTTCAACTAGAATTCGGCTATTCTGTTTTTAGCTACATATTCAAATTCATATCAATTATAAAATTTTGCTGTGTAGTATGTTATCTAAAAGTAATGAAGGTATAAACTATGTATCTATTATTTGAGAATAAAGTTTTCAAACAAGGAACTTATCATTTTGGAATTCTCCGGGAATCATAAATCAGGTAAGTGCAATGATTTTTACAATAAAAAATTTGCTTGTAAATATTTTTTTTTCATTTGATGATGGTTCTCTACACTACAGAATGGGTTTTTACGTCTGATTAAGAACTATAAGAATAATAAAAAAAGAAACAATATGAAAATTTTTATTTCAATGTAAAGAATTCTTGAAATCGTTTTTTTATCCTAAGAATTCTTTATTTTCCGTTTTTTAGTTTATAATTTTTTGATAAAAATTGTTCTCAAAATACTTTTTTTGAAAAATTAAATGGTATAACATTATGTGTTTATGTATACTTCTTGTATATTCCAATGTTTGAAGTAATATGATTCAGAAAAGTATGGAATAAAAATTCGGTACTAACGTATTAACGCCACCGCCGCTACAGATTTGGCGGTTTTTAAGTGCCGCTAATCTACACTTAAAATTTTTGCGACAATTCATAAAATAAAACACTTTATTTAAAATCAAAATAGTTAATCGGATTTCGGTGGAAAATGAGCCGATATAGAGTTTAGCATAGATTCAAAACAATCATATCGCCATATGAACTCTGATGAATAAGATTCCAAATGAAATAACATTTCCAAAACGTACGTTTACCAAGATAAAGTTTTATGTTGTGGGAATTGGTACATTTTCGTTTTTTCGGTAAAATATTTCCCTCCTGAAAAAATAAAATTGCATCTTGTTTTGTTTTTGGCAAATCCCAAAGACGAATATTCATAGCACTAAAAATGGCGACAAAAAAGAATTGTTTTTGTTTTTGTTTCGTCAGCATTCTTTATTTTACGTTTCTTAGTTTCTAAATAATGATTTTGATTGAAACTTGAAATTTTTTGATAAAAATTGTTGTCAAAAAACGTTGTTTACGAAATTAAATTTCATAAAATTATGAGGCTTATGTATACTTTTTGTTCATTTTAATTTTTGAACTAATATGATTCTTAAAACTATAGAATGTAAAGTTTAAATGGGCCTTTCATGTTATATTATTAAATTTAGTAATACTATTTCTCGGGCATTAGGTTTTAACTCTTATAAGAATATACATATTTTTTTCTGTTAATGTACAAATATTTTTCCGATGTGTTTTGGATGTTCCTTCTCTAATAAAAAGAGATACCATTTTGTTTTCGGTTGTACAAGAAAGAAGATCAAGCATTTTTCTTTTTTAAATTTAATAAGCCACATTAAAGAAGGAACGTTGCAATGCTACACGCTACATTAACGACGTCTCCAGAGTAACTGAATGACGGTTCATATAGAAATCGCAGGTAAGCGTCTCATACAACAACGCCCCCTATAGTTCGTTGCGATCGCGAATTAAATGTTAAAGAATGTGCAATAAACGTGCAATAATAAAGCATCGTCTATAGTTTAATTTACAACAATGGCTAATGCTTAACCAAACCGAAAAATGTATTTATAAAATATCTTTCCTGAACGGAACTCTCTTGAAATTTTGAATGATTTTTAGGATAGGAGACTAAAATTGACACTTACAGACGATGTCCAAATTTCAGAACCAATCATCAATTATAAGAGATTCAAAACAAGGACAGACAAAATAGTGAGTAAACACAGAGAAAAAGTTGAAAAATTAATAGAATTTCTTGTAACAGAATAGCAAGAAGGAATTTAAAGTCCTGGTATTTATTTTTTAATGTGCACAATTTCTCATTTTATTACTTAAAGAATAGAGTTCCTGCAAAACTGTGTACACAAAAATATTTACAATGATTAATTTTTCCGTCCTGAGGTTTTTTTTGATAAAAAAATTCAATTCTATGTTTGTTAAAGTGATAAAAATAGAAAACCCACGATGTCTTTTAAATCGTAAAATATCTTTTAGAGGATTTCACTTTTTATAACGTCTATCAAATAAGGACAAAACAATTTTTTTGATAGCTCAAAAATAAATTTCGTGTCAAAGTGTTTTTTTTTTATGTGAATAGTTACCTTTGTTTGTCCTTCAGACACCGGTAAAATAAAAATGGAAAACCGATATCATTTTTGTTGTCGGCAATACGTTACGCTTTTTTGATTTAAATCTCGAACCCAGTGGCGCAAGTTGGCGGAGAATTTATATAAAAAAATGTTAAAAAGTGTCTAGGTCATAAAAGTTTGTGATCATTTTCTTACTTCTTTATGTCTTGTTCACCAATGAAGAAGTTCTCGCCAAAAAATGATATTTCAACCAGCCAAGTAAAACGGCAGAAAGAGTGAATGTCAAAAAGACTTCTAACTAGTAAAAGCTTTAGTGAAAAAATGAAAAAAGAACTATTTATGAAGAAATGACAAAAGAGCTAAACAAATTAAAAATTTAATACTAATGCTAGTCTGCTTTACGCAAGATATTTTGAATTTATACGCATCAAAATTATTATTTATAAAAATTACAAGGAAGTAAGTGACTTCATAAGGTTGGCTTAGTTGACGTGGATAGAAATTTGGTTGTTTAACCGTATTTAGGCAAAAAGAGTAAATTAACGATTTTTCACATAGTTTACAGTTTGAATACCTCTTTTTCATGGTCATTTTACTGTTTTGGTTGAATACGGTAAAATAAAAATTAAATAAACTGTTATTCAACCATTCTATCCGAGAAATTGCAGCGTAGTAGTTTAACGTTCTGATTCGTACGTTGAAGTTAAAAGTGGACCAAATTTTTACTAGAAGTAACAACATATTTATAAAAGAAAATTATAAAAGTATTATTACAAATAATTTGAATAGTAATACAATCGCGAAATTAATTTAAATATATTGCATCAACATAAAATACGCCAAACGTAATTTAAACTTAAATGAAAGGTATAGCTTCTCGAAATTAAGACTACATGCTTGACTTGGATTACATTCTTCTGTCTAACATAAATTTAATTTTTTCTTCAAGCGTATTTCAGTTTCGACTAAACGTCTTAAAGTCTTTAAATTTGTTTTAAGGAAATAATTAGAGTAGATATTTCGGAGATTCGGAGAACGCTCATTACTGAATTATATTTTTAACGCATTTCAGTGAAATCCAATTTTAGCGAATTCCAATATAGCAAATTAGCATTTCTAACGAATTTCACTGAAATCAATAAAAGGAAATGATCTTTTAAAATAAAAGATCAACTGTCCTAAAAATTATTACAGAGTGAATTAAAAAAAAAAAAAAAACTTGTCTACCGTAAAAAGCCTTTTAAATATTGTAGCTAAAAATCTTGTTTTTTTTTTCTCCCCATTTAAACACTTACGACTAGAAATTTTTAATTCATTTATTTTCCCTAAAGAAAAACATAGCATAAAAACATTACATAAAAATCCTTTAAAAAACGGAAAGGAAAGAAATGCATAATTTTATGCCGTTTGCTTACGAAAATAGTTGATTTTTTTAAAGAAATTTCAGAATCAGTTATAAAGTTCGTTAAGAGATGGCGTTCTTACCCTGAAACTATAACTAGAGAATTCCGCTTCATGTCAAACTAATCCAGTTGAATTATTTGTATGGGTGTCTATTTATTTATACACAGATTGCCTCACATAACTGCTGCAAATAAATGTCGTTTTAAAAACATTTTTCAATATTTTTCTCAGTTGTGCCATCTGTTGACTTGCTTCGTAACTCATTTTAAGATTTATAAAAATGTTTCTGATTTCGTAAGTAAAACACAGCAATTGTTTCGTATATCATGAATTAAATTTTCAAATAGTCATCCAATTTTTTTTAATAATTTCTTGGAACACAACTTATATATATTTCACTACGGAAAATAATACAACACGTTACATAAAATATGGTACTATTAAATAATTATTTACATTCAAACTCTGAAAAAGAATGTGGCAATTCAATACTATGTTGATCATTTACTATAAATACTCCGATACACAATAAAGCATTTGACTAATTAAAACATCTATTTGACTTTACACTAATTATAAACTAAGAGTTTAAAATATTATTAAAGTATTAAATATTATTTCAATATTTTAATACGTTTCTGACTTTTGTTTATTAATTAAATGAAAGTCATTGAGATGTATCAAGGAATGGTAAATTTGTTCCACAAATTTAAATAAATTCATTATCTTGATTAATTTCTTCGCTAGAAATTAAAGGCGTCCTTTCAGAAATAAGCTTCTTAACCACAAAGGATGAATAGATAAATTAAATGAAAATAGTTAAGAGTTTAAAACTTATAAATAATAGAAACAGACAAAAATAAATTCACGGTTAAAGTTACAAGACAGATAGAATAACATTGATTATTATTAGACAGCAAAAAAATTTTAGCATTGTGAAAATAGTTAATACAAGACTTTTATAAAGTATAGTTAGGAATTTAATATATAAAGAATTTTCTTCGTAAAGTCTTAGATCCACCTAAACTTTCTTTGATAACTAGATAAAGAACAAATGAAGCCTTATCAGCTTCGTTCTCATACAGACAATCACATGACGTCACCACTTAGTTGAACAGTCTTTCTTCACTTCAGTGCCTAACTTCAAATTTATTCTTCTTCGATAGTATTCAAAGACGTCATTTTCTTTTTATCCCATTCATATAAACTTCTTTTCAAATATTATTTCTTGCTTAGGAAGACAGTTTTTGAATCACATAGAATGGGCGGTGTCAAATAAACTGTTCAATTGAAAGAACTGATGACGTCATATTTCAACCATCCAATTGAACATGAACAAGGTTTTAGCTTGAAGGATTCAGAAAATAAAGGAATCGTTTCCGTTTTTCATTTATCAAACTTCAGTTCACAGGAAGGAATCACTTACTATATATTTTTAGGTGCAATAGTTGATTCAGTACACAATTGTAAGATATTTCAACCAAAGATTGGCATCCATATGTTTTCTTCACGAACATAATTGTATTTCATAAATACCAGTACAGTAATAAATCTTATATTGATATTTATAATCTTAGGTTTATACTTATACGTTATACGTATAATCTCAAATTTCATTTAGAACTGAATGATAATACAAGTTTCAAACTTTTCCTGACTACTACAAGCAAATTCAAAAGTCATTATATTGGCTAATAGAATTTTTCATCTCGCATAAATTTCCATTTTCAGATTTGAAACAGTGACCAAATCTCAGTGCGTATTGACAATGCAGCATTTCATCGTTTCTTGATAAATCTAAGCCAATTATAACTCCTTAACAGAGAAATAATTGTCAATCAAAATTTTGACACCACTTTCTGACTCACTAGTAGCGAATTCAAATGAACTTACATGAACGGGAAATTTTTCAAGAATGATTTAAAATATACTTTAAAATATACTACGCTAAAAAATATTTGTTTCAAAAATATTTTTTGAGTGCTGCTCACCCTATTGTATTTATTTATTTTGCTTCGGCTATATTGATACAATATTAGAAAGCACTCCTTTTTGCGGATATAATTGTGTGAGCTGATGAAGAGATTTTATTTTCCGGATTTTTGTTATTTCTATTATTAGTATTTTTTTTTCATTGTTCCGTAATTTTTCCAAGTTTTCCCTACATACTGACGGATATATATATTATTATTTCCAAAGGTTTATTTCATGATTGATTACAATATATATATATATATATATATATATATATATATATATATATATATATATATATATATATATATATATATATATATATATATATATATATATATATGTATGTATGTATTATTCTAACCTGCCATGTCATTAAAAATTTTCTAGTAATTGGACGATATTTAAAATTTATTGATCTTCTAAGATAAAGTTTACTTTCCATTAAAATTAATTCTCATATCACTCCCGAAATGATTATTCGGTAAATATCAAAGCCGTTTATATGGTTTTCGAAATTTGTTCTCAATAGTTATTTACGAAACTCCTGAGAAGAGAAACTAGTTCTAGTTTGTTCTGGAATGTGAGTAAACATCACTTGTATGGATTCCCAAATCGATAACGATGCGGAGATTTTATTGGATCGAAATTGTTTTGACAACACGAACTAGAATAAAGAGCAGATGTTCAAATCAAATTAAATACTATTATTGGGAGAGTATAGGATATTCCCCTCAACATTTACAAAAGTCATTTTGTAGGTATTATTTCAGCATGCAAAGCATGTTAATTGTGATCGTTATTTCGATGAAATCCAAAGTAGTTCTTTTTATAAATTTAACCATTAAAATTATATTTTAAAATTATGAATTTTGACCCCTTTAAATATATTATAATCCGTTTGTACATAAATGTAATAAAAGAGATATATAAATTTTGGGTACTATTTAACAGCAATAAAATGCCGTTTGAGTTTAAATTAAAATAAAACTAAGAAATTTGTACTGCAGTTTAGTCAAAAGATTTAAATAGTTTTTCATTTATTCAATGTGAAAAACTAAATACATTAAATAAGAAGTGATTTGTTTATAAATGATATGAAATAAACTAATTATGACAATGACTACTACTACTAGTATCCCAATCCAAAGGACAAGGGAACTCCTGGATAAAGTATTGGAAGGAATTTGTCTTCGGGGAGGGCTTTTTGATGGAACTATCCCGCACTTGCGTTACATGGAGAGGCAAACCTCGAAAACCTTCAATGGTTAGTCTGACGGCAAGGGGACTCTAACACATGAACCGTCTATCATTGAGGATATTTTACATCAGCTTTGTGGTTGGTGCGAGTCGTGTGCGGAATTTGAATCGACCAGCCATCGATCGGATTCGAATCCGGTTCACTTCATTGGAAGGCGAATGCTCTATCCCCTGAGCCACCACGGCTCTACTACTATTAGTAGTCCCTGAGGAGGATACAAGACATTCAATCACAATTTTGATCCTCTGCTGAGGGGATGGCCCCCTCGCTTTGGTAGCTTGACGACCTGAGTGTGAAGTCGAGCACTTTATGGTAGAACAATTTATAATGTACATTCTTGGAATGTTTGGAAGCTTATCAAAGTGTTCACCCACCCGCTCACTGACTGATGACAGTGATGCTTGACTCCGGTGACTTATTGAGAACAGTGTCTTAAAGTACAGCCCACTGTGGTGAAAATTTGAACAATTATTAAATGAAAAATCAAATAATAAATAGTTGTTAATTTTCTTAAGACGTGATTATCTAAAAAAATTAGAAATTTAGAAATTGCTAAAAAAAAAAGTACAAAACTAATGCTTGTACTTTTTTTAGCACTACTGTTTTATATTTGTGTAGCATCACGTGATATTTAAAAATAAATAAATAAAGGAGGGAAATAATTAAACATTTGATAAAAACATTTAATAAAAAATCAAAATGATGTTGACTTGTTTTTCTCTTGTCGTGCAAAATTAATGTTACGCAAATCAGAATGCAGTGTACTTGAAACATGTTAAACGGTATCTTGATTCTTATAGAGAAAATAATTTTTACCATTAAAAATTATTTGGTCCCACCGTGAACATGTGTTATAATAGATAGTTTTTCGTTCGAAAATATTTAACGGAACACACCGAACACAAGTATATTTTAATCTTTAACTAACTTGATGTTAATTAAGAAAACATATATAAAAACGCACCAAGAAAATTTAAATTCATTAATATGAAAATGCCTCAATTTATACCAGAATTTTCAAGGATACAATTTTATCAAAAGTGAGTCTATTGATTAAAACTGCAACGACTTATTTTTAAAGATTAAACCACATTCCTCTCTGTCATGATTCGATTTGCACCATAAATTTTTATGGGCAGTAAATTATGTCACGCGGACAAAGGCTTTAAATTTTGTCTCTATTTTAAAGAGTAAATCATTTGTCTCTAAATGACAGGCGACTGCTTATTTGATAAAATGGAAGTAAAATAATTATAAAATCTTTTAAACAATGCTTAAAAAAATACTCAGAAATTTAAAAAAAAATGAAAAAGAAAAGCAATAATAATTTAACTAGGCACTGTTGATAAAACCTGTTTCGTAAATTTTTAGATTTTGATGATTTCGAATGACAAAAGTTTCGCAAAAGGTTAATTTTTTGCTACAGAATAGGGCAATCTGCAATCGAATAAATTAGTTTGGACGAAAATAAAAGAAATATTGTATGAATGCATTTTTAAACAATCACAATAATATATCAATAGTTTTAAAAAATATTAATGATAACTCACAAATGACTATAGTTCGCACCAATTTAACTAATACAAGGATAGCTAAAAATTATTTTTACTCCCAATCATTTTGAGTATTTTTATTATTATTATTGTCACTCCATTTACAATTATTTGTTCTTCAAATCGATACCAACAAGTGACGTTATTGTAATTAAAACGTGGTATTTGTCAATTCAGAATCAAATTAGGTTCGACATACACGCGTGACGTCACTAACAGGCATCCAATTAAATCTGATTTGAAACACATACCATGCGCACTTCACTTCTTTTCAAGTTGCAAGTACCCATTTAAATCTGATTTAAATCCTATAATCATTTTGTACACTTTTATTATTATTGTTGCCACCCCTTTATTATTATTTGTATTCCAATCGGATACCTGTAAGTGATGACATCGCAGATAAATCGTCTCATTTGTCGATTCAGAAGTTAATCAGGTTCGACAGACACGCGTAACGTTGCTTACAAGCATCCAATTGGATACCCGAAAGTGACGTCATCTTAGGTAAATCATGGCATTTGTTGAATCAGAAGCCAATAAGATTCGAAACACATGTGTGACGTCACTTACAGGTATCCAATTAAAACTGATTTAAATCACATATTTAGACATAATCACTAAACTTCTTCTCGAATACCCAATCGCTCAATTCTCATCATAAGACACGGTATTCACGATAATATCAGTAAATACATTTTAAAATATTGTTATCGTAATGATTGAAAATTATCGTTATTTCACAATTTATCACCTAGGTCTTTTCCACTTTCTTTTATAGGAAACATTAAAATAAAGAATTCCAATATTTTAAATAATAGAAATAAATTAAAAAACACTATTCCTTTAGTTCTATTCTTTTTTCTACACTCTGAGACCATTGATGCTATATCCTATTACAATCATTTCTTCATAAAAATAATTCGATAAACGACGCCTATTAAAAGCAATATCTGCCAGGAATCTCGCCAAAGCGTTTAGCAACAAGCAATACTCCCGCCATCTATTTTCAGATTAATTAACTAGATGTTTCATGATTTATCGCCTAGGTCCCTTCCACTTTCTTTTATTGGAAACTTTAGAATAAACAATTCCAATATTTTAAATATTGGAAATCAATGATGCTGTATCCTATAACAATCATTTCTCGATAAAAATAAATCGAATGACGACGGCAATATCTAAACACAATATTAAAAACAATGTCTGCAAGGAATCTCGCCAAAGCGTTTAGCAACAAGCAATACTCCCGCCATCCATTTTAAGATTAATTAACTAGAAGGAACGCACTCCTGGGAATTTTCAGAGAATGAAGCTAGCCGGAATATACTCCATGTTGCAGAATGTTGCAATATTCCTACTGTTTCCACGTGATCCATCATTTTCGGTTAAAGTTAAAAGTCTCGGATGTCTTTCTAGATAAATTGGATTTTGATATGGTTTTGCAAAGATGTTGGGGGAAAGATGGAGAGAGCATGTAGATGATATGCAATCGATGTCAAGATTTTGATCGCAACTGCTCCATCTTTTAAATCTTTCATCCAAGCTTAAGTGTATTAAAAATAAGGTTTCGTTAATCTTGTGAAAGGTATGAAAATAGATTTAGTGTTAATTTAGAAATTGAAAATAGCTTGTAGTACTTTACTAATTATTCACTTTGTGTTTTTATTTATAATAAACAACATATTTTCGATTAATAATTGACTTTTTAAAATCCCTTAAAAAAATTTTTTTTCTTTTAATTTGATGAAAGAAAGAAAAAAAATGTAAGCCGCTAGTGGCTTTTTTTTTCTATTTTAAAAAAGCATGATTCGCTAGAACAAAAAAAATTTAATTAAGGTGAGCACTTAGAAAAAAAAGAATGGCCAAAACTATCAGAACTAACGTGTTTCTGGCTCTATAGAAACACTAAAAATCTTGGTAATTTTTACCTATGTGCATTGGTTATGATTTTGGTAAAATTAACGATAAAATATGATTTTATAATACAATATAAAATTTGGTAAATGTCGTAAAATTTGACAATTTTAGCATGACACCTTAGATCACGGTATGAAAACCATTTATTCAATTGAATTGAATTTTTTTCCGTTTTTGTATTATTTACAAAATGGTTTGATAATAAGAACTATGTAAAAACCAGAATTTCTTATATATTGCTACTATATAAGCAGAAAAAATACCTATCGAATGGTTTAAATACCCTATATTTCAGTTTTATTTATCAAAATTATGGTAATATTTTTACCAGGGAATTACCATATAGAACAGTAATTTGAAGAAAAAAAATTCTGTGTACTAGTAAAATTAATTAAAATACACTCTTAAAATCAGTATAATGAAATTAAAATATTTGAAATAAAATAAAACAATTGTGAACTTTTAAATCCCCTCAGGGAAAATACTCCCCCCCCCAAAAAAAAATAATGCGTAATAGAAAAATATAGCAAGCAAAGTGTACCTTGATTTGGTAATAATATTCATAAATTTTTCTTTACCGAAGATTGTAAATCAATTTTCAGAACTTTCAGGTTCAGTGAGAAAAAAATGATGGTGATAGAGGAAAAATAAGAATTTGAAAAATTTCTCATGCGTAGTTTTCTCATCATCAATCAATAATAATTGAAGGTTTTGACGTATTCGGTAAAAGACTTTGATGTCATCTTTAAAAAAAAGTAACCAGGCACTGAAGTCTCTTAAAACGCTTTATGAATTAAAAACTATTTCTCAGTTGAGTTAAATGCCTCAGGAAATTTAAATTTAAAGAAAAATTATTGAATAATCATTAAAAGTAAACTGCTTAGTTTTCTGCTCATTAATTTTCTGATTTTTTGACAAATCAAAGAACTAGAAGCATTATAATGATCAGCCAGATTTTGAAATTGTTCAAAAGGCCTTTCCTTCAGGGTAATTTTAAAGAAAATATCACGATTTTCATACAAACAATACTTTGCTTCTGTGTATTGTGCCATTATCAACTCTTAACTTTCACAGTATATTGATTAAAAACTTCATTCGCTTCAAAATTATACAAATTAAAAATAACAGTTGACATGTTTCAAGCTTTCAAAGACAGGCTCGCAGTTTCAAGACTTGTCAGGTGAAATAAAAGTGATTTGGAATGAAAACGTGAAGTTGTAGGCGATGTTTGGAAAAATTAAACTGAGAAACAAAACTAAAAAAAAAACCTTCCTTTCCCCTCGTTATTTTTCGTTTCTTTTCTTCTCAAACTTTTAACTTTTAATTTTTATTTCAAATCCCTTTTGTTTCTTCTGATTCACGTCTGGCAAGTCTTGAAAATGTCAGCTGTTTTTGAACGCTCGAAACATGTCAACAGTTATTTTCAAATGTCTGCTCCAGTATCTTGGGATTATTTATTTAATTTTGAAAAGTACCTAGTTGGAAGCACCAAAAAGGAACAGTTTGGTGCAAAAATATTATCTCTGGTAAAACTTACCAAAACGTACCAACATTCGAAATGTATTGATAGCACTTATAAAAAATGGTCTTTAATTGAACCTAAGACAATCATTAGTATGAAAAAAATAGTTTTTTTTTACTTATTTTATAAAGGTATGAAGGAACAGTTTGGAGTAGAAATATTATCTTTGGTAAAATTTACCAAAACGTACCAACATTCGAAATGTATTGATAGTACTTATAAAAATGGTTTATAATTGAACCCCTAAAAAATATGACAAAAAATAGTTTTTTTTATCTTATTTTATGTAGGCATGAACGAACAGTTTGGAGTAATAATATTAACTCTGGTAAAATTTACCAAAACGTACCAACATTCGAAATATATTGATAGTACTTATAAAAATGGTTTTTAATTGAACCTAAGACAATCATAATATGAAAAAAATAGTTTTTTTTTACTTATTTTGTGAAGTTATGATTTCAATTAAGTATTTGAAAGAATAATTTTTATAATAAACTCTTGATGAGCCTGTGATAAATTCTTAGTGAGCACTTTTAATGGACCACAGTGGTTAAGGTACTCAGAATGTCTTTGAAGCTTGACCAATTTTCAAAGTACTAGCATTTCTGGGATGTAAAGACATTTGACAGCACTGCCACCATGTGGTCATTTATTTTAAAATTATGAAATTTCAATCTCAATGATCCCTAACGGCTGAAAAATATATTTGTCATCGTCTACTTTGCTTTTCTACACTGAGAAAAAAAGAAAGGTCAAAACTAGCAGAATATGGTAAAATTTGCCGTGTTTCTGGCTTTTTGGGAACAACAAAAAACATGGTAGTTTTCCCCAAAGCGCTTTCGTAATGATTTTGGTAAAATTAACAGTAAAATATGGTTTCATAATATGTGATAAAATTAGGCAAATGTGGTAACATTTGGTAATTTTGTCACGATACATTACAGAATTGCATAGAAATTATTTATTAGGCTTAATTTACATTTCAGTTTGGTAAGTTTTACTAAATGTGTCGTTAAAAGTACTTTAATTGGGATAACCAGAATTTCCGGTAAACCGTTACTATATATCAGGAAAAATTATCTAAATGAATGATATTTTACAATATCGATTTACGATTGATATTTTACCATATTGATGATATCGATATTTCACTATAAATCACATTAGTTATTCATTTTGATTGATTTGCATTATTTTTATAGGTTACTTAAATCTCCTTATCTTCGTTACTTAAATGGAATTAACTCAGGATAATACGGTGTCCGATATCCATCAATATTACTCAAATTTAAAATCATAAATAGAGTTGGGAGAGACAAAGATTTTAAAATCACAATAAATAACCAGAAAATATCGATATTTTTCATGATAAATCGCGATTTTTTTTTTATTTAAGAAATTTGCATTATTTTTACATATGCAGGTCAATACTTATGTTACCCAATTGAAATTAGTTAATAGTCATAACTCACCAATGTATTCGAAATTTATCATTGTCGTTAATACTCGCAATATTACCGTATCCGATATTTGTCTTCGTTGACAATGATCACGATATTATCGCTCCCAATACGTATCGTCGTCGATAATGACCGCGAAATTATCGTATTCGATATCTTGTCGATAATAGTCGCACTGTCAATAATTTCAATTCATTTGATATTTATCGTAATACATGTTGTTTTCAAGATACACAGAAAGAATTATTTATAAAATACAGTTATCGTGACGTTTAAAAAATATCAAAATCTAATTATAGATCGGTGCTATTCAGTCAATTGATTGTCAGTAAATATTATTTTTTCAATTTTATTTTATTTTTCAATTCAAATGATTTTCGCTAACAATCAATCAGTGAAAAAAGAATAACCTCAAAAGGACTACAGTTCGTAAATTCATAAAATCGATTGCCAGATTCCTCTACTCCAGCGAGCAAAAGAAAGGGAGGAAGAGGAAGTTAGAAATGTCTACAGTTAATCGTAGAGTCAGGGGGATTCGAATGAGCCTCTTACTTAAGGGGGATGAGGAGAAGATTCTTCCATTCGATTTAATCGAGACACTGAGTGGGCGGGAATCCCCATCCTGATGTTCTCCCTCAAGGAGATGACTCATACAAATGAGGGGACTCAGAATGGATAGATATATGAACTAAATTCCTTCTACCAAAGCAGTAGAATATCTAGAATATAATTCGAAATAGATTTGAAAGAAATTGAAAATTTCCTCGACGAATGTTTTATTTAATAAATAAAGCGGTTAAAAAAAAAAGGTATATTATGATAAAAAATGAACTGATTTAATTAAGGTTTATTATATAAGCGATTAATATGATCTAAAATATTATTAAATTGTTCTGAAAGTAATATCGATTTTTTTTCTTCATGAAAACGAAAGGCGATCTTCGTATAGTGAATAGAAATTTTACCGAATCATATATTATCCATTCTGGTACAATAGTTTTGCCATCTTTCTGACAGTAGCCAGATTTCACGCGTTTCATTCACGTGTTTGAAAGTTTTGTTCCTTGCTGGCAAAAAACTGAGTAGGGTGACTTTTGACCCCCTTATTTGAAATATAGGTTATACCGTCCAAAAAAATTTTTAGAAACAAGAGCAATGTTGAAGACAACTCATTTTCCGTTCCCAATGATGGTGTACTTCTAAAATGGATAATTTTCTTGACGTTTGAAAAGCAAAATGCAAACATCTAAGGAATGACGCAAACTTATTTTCCATTCCCAATGATGGTTTGCTTCGAAAACGGATAATATCTTGACGTTTGAGGAGTAAAATACAGACATCTACGCAACGATGCAAACTTATTTTCCGTTCCCAATGATGATGCACTTCAAAAATGGATACTTTTCTTGACGTTTGACAAGCAAAATGCAGATATCCACGCAAGGACGCAAACTCATCTTCCGTTCCTAATGATGAAGTGCTTCGAAAACGGGTGACTTTCTTGACGTTTGAGAAGCAAATCAGACATCTACGCAACGACGCAAATTTCTTTACGTAAGGAGAAACATACGTCGAGATTTAAGATTAAACTTTACGCTTTTCAAATGATCCTGAACGTTTGAATTCGTTAAATTTATTCTCTTAACGATCTCATGAGTTGTTTGTATCAATTAATGGCTTTATTGCGTCTTAATCAGCTTAAATTGGTGCTGAGCATCTTCGTGCATTTTAATCAAAATTTTACCGGACCGAAATTTTGAATACCATTTCGGAAAACAGGCATATTGCCAATATTTCTTCTCCATGCTCATCAAATAAGCATTTTCTCTGTTAAACAGCATTTTTACCTTTTCGAGATGGAAAAAGTAAAATATGTCTAAAATCCTGCTTTCAGTTTTCCATAGATAAAAGGGTACCAACCAAACACTACTGCGAAGAATCAGTTGAATTTTTCGTAAGCAAGTATTGCTAAACTAGATGACAAAATTAATGATTATGTGGCGAAAGTGGGAAGTAGGCTGTGAAATATATGATTAAGTCCTCTGCTAGGAAAAAAAACGAAATTTCTTTTCGAACAACCCAATAAAAAAGAATCAGGAATTAAATATGTATATAATTATTAAAAAAAGTGGTAGACGAAGATAATAATTAAAAAAAAGCATTTATTAAAATGTTTTCATTATTCATTAAACGGATGATGAATTTTTTTTCTTCACATATTATCCAACTATGACGTTATGAGTAAACATTCTCACAAGATAAGATAAAGCTATTTATTTGATTACTTTGAATAGATTTGTATACAATAATTGTATATCACAATATAGACATATTTAAAAATGAAAGTTTTCTCGTTAAAAGCTAACAGCTTTTTACCTTTTCACTTTACACAAAACTGTGGTTTTCGAAAAGAATATCGCAATGGTGACTGAAGAAAAAAATAAAACATTGTCCAGGACTTAAAAAAAAAAAAGAGATTCCGCGGTGAAAAGCTGCATATTTTTAGTTTCGTAGTGCATGAAAATTTGCAAATTGTTTATGCAGGTTATTAACTTATGCATATATTACAGTAACGAAGACTAAAAAAAAATTTAAAAAAATAATTACAGAAAGAAAACCGTTGCTGCCAAGCTTCAACAATTTGGAGCCGGCAACTCGAGAAAAAGATTGCGTAATGAGTCTAGCCATGCAATATAAATCAAGTGGTTACATACACATAATTACGTGATTGTACTTAGTGGGTTAACACTGCAGCAATTAGGCTTAGTTTACTACTACGGAGAATCTGTTTTTAAATCAGATTTAATTGCCTGAGGGTCGATCTTCATTAGCTTCTGAATCACGGCATAAGCAAATGCCACTATTTTAAAATAATATATATATATATATATATATATATATATATATATAGAGGTTATTTTTGTTCGTTTTCGTTTTTATTTTAAAGAAAACCATATTTCATCTCATTAATTTCCGTTTATCCATCTTTTAAAATCAAATTAGGAACTAGACTAGATGCCGCTCTAGTCCAGGGTATGCAACTGTCAGACGTAAAACCCAATTATAAGACTAACTAGGAGGCTTCGCCCCCTGCTCACTGGCGCTTACAACCCCTGGAACTGCTTTCGCAGTTCATTTCGGATTGCTTCGCAATCCGATGCTCGCTTTGCTCGCTCATTGGACACGTTCTTAACGTCTAGCTTTTGTATACTTTTTTGAACACTGAAGTTCCGAAAACTTTTCACTGTAGAAAATTCTAAACCTGTGCATTTCAATATTAATTTGAAATTGCAAACAATTCACATATTTTTCTTAATCACACTATTCTAAATTTCAGTTGTTGAGAAAAGTAACTGTTGTAAGTTTTGTTTTAAAGTCTTTCCCACCAGAGGGCTATGACCATGTGTTGTAAAACAATATGAAATAGTATTGAACGCCGGATGTAAAGCATCGGCTTCGATGAAGATAATTTTGCTAGAATTTTTTTGATAATTCGGTGAGAATTCACCCAAATAACCATATGATGCTCACTACGTGCTCTTGCCCGCCGAAGCCTATCAATTAAAACGTATTAGCGTTTTATATAATATAGATTAGCCATATAATGCTCACTACGTGCTCTTGCGCGCCGAAGCCTGTCAATTAAAAATAAAAACTGTTGCCTACGCGAGAAAAGAAATATCATCGGTTTTATTGATACATACGTACGTATTAGCGTTTTATATAATATAGATATTAATTAAACAATAGGATTAAAAAAATTTCCTTCAACATTCATTCACTAAATATTTTCAAAATAATTTATAAAACTTAGATCATTGCATAGTTTCAAAGTAATTAATATATTTTTGTTAATTTTTGTGTTCACAATTGTTAAAGAAATTTATTCATTAAGTTTCGGGGTTCCACCGAAAGAAGGTGGATCGATTTGGGTTCCATCGCCGAAAAAAATTGGGAAGCTCCGTGCTAAGGCATCTGCTAAATAGAATACCCTTATTAGGGTGCAATATTGAGCACTTGTGCCATTAAACTGCAGAAAACCAACCGGTATTTAAATTAACTGAGGGTTTATAAATTAAAACTTCTACTTTATATGTTATCAATAAGTGCAAACAATTTTCAAAAAATCTCTCTGGCAGGCAATTGCTAAAGAATTAATTAAACGCTACCATTTCATTTTAAAATGAAATAGGAAGAATATTTCAAACACAAAAGGTAGGTTTAATATCGTCATTGCTTTATTATATTAATTACAAATTCTTTATTCAGAAAAATAATAACAAAAACTTTTTTTTTGGTTATTATTTCCCAGAAAATGATAAAAAAATTTCAATGCTATTGATGCCAGACCAATTTTTCATAGTTTTTTTAGTAATATTAAAGATAAAGATTATTTCATTAAGTAAGTACATTTGGAAGAATATTTTTCGACGCAAAAAGTAAACTTACATGGATATGGGAACCAAAATATTCTATTAACTTTCAATTCTCGATTCTAAATAATAAAAATAAAAATTATACTTTCTGAGCATTCCATAATGAAAGCAAACGATTTTCCTATCATGTCGATGCCAAACGAATCTTGTATTTTATTTTATTTCTTAGCGATAGTAATTTATTCGGTAAATATATTTGTACGAATCTTTCCTTACGCAAAAGGTAGAATTATATGGATATGCTGTGCCAAAATATCCTATTAATTATAAATTTTCGATTCTAAATAATATATATACATATATACGGGTGATTCTCACGAAATATAACAATTCACTGTCCCTTGCTCCAAGATCCAATGCTATAATACTAAAAGAACTTTTTTTTTAAAAAATTAATAAATAGCATTGCTGTTAGCATTTTAAAATGACTTTGCACTAGCATTGACTGTTTTGTATAGTTAAAAAATTTAATTGAACTTCAAAATGTCATTTTCCTGGTATGCCCCAAACAATGTTTCCAATGATAACTAGCTTCAAAACTTCCCATAATTTTTTCAATATCTAATTTCTTTATATCTCAGTGTAAGCATTTCTAGAATATATGCAGAGTGTATTATTTACAAAAACTTCGCTTAAAATAATTTTTTTCTGTCAATAATTTGTTTGTCCCAAGAAAATCTGTCATTTTCCTGGCTACTTTTATTTAGTGGTTTATAACCAAAATAGATAGAGCCAGCAATCAATATCTTATGTTAATATATTGATTAGATGCCCTCCTATATGACCATGTCTTGTTGCATGAATAAAGAACCAATTTTCTGGTTCAAAATCTATTTCAAAAAAGTTTTCAAGGTGAGTAGGTTTTTGTGTTGTCATTTTCCTGGCTTCTTGAAATCATTAATAACATAAACTACATAGATTTATCTGAGTTATTTTAAGAAATTCTGTTGTTTTCTGCAGAATATAAACGTCTTAGGCCAAAATATTAGATTGAAGTAAAGTTATTTGCTATAAAATGGCAAATTTGTTATTATCCTGGCTGTCATTTTCCTGGCTTATGAAAGCCAGAACATTGAAGTGTTACCAGAATTTTTTTTTAACTGCTAAAACTATAAGGAGGGGAAACAAATATTAACCTAATACCAAGTTTATGTATGATTGTAATAAGATTGAATGTAATCAAAGTTATTTATTTATTCAATGATTGATTATTTTACACAATTTTACTCTGTACATATCAGCAGCAAAAATTTTTTGATTCTTTCTACAGTGGATAAAAATAATTAATTTAAGCAATTTATGGTTCATATAACATAAAGGCTTAAGTTGAGTTACTTACTATTAACTTAAAATAACTGTTTTTTTAACTTCTAAGCTAATATGTCATTTTCTTGCCATTCAAGATTTGGTGAATTACTATTTTATTTTTTTTTTCTCGAGCAAATGTCAATAAACTACACTGCTGCCTGTAAGATATAAATAAGTGTAACTAAAGAAGTATACAAAAAAAAAGTTTAGATTATTTTGAAGACTTTAAATTTGAAGAAATTTTTGGGTTCGAATTGTCATGTTTAGAAAGAATCACCCATATACTTGTTCATCTATCTACAATAAAAGCAAACGATTTTTTAACAATTCGGATGCCAGACGAATTTTACATTTTTTATTCATTTATTTTAATTATTTTTTTTTAATAACGATATCAGTTTATTCGGTAAATAAAATGTGAAAAAACTTTCTAAAAAATTATTCGGATTCTGCAACCAACTTACGCTCCCCGTTCGTAAAGATGGATTGTGTCACGAATGGCAAACACGTCCGTCTGTCTGATCGTCTGAAGCGAATGTTCACCTTGAATGATGAGGTCAATGCACGCCTCAGGTAGAGAGGAAAACCAAGGTCAATTCATCCCAGAGATGATGGGGACCTCAAATATGGACGAGTATCTTTAGGTGAAGAATGTTTTTTTTTTCTTTTTTTTCTTTATCGGATTCGAAACTCTAGAGCTTGTCAGGTGGTGAGAATTAGAGTCGAATTTCGTTTTAGTCGATAAGTAGGGGAAAAAATCGAAAAGCTTCTCGCTGTTTTCCCATGAGCGATGCGTATCGATTTTTGAAAATGGTTTAATATATTAAATTCGTATCTAGTTTTGCATAATTTAATTTTGGTTTTACTAAAAGTTAAACTCATTTTTCGATGGCATCTATAACAGTAATTTTAAAGTATCAATGATCTTTATCTAAATCACTTAATATTTTTTTTTTTTTTTTTTTTACAGTCAGCAAATTTGCAATAAGTAAAATAAATGATTGCCTCGACATCAAAACTATTACCGAGATGGATATGTAGGCAATCATCTTACACAATGCACGATTTCTTTAACCTGGTTTTGTTTGTTTGATCAATTGATCAAAATGTTTGATCAATTTGCTCAATAGATCGAAAGAAAACACTCCTTGTGACGCTAAGAAACTACAGAAATTTGAACTGAACTGAGACAAGAGATTGTTCACTTACAAATTAAAAATAATACAAATTTATTACTAAAAGTGTTAAGCTTGTATAAATAAAGAATAATGTTTTTTCATAAATTATGCAAATTTTTAGTTCTTTAAAAATCTCATTTTATACTTATGCTTGTTGTTTTTTTTAACTCGTTTTAATCTACATTAACTAAAAAACAGTATGTTGTTAAAAAAAAAAAATTAATCATTACAAAAAATTAATCAGTATTTTCAGGTCGGAATGAGCGAAGACGAATTTTTTGTTCATAATCGGTATTAAGCATTATCGCAATTTAAACAGCAGACTACTCTTTTTTCATTTATTTAAAAGATAATTTATTTTAATAATGCTTAATAGCTTATAAATATTTAATGAAACTGCTGATAAGAAATAAATGATTTACAGCTCACTGCTCTGTTCATTCATAAATGAGTTTCACTTAAGTTTTATTGAGCGTCCTTTAATAATAATTTATCTTCGATTTTCATTTCAATAATCACTGTATATCACTGAATTATTTCTTAAATCAACTAATCAATTTCGTTTATAGTTACTTTTTAAGTCTGTTTGTGGAGTTCTAAATAATGCAAAATTAACAACAATTGAAATTTAATAAAAACTAAGAAGTACATTAACGTTACAATCCATGAGAAAAATTGAGTAATAGTGGTTTGATAAATAGTAAATTTAGTAAATAGTAACAAATTGAGTAATAGCGGTTAAAATTTCACACCAATGTGCCAATAAATTGGACATATTGATATTGGTAAATCTAGACTAACAAGTGTTGGTCACGATCGCCAGCATCGTTTTCGGAACCGAAATAATTTTTCCGGTTAATTTTATTAATAATTAGTTTAAACATTGTTTTGCTCAACCTAACAACAATTTGCAATATATCACCGCTTAGGGCAGCAAATAGTCATTATGAATATTGAAATTATTTTAATTTTGTTTTTGTGTTGGCGCAACACTGCAAAAAAATTTCGGATAAAATCATGATATGAAGTACCGGCATTTTTTGTAAAATGCATTTTCTCCGTAAAATATTATACAGTATTTTTTACCGCAATATTTATCTAATTAGAGTGACTGAGCGATTTTACGGTTATTCTTACTGCAAAAATTAAGGTTGTTTTTTGTTCCGGTAAAGTTTTTTGTTAACGGTAAAAATGGATTTTTCAGTAATACGTACCGGCTCTGTGAGTGCCAGTCCGTTTTACCGTTATATGATCCGGAATTTTTAACAGTGTGCTTTTTAATTTTCATGCATGATTATGTAGCATTAATAAGTACTGATTCTTCGATTGTTTCCATTTTCTTACTCCCGTACACAGAAGAGGTATTATCTAGTTATTTACAAAACAAAATAGCTCGGATTACTGTAGTGCTGCCCAATATTGCAAAGTCAAAAGATCTATAGAGTGTTATATTGAATAAATTGACACCTTAGTTGATGCCATTGAATCCTTTTCCAGTAAACTATCTATTACCACAATACAAACATAAGTTATTTCAGATATCTTTTACCCAAATACCAACAATTAGTAATCTCACAACAAATTTAACTTGAACCGCGGGGGATCTTGGAATAGCGAGTTCCAATTCTTAAGATTCGCCCTCCAATGAGGTGACCCAGGTTCAAATCCCAGAGATGGTTGGTTTTTACGTATTCTACTCCCAGTTTGCACCGACCACAGTGCTGACGTACAATATCCTCAGTGGTTGACGGATCATAGGTTAAAATTCCTTTGCCGTTTGGTTAATTTTGGTAGGTTTTCGTGGTTTTCCTCTTCGTGTAACGCAAATGCAGATTAATTCCATCAAAATAGTTCAATATGAAGGCTAGTGCTTGATCCAAGAGTTCTTTTGTCTTCTGGGTTAAGTTAAAAACAATAAAGTCTAAAGAGCATTGATAGTCGCAAACTCAGAATTGGGTCGGCTGTTCAACGTTGATTACAAAGTAAAATAATTTGAATTAATGCAAGGAAACAATAAATATTTATTAATAATATTAAAATTATAAGTATTAAAACATAGGATGAGAATAAATATTTTATTCATAAATGAAAAAGTATTATTTTTTTTTTTAAAGTAGTTTGATTACGCTCATAATTTTCTCTTATAAAGTCGAGATATTTAAGAAAACTTGTTATTTGTTAGGAGAAAAAATTTTCAATTTTTAAGAAGCTTCAAAAAAAAAAATTAGTTGAGGCATGAATTGGAATGATATGAATTCAGTTTCCCGTAGTACTCTCAGCAAATAAAAATAAGCTTCGAGTATTTGAACTAATAAATTATTTATTAGACGCATGTTTTCTTGACTTAGTATACGCTTTGCATCAGAAAATGAATATTTTATGTAGTTATGAAAACTCATTTATAGAGAAAATCTGCACTAAATCAACAAATTTATTTCCGGAATAAATCATGTAGTGATTTTTATCAAATAATATTCAGTCATGATCATATTCTACTGCCAATGATGCCAACATCAAATCTTTTTCTATATCATTAAAATATATTCGGCCTTTAATAATATCACGTTTAGCAGTAAATTACTTTTGAAAAATATTTTAAATTATCCAAACATTTATTGTATTTTAATGGAAATTTGACAAGTGTAAAAATTAACTAGTCATTTTTTGCAATTGTCGATTAGCAATTAACAAGGAGAAATCTTTATCAGTAATTAAAAAAGGAATCAGAAATTTAAAGGAATTTTCTATTGAAGTGGTAAGATTATATCTAGATAGTAAAACAATAAATTTTAGTTAATGATAAATTATCTGCTGTTTTCTTCCACCACTCTTTATAATTTCTTTTTAACTTATATTATTTTTAAATGAATATTTAAAATTGCTAAATAAAATACATGTGTAGGGTCACATTCAAAATTATTATTCATTGTAGAATAAAAAAGTTCTGTATTCAATTTTTAAATAAAACAGTATTAATTATAGTATTGAAATTGAACAGTAGCTTTGAGGATAAATATTTTCATAAAGTATACTCCTCCTACTTTAAGCTTTGTATAAAAAATCTCTCATACATAAAGATTGTATATTTCATTTAATAATTTGAAAGATTTCGTCGATTTGAACGCATAATGGTTATTAGCTAATTAATGAAACTGGAATATAGATGAATTGCAATAAATTAAAGTAATCCAACCACTCTCAAAGACAAATAAAAGTACCAGAGTACAACCGGCATTAAAACCTTGCTAACTTTTGGTTCAATTGTTGATCAAATTAACTAATCTTCTATCTATATTATATAAAACGCTAATACGTACGTAGGTATGTATGTATCAATAAAACCGATGATATTTCTTTTCTCGCGCTGGCAACAGTTTTCATTTTTAATTGATTGGATTCGGCACGCAAAGCACGTAGTGAGCAACCAGATAACAATAACCAGAGTGAGCATTATCAGGTTGTTCAATTCAGATTCATGCACTAAAAACATGACAATATTTAATTTAAACTCAATTAGGAATTAATTAATTAATTGAAGTGAGAATGCTTTAAAAGGCCGCTGTTGAATTGATATTTTTCTACTGGGAGCTACCTAAACGTCTAAAAAACGTTTAAGTGTTTGTATTGAATGCATTGAATTTTTTTATATTTCGCGTTTATTTACGCATTGAATTTTCACGCTTTAAAATGCAGAATATTAGTGAAGCAATATTTGATAATTTATTTTGCTAATATGTTTCTTATTTAGCTAATGTTTTGATTTTTTTCACCATGTACAATCTAAATAGCTAATATACTTTTTTAAAAGCCAATAAGAACATTGGTAGAATGTACTATGTCTTTGATGATAAAATACTATGTTTTTGATGATAAAAGACTATGTCTTTGATGATAATATATTATGTCTTTGTGCTAGAACATTGTGTTCATTGGCGAGCGAGCGCAGCGAGCTATGGTTCACGGCGTGAACCACATAGGATTGCGTAGCAATTCTCGGGGGTTGGCGAGCGCTAGCGAGCAGGGGGCGGAGCCTCCTAGTTAAATTGATATTAGGATAAAACTCACAAAACGCTGGTAACGTTTTTTTCCCTCGAATTTTCTTTCGAAATGGTCAAAATGCTATCATGGATCTTCTAGTTAACGGAAAATTTTAAGTTCATGATTTATTTAAAAATATTCAGTAATTTTCCTTCCATGTCTTTTAGTGTCATGAAAAATACAAGCTCAAAAATTTTAATTTCTTCTTCATTAATTATATATAATTAACATATATATATATATATATATATATATATATATATATATATATATATATATATATATATATATATATATATATATATATATATATATATATATATATATATATATATATATATATATATATATATATATATGATTCACAACTCTCTAAAATTATACTAGTAGACGGGTATAGAAAATTTGAATTAATTGTGGTAATAGATCTTTCTAACTAAGACAGCTTTATTAGTAAAGCTCTGCCATATGCCGCAACGTCTTAAGATTATTTAAAGAAAGAGCTATAAGAAGAAAAAAAAAACGATCAAAGATCAAATGAAGTAGGAAGATAATTGGAATTATAATTAACTTAGCATCAATACATATTAAGCAAACTGTTTTTAAATAATTTCAAACGTGTGTCTGGTGGCAATAATTTTAATAGTTTTAAAATCTTGAACATGTCTTAACATTCTCCTCATGCTTTCGCTCATCCATCAAGAAGACTTACTTAAACCTTGAGATCTTGGAATTGAAAGGACTTAGACATTTACGGGGAAGTACCGTTTTGTGTCTGTCGTAGGTGTCTTTGACGAGGTCACCATTTACTCTTGATCTCACTTTCCAGTGACAGCAGAGATCATCAGCACCATAAAATAGGACTTAATTAATTCAACGAACTTTTCGATCAGGCTTAACCCTATCTTTCTTTCTATCCTCAAAACTGGCGTAACAAGTAAGATGACGTCATCCAGGTAGATCACGTGACTTAACCCTAGTGAGTCATAAGCCGGAACAATCCCCACCTTGTCCTTTTTCTTTGCAAACACCCACAATCTATTACATCACTATGCAAAAAAAAGTTATTTTTCTTTTTATCATTTTGTGGTGATCAATGAGTGCTTTTAGATAATATTTCTTTCATTTTTTTTTAAAGAAAAAATAAAAAGAACGAAAAAAAAAATGGCGGAAGTGGATGCTTTCACATTATACCTTGTCGGAACTTGTGATGTTATGTTTCGTCACGCTATGTTAGTTTAAATTTTGAATGTTCGTTTAAATAAGGATTTATCTCTAGAATTCAAGGTTTTTAACGCATTTTTTAAATAAAATATGATAATATACAGGAGTATTAAATTCCTTAACACTGTTTTAACAGATTTATAAATTACCAGATCATTTTTATTAACTAATTTGATTATTTTTGGAACAATTTACAGTATTATTTTTATCTCTCACTTAGAAATTTAACAAAGTATATGATTTTTTAAAGAATATTACAGTTTAGGTAGTTTATGTATATTTAACATTTTTTGTGTTGTTTATAAAAAAAAGTTTGTAATAACAGTTTATAATAAGATACATATTCATTTCAGAACTTTCCTACAGAACATTTCTATTCTTTAAAACTACAGAAACTTATTGTCAAACTGCATCGTAATCAATCAAAAGAGACATTTTTTCTGTTAAAGTAAATTCCTTAATTCTAATTCTGTTGTTGCAAATCTGTTAAGATTATTTCAAATTAAATCTGTAACCTTTAATACAGAGTGTACTTGTTGAGTACAGATTTTTTCAGTGTGAAACACTTTGGTGTCATGGCTGCAAGATATAATTTGATGTATGGGTGATAAAGGAGTTACGAGGAAAGTCGCGGGTTTGAATCGGGCTTTGGAACATATGAACTTCATGATAAAATAAAAAATAAAAAATAAAAACTCTACGACGATTTTTTCAAAAGCAAAGGATTTTAATATTTCAAAAATCACGTAAAAATTTTAGAAAAGAAAAACCATAATTTTAGATATCTGTTTCTCTATGAAAACCAGAGGGTATACAGCTACCTTTATGACAAATTTCTATGCCCTACTCTAACAAATGGAAAATATTTGGTGCGTACAAATATTTTCTGTAGTGTGTAGTTACGGGAAATTTCTTTCAACGCCTTTTTTTCAGCAGCACATAGATAATCTCCAGCTACTTTGCTACCAGAAATCTTCCGTAATATAACAGAACTTTTTACAATGAAGAAAATTAAATATGTTACGTTGTTTTTTTCATGAAATTGCTTTCTTCATTTTTATTCTGAAACGATAAAAAGCGTTGGCTTTGGGGTTACACTGGATAGTTCTGGGCTGTTGTGAAAGGCTGAGGTTCGATCCTCAGTGGCGGTTTGAAGCCCATCAAATTTCAGATAGCAGACCCAATTCGTAAATTCAGACCCAATTTCAAAAGACGTAGATAAAATGGAAAACTTTCTGCAAACACAATGTCTCAATTAAAAAAAAAATCTGCACGCATTGATTAACTATTTTAAATAGCTTCAACCCTATCGTCCCCTCCTAATTTTGGCGAAATTTGTTTGAAAATCACAGTTTTTTTTTTTTTTTTTTAAATGATTACATTTTACAGAACTCTATATTGATTCATACAACAAGGATGAGTTTGGTAAAAAAAACAAAAATGCTGAAAATAGAAATAAAAAAATTTCATGAACATAAACACTTTTTTTAAATAATTGAAAAATAAATGAAATTTGAGCAGAAAAAAATGTATGTACATTTATCCACAGAGTGTTATATATGTTTTAATAAGAATATCGATGCGAGATTTTATTTATTTATTTAATTTTTGAGAATATGAATCTCAATGTGCGATTTTTAAATCACTTGAATGCGAATCTCGAAGTTTAAATTAAAAAATAACGTTAACACGAATCTCGATGTTTGATTTTAGAATCGCATAGATGCGAATTTCGATGCATAATTTTTAACTCACTTGAATGCGAATCTCGAAGTTTAAATTAAAAAATAGCGTTAACACGAATCTCGATGTTTGATTTTAGAATCGCATAGATGCGAATTTCGATGCATAATTTTTAACTCACTTGAACGCGAATCATAATAGTAGCTTTAAGATCACATGAATACAAAACGCGATATTTATACAAAATCGAGGAAATACGAAACGATCTTAAATCGCGGAAATAGGAATCGCGATGTGTGATTTTAAATTATGTGAATGTATCAATCATAGAGTGTATGTAAATCATGTGAATCTCGATAATGATTTTATTATATAGGTAATTCATGCATGTATTAGACATGTTTGCGGTGTAGTCTGTAAAAATAGTTTACAATTTAAAACTGTTACAATTAAAATTGTTTAATTTAATAGTTTCCTTTAATTGAATAAAATATTTTGTATTGTTTTGTTTTCCGTAGTTGTGTTTTATTGTTTTTGAAAGAAACACGTATGTAACTAACAAAATAAGGAAGTGCTTCAACGACGAAAATGTGTAATCTATTCTAAGAATTGAATAATAGACTAAAAATTGTCGAATTAGAAATTAGAGGCGCAACTTTAATTTTGAATAGCCAAATAGCAAAACATACAAATTGCTAGTTACAAGAGAGAACTGATTATGTATTCAAATTTTAATCTTAAATCACATAGGTTTCATTACAAGAAAAAATATTCAATTTCAAAACGTACTTTTACACTGAAATAAATAGAATAATATAGAATAATATTTCTAAAAGAATATTATTTCTTTAGTATTGAAGATGTTCGAAATTATGTTCACAATTTTAGGAATTTTAATATATTCTCTCGTATATATTGTATCTGTCATTAGACCGATAAATAAATCTCGATATGTATTCCAAAGATTTATATAAGTTGATGTATCGAAAACCATTATCAATAATGAAAACGATAATTTTTATTTGCTTATTTTTATTAATTTGTTTATTTTATTTATTTGTCTACTGATATTTATTTATTTGTTTAATTTTGCTTTCACATTTTATTTACTTATTTTTCGTTTGTTTTTTCTATTCCTCTTTATTTACTTATTTTTATTAATTTATTTTATTTATTTATTTTTATTTATTTACTTTATTTATTTATTTTTATTTATTTATTATTTTTTATTTTTTTTTGAATCTATTATTAGAAATTTATTTTTCAAAAATCGGATTTGCGAAATAATATGATTTTTTCATAGAATGCTGATACAAACCTTTTGACACTTCGTATTTCATTAATCAACGATTATTCGCTGCATTCAAAACTTTATACTGAAGAACGAAAACAAAGTGTGAAAAAAAATTTAAACCATAATTTTTATATTTTAAATTTTAATTATATAATTATATTTAAAATTGCATAATTATAAATCATAATTATATAAATTTTGATTAAATTATAACGATTGTTTCATGATATTAAGTTTTGAATTCAGCGATGTAAAAAATTCATCTTTAATGTGACAAGCTTAGATTTCTTTTTAACTTGAGAAATAAAAACAAACAGAGACAAAATTCAGAAATGAGTTTTAGCTAAAATTTTAACAAATGTTACAATTATTACATGCTCTTTCATTTACTAAATTAAAGAACGTCTATATTAAAAAATCGTAAAAAAGTCCGATGCCATTTTGGATGTTTTACTCAACCTTACATTTTTTATTTTGCTGTGCAAAATCTATAAGACTTAAAAAATTTAAACTACGAAGGACTGTAGATAAATGTAGATTGAGTAGGATGAAATAAAAGAACAGCATTCGATAATTAACTCCAGAATTTTTAATTGTAAATCTTGAATTTTTAATTGTATAAGCCGCTCTTTAGATGACAGACGTGTTGAAAAGAACAATTCTGTTTCTTTCAAATTTTCTTTAAAATTCTAATCTGTGTGAAAGTTAATGCACTTTTAAACGTTTCTTTAGCGATTTTTTTCCATATTTTTTAGGTTACATTTAATTTTCTACCAACATGATTTAAAAATTTAAAATTACGATGGGTTGTAGTATAGGAAGTGCAACGGAATTAGTTCGAAAATTACTGTGGAAATCTGTTGGTAGCTGGAAAGCAACTACAGTTAAAATTAGACTTTCTAAAAGAGCCCATTTTTAACAGAGAATTTAACACAAAGTTTATTTCGAAATTCAAATTTGCTCCTAAGTTATTGAAAATAAGTACTTTATTACTCTCCGTACTTCTTTTTTTCCTTAAATATTGACCATTTATCCACTGCTGTAGAAATATTTTCTCCATCTCGAGATCTGTATTTCTTTATTTTAAAAGCGTGCATTCGAGTAGGGTTCAAGTAGAAGTGGCAAAAAACTAACGATAACTGAAAAGCGATTATGGGGGTTGGTGAGCGAAGCGAGCAGGAGCGGATCTTCCTAGCATTATAAATAAAAGTAATCATATCATCTTAAAAATGAAGGAAATATAGTTAACACAGTTAGAGATCAGCCAAGCGATCTGGGAGTTAACTTTCCGCTAATGATTTAATTAAAAATGTGATTAATTGCACTTCTGAAGTTTAATAGTCACTTAAAAATATAATCCCTTATTGGGCTGCATTTTAAATAGACCCAAACGAAAATATTCACTAAAATATTTTTTTGGAAAAAATTTAAGTTATCTGTATCTACTTTAATCATTCATATTGCCTACTTCCTCGATTATTAAGTGTTGCATTTCAACGTCTTGGTAACAAATTTTAAAGGAAAAACAATCAAACTCCATTGGTGAAATTACTTCTCAATTTTTAAGCTTTACGTTCCTCAATAATTTAAATTTCATATTCTGATGGATTCAAATAAAAGGTTAATTTAACATGCAAGAAATACTTTCAAAGCAACATTAAAAAATTAACTTATTGGCATATAAAATACCTTAGAACTCAAAATAAAATAAAAATCTTATTAACTATCTGCATTAAGTTAGGAAATTTAATGATCACTCTAATTTTTTTTTTTAAATTATTCATTTATTAAGCCGCATTTTAAGTTTATCTAAACTAATTTCAACTCTCAAAATCCAATCTCGCTCTATAAAAAAAAAAAGAAAAATAGACATGTGATGTTTTTGATATTGGCGATGCACGTAATTTCGTTTCTTTCAAAAATATTTTGCTTTTTCCTGTCTCGATAAAATGCGTTCGTTAAGTTTTGACAAATACATTATATTTTGATAAAAAAAAATGAAAATAAATAACTATTATAATGATTGTTTGATTTATATACCTCAATTCAAGCAATTGAAAACATTTTATATTATAAAATGCACCACTAATTTTGAGAGTAAAATATTTATAAAGTTACCGATTAAAAAAGCACGAAACTTTCATCACTATTATGTTTTTGACAAGTTAACAAGTCAATAACGTCAAATAAAAGTCATTTATTTAAATAATATTTCTGATTTTTTGGGCAGTATAAGAAACAAGAAAAATGTAAAAATATGTTTCGCTTGTTTGATAAATAACTTCGTTTAATTTCAAATAACTTAGATTAACGTTAAATGAAAATTAAAAAAATAAATAGATATCAGTTGATATTAGAATATTATATATTTTACACAATATTACACGATACATTTTCAATTTATTCTCAACACATATTTTAGAACTTACTATCGAACCGTTTAAATGAAAAGGAATTCTTTACATACATAATCAGGTTAGTATAAAAAGTGAAGCTACGTGTTATATTGGCTGAAGTGATTTAGTGAAAAAATTACTATATGAAATTTTCCAACAAACTTTTCTTTATGTTATTATTTGAAAATTATAATCTGACTTGGATCTAAACTAAAACGAAATAGTCTTAACCTGATTTGAATATACATATTAATAGCAATGATGAAAACTAGTTTTCTAAATGGTATTTTTGATATATTGGATCTAAATTAAGCATCAATAGTTTCAAAGTGATTTGAATATGCATATTCAGAGCATGCCAGAGTTAATTTCTGTTATGTTTTTATTTGAAGATTGTATTTGGAACTGAAAACATAAATATTCTCAGATTGATTTGAACTTGGCCACAGGATACGTGAGCTCTTTGTTCGCCAAGGATTGGAATATCATATATTGATTGCAATAAAAGAACTAGTTTTTGTTATTTTGTTATTTGAGAATCATATTTGAATGCAAATTCAACACGAATACTCTAAAATTTGTTTAATATGTATTGATTGCAATGAAAGAGTTAGTCTTCGTTATGTTATTATACAAAGATTGTAATTTGGATTCACAGAACTGAACACAAACATTCTTAATACTCATTCCAATATGTATACAGATTGCAATAAAAGAATTATTATTGACTATTTTTTGAAAAAAATATTACATTATTTTATCAAAACTATTTGAGAAAAGATAGAATAATTTAAAATACATACCACGATATAGTTAACAAATCAATAGATTTAGAATCAGAAAACTTACCTAAAAAGAAAAAAAAAGTAATTAGTTTACAACATTCAATATTTTTAATACGAAGTTTATCTAAAGAAAAATGAGTATTTCTGAAAATGAAGTTATGTTTCAGCTGAAAAAAAAGTAATCTAACTGAGCTTCAACATTAAATTATTTAAACAACAATTGTTTATTTTTTCATTCATTATTTTGTTTACATTTGACAGACATGCTGTTTGTAGAAATGTAGACATTCTTCAGTATCCGAGATTTTAGTATCATTTTAAAAAGTTTTAGGGATTTAATAAAATATTTTTCATTGATAATTCGTACTAAAATTCGTATTAAAATTCGTACTAAAATTCGTACTAAAATTCGTACTAAAATTCGTATTAAAATTCGTACTAAAATTCGTATTAAAATTCGTACTAAAATTCCTATTAAAATTCGTACTAAAATTCGTATTAAAATTCGTACTAAAATTCGTATAAAAATTCGTACTAAAATTCGTATGATAAATCGTAAAATTGGTTTGTTATTAGATTATCGGATAGTAAACTACAGTTGAGTTTCTCTACAACGAAGTCTTTTTATAGCAAATTTCTCCCCATAGCGAAATTTTTTATAGGAACGTTAAAAATATTTAAAATATTCTCAATCTAACCATTAATTGTCTCTCTATAACGAATTCAGTCGTTTATTTACTTCTTTTTTATTTTCGACATCGTTGGAAATTGCTCTCTCCAATTTTCGTCACTTTTGAAAAAAGTTATAATTTAAAGTTGTAATTTTGGAATTAAATTTAAGCATTAGAAGGAAATAAAAGAATAACAATCGAGTGACTTTCGTATATTTTCTAGAACTAGATGAAAAATTGTTACCACACACGGACGTTAAATTAATAAAATATCCAATATAATCCATTTAAATCCATTATAGCGTGTTATTTAAAACAAATTTTAACGATAAGTTCTATAACACGAAACAACAAATGTAAATAATTTAAAAATGAGAAAAATACTCATTAAATTTTTGTAATAAAAATTGAATTTTTAAGCTATTTGTCAAACTTTAGCTTTGAAGAAATTTTTTATTTCTAAAGCTTTTTATTTTTTATTTTTTTAAAAATTTATTTCAACTATAAATTTATTATGAAACAAATAATTGCGAAGGTGATAAGTAGGATTCAATAATCTGATAAATCACTTTTCCTTGTTTTCAGTATAAGAATATTTACAGTAGTTTCCCCAATAAATTTAATTTTTTCACGTTAAAAAATTACACGTCTATAGACTTTGTATTAATTATGTATCAAGCTTTATTATTGCTGATAGTTTACGTTATTAGCATACCATAAGCAGGTTTCGGGATTTTTTTCTCTTGCACATTTTTCAAGTCGTAGTAAAACCAGTTCTGATGTAAAACAAAAAGAGCAAAAATGTTAATTAGCAACTGTTGTAAGCGATTTTATTTTGGCGGGAAATAAAACGTTATTCGTGAACATCTTGACATTGAAATCAAAATTCAAAACATATTTTGCGATTAAACGTACATTCTTGTTCAGTGAATAATGATTATGTTCATGCATCTGACCCATTACGTAACCAAATTTGTCGCATATTATTACTCCAATGTGCTCATTACCTATTTTTAAAAATTATGATTGATAAAAAAGATATTATTATAAGAGAATATTTCTAAATAACACTCGGGTAGTTTAGAGAAAGAAAATATATTTTTTTGATATTTTGAAAAAATATGGTGACGCATTGTAAAATATAATTGTAGATTCTAAAGAAAAAAAAAACATGTTTTTTTTTACAGAGAAAAAAAGCATATATTTTGAGGGAAGAATAAACTTCCAATAAGGAATTCATTAAATCAACATATTTTCTTCACCTTTTCTTGATTGCAGTTTTTATTTCCTATACTTAAACTAGTGATACGTTAAGGATTTATCTGACTTTTTTTAACTTTGTCATATCTTTATATTTTGAAAAATATGGTAATGCACTGTAAAATATAACTGCAAATTCTACAGAAAAAAAACATATATTCTGCAGAAAAAATAAACTATTTTTAAAAATAAAACAAAATTTCTGTTTTTTTTTTAAATCGTTATACGCGAGCTGCAAAACGAAAATCTGTTTTTGTTTACAACATTTTTTATCTACTTACTTCTCAGAAATTTTTTTACCGTTTCAAACATCGTATTAATGAAATTGCGATTCTATTTCATTGTTGAATTGATAATCTACCTGATTATTTTCTGACTTTACATATTCATATTTTCTGACTTTACATATTATACATTCGCTAAGTTAAATTACCAGTCATTTTTATAAGGATGAGCAAATATAATTTTAAACATTTTTACACTTAAATCTGATTTCAGTAAGTAAGATTTTTCTTCTTATCCAAATGCTAGAGCTGCATTGGCTCAGGGGGCAGACGCTGATTTCCCAATGAAGAGACCCGGGTTCGAATCTGGACATTGACTGGTCATGCGAATTCTGTTCTTGAATCGCATTAATCATATTGATGACATTCATTTTATAGAGCTTTTTTGTTAAAATAACAGAGTTGATTGTTAAAGTAACGGTACTAATCTGCTTAAAAAACGGGCGTCAGTTTTGAAATAAAAGTATTTTTCTGTGGAATAAGCGGTTTTATACTGGCACCAGCTTACAGTTTTTTCCTGGCAATGTAAAATATTTTTTACAGGATGGAACGGCGAGACCAGAAATGTTTACTGAAATTAAAAAAGATTTTTGCTTATTAAACTTGCTTTATCGTTTAAATTTAATAACTAATAGTTAGATTTGTTAATGATTTATATGAATGTTTTTTTCAAAACTATTTTATCAAAGAAAATTAAAAAAAATTTAATAGTTTAAATGTGTTCAAATAAAATCAAAAATTTGATTTAAAACTTTGAGTTGAATCTTGTTAACAAGAATTGACTGGGCTTCAAAATTATCAAGTATTTTAGATACTTGAAAAATTATTAAAGATCCTTTAAAATGTCGCCAATATGGCGGTATTTTTGCACTTGCATAAAAACTATGTAAATCAATCAACATTTATCAATTTGTACATGTTTTTAGGAATTTAAAGATATATTGGTGGATTAACTTTCCAACTATCAAATAAATAGATCACAAATGCATTTCATTTTTAAAAATATGATATACATTTTCCGCCATTTTCAAAATCAAAATCAGAATGTCAAGTTACAGATGAACAAAAATTTAAAGTATTATGATTAGCTGTTTTGAACTGACAACAGTTATAAATATAGAAAGCCTAAAAAGCATTATTTATTATAGCGAAAAACCTTTGAAATCTTAACTGAACATATAATGTCTAACATATATATATATTTTTTTTTTTGACAAAAGTAGTTTAGTATCATAGAAAGGTAAAAACATAAAATAATTATTGGTTATAGCTTTTGCAATTAATGTAAAATGTAATTTACATTGACTAAGTAAAATGTTCAAAATTTGAAGAGCTTAATCAATAATTTCAAACTAATTTCCCTTTTTGATTATGTTTTTGAAATTGTTTGTTTTTCAAAGCACCACTAGTGACCACATTCTGTCTCTTGATAATGTTCTAAAACAACAAAAGCAAACATTTGTTGAAGCAAACAAAAATAAATTTTTTGTCATAAAATTTATTGTTCTTTTGGATATAATTATGTATATTTTATTAATTCCAGCAGACACTAAACATGCACTGAGTTGAAAATGTAAGCATTTTGAATTTTGAGCATGACTTAAAAGTAGTTATTCAGTCATGCTGAAAATTAAATATGAATATGTTCAGAAGAAAAATGTTTATTCATTTAATTGTTAAATTATTCTCTGATACTCCCCTTTCAACAAATTTTAACTACAAATACAATTGAAAGGATACTTCTTTCTTGGATTTGCCCAGAATTTTATTTATTTGTTGTTTCATCGGGTTTTTTTCATTAACAACAGTTTTAAATATCAATTCAAATATTTGGATATCATAATAATCTTTTCCATTTTCTAATATGTGTTGTAAATTCCCTTTTTCCAAAAAACACTAAAATTAATACATGTTATTTAAACAGTTCTTAAAATTAAACAATTAGACACAGTTAACTCATTTTCATTATTATTCAAAAAAGTCTATTTTAAAAAGACGAATAGTGTGGAAAAAAAAGCTCTAAAAGAATTTTTAAGGATTTTTATACCCATAGGAATAACAATAAAACATTGTCTTAAATGCTCTCTTTGTGCATCACTTCTAATTGCAAAAATTTATTTCACGAAGTAAGATATTAAAAAGTTGAATAGAAGTGTTTAAATTACATTTAATTCAAAAACTATTCTAATGAAATATTTGAAATCACAAATTTAATTAAATAACTGCTTTCGTAGTTAAAAATAACAGTTTCAACTAAATTTTTACTCTATTAAGTTTTTGTTGAAAATAGGGAATTAATAGAGTTCATGAAAGAAATAACCAATAGGGACTCAAACATTTAAAATATTTCCTTCACCATTTCCTGATTGCAGTCTTACTTCTTAAACTTAAACTAGTGATAGGTTAATGATTTATTCGATTCATATTTAATAATGATTAAATATTAATTTGATTAGGGCATGAATACTTATATAATATTCAGAAAGAAATAGTTATTTATTTAATTCAGAAAATTGTGCCAATTACAATATATATATATATATATATATATATATATATATATATATATATATATATATATATATATATATATATATATATATATATATATATATATATATATATATATATATATATATATATATATATATATATATATATATATATTCTATGTGCTAATCCATATCGTGCAAATCCGCGGCTAAAATTATTTGCAAAAACAGGCATTTTATGTTTCTCTTTTCCATTTTATATGTTTTCTTAAATAAATATCTGTCTTCTGAAAGTATTTATGATCAATTTCTAAAATTATCCAGTGTAATATTACCTTGCGCACATCCATTCCGGGCCCATCCTTTTTTTTTCATTTGTCTACTATTTTTCTTTGTTTTATTCTTCATTTTGAACATATATATATATATATATATATATATATATATATATATATATATATATATATATATATATATATATATATATATATATATATATATATATATATATATATATATATATATATATATATAAGTTCAAAATGAAGAATAAAACAAAGAAAAATTATATTATTTATATATATATATATATATATATATATCTGTGTGCATAATTTATAAGGAGTTAGAAATACGACTTTTTCAGAAACTATTCGACCAATATCAGAAAAAATTTTTTCTTTTTTTGACTTTGAAAATCGCATTTTTTAAAATAATGTTTAAAAAAATTGTATACCTAATTATTTAAAATCTTTTGACTATTTTTATAAAAAATAAAGAATAAAAATATATAAATATTTACTTAAAGTTATATTTCTCACAGACTTCTCTTTAAATAAACGAATTTTACAATTGTGTTCAAAAATTTTTCAATTCGCTGAAAATTTCTAAAGATATATTGAAATAAGCAAAAAGTAAAATTAACAGTAAGGAGTTCGAACTTTAAACCGGTTTCCCGACCCAACTATTGTGACTATAGTTCAGAAATCTGAATCCGTTGAGGTACGTTTATTCAGAGATAGAACGTCTTTTTTGCTAATCCGTAACTTAAACTATTATCTCACGAATTAATTAGCGTATTGGAGATCACCCCTTCGAATCATTAAGATTGAATCCTAGAACTTGAAAATCCGATCATTAGATAAAAAGTTATTCAGGGTAGTACAATGGATATACTAAAAATGAACAGCCAAATTCAAACGAATATTCATATTTTTATATTTCATATTTTTATAATTAAAAATCAATTAATTTGAGCTTTAAGAATCGCTTTTCGTCACTCGTTAAGCTCCTTTGAAATTTTAATTAAAAGGATAATTGCTTTATTTTTAAATATTTAATTCTATCATATGGGCTGTTTATCTTTCCTAGACCTAGTTAAATAACTAATTGTTGTGAAAGATTGTTGAGAAAGATCCAATCAAGCATTTAGAAAAATAAATTATTCCTAGTTTCGCGATGTAATTAATTCGTTTTTGCTTTTATTGATTTTCGATTTTAAACAAAGAAAGTTTATTTCAGATAGAGAATAGTTTAGCAAGCATTGGCATTAGTCAGATTTTAAAAATCTTTAAAAAAGTGCTTAACTAAAATGATTTTTTTTTATTATAGATACTAGACAATTGTTTGTTTATTTTTCTAAACTCAATCATACCGAAATCAAAACATTTGAGTCAAAAACAAACTTCAAATAAAACGAAAGTTATTGATGTAAATGAATTTAGTATTTTTTGCTTCAAAAAATTATGAATTAAAAAAGAAGGGATGAAACTTACCAAGATCTAAGTAATAAAACTGCACATGTAAGTTTTTTTATTTTTTCTGCAAAGCATTCAGAGTTCATAAAAAACTATGAATTATTGTTTTTATGGGAAGCAAATAAAAGATAATTAGATAAATTGAGCCACGAAATACGTATTTTTAAATTTAATTAATTTCTCTTCAAAAATTTTATGAATATTATCTTTTAACTAATAATATCAAATTAAAATTATTTTAAGATAAATTTTTGTGAAAAATATTTTTTTTAAAAAAATTAAAAACAGTAATAAAAAACATTCGTTATAACACATTAATCAATATTCTTTATAAAGGGAATATATATTTAAAAATGGATTAGTTTTTGAAATATGGCAATTAAGGGATATTTTCCAAGGTATAGAATTTTTTTTTTCTGGCTTCGGTGGATGTTCGGCTTTTAGTGTCAGTTTTTACACCGTAATCTATTTAATTTTCGACTTAACCCAGAAGTCAAGGGAACTCCTGTTACGCTGTAAAACGTACCGGGTCAAATTACGGTAAACAGTACCTGCGCAGTCAGGCAGCAGTAGGTTAAATTCATTTTTTCTGGAACATGTTACGGAAAAAAGTAAAAAGCATTGGCACCCTGAGTACCGAAGATTTTTTTTACCTCAATTTGATCCTTTGTGTTACGTAACGGTGCATAACGTAATAAAACATTAAATAACCACCATTTGTTAAATAATGATATTTTAAGTCATACAAAAGCATTTATTATATAATTTTTAAAAACATTATTTTCTTTTAACTTAATATATTTCAATTTAGTCACAAGGCGAATTTAAAGATACTGCTTTGAAACTCCAGACGTTAAAAAAGATTTTGTCGTCACTGTGATAAAATATGAAACCTTACATGTATTGTAAGTAAATCGAAAAATAAAATGATGTGAAAGTTAAAAACACAAGAGAAAATTAAAGAAATACTTTTTGCTCCAACTAGGCCAAAAGGAGTTCTACATATGCTTCAACAAAAAACTTGATTGATGATAGTTAGAAAAACTGGCAACAATCTGAAATCTAATTAACTAACTGCGGAAGAATTTAATAAAAAGAAATCTTAACAAATTTATCGCTCATTTTTTCAAATGTTGATTCTTAAGAATAAAGAAAAAGATCTTAACAAGTCTCCTTTCGAATAATTGTCAATAAGGAAAAAAAAAATGTAAAACTGACGTGCTCAAAATATTTTATTAATAAGAGAAATCATTTTTTTAATAAAGACTTTTTTGTCATCAGTTGTAGTAAAAAGCATTAATCCTAATTTTCTTACAGAAATTTGTCGACATCTTGAAAAAAAAATTTTTTTTCAGTATGCACAGAAAAAAAGAAAGAAAAAAAACTGTGGACTAATGTAAACTGTTTTTTAACGATGCCTAGTAGTTTTGGTATAATTTCAATTTATGTTAATAAATTTTTACCTCGTAATTATTTTTTATTAATATATTTCCCTTAATTTAAATTTAATTGTTTTGCATCATTAAATTGATATATATGCATTATTTATTAATATAATCGAATTTTTTTCTCAAAGGACCAGTTTGGTTGTTGTTTATATGCAGAGTGAATGAAAATAAAAAATAAAAAACTGTTTTTAAACGGGAACGTATTTTCTAGATTGTGCGTATTCTCTATAATTTGGGGGTAAAAAAAAACCGATTCCATCAAAAGAAGTTATTCTTATTTGGAGAAAGTACGCTTTAGTGTCTGATTTTGTAGCATATAATATCTTCTGCACTAATAAATTAATAAGTCCTGAAGGTCCTAAATTGAGGTTCTTTAAGATTTGAATCCTAGAACGGTAAGATCAGCTCATCAGATCAAAAGTCATGCAGGGTGGTCCATATTATATAAAACAAAATTTAAAAAAAAAAAAAAAACAGAAATTAAAGTTTTGCATTTTAAATTTCGTAAAAGAATTCCAAGATTTATGTTAAGGTTAATTAATTACATTAAACTATTTGTAAAATAAGAAAAAACCTTGGAAAAGCACTTTTATCGATGAAATTTAGTTTCTTCTAAAAATCGGAGAGCTGTAATAACTTTATATGAATATTTAGGGGGGAGAATTAATGTCCCACGTATTTAAACCTACTAAACTTTTAGTAAGCAATATTTAAAATTGTTTAATAGAGTATAAAATTTTTAGCTTAAAAATAACGAATAAAAAAATATTGATTCCCTCTAGAAATAATGCCTTCAAAAGTTTAGGAACACACTAAATAATTGATTGAATTTGATTGAAAAATGAAACCTTCTATTCGGCTGAGTATTAGAAAAATTTAACTTCGATAAATTCGAAAAAGCAAAAAATAGAGGCCTTATCAGTTACCAGAAATAAGTAAAAAATATTATACGGTGTTTTGAAGAAAATTGATACAAACTAAATACTATAATTTGCATTTCTAGACATTCCTTAAGCTTTAATTGGTAGAAAAAAAGAAGCTAAGGGACTGTAACATCATTAAATGGTGCGTGACAAACAGGGCAAAAAATTCCAGACAAAAAGTAAAGCAACAATTTAATAAAATAAGTTCCCCCATTAAATCTGGGTTAAGAATAAAAAGTTGACGAATCAAAACGAAATAAACGAACTCGTTTATATTTCTCTCTGCTTTCATAACTGATCTAAGAACGTTTGGTTCAAATAAATGGCACTGCTGATAATACCAGTAAAAATTCAGAGAAAAATATTTTTTGAAACAAATATTTCCGAAAGTTATTTCCGTCTTTTAGTGACAGGTACCTTGTTCTGAGATCGAAAAAATCTTAGTTTTCTGAATATAAAGTTGAAGTAGGAAAGGATTCCTTCAACCAGGGTTTAATTTTTTGAATATGTGAAAATAAAGTTCGGGTTAGGTGAAAAAGATACGAAGAATACTCCATTCCAGGAGTTATAGTTTCAAAATAATGCATTAAAGACATCATTAACTCTATTAAAAGGTAAAACATAATATTTTGGTAAAAAAAATATCTTTTAAAGCTTTATTTTTTAAGACAGATATTTTGGGAAGGGACCCAAACTTCTCTTAAAATGACACCCGAAAGTATTAAGAATTTTTAAACATACTTTAAATTAGCTTAACATTAGTAATTTGTAACATTCTTGGTAAAAGTAAAACCTTAGTTTTCAAAAATAAAAAAAAATTCCGTAAAAATTGCATTTTTTAAATGCGGAAGTTATAATATATTACAGAAACTTTTAAATGGAAGAAAATATTCCATGTTTCAACACAGCTTTCAAAGCATTGATCAGTAAAAAAAATACAGCAATCAGTCATCTGTCATTAAGTATTAAACTGAACATTCATGTTAAAAACTACTGTAATAAATTCAAATATTACTGTAATAACTTGCAGATGTAATAAATTATTATAAATTACTGTAAATTGTCATAAACTACTGTAATAAATTATCATACATCACTGCAATTAATAAAAATAAAATACTATAACAAATTGTCATAAATTACTGTAATAAGCTCTCATAAATTACTGTAACAAATTTTAATAAATTATAATAAATTTCTCTAATAAAATTTCATACATTACTGCAATAAATTTTTAAAAAACTGCATTAAATTGTCTCAAATAGTTGCAATAAATTTTTAAAAATTGCTGTAAAAAATTGACTTAAGTTGATCAATAAATTGTCAAAAACTATTGCAATAAATTCTCATAAATTACTGTATTTAATTTCCATAAATTACATATACTTTAACAAATTACTGTAATAAATTGCCATAAATTTTCGCAATAAATTTTAATAAATTACTACGACAAATTTTCCCGAAATTACTGTAATAAATTACCGTAAAATACGGTAATAAATTATCATAAATAACTACACTAAAATGTCATGAATTACTAAAATAAATTACTGCAATAAATTACTATAATAAATTGCCATAAATTGTAAATTACCATTTAAATATTAGAAAAATAATTTAGTAAACGAATTATTTTTTTTCTTCAAGAAATACGCATAAATTTTTTTTTTCTCCAAGGAATAAGAGTTAAATATGTATAAAATGTGTCGGCAAAGTCCGGGTTGGGGAATGAAAGCAAACAATGCAATGAATTTCATTCTCTGTTTCACTGTTGTTGTTTTGCGTGGATGGAAAAAAAAATTGCCGTGACAAAATGTCTTTTTCACTTTTAACCGAGCATCACTCCATTGTTTTCGTAGAGATCGGATACCTATACACGCATAAATTTTTACCTGTATAGTGTAGACCGTGACCAACTTACTCCTTCGCCTGAAACGTTCGCTTACAGCTGTTCAGACAAGTCAGCGAAATCAGAGGAGAATTTTCCTTTCGTTTACTTCACTCAGATTGGTTATTAAACTAAATTGGGAAAAAGCGATTTTGTTTTGTAAATATTAACGTAAATGCTTGAATGAATGCATCGAGCAGCGATTTCCAATTCTATTTAGCCATGGAACTCTAAGCTTACTTTTGTTTAACCCTGAATTAATATTTTAAAAAAATCATTTGGAATACACAAATTAAAAAAAAAAGATTACTAATTGTTTTGTAAATATATAATGCGAAGAATGAAATTCTTAAAATTCTAAATTTGTTTTTGGTCTATGCTGAAGCTGAAAATGAATAAATGAGTTGAGTTATAATTTTCACTACTATAAATATCGAGAATAGTTAACAGAAAAACATAATTCTTCATTCCTGAACAATGTAATTATATTTTGATTTAAAAAGTTTGATAAGCAATACTTATGGAATTCTTTATAAATGCATTTTTTTTTTCAAAATTTATTTAAAAATTGTTACCGAAAAAAAAAAATGTTTTCTTTTAAATTTTGTTATTTCTTTTTCCGTTAGAATTTTACAAAAATAATTTCAGATAAACAATCGAAATATTAAATAAATTATGGATTATTGATTGGATATAAATATAATTATTACGGGTTAAAAACTTTTCTAGCACTCGAACCCCCGTGATCCTTCTACGGAACTTCTATAGGCTTAAACAGGACACCAATTGGGATCGCTGTACTAGAGTAAATATTCGACTCTTCAACTTTTTTATAACAAGCTATGCATTGAAAATTATGCATCATTATCATATATTTGTTTCACAATAAGATCTAGATATTTTTAAGAACATTTATTTGTAGTTTGAATAGAATAGAAAGAACTTGCTAGATAATAGAAAAAACCCGGAAAAAAAACTTGCGCTCAAGGCAAACATATTTTGCGAAAAAAAAGGAATTTGAATTAGAATAAATTAATTTATTCAATAAAAATATAAATGATTATAAACCAAACGAAACAAATGATATTTTAACTTTATTTTGGATTATATTTACTTTAAAAAATATTTTCCATTCACTAAAATAATTATTGCACATAAAATAATATTATTAAAATTTTTAGTACACTGTAAAAAATTCCGGTACTCAGGGTGTCGGTACTTTTTACAGTGAAATCCACTTTTACTTGAACATATTACGGAACAAAAAATCTGATGCACCGTAATTTTTGCAGTAATAATTATCATAAAATTACTGAATCAATCTAACTAAATAAAAATTATTCTAAAATCTGTGCTATAATATTTTACGGTAAAAATAGATTTTACGAATGACGCACCCTAAGTGCAGGTACTTTATATACAGTATTTTGATCAAGATTTCTTACAGTGTATAAATTGAAAAACTAAAATAATATTAGATATTTAATTATAAATTACTTTATAGAATAAGTTTTTCTTATAGAATTTCCATTTTGCGCGATAAAATGCGTTAATGTTATCTGTGAGACTTACGATTGCTATCAAAGTTGAAAATGTTAAGTGTAAAAACTCATGATTCTTAAAATAAAATATGATAAGATTGGCTTTAAAATTCTTATTTTGTACGTAGAAAATATCAAACCATTCGTCAAGAGTAATTTTTAAATAGCATATAATAAAAATAGAAAGGACGAACAAAGAACTTAGAGAATATATATTAAGGCAAAATATTTGAGTTATGGTTTTATAATGTTGCACTTTCTGCACTTTTACTAAATATACGCATGAAATAAAAATTCTAAAAGGTTATGATATCATCTAAGCGCATCCCAGATTGCATTGTAAAGTTGAATTTAATGTCAGAAACAACCTTTATCAAAAAGCACAACAAGTTTTAGTGATTAGCAAATAAACCAAGCAAGTTTGAAATAATGCTAAATTTAACTACGCTAGTTTACGGGCTATGAGGTTTGCATTAAGCTTGCATAAACAACCTTTTACATCGAGATTGAATCTGCCTTTACAAAACAAGGCTAGGAAAACCATCCGGAATCAAGGATGAATCATCAATCGGGAATAAAGTAAAAGGCTCTCTTAAATCGAGGATAACTCCAGTTTGTCAAGGTTTATTTTTGATTTTATGACCATCTCTGAAACAAGATTTATTACCACAGGTTTTTATATACTTCATTCAACACTTCAAAGGAAAAGTTGTTCTGATCATTAAGTTCAACACAATCAAAGTGTCGCATTTGTGAGCGTGGATAAAGCTTGAATGAAAAGAAAAGGCAAAAACAGGGTTAACAGTAAAAATCTAAAAATGAAAAAAAATTTCTTCTATTTTTTGTAAAGGTTTTCGCATACTTTTATTCAATATTTAAGAAAACAAGTTTCGCACATTAAATTTTCTACTAGGTTAAAAAAAAAAGGATTAATTATCATCTTTCTACGCCAACCAAATGAAAATGAAAATACAACGGTTGTCTGCTCTCTGGGAATAGGTTTAAATTTTGAGTTTAGTATGTTTGTTTATTGGTAATTAATTCTTGAATTGCCACTAAACAAAACCTCAACCAATTCAGAAACATAAAAAAACAGTTTTACATAGACAGTTGCTTCGTAGCTTTGTGATTATGTACGAGCATAAAAAACTTACAACATTTTTAAAATTTTTTTTGTTTATTTATTTTATTTCCTTGTAATATAAATAAGATCTGTGTATTGTTTACCGCAAAAACTAACAGACAAAAACAGTCATTTAGCATGAAAAAAAGAAATTTACAAAAAATTTAATAAACACTGTTTTTTATCCTCTGGAAGTAAAGAAAATAAAAAAAAACTATAAATCATAATCATCTAAGTGGAACCATTTTGATCCTAAACTCGGAATCCGTGCATTTCTCTTTTTAAACCACCCTTTTCTGTACATCAGAGGAGTTAGACGTCTCATTTGAAAAGAATTTCGGGAATATTTGTCTGGATTACCCAACCAAAACGTTTCTTACGATGGGTGAAGTTAAAGTTCTCAACACTTATCTATTAAACTCATCAGAGGAATAATTCCTTAAAATAGTTCCCGGTCAATAACTCGAGAAAAAAATCATTTTTTTCAATTAAAGTTTTGATTGAAAATATGTAGAGTGGACATAATTATTCCGTAACAAAATCTATAGTGGACAAAAATATCGCTTTGGAATAATTATTTAGGAGCAAAATATCTAAAATGGAAGAAAACATAGCTTGGAATTAATTATTTAGAAACAAAACTTAAAGTGAAAAAAAAACAAAAAAAAACATTTGAGCAACTCGAGACGAAGAAGAACGCTGAAATCAGTTGGTTGTACATAAGCAGGATGGGATGAACAAATGCTATTATCAAATTACTGCTAATATCAAAAATATCACGATTCAGCAGCCAATCAGTTTTGACACCTTAACGAGATGTCGCTTGCAGGTATATGCAATTCTTTCGAAGCGGAGATGTCAAGCAGACGATTTTCTAGTTAATAAGGTTCGATATCCACGCTTAACACCGCTTGCAGGTATCCAATCACTTAGGTACATAATCTCGATTGGAAGAAAAAAAATCGTTTGGATATATTTTCCCATAAGGGACCTAATTTCACTTAAATATATCTGGAACCTTGGAACCATAGTATTAAAATAATAAATAAAAGATAGTATATAGTACTTAATCGTAAAAAATACCAATTTTTTCCCGAACTTGCGCCGTATAAATGACAGTTTAAAGTTGTTTTGTTGTCAAAATGGATTTTGACTGATTTTAACCCTATTAGTAAAGAGATTAGTGCCATCAGTTCAAATTCAAGATTTTGCTATTAAATTTTTCTTACCCTACAGCAACTTTTTCTCAAATCATTATACAATTCATTCTCTGTACTTGCTCTTACAATTGTTCTATATTTATTTTAAATCAAAACACAAAAATGCTTTTTTTTAAAAAACAATTTCTATAAATTTATACCAAAAATTGAATAAAAAGAGAGATATTCCCATTACAAGCCAATATGTTGCATTAAAGCAAGCTAAAATACTGCTTAAAAATTTACACATACGTGTGTAAAACGAAATGTGTTGTTTTCAAACAGAACATAGTTTGAGAAAAAAGACTGCTAATTCAGAGAAAGAATTGTTGGCACAGTTTGACAGTTGATACAAGTTGAAAAATGAAGCATTCTAATTTACCATGAATGAAGCATTCTAATTTACCATGAAGCATTCTAATTTACCAAAATATCCTTAACCAAACTTTTCTTAATGTCTAAAACTCATTATTGATGAAAAATATTCTGTCACTGCTTTAGAAAACATGTCCAGACTTGTTCGGTAATAGAATGAAGAGATGGCTGTGCTAATAGCTCTGTCACAAAGAAATGTGGAGAATTTATGTTTGTATGCGAAAGCACTAAAGGATAATTCGAAGATCATTTTGTGAATAAGTTTGTTTATTCAAAATATCTCTAAACTCTGTTGTTAAGGTGTACATTTATGCAAGGAAGAAAAATTTTGGTAAAATTACCATAATATATAGTAAAATAAAAAAAAACTCAATTTTGGTAATAAAAACTGAATGTACTTTATTGAAACCTTTCATTTAGTAATTTCTCCGCTCATATGGTAACGGTTTGCCAAAAAATCTAGTTTAAGTACTTATTACAACGCATTTAGAAAAATACAAAACTGAAAAGTAAATTTAACCGAATAAATGGTTTTTATGCCATGCTCTAAAGATCATATCATATCTATAAAAAACATTTGGTTAATTTTACTTTATATTTTACTTTATTTTTTACTTAAGTGTGTTGTGGTAAAATTACAAATTTTACCACATTTAACAAATTTTATAACATATTATAAAACCATATTTTCTTGTTAATTTTACTAAAATCATTAGATAGGAGCTTCGGTAAAAATTATAGAGCTTCTTAGTGTTCCCATAGAGCTAGAAATACGGTAAAATTTACCATATTTTGGTAGTTTTGGCCATACTTTTTTATTAGTTCTCTTTTATAAAAAAATATATACTAGATTCTAAATGCAAAAACCAAAAATTAAAATTGAAAAGTTATTAAAATAATATGACTTAAATTTTCTTATCCTAAAGTTATATCCTTTTTTCCGACTAAAAAACACTTTTAAAAAAGTACCATAAATCAAAATGCGTTGATTTTTTTGCTAATTATCCGAATCAATGAACTCGTATTCTTGCTCTGATTTAAATATATGTTTTAGCTTAATAAAATGCATTAAATTCCATTTGTAAGTCACTATTTAATAAAGTCATATTCTTTTTCGCTCTTAAAAATACTTTTAGTGAAACAAAATGTCACAGTCAGCGAAGTTAAAGGCTAATTATTGCTTAAAAGTGTATTTAACACACAAAAAAGAAGAAGAAAAAACATGTTAGAATATGTTTATTGAGTTTACGACACAGGGGATATGGCGTTCGCTTCCAATGAGGTGAACCGGGTTCGAATCTCAGTGGATAGGGGAGAGTGGGGTCAATTGTAACAGGGTACGATTGTAACAGAGCAAAAATTTCGAGTGTCGGGTTCTAAATTTGGTTCCTAGGTGGTGCACAAGGTGTATTTAATAAATCTACATGTACACCCCTGATGGCAATCATTTTTATGTACTTTTGAAAGAGTTAGATCACAAAAGATATTTTCACGCCACGCAAGTACTTTTTTTGGTATTAGAATATTATATTGTAGCAAAGTAATTTTGCTTAAACAAATTAAAATTAGTAACCGAATATGTAAGTGGACACCTTAATTAACATTTCAATAAAAAAAAAGATGAGTTTTGCAAATTAACTAGCATTGTTTTTTACAAATGAAGCTGAAATGGCGTCTTGGGGACAATTGTAACAATAAGTAAAGGGACGATTGTAACAGCTGAAAATAAATAATCTTATGTTTACAAACCATTACTTAAGTCTTTAAGAACCACCAATAGTTTCCTACATCATTTATATTATGTTGCATGTGCATTATTTTATTTGTCACCTTTCACAGCATAAATTAAAATTTTTAACCCCTTAAAGTTAAAAGTTTAACCCTTTAGGTCTCTGCTCATTATTATTTTTACTCCTAAAATATCACTACTATTTTGATCAATAAAGAAATATATCACAACTATGATACTATGTATAATTAACTATGTTTTAGTTGAATTTATGAACTGTTACAATTGACCCCGTAAGTGGGGACAATTGTAACAAATGCTCGACTGTCAAAAATTGTTAATAACTAATATAATAACATTTAAAATTAGGTATTTATTTTTTTTTCTAGTAGAGGATAGTCTACTTTACTCGTCTGTCAATTAATACTAATAATATATTGGATTTTTTGTTAGTTAAAAATAGTTAAGTAAAAAATGTTACAATTGACCCCACTCTCCCCTACGTATTCCGCATCCGGTTCGAACCGACCATAGTTCTGACGTAGAATATTCTCAGTGGTAAACGGATCATGGATCAAAGTCAACCTGCAGTCAGGGTAATGTAGGGATGTTTTCGTGGTTTTCCTCTCCATGTAACGCAAATGCGGGTTTGTTCCATCTAAAAGTCCTCCACAAAAGCAAATTTCTCCCAAATACTTGATTCAGGATTTCTCTTGTCATCTGGATTGTGTTCAAAGTTACCAGGCTACCGAATTGAACAATAGTAGTCGTGAACCAAAAATTGGGTCCGCTGTTTAACGACGGTCACAAAATAAAATAAAATGTCTGAAGTGATGTCTTCTGAAAGTGAAGTGAATGTCTTCTTTGTGAAAAAATAATCTAAATAAATTAAGATGTATCAAAATGAATTTCTTGAATTACTAATAATTATATTGATTGTATATATATATATATATATATATATATATATATATATATATATATATATATATATATATATATATATATATATATATATATATATATATATATATATATATATATATATATATATATATATACACTGGTTATCATAAATTAAGGAAAAATCACAAAAATAGCGATAACTCTTTCAAAAGTAAGCCAAACCGTGCAAAATTTGCATATGTTGTCCACTAAGAGTAGCTGAGTAAAATTGCAATATGCAAATTAGTGGCGCTGCACTCGGCTTACGTCATCTGCCTGGAGCATAAAAGTCCAAGTTTGAGAGAAAGCACACAAATTTTACTGTGATTGCGACATTGAAAATCTGAGATAGCCAATTCGTAATAATGACCTCTAGGCATCATTTGCCTGAAGAACTACGATGGAGAGCCATCGGGAGACTAGAGGCAGGGCAGAGTCAATCAGAAGTGGCCAGATGGCTAAATGTGAGTCCATCTGTGGTTCATAGACTTTGGAGGCAATTTCAAACCACAGATTCGGCATCTAGGAGGTTCAGTCAAGGACGGCCAACTGTTACGACCAGTGCCGATGACCGATATTTGACATTAAGTGCACGCAGGAATAGAACCGCTACTCCGACACATCTTAGATCCTCTCTTGCTGCAGCCACCGGAAGGTTGGTGTCAACGTCAACTGTGCGCAGAAGGCTCCACGAAGGTGGTCTGTATGCGAGACGACCAGCCATTTGCGTGCCGCTCACATCACGCCATAGGAGAGACCGTTTGCAGTGGGCCCGACAACATGTCCACTGGACGTCAGATCAATGGAGGCCTGTTCTCTTTACGGATGAGTCCAGGTTTAGTCTAGAAAGTGACAGTAGACGTTATTTGATATGGAGAGAACCTGGGACCCGTTATCATCCATCAAACATCCGTGAAAGAGATGCATACGGAAGAGGCAGTGTCTGTGTTTGGGGAGGCATATCCTTAGGAGGGCGCACATACCTCCATGTCTTTCCAAGGGGAACCGTGAATGCTCAGGTTTATCGAGACAACATCCTTGATGCTTATGTGCGCCCATATGCCGGGGCAATTGGTGATTGCTTCCTGTTACAGGACGATAATGCAAGACCACACAGAGCTCGCATTGTTGATGATTATCTTCAACAGGAAACAATTACTCGCATGGAGTGGCCAGCTCGATCCCCGGACTTGAATCCTATCGAGCACGTTTGGGATGCTCTAGGGAGGCGTGTATCTGCCATCAATCCGCCCCCTCAGACCCTTGCCACGCTTGCAACTGCTTTACAAGAGCAATGGCTCTCACTTCCTATTGAACTGATAGACCGCATAATTGAAAGCATCACACATCGCTGTTTGTGCTGTATTGCTTCTAGAGGCAATCATATTCCATATTAAAGGTACTTTTTCTATTGCAAACCGATACTTCCAATTTGTTTATTTTATACATGTGCTAATTTCTATACTACTATTAATGTCTGATAATTTCTTTTTATGTTGTTTAATACCTTACTATGTGTTGTATATTGTGGGTAAGTTTCATAAAATTCCATGTGTAATTTCTTGAGTTATCGCGATTTTTGTGAATTTTCCTTAATTTATGATAACCAGTGTATATATATATATATATATATATATATATATATATATATATATATATATATATATATATATATATATATATATATATATATATATATATATATATATATATATATATATATATATATATATATATATATATATATATATAAAGAAGAAAAGAAGAAAACATTAACTTTACAGTATTTCTTTTCGAAAAAGGGGAGTTTTTCGACATTTTATCTTTAAATCTAGAGAGTCAATTTTCTCATTAGCATTGTGTCAGTTACTATACATTCCTATCCAAAAGTGAATTTTATGCGTTAAGTTGACGCTAAGTTTTGGTCATATCACTAATTTTCAAACAATTATTCGCAAATTATAAATAGAAAAAACGTCATTTGCATAATCAATATTGTTATTAGTTAATTGTTTACTAAAAACAATATTTTAAGAATAGGCATACTCTACCAAAAAAGTTTTAAAAAAAAACAATTATGCTCGCGGCGTATTGATCATGCGCCAAATTTATTTTGTAAAAATATATTGCAAAATAAACAAGCAATGCATTATGCAACGAAGATTTTGTGCGTCAACTTGACGAAAATCATGTTGTATCACAAATAGTTGGTGATGTATTAATCCATTGTTTCCCAAAGCGTGGTACGCGTACCCCCAGGGGTACGGGAACAGTTTAGCTGGGGTACGCGCTCTTATGCGAAACATCTAGCAACAAACGAAAATTTCAAAAACTTTTATTTAAAAACAAAGCTAGCCATGAAAATTTACAATTACGTATTTTTCTATTGGCTATTTTTTGCAGAGTTAACAGTTAATAATTAGTGGTGTCAACAGCCAGTTGTGATTTTTAACTTTATTATCCATTCAAAATAAACAATTTTAAAGAAATACATTCATTTTTTTTATTAGTGGTATACAGCGATACGAAACATTTAGAAAGGGTACGCAAAAGTCATAAGTTTGGGAAACACTGTATTAATCTATCGATATTTTTTAACTATCGCGATAATGATATTAAAATATATTTTTACTATACATCGACGAAGGATAATAATCGGCATTCGATAATTACCGAAAAATATCGACGCTCGATAGTTACCAACTCTGGTTAAACATCGACAATATCGTAACCCATTGAGCTAAGCCCACTTCCGTAAAGAAAAAAGATGAGAACCTTAGCCATTATACAATGTTTCAAAGTTCAAGAACACTTGTGGCTGAAGTGCCAAGCTTTGATTTGCTTGAGCTCTATTTATTTTATTAGGAGTGGCGATTTATATTTATTTGAATATAAAAACAATGTTTTCCAGTCTTTTAAATTATATTTTGTTTAATTTTTACAATCAATCGGCTGTTTTTAACAATAATGATTTTTAAAAGTGCTTTTTCTTCAGTTGGGTAAGAAAAAACTGTGTAATATGCATAAAATATGTTAACTAGTTATACTGAAAATACCGCGATATATCGCAAAATATCGATTCTTTTTTATGACATATTATGATTTTTAAAATTTTGATATTGCCTTGCACTAATCATTAACTAAACTTCTAAACAACTTACCTCCAATTAGAAATCAAAAGAATGCCATTTGTAAAATTAGTGACCTTAATTGTTATTTGTGAAATAAATACTTTCTTTTCAACACAGACAAACGGTGCCAAAGAGACAAGAAATTATAGAATAATTTTAATCCCCTAACAAATTTATGATAATAATGTTATCTATTCAAAGCGTAACAACAAAGCTGAAAATAGTTAAATGACATAATTTCAATTTCAATATCAAAAAGGATGGATTTTAAAGTGTATTGTGAAAAGGGCCTGTCCAAATCAGTTAACATTAGAGTCTCCCACACTTTCTTATTCATACAATGCCCACCATTTTGCCCGTTACGCCAAAGGTCACGAGAAAAAGTGCTTAGGCGTGGGATTAACACCCAGTGATTAAAGATTTAGGCCACGTTTCCCATTTCTCGATTCTCGAGGTTACAGTTGCAGACAAACAATGCAGTGTAAACAAGGAAAAAAAATGTTCTATGAAAAAAAAAATTGAACTCTCTCAACTCTCTCTTACAGCAAAAAGTAGTTTTGTAGTTTATTTTCGGAATTTTAAGTAAAAAAAAATAACCAGGTCCGTTTGCGGAAGACACTTGGAGCAACAAAAATTCCTTGTGGGTCGTAACATTGTGAAGCATTTTTAGCTTATTAACGTATTTAAAGTTCTTTTAATTTCAAAAACATCGAGCCACGGTGCAATACCTCCTAGAAAAGAGAGGGCCTTAGCACGGGTTACCATAAACAAGAAATTTGATCCTTTAGTTGCCCAAACGTAATGACATCTTTCGTATTTTCCACCACTGCGCAATTTAGTAGCCCAAAGAGTGTTGGCCTAAGGTGAGCCAGGTTCAATTTCCAGCAGTGGCTGGTTAATACGAACTCAGCTCCCAACTCTCATCGACCTCAGTGGTAGACGGATCGTCCCTCAGTGGTAGACGGATCGTGAGTTAGAATCCCCTTTCCTCTACATGGTTTCGTGGTATTCCTCTACATGTAGCGGAAATGAAAGTTTGTTCTATCAAAAAGTTCTCAACGAAGGCTAATTCATACCTATGCCTGGTCCAGGAATTCCCTTGTCATCTGGGTAGGGCTCAAAATTACAAGGCAACTGAGTCGAACATTAAAAGTCGTAATCTCAGAATTGGGTCAACTATTCACCGTCGGTCGTAAAATAAAGAAAAATTTCAATAATATTTTATAAGAAGTTACGATTCATTAAACAAAAAAAGCAAAATTTAAATAATATCAATAAAATATTCATATTCCTCCCTTTAGCGAAGAATTTGAATTTATCTTAAAATTCATAATAAATCAAAGCAGTAATAAGTTTTAAATAGATCAGAAAATAATCGTAATTTCGCTATCTAAGCATTCTCCTTCGACGGCGAGTTTTATTTTTATTTCAGACCTTGTAAATTTAGTACACCATTTTTATTTTACTACCCAAACACCTAGAAAACTTCCAGTAAACCGTTAACTCTGTTACAATTCTAATACCAAATCTAAGTTTTAATCAGAAAAGAAATCAGATTAATATCTTTTCACCTATAAATTTATTTTCCTATACATATCGTCATACACTGAAATCATTAAATATGATTTCAGTGTATCTATTCTAGAAACAATTCTAGAAACAACAACGACAATTATTTTCTTTCTTGTAACTTTAGAAAACCCTTTGTATTTACCGCCCTATATCATTTAAATCCTCTAAAGAATTCTCTCTGAATTGATAAATGTTCTGCAAGTTTTGAATGGAATTAGGTATGCTACAGTTTAGATACCATAAAATAATTTTAATATAAGAATACGTGATTAGATATCTCATCAAGTCACAACATTTCCCTTGAAATACCAATATAAAATAAATTCCCTTCCAATTCATTTGCTTTGTGACAAGCTTTTAATAACTTATTTCATACACTTCTACAACAATCAAACAAGTTTTCAATAATCTATATGCATTAGTTAACAATTAAATTAATACTTCTCACATTAACACTAGAAACAGGGTAGGTATCTCGTTTATTGTTGTTTAATAATTCCAAAACTAATTAACTTAAAGAAATGAAATTTTATTACTTTTCATAATATGATTTCCTTTAGGTGTTTATTTACCTTAAAATACTTTTTATACTGGGAATCGCTACAAAATAAAAACCGAAAATGCCTCAAATTTTACAGTATTAATTACCGAAAAATCATTGAGTCATGCTAATTAAATATAAATCTTTGCAAAAATTACTATATCATATTTTACGGTAAAAATAAATTTTAAGGTAAAATGGATTTAACGGATGATGCACCTGAAGTACCGGTACTTTATACCGCAATTTGAATCGGAACTTTTTACAGTGTAGTATTGAACAAAGAACGTGTGAAAGGGAATCTCTAGTGAGAAACTTTTTGATGTTTGAAAAAGTAACGATTGAAACTTTTAATCGTAATTTGATCCGGAATTCTTTACAAGGAAGTACATCAACATAGAATGTGTGAAAAAGAATCTCTTGTGAGAATCTCCTTGAAGTGTAAAAACCAAACGATAGAAACTTTATACCGTAATTTGATCCGGAATTCTTCACAAGGTAGTATATCAACATAGAATGTGTGAAAGAGAATCTCTTGTGAGAATCTCCTTGAAGTATAAAAAGGGTACGATATAAGCTTTAAACAACAATTTTTATCCGGAATTCTTCACAAGGTAGTATATCAACATAGAATGTGTGAATGAGAATCTCTTGTGAGAATCTCCTTGAAGTGTAAAAACCAAACGATAGAAACTTTATACCGTAATTTGATCCGGAATTCTTCACAAGGTAGTATATCAACATAGAATGTGTGAAAGAGAATCTCTTGTGAGAATCTCCTTGAAGTATAAAAAGGGAACGATAGAAGCTTTAAACAACAATTTTTATCCGGAATTCTTCACAAGGTAGTATATCAACATAGAATGTGTGAAAAAGAATCTCTTGTGAGAATCTCCTTGAAGTGTAAAAACCAAACGATAGAAACTTTATACCGTAATTTGATCCGGAATTCTTCACAAGGTAGTATATCAACATAGAATGTGTGAAAGAGAATCTCTTGTGAGAATCTCCTTGATGTATAAAAAGGGAACGATAGAAGCTTTAAACAACAATTTTTATCCGGAATTCTGTACATTGTAGTACATCAACATAGAATGTGTGAATGAGAATCTCTTGTGAGAATCTCCTTGAAGTGTAAAAAAGGAATGATGGAAACTTTAAACCGTAATTTGATCCGGAATTCTTCACAAGGTAGTATATCAACATAGAATGTGCGAAAGAGAATCTCTTGTGAGAATCTCCTTGAAGTATAAAAAGGGAACGATGAAAGCTTTAAACAACAATTTTTATCCGGAATTCTGTACATTGTAGTACATCAACACAGAATGTGTGAATGAGAATCTCCTTGAAGTGTAAAAAAGGAACGATGGAAACTTTAAACCGTAATTTGATCCGGAATTCTTCACAAGGTAGTATGTCAACATAGAATGTGTGAAAGAGAATCTCTTGTGAGAATCTCCTTGAAGTATAAAAAGGGAACGATAGAAGCTTTAAACAACAATTTTTATCCGAAATTCTGTACATTGTAGTACATCAACATAGAATGTGCGAATAAGAATCTCTTGTGAGAATCTCCTTGAAGTAAAAAAAACGAAACCATTGAAACTTTAAGCGTAATTTGTTTCGGAATTTTTCACAAGGTAGCATATTAACAAAGAATGTGTGAAAGGGAATTTCCTGTGAGAATCTCCTTGAAGTATAAAATAGAATCTATTTTTAGTTTTTTTTTTTCTTTCAACTCAATTAAACTATCCTTTCAAGTAAAAATAATTATTTTAAATAGTTTAGATAATGGCCTTTAACTTTAAAAAGAATGAATTATTTGGATATGCATTAAAGTTAAACTAGTCAAAAGTGCTCCACTAAAATATTTTTAAAAAAATAATTGAAAAAGATTACCAGTTTTTCTGTCATAGTGATTATACATTTTTATCATTAAAATAAAACTCAATGAACTTTAACCTGCAAAGTAACAACAAAATAAAAAGTTATTGTAGAATAAAAAAATCAAAACAGTTCTCTATGATTGACTTAGTAGATTGGAATCATCACTCACATAAAAGCTTAATGTAATGTTTAATAGCTGGAAAGTAAAACCAGCAATTTTTCAATCAAAAAGAAAAAAATTACAAACAAAAATGTATGAGAAAATTGAGAATATTTGTAATTAGTAGATGGAGTTAAACAAATTAAGAAGTTTAATAGAAAAAAATGAATTGAGAGATTTTTAAAAAAACATATTTTGTGTTTATAATTATAAGATGAAGCTATGAGATATTGTGCAGTTTTAAATATTATACATAGATAGGGTAGAAAGAAAAGTACAGTAAACTCGCTGTAATTCCAGGTAGTTGTATGGCAACAGTACCAGAATGTCTACTTAAATAATTAAGCTTTTTGTAACGGCATCAATGACAGCAGCATAAAAAATGACATGGAAGCAATATGAAAAATTTAAAATCATGTGATTTTGTGTAAGTGATGGACCTTGTTAAATAAATAACCATCCAAATATATTATCCAATCCATTCAACAAAATTAAATTTTTATTAAAGTTTTTCTTCAATTTTGTCCTCCTAATATTTTATTATTGTTAATTTAATTGTATAGTAAAGCATCGTGCAGCAACCGTTTATGGACACTGTCAGGACTTTAAACGATAAAATCCAGCAAGGCCGACAAAAGCAAGAAAAATAATGAAAAAAGAAAGCATGCGACGGCAATTCGCGATCGCAACGCTCGAGTACGCCGTCTAGCGGGAGCCTGTAAATATCGGACATTAATTTATCACGTTTTCATTTAGTTCCATCAAAGTCATTGACTGAATCAGACGCCATTTTTTAGCAGCAAATAAGAAACAAAATTTCCCTAAGGAAAAGGCCGAAGAACTTGAAAAAAATCTCCAGAATATTAGTAAATCTTTCAGGAGCAGAACACGCCAAACATTTGAAGAAAAATTCCTCAATAATTTTTAATTTCTATTATCAACAAAATTGCAACTGATGACTTCCGATTTCGGATACTGTTACAGATGTGTGTATTAAGGTAAAATGCATTTCTTCTGTCTTCAATTCATTACGAATTAAAGCGAAGTCAACATTGCTTTCGTCATTCCAGTGAATAAATATGAATTCAGAACATACAGAATTGTAATAGTTATAGCATATTCTTCTTCGTTATAGAATAGTATATATTTCTGTATCCATATAATTCGGAGAACAACAATAAAAAATTATCCAAGTTACTTGAAATAGTGCCATTTGTGCTGATTCTTAATTAATTTAAATCGTTTTCTTGGTAAGTTTTTTTTAATTTTGAAAGAATAAGTTCAACTAGAATTCAGCTATTCTGTTTTTAGCTACATATTCAAATTCATATCAATTATAAAATTTTGCTGTGTAGTATGTTATCTAAAAGTAATGAAGGCATAAACTATGTATCTATTATTTGAGAATAAAGTTTTCAAACAAGGAACTTATCATTTTGGAATTCTCCGGGAATCATAAATCAGGTAAGTGCAATGATTTTTACAATAAAAAGTTTGCTTGTAAATATTTTTTTTTTTCTTATTTGATGATGGTTCTCTACAGAATGGTTTTTTACGTCTGATTAAGAACTATAAGAATAATAAAAAAAGAAACAATATGAAAGTTTTTATTTCAATGTTAAGAATTCTTAAAATCGTTTTTTTTTTATCCTAAGAATTCTTTATTTTCCGTTTTTTAGTTTATAATTTTTTGATAAAAATTGTTCTCAAAATACTTTTGAAAAATTAAATGGTATAACATTATGTGTTTATGTATACTTCTTGTATATTCCAATGTTTGAAGTAATATGATTCAGAAAAGTATGGAATAAAAATTCGGTACTTACCTATTAACGCCACCGCCGCTACAGATTTGGCGGTTTTTAAGTGCCGCCAATCTACACTTAAAATTTTTGCGACAATTCATAAAATAAAACACTTTATTTAAAATCAAAATAGTTAATCGGATTTCGGTGGAAAATGAGCCGATATAGAGTTTAGCATAGATTCAAAACAATCATATCGCCATATGAACTCTGATGAATAAGATTCCAAATGAAATAACATTTCCAAAACGTACGTTTACCAAGATAAAGTTTCATGTTGTGGGAATTGGTACATTTTCGTTTTTTCGGTAAAATATTTCCCTCCTGAAAAAATAAAATTGCATCTTGTTTTGTTTTTGGCAAATCCCAAAGACGAATATTCGTAGCACTAAAAATGGCGACAAAAAAGAATTGTTTTTTTTTTTGTGTTTGTTTCGTCAGCATTTTTTATTTTACGTTTCTTAGTTTCTAAATAATGATTTTTATTGAAACTTGAAATTTTTTGATAAAAATTGTTGTCAAAAAACGTTGTTTACAAAATTAAATTTCATAAAATTATGAGGCTTACGTATACTTTTTGTTCATTTTAATTTTTGAACTAATATGATTCTTAAAACTATAGAATGTAAAGTTTAAATGGGCCTTTCATGTTATATCATTAAATTTAGTAATACTATTTCTCGGGCATTAGGTTTTAACTCTTATAAGAATATACATATTTTTTTCTGTTAATGTACAAATATTTTTCCGATGTGTTTTGGATGTTCCTTCTCTAATAAAAAGAGATACCATTTTGTTTTCGGTTGTACAAGAAAGAATATCAAGCATTTTTCTTTTTTAAATTTAATAAGCCACATTAAAGAAGGAACGTTGCAATGCTACACGCTACATTAACGACGTCTCCAGAGTAACTGAATGACGGTTCATATAGAAATAGCAGGTATGCGTCTCATACAACAACGCCCCCTATAGTTCGTTGCGATCGCGAATATCAAATAACGTCGCGTGTGAATTTTATTCTTATTTTAATTTATTTTCAAACACAACGAGACTGGTTTTTTGTTTGAAGAGGTTGAAATTGATGGTAGATGTGTTTTAAATGAGGCTTAAAAATTTAATATGTTTTTTTATTTGTCTTTTCCATTTTTCAATTATTACATCAAATTTTCAAATAATTCATTGATAGTCCTCTTAGTTTAGACCCAGACCACTCAGCTAGTCCTTCATAAACTCATTCATGGTTGTTAAAGCTTCACAATTTTGAGATAAATGGCGTTATTAGGAAATGTTGTCAACATTGTGCACAAGCCGCCTTTACTTCCCAGATAGAGTGGTACCGATAGATCTAAGTCTGAATAGACTTCGATCCACCATTGAGAATTTAACATCAGTACTTCACAATGGTTGGTCAATGTTTTTAATCACTGAGCCATCAATGATCTAATGATAATTATTATTCATAAAAAATTTTCCTGTTGTAACAAATAGCATTGAAGTGCTTCTAGGCTATGTTATTAAAGTATAAGAAAATAGCTGTAAAAATGCACTAAGAAAAGGTAGTCAACAAAGTTTATATCTTTATATTTAGTTGAATTGAGTACATTCTCCCCTACCTTCAATTTATGAACTATAAAAAAATTTTAGAAACTATTTAAAAATCATAATTTTTTCTGCATTTCTTTCACACAAATTCAAAACTTTCCAGTTTTATTTTAATACGTTGATTAAAAGTGAATAAATTTTGATTGAGTAGGTTTGGACATATTTTTGTAAACACAAAAACATATACACTGCAAACAATTCCGGACAAAATTGCGATAAAAAGTGCCGGTGTTCAGGGCACTGGTACTTTTTACCGTAAAACCCATTTTTGCTGGAACAATAAGAAATCAATTATTCCGTAATTTTTTAATTCGATATATATATATTTACCCATTAAATATAAAAACAAAAGCTCCTGAGTCATTTTTTACAATAAATTCATTCTAAAAAATCTTAATTAAACACGTAATTTGAAAATCGTCTGCAGATTCTGTTTTCTACATTCATTCAAATCAAGACCTGGCAACAGAGAGCAAGGCAAAGAGAAATCTAAAAATCCGAGAAACGTCTAATACACCTGCTGGGCAAACATTATCAGCTAATTTCAAAAGCATTTAACTCCGTTGAAGAACTAACAAAGCAGCTTTTATCTGTCTAACATCAACAAACTGCACAGCGACATCGCATGCTGCGGAGATTATTGATGGAACAATAGTTGAGTCATAATATATATTTATTCAGCTTTTTAGCTATATTTATGTTTAGAAAAACACTGTAACGTATCTGTTTTTGGGTTTATTTTTATTTAAAAAAAATAAACAAAATATGCATTTAAAATTTTGAAATATTCTGTTAGTATTTCTAAAAATGCACTGAAAAAATGACAGTCAAAGCAGCCAGAATAATTATAATCTTATAATTATAACAATAATTTTAATTTAATAACAATACCATGAGGGACAACTTGATCACCTAACGCTTGCTGAAACGATTAATATAAATGCAACAATTGCAAATGCTTATAAATCCGATTACTATTGACGCGATCATTTTTAATGCTTGTAAATGGTATAATTATAAACAAAGCTGAAATCGCATGCAATCTAGATAACTGTAAGAGACAATTATTTGAACTATGTACAAAAGTGTACGATTTTTTTTTATCCATTTACAACATGCATGGCTTCAAACTCGAACAAAAGAAATTTAACTGGACATTGAAGCTAGTCTTTTCATTTGGTAATAGCCATTGGAATTAGGTTGTGGCTGAGTTGTGTTTTATCAAATAAACTGAGGGATGTGGTTTAATTAGTATATCTGGTTGTTTCACCTACCGTATTTCTATACTTTTTGTATTAAGCTGCTAATTGCTGCTGCCATCTTTGCCTGAGTGAGAGTATCGTATTCTAATAGTCCTGGGTCACAGATTGGGCAGTACAGGACACTACAAACTTTTCATGTGTTGAAGGGAATGGAGGAAATATTGCGATGTCAACGCTGGGACTAGAACCCCCGTTATGTTGGTTATAAGATTCTATAACACGTACCCAGCTACAAGGAACTAAGTGGGTTCATAAGGTAGGCTTAATAGGGGAGTTGAAAATCTGGTTGTTTAACCGTATTAGGTGAAAGCAGTTAATGAACGGTTTTTTTAGCGGTTAACCGTTGAAATATAATTTAATTAATGACTATTTGACTGTTTTGTATAAATATAGTAAAATAGCTATTAAATAAAATTGTTATTCAACAAACTTTTCCGATAAATTTTTATCAGTGTATAATAAAAAAAAATTCTGTAAAATCCACCGAAATATATTTGACATAATAAAAATAATAATTTAATGAAAGAAAACTTTTCGTCAATTAATCAATGTTTATTTATTTATTTTTTTATGAAAAATACGTCATAACTATTCCGTAATTGCCCTATTGAATGTGATCAATAAAAATCTTATTAGAAAAACCACAAACCAAGAACAATAGATAAAGAGAAAGAGGGTTAGTCATAAATGAAATTCAATTAAGGACATTTTCAGGAAAGTTAAAACGGTCCATTAACTTCCTGGAAGACAGTCAGTTTTCTTAAACAAAATAAAGATTTCGAATAATGAATGGAATTCAATTTTACCCTCGAAAAGTAGTTTATTACTTTCACGTTCGTAAAAGCACACATTCCATAATGGTTCTAAAAACAAAACATTCTAACCTTGACCTATTCCTGTCGCTCCAAATTTGTGGGTATTATCAGATTTTGAATTTTTCGCTTAAGAAGAATTGTAAGTAAAGTAGGTAAATGATATCCTCGATTCAGATGCCTTCTGGTGAATTTTATGGTTTTAATTACGGCTTAGTTCTGTGGCAGACGATTTTGAGGAACTGATTGGTGAATTCGATTAACGAAGTTGATGGTGTTTGGTTAGAAAGGAATTTGCATTTGATTGGCACAGATTTATTCGAAATTTTTTTAAAAATTATTACTTATTTTTAAAAATAACCCCGTTAAAACGGAAAACTAATGTTTTTTTTTTATTTTTATTTTTTTTAACGATTTTTAATGAATTGATAACGTTATATAGATTATCATGTTCAAAGTTTGACTGAAAAATTATAAAATATGAAGAAACTGATATTTAATTGCAGGTAGATTAATAAATTTATTTTTAAACATACAAAATAGTTCTTTCTGTTGTAAAAATTTTTTCGAGCAAAATAAAGTATAAACCATTAAAGATTGCCTCCAATTTAAAACGCTGTTTACTCTGTGACCTTGCAATCAAAATTCAAATTACTTCCTCGCCAGCTAGGTTCTATAAATCATATATCAACTGGAATTTTGCACTAGTTAACAATGTAAGCATGAATAATTTCATTTCATATACTTTTTGAATAATATATTTAAAATTAAGTTTTCTTTTCTTTTTATTAAATTTTTATTCATTAATTTTGTTTTTTAAGATAAACATACGCTAGTCAGATTAGATACATGTATATAAATTCCTCGACATTTAATAATAAGGGAGGGCAATATCGAAGTTTCCGTTAGTTTGACTACTGTTCATTCGTTATTTAGTTTTTTAAAAATAATATTTTCCAATATAATTATTCTAGATGTAGTATAATAATTCATAATATTTTACGATCATCATTTATAAACTGGATCGCATCTACTATAACGTTTCACAACTATGACAACAATTCGTATTTTGTTGATTTTAAGAAATGATGATTCATGACATAGTGACTGAATGGAAGTTTATGTGGGAGTGTGAGAAAGTGAAAGGAAAGGGCGAATCAATGAATGAGCAATTCTATTCTTAAGGATTTTGACAGTGAGTAAATCTTTTAAACGGATTTATAACTTGATTTTTATATTCATAAAATAGTTTATAAACCTACAATTTACGGTGATCCAGCCGATGACCGTAATTTTTTTTAATAGTAATATAGTACATTTGAATAGAACTTTTTTTAATAGTAGTATACACTATTAGAAATTTTTAAAGTGTTAAGCCATATTATCATTCAAATTTGTAGCCGCAATATTACAGAGCAAATATGAACAGTATTATGGTACTTTTGAACGAAATTACATGGTTGAACTTAAACAAAAACATTGTTCAATTTAACATCTTTTCGTTTAAATTTGAAGCAACAGTAATACGGAGATAACGGGAACCATAATATCGTACTTTTAAATTTGATTTATTGATTATATAATTAAATTTAAACAATGTGCTTCATTTTAATATCTCATCGTTTAAATGTTCAGCAACAATAATACAGAGCTAAAATGTACCATTTTATCGCCTTTTTAAATTTGATTACACTATACTTCGTTTAAATTTGAACGAAATTTGAAATTTAAAATTTTGTTGCACATATTTGCAGCAACAATAAAGAGCTAATATAAACCCTTTTATCGTACTTTTAAGTTTAATTACATGATATTATGGCCAAACTTGAACAAAACTAGCACAATTTAACATCTTATCACTCAAATTTGCAGACATAATATGATTATTATTAATTTACTTTTAAACTTGTTTACATGATACCATAGTTAAACTTGAACAAAAGCAGGGCTCAATATAATATCGTATAGCTCAAATTTGCTGCAACAATATTATAGAGTTAATGTGAACCATATTATCGTAATTTAAACTTGATTACATGATACTCTGGTTGAACTTGAACGAAAACATGATTCAATTTAACATATTATTAATGTTATAGTAAATCAAACTTGCACAGTATAATGGTTTAATACATCTATAATATGGTTCCATTGATTCATTTCTCTAAGAATGTAAGGATTGGGTTTATCATACTTGATTTAAATAAATATCTGGTCTAATATACTGAAGCATAATACTTAATATGGATATAAAAATGTAAAATATATTCAACTCATTCAACAACAAAAATAATAATACCGAAAACAAATTTCAAAAACTGACTCGAAACTATCTCAGTTTTTTCTATGTAAAAAATTTCTCTTTGGTAACTTCGAAAAGCCATTTTCCTTTTAAAAAATAAAGTCCTTTCTCGAACTAGAACTGAATATAGTAGTTCCTTGAACATCAAAGCGAATGAAACGAAATAGATTTTTTTTAGTTTATTTAGGTCCAAGAAACACATGAAATCCATTTGCAAACTTTTAGTGTTAGCAAATAAATGTTATGCTTTTGTCAGCACTGTACCAGATGATGACAGTTAAATGTCACATTTTTATATCCTTTTTTTTTGACATTAAGAATAAAAAAAAATATCTTTAGGCAGTGGCTCATTTAAATGAAGTCGCTTAGGTCTTTTCGAAACCGAACATAACGCATATAAATAATGAAACTACTTTTTCTTTGTAATTTGAAACTAGACTTCGTGATTACTGCAGTTTAAACTAAGGAAAAAAAGTTCTTATAATTATACAAATAAAATTGGGAAGTTTTTTCTCCATTTTAGGAATAAGATAAAACATAAAATTCATTAAAAGGGCATATTTTATGATAATAGAAACTGTCTTAGTTTTTTTTTTCTTTGTGGCAACTGTATGTTTAAGAGCTCAGCGTATGTCAACTTTTGCTTCTGGTTTCATACAAAAAAATTTAAAATTTCTGGAGATGTAAAATATAACACTGTTATTATTATGTAAGTATTTAAAAGTGTTGAGTTATCTAATTTTTTTAATCACAAATCAAGCACGGATTTTTTAAGATTTGAATTTAGATTTGCATTTAGAGTTACTTTTTTAAATAAAATGTCACAGAAATTCACTCTTTACAGAACTAAACAATCGCATTGCAAATTATTTTTCATATTTGTTCAAGACTTTATTTGTGGATAAAATTTTTTAAAAAAAACTAATAAGTTGTATCCCAATTTAATACATGTAATTAAAATAACACTTAAAATATTTTGCTTTGAGAATCGTATACGATTGGTGGAAGGATTAATCTGATAACATTTAATTCTGTAACCCGATAAAATCTTAACATTTTCATCTTAAGATTTTATCGACATCAACTATCAATATATTCCATGCAGTCTAAGTTCAAAATCATTATGAAAAATAATTTGTTCCAATCACGTGAGGTGTAAATTAAAGTTTACTAAAATAATCTTATTCGGTTGATTCAATATGATTTTAGGAATTTCTGATCACGGTAGTTGCACATTAATTAGATCAAACGATCACTGCACTAATTTTTGTGATCTTCTACGTTTTTAACGTACAGTAGCAAGCTGCAACAAAAATTTTTATGGAAATAAATCAATAATTATTACCTATACCATATTTATATTAATAAACACAACACAGTGATTACAATACATGTCTTATGTTTGGTTTTATTAACCAGATTTATATTTTTTACCAGAAATGTGATTGCCAGACAGTGCGGTAATTTTACCCAAATTTCTTTTCTCCATGCAATAATAAGGTTTTAAATAGAAATCAATATGAATAATATGCAAAGGCTTATTTAAACAGTGGTCCAACTGTTTATTTATTGATTTGCAAAACAAATGTTACTTAAACAAAAACAAACCATGCATCCCAGCAATTTTTATTAGCATATGCATTTATTAGAAAGTTCGCCATTTACCAATACTAACTCTCGAAGAGAATATTCATTAATCGAAATGTATTCACTACTCGTTAGATCGTAAACAAATTTATGAGTTCATAAATTGCATTTACAACTCTCGTTTATTCCTTAAGTGTCTTCTTTAATGGATGGTATTTCCAGTTTATTATGAAAGGGAAATACTCAGTTTGATGACATTGTTTCAGGGAAAAGAACGATTATTATTTGTTTAAATTGCTCATTCCTTATTATATTTCCTTTTACTTTGATTGTTTCGTTTTAAAAGCAATATTGATTTGCAATATAAATGTCATCGTAAAATGAATATTGATTTTATGCACAAGCAATGTATAAAATCTAAGTATTGACATTTAAAATATCACCAAGTAATAAAACGTTTGTTACATTGACATAATTATTTTGTGTAGTATTTACAAATGTTTTGTATCGTTCTAAATTTTTATTATTGATGGTTTTGTGAAAGTTTAGGAGAAGCTCCGTTCACAAACTGTGATTGCTCTTAGTTCAGCATTTTTTTTCCTTGAAAGTAAGTATTTTCCCCAAACATAGATAGAATTTCGTTAATAAAGCATATATCTAGTTTAATGTATAATTATGTAAACAATTTTGTTAAAATTATGTGAAAATATTTTGTTTTTGTATCGTGACAAAACGAATTATTTCTTGGATTTGAAAAATTATCAACCTTAATAAAAAAAATTACTCAAGAATGTAGATTACGTGACTCGATAAGAAAAAAAAATTTAAAAAATTTTTGAGAAGTAATTTTACTCGTTAACGTGACTTGTGTTATTATTACAGTTCAAATTGGAAACTGTTTGTATCTATATTGAATTAAGTTTTTTTACATCTTAAAAAAAAATAGAATATGAATGTTTCCCTTTTTCTCTGTTACTAAAAATTAGTATGACAGAAAAATTTGTCTTTACGAATGTTAAGACTAAAATTTGGAACTAACCAATATCTCCTTCTTTTCCCTTTTTTTTTCAATTACCTAAAAATAGTAACAGAACAATATGTCTTTATAAATGTCAGGACTTCTTTATAAATGTCGGATATCTAGCAATAACTAATATCTTCCCCCCCTTTTTTTCTGTTACTTTTAACATGAACATAAGAGTGAGCTTATAAAATGGAGATCTCGAGGAAGAGAGAGAGAAATTATCCTCAGACATGGATAAATAGCTATTATTTAAGGAAAAAGTAATCAGGGAAACTATTGGAAAAAACTTAAGATGCATTTCTCGCTCCTTAGACCTACAGTCGAAGGGATCTGTTTACGGATTTTCAACCAATCTCTTTGTTTTTGCATAATTTACGGGAAAATATATTAATTTAAATTGTAACAAAATTAAATTTCTAAATATCTTAAAGCAGACAAATACGTACTTTTTAAATTACTTATTCAAAACCATAAATTGCATAACTTTATTGGGTAATATTTTTGAGAAAAGTCTGTAATTAAGTCGAATTTCACTAAATCTAATGAAAACAAAGCGTTCATTTTTTTTTCTGAAAGATATAGTGCTTTCAAATTATAATAGACTTTCAAAAGCTTAAGTACAAAAATATGTAGTCCAAAATCCAATATGGAGAGGGTAGAGACCTCTTTAAATTGCAATAACTATTGAAGAAATTGGAATTTTAAAAATCTTGACTTAATTTCACAAATAGAAATGGCCCTTCAACTATGTTAAATTTAAAAATTGCATTTGAATTTCTATGAGTTGCAGAGAGGCCCGTATGGATTGGGTATAATATAAGCTTAACAGTCAACGATTCTCGAACTATTTATTACTGAGTACTAAATTTTTTTTGTATTCCAATGCATTTTACTACACTTTTTCAAAATCTCAAATAGCATTGCAAAATAAAATATAACGCCAAGTGTAGCTCCTAAAACAGAGGCACTATCCACTATATTTTATTATAGTGGATAGTGCACTCACAATATCCACTATATTTAAAATATAGTTTCCTACTATATTTTAAAATAGAGAGATTTAATGCATTTATATGTTGAAAAATTTAATGGGGAGGATGACAATCCATCACGTACGTTGTAATGCATTTGATTTCATGCCTTGATTTAAAATAATTTCTCAAAACTTATCTCTCAGCTCCTGTAATTCTCATAATTTATCTTAACTGCATATAAAGCTCCTTAATACTTCTAAAAATGTATATTTTATAATGCTTATATCCTACGGGAGCTGAGTTTATTCATAATAGGAAGACTTGCTATATGTAACGAAAATATTAAGACTGTCTAGCTGTACTGAAATTGCGCCTATAAAGTTTAAGAGTACTATTCTAAAACGTTTCTCGTAAAGATAAGAACTTTCATAATACAATTGCAGTTCAAGCCACAGTTTTAAAACTAAAATAAATTTATATGCAAAAAATATTATAATACATATAATAACGTCCATAATTCAAATTTATGTGAACGATTAATTTAATTTTCTTAAAATGTTAGTTTACATGAGCAATTTATGTTATAATGAATGTCACTTTGTATGCATAATATATTTTATAATATTTATAAATGTAACATTATAAGAATAATACATATAATAAAGTTAAAAGACAACTTTAAGTGAACAATACATTTAATAATCTTAAAATGCTAGTTAATATAAGAAATTTATGTAATAATGGATGCAACTTTACCTGCATAATATATATTATAATGTAAATTTATATAAATAATATCATTCAATTAATGTTACTTGCAAATGATACATACTCTTACTTTATAATGTCACTTTCTAGAAATAATATATTAAATAAATGTTTAGAATATAACTTTTTCTGACTAATACGTCTAATATATTTTCTATCGAAACTTAATGGGAATAATGTATCAAAAAAAGTAACTTTATGTTAATAATGCATGCAATATTCTTTATAATTTAAGTTTAAATAAACAATATATTTAACAAAAATTTGCACTAGAATTTCATATAAATGAAACAGCTAATGATGTTTATAACGAAAATTTTATGAGCAACACATTTAATGAAGTTTATAATGTACTTCTATTGAAACAAACAAACAAATTTTATTTAAATTTCGCAATTTTCTACAAAATATAAAACTACCTTATCCATTAAGAAACTACTAAGCCAAAACTAATGGAAACTTATACTAATTTGAAATTGACAGTCTTGAACACAAGTATAAATGTTCAACATCTAATAACGTTTATAATGCAACTTTGTATGAACAATGCATCTAATAAAAATTCATTATGTAGTTTTAAACAAACATTGCATCCAATAATATTGAAAATGCAACTTTATGTGACTAAAACCAGATAATACGAAAATAATATTTATATCGCAAATCGATACAATATTACTCAATAAACAATGCATCGAATAAAAATGCATTATGTAGTTTTAGATAAACATTGCATCTAATAATATTGATAATGTAATTTTATGTGATTAAAACTAGATAATACGAAAATAATAATTATATCACAAGGTGATAAAGTACCATAAATACTGAAATAATTCAACCAGTTATAAAATATTTAAAATCATTCAAATATCTTCCAACGTTTCAAATAACTCAAAATAAAATATTGCAATAATCGTAATTACTTACACGATTTTTTAATCAAACTCGATAATTAAAACTACTTACTAATTAGTTACTTTGAAAGTATTTCCAGTTTTCTAAATCAACAAAGTTCCAGCTGCAATAACATGACTATTCATTTGGAACAAGTTGACTAAATCATGCATCCAGACAACAGAAATGTTTTGTATGTGTTGTTATCGACGCTAACTCAAGTAATTATTGATGCAAGAATTAATTTTAAATAATAATTATGCTAATAACTGAATGAGAGTTACCTTATCATATTAAAAGCAGAATAATTAATATATATTAATGAATATCGTAGAATATATTTTGAATAAACAAATAATCTTGAATAGTTAGTAGAAATTATTTTGATTGAAGTAGCTTGTTCATTATAAATATCAATTTGATTAAAATACGAGATTATTTTCTGACTGACTGGTATTTAATTAAAAAATGATTTTGAAGTTACATTATAATATAATTTCGTAAGAAGCTAAAAGGATTTATCAAGAAAATAATTACTTCTTAATGTGATTGATTTCTCTATAACTATATTTTTATGAATTTATACAAAAAAATAATAAGTTGCGACAAAAATAGTTATTATCACTTAATCTAAAAGATTTTTATTAATATCTGTTATAACAATTATACAAAATATATTTCTTACATGCTTTTTGCAAAAGTTTTTGTTTATTAGTGTTATATGAACTTTCGCAACGATAACATTTAAAAATGTTAAGAGAATCATTAGTTTAGAACATTTATTTTTTCTATTAATTATCTAATATTTATATACTTTTTTCAGCATTTAATAAAATTCTCTGTTAAAGTTTAATCATGAATGAAACTTGTGAAATCTCACAAAAATAAAACACGTCTAGACGATAAAAATGAGTTTTAAAAAGGAATAAGATCAATTTTTTTAAATCGTTTCATTAAAATAAATCATCTATGATATAAGTAAATTTTTCCATTAAATCCCATAAATCATAATTTATTTTAATGAGAATTTGTTTTTACGTCTTTTAAAGTAAAATATTATATAGACTTAAAGTTATTATAATATCAGATTCTCGTAAAATTGGCCAAACGGAAGCAAAACCTTTTATAATTTGGACAAAAAACATTTATAATTTGGACATCCTTAAAACGAAAACTTATTTTGAAACATTTTTCAGACCCAATTAAATTCATAGTTTTTTGGTACAAGCGACTGAATGAATAAATGAAGAACGATAAACAAATAGATAACAAAATTTAAAATTATTAACAAGCTTTTAAATATTCTTAATTATTAAAAGGTGAGAAAAATTCTTGTAAAATTCACGTATTTAACGTAAAACGAAAATTTATTTTGAAACATTTTTCAAATCCAATTAAATGCATAGTTTTTTGGTACAAGTAATAACTGCGACTGGATGTAGAAATAAAGAATGATAAACAAATAAATAACAAAATGTAAAACTATTAACAAGATGTTAAATATTCTTAATTACTACAAACAGAAAAAAATTCTAGTAAAATTAACGAAAATTATGGTAAAGACATTTCTGTTAAAAAGCGTAATAAGATAAAACCAAAATATACGTTATTTTTATCCTGTCATATGGTAAAAGCTTCCGTTATATAGTAATGGCTTACAAAAAATTCTAATTTTCAAAATTATAGCTTTTATTGCGACACATTTAGTAAAAATGCAAAACAGAAAAATAAATTTAACCGAATAAATGATTTTTATGCCAGGCTCTAAGATAAAATAACTAATTTTTACCACATTTTAATACGTATTATGAAATAATATTTTATTGTTTGTTTTACCAAAATCATAACCCAAGAACTTCAGTATAATTGACTATGTTTTTTTGTTGTCGTTGTTCAAATAGAGTCAGAAACCTTCTGAATTTTACAATATTTTGGAACTTTTGACATATTCTAATTGTAGCTAATAATGAACAACCATTAGTCTGCAGTAAACTTTTGTTTAGTGAGAAGTAAAAAATATGATACAATTTTCAAAGGACAGATACTAAAGTTAGACCTATTTAATAAATTTATATCAATACGAAAGTTGTAATTCACTGACTTGCATGCAGCAACATGCTGATACTTAAAATATACTTCTCTGCTTTTCAGTTATTAGGAGTTTTCCACATATTTTATAAAAAGTTATGCTTTTGTGAAATAGCAAAAAATCTACTCATAATATTCTTCGTTTATAAAAGAAGGGTTCTGTTTGGAGAACCCCAAAAAATAGTTTTGCGTCCAAAGTCTACTCATAAGTATCTGAATTTAAAACTACCATTGAATCAAGTTCTTTTTGCTTGAGCGTTGTCATTATGTTAAAATAAACTCCTGTTTTTTTTGTGGAAAATGCAAAAAAAAAATTTTTTTAACAGTTGTAGTTCTAAAGTTATGTATCAAATAAATACTCCACTTTTCGAAAAGGAAATTTTTAAAAAATAATAATAAAAGATATTATGAAGGGTGCGTTTTAAAATAAAATATTTTGAGAAGGGTGAATTTTTAAATAAAATATCCCGTCAAAGTTCGTTTTTAAAATAAAATATTTTGAAAAAGGTCCATTTTAAGGATAAAGTTTTTTGTGTTAGGTCCATTGACTCACCGAAATTTCTCTTAAAATGAACCCTGGTTCTATCAAGAGAAGAAAATATTTATTATGTGTAAAATAGATTACTAGTTTCATAAAACAAAACAAAAAAACGTTTATTAAGCACAAGTAACGGTGCAGAAACGGATAAACTATATTTTTGGATCTACAAAAAACAAGTTACAGTATACCCGATTGTGTACTTTTATTTGTACTTTATTTAGGCTGTTTAGTTTTATTCATACTCAGCATAAAGTATACCCTAACCTCATTTGACTCTTATGTGTATCTTAACTCGAATTTTTTTTTTTTTTTTTTTTTTTTTTTTTTTTTTTTTATAACCGTCGTAGAACAGTTGACACAGTTTTTGATTTTACGACTACTAATGTTCAACTCCATAGCCTTGTAATTTTGAACCCAATCCAGAAGACAAGAATCTGCATCAAGTATTGAGAGAAATTTGCCTTCGTGGGGGGGGGGGCGTCTTTTTCATGTAACTAACACGCATTTGCCTTACATGAAGAGGAAGACCACGAGAACCTCCCACGGCCAGCCTGATGGTACAGGGACTCTAACCCATGATCCGTCTACCACTGCCGGAGGCGGATTCGTATCGACCAGTCATCGCTGGGATTTGAACCCGATTCACCTCATTGGAAGGCGATCGCTCTATTCCCTGAGCCATCGTGGCTCTATTTTGTAATTCAAAAATTTTAGTGTTAATATGTTACTGAATGTCAAAAATGGGGGCATCTGTTTTACACCAAGTAGTGAAAAGAACATTCTTGACGCTTCACTTCACCAGGGACTAACCTTTGTTCTCGGTGTAGTAGAACATTGCTTTAGTGTAGAGTAGTTGCTTTCGTTTATGACGTTGAGATACACCAAGGTTTTTTTTCCAAATGTTTCGTACAATGGAAATCAACAACAAAATTACACTAACTCGTAATCAATTGTAAATTAACTACTGGTGATATTCAAAGTGCGCCAACATGGTGTTCCCGGAAGTGAAAATAATTCATGTATTGTGAGAACACATGTGAATTTGGTGTTATCTTTCTTCAATTTTTGGTGCTTGCATGCTTTGAAATGTATATGAAAGTTCTATATGGTGATAACTTGAAATGTAATGTGTTCTTTAATACAATTTAAACATCAAATTCGAAGATATATGACACTACAGTTTTTAAAGTGTAATAAATAATAAAAAATATATCTCCAATTTTAGTTCAAATTACCTTGTATCTTCTTAAAGCGTATGTTATTAAAAACCAAAAATACTCACAACTAAAAGGGCCAAAAATACCACAAATACTCACTGATAAATAAAGTATGGTTGAAACTAACAGAATGGGATAAAATTTACTGTGTTTTTGACTCTATGGGAACACAAATCCGAAGCACTTTGGCAATGATTTTGGTAAATTTAGCAGTAAAAAGTGTCTTCAACACATTCAAAAATTTGTTAATTTAATCGTGACACTTTCCTTGGAGTATGACATAAAAAGTTTGTTTTTCGAGGGTGAGTAGTCAAATTTTTCAACAAAAAATCAGCACCTTTTAAGCACTTTTCCAGCACTCAATTATTTTCCATCATTTTAAAAAAATAGCCTAATTAGGGAAGGTTGGCAAATTTTTGACAATCGACGATTTTATTCGTCATTTCAAAAAAAGCTTATGGCATAGTTTTTCACAAATGTCAAAAATCATGAAATTTTGAATCATGTAAAACGAAAGACATTTTCATACGCTGCGGACCGACGGTACGCTGAAATCGATTGGGGTTGAATTAATTGTGAAAACGTTGAATAGAACAATGTGAACAGCGTCTTTTTACATAATTGGTGGCGAAAATCAACATGGTATAGGAAAAATCTCAATTTGGGATAGGGAAAATTAAGCACTTTTTAAAAACACCCAATAATAAAAGCACTTTAAATGCTTTTTAAAAACCAGAATCGAAAATAAGTTCCTTTACGCACTTTTTAAAAACGCTACGCACCCTGTTTTCTTTACCAGAAATGTCATCATCATACAGTACAATGATTTTACCAGTATTTTTTTTTTCTCCGTGCTAATATAGACGGATGGATATGGATTTAACAATGGAACATTAAAAATTGTAGGTATGAAAATATTTTTCTTTCTGCAAAAACATACAAGTCTTTCATAATAAATAACCCTTTCACATATAGAAAAGATTTTTTTCTTCCATTTTCATGCCAAAGCAAATTAGGCGTTCAACATTGAAAAGTTGATGTATTGAAAAAGACGCTTACTCGCGTAAAGACAGGTCATTGCCTCTCTCACAGTTTCGAAAACATTTATTTCCATAAAAAAAAGGCAACGGACTTAAGTGGAAATTCATACAAAAAGCCTCATGTGCGGGAGGGAAAAATTTAATAAATATGACAAATATTCGAGAAAAGTGACAGGAGAAAAATGGCGGTAAAAAGTGAAGTGTGCTACAATTTATTCCAGTAAAATGTCCAGACAGTTCAGACAAAATGGAATATTTTAAAGTGTCAGAATTCACAAAAATATAGGAAAAACCAGGAAGCAGGTATTACAGTTATAGTTAATAGCCATAACTCAAAAGAAAATGAATAAATAGATGAAGGGAAAAAGAGCTAACTAAGAGCTATAGAATTTTAAAAAAGCATAAGAATTTTTAAGAGGTTTAGACATTCAAAGAGTCTTACTTTTTTATGTAAAATTAAATTTACGTTTTCATCTCGGGCACCAAAAAATGAGAAATTCTTAAAATTGGCGAAGTTTAGATATTTAGAGTTTCTTACTTTTTCCCTTATTGTAAAATTAAATTTGAATTTCTTATCTTAAGTACCGGAAATGAGAAGTTCTTAAAATGCATTAAGTTTAGATATTTAGAGCTTCTTACTTTTTTTCTTGTTATAAAATTAAATTTGAATTTTTTATCTTGAGCACCAAAAATGAGAAGTTCTTAAAATGCATTAAGTTTAGATATTTAGAGCTCCTTACATTTTCCTGGTTGTGAAATTAAATATGAGGTTTTTATCTCAATGGCACAAAAATATTAAAAGTTCTTAAAATTTGAAAACATTCATAGATTCTTACTATTTTCCTTAGAATAAGATTAAATGTAATGTTTTCACCTTAATAGCACCAAAAATGAAAAGTTTTCAAAATTTGAGAAGTTTGGATGGAGATTCTCACATTTTTCCATGTTCTAAAATTAAATTTGATTTATTTATTCTTTATAAAATCACGTTCTCTATTTTTTTTTCGTACAAAATCACATTTTCTATTACACCTTTTCTATTTTTCTATTTTATACCGTAACAATGCATGTAATATATCTAAAAATTATTAGAAACATTACTAGAAAGTTATCCAACCCAACAATTCTTTTTTATTCGACAAAAATTCATTTAATTCGACAAAATTCGTTAAGTCTTTGAACACCAAGCATAATCTAATCCAACCATAAAAATTTAAATATAGTAAAAACTCAATATAGCGAGCACAGCTTACTGGGAGAAGATATTCAAATATTACTGCTACTTCAGATATCTCGCTATTAAGACGAAGATCAAAATCACCTTGAAAATAGTAATACTAAGGATTAAAAATGTGCATGTTTATAACGAGTGAAAAACTATTAATCGCCCGCTATTACAACAAAATTCCCTTAAGCAGGGGTCTGTCCAGACATTTTGTGAAAGGTCCGTTTTCCGTGAAATTGTGAAAAAATTACTCACATTCTTTCAACCAGGGTCCGCTTTTATGAATTTGTGCAAATAGGGTCCGTTATTGCAAAAAAAAAAAAAAAACTTTTTCACGGAGTTTTTAAATTGTAAAGACATACAAGATTATGCTCAACACTGTAAAATTATAATTAAATAACTTAAATTTAAAAAAATAAACAACAATTGCTGCTTCTAAATTAGAGATGCAACATACAAATATTTGGTATTTAGCCTATACTGCTGAACGCAGAATATTAATTTCGGACGAATAATGGAAGAATCGTCTGCCGAAGACAAGACTTAATTCGTTTACATCCATCTTTCTTGTTTTTTGCCCTGGAAAGGGTTTATTCGATTAACAAAATAATAATAAAGATAAACAAATTTGTGAAGGATCCGATTAAAAGAAAAATCATTTTGTGAAGGGTCCGTTTTTAAGTTAAAATATTTTGTGAAGGGTCCGTTTTTATGAAAAGATATTTTGTGAAGGGTCCGTTAACGGACCCAAATTTCTTCTAAACAGACCCCTGCCTTAAGGGAAATAGATTTTGCTGTTTTTTAAGTAAACAATATTATACGAAGAAAAAGATTTAAATGGAAGCAATTTTTATTTATTTCTAGTATCAATAAAGAAAAGTTAAAACATTGCTTTCCTTCTTGCAATTTTGACCCCGTATTTTTATAAAGCAATATATGCGTGACCACCAGCTAAGATATCTTCTTATCTGGTCTCTTTCAACACATTGTTTTTCCACAGTTTTGAAAAACTTGGGGTGAACTTTCATAAAAATGCGCCTTTCGTTGACCGAATATTGATTATTCTTCCTTATTTTCCTTCATATTAATAACACCATTCACTGTTAACAGTGATGACAAAAAGCATTGCATTTTGTTTCATTTTCTTCTAGGAAAAAATTTTAAGACTTGAAAACTTGTAGTTAAAACCTTCCTGCCGTAGACATTTCTGCCTTTCATAAAGTACAGAGTTACGTAACTTAGTCTACAATCTGTACCAAAGTCAAAATTTCTGATGGTTTTCCATTGATGGACCAACATAATCTTGATGGTAACCATCAATAATTTCATCATGAACTATTATATTTTTTGATGGTAACCAACATAAGTAACCATCCCCTCAATGTAGGAATTCGGACTGATTTATGATGGTCAAACATAAGAATAGCAACTTGTTTCGATGGTTTGTTCATGTTGATCCACCACGAATTTCTATCATAGTGTCTTAGAAATCAAATTTTGGAAAGATAGTGATAAACCATCATCTCAACATAGAAATTCGGACTCATTTATGATGGTTTAACATAAAAAAAAACCTAATTGTTTTGATGATATATTCCTAAGAACCAACAAGAATTCCCATTAATGTATGGAAATGTATAGTTAGAACCATCATAAACCATCACGGATTGTTGATTATATTAAAGTAGCATTTTCTCTCATAGAATGATGGAAGTTTGTTGGCTTATCAAAAACCTTGTACACGTAATGGAAAATGCTGGATGATGGTGACCATCAAATAATTCATGAATCGCACTGAAACCAACATAAACCATCAAACTTTTTGATATGGAAATCAAGAATTTTGACTTGGGTAGACAAAAGCAGTTCATTCTACATAAGCATTTTGAATTTGAAATAGTCGTACAAAATGGATGAGGTACAGACTTAATAAGACTCGAAGACTAGGAAAGAGGTACACATTTGATAATTTAATTTAACCTTAATAAGGTATCAAGTAAACCATTTTCCAATTTAAGTTGAATCATGGTGGAAAAGGGAAAAGATAATTCAGTAACATGAATTAACTAAATATCTTGCCTATTTGGCCAGCCAAAATTACAGCCAATTTGTTTACCATGAATTAGTATTTTGATATATATATTTGATATATACATTTGATATATATATTTGATATATATATTTGATATATTTGATATATATATTTGATATATATATTTGATATATATATTTGATATATATATTTGATATATATATTTGATATATATATTTGATATATATATTTGATATATAGAACTGATATATAAAACCCTATTTAAAACATAGCGGCACCTACAACAATGACAAAAAGTGAGTTCGACAAAATAGAGTTAAAGATATTTGACACATTTATTTTAAGATTGCTTATTTTAAGAATATTTTTGCAGAAGTATTAGAAAGAAACCGCAATGATGAAATAACGCGTGGTTATTTTCACTTCTACTGCATGCGTTTCACTTTCAAATGAAATAGGCCACTATTACATTAAAATGCAAAAAATTACTTAACGCTGAAGTTAAAGCATTTTACAATGAAAGAGGTTAAAATTTGCAAATATGGGTCGGAGACAAGAATTCTTAACTATTCCAAAATTAAAAACAGTTCTTAACGTGTCTGAATTTTGTCATTCACATATAAAATTCAAATCAATGTACATTTTTTTTAAATATTAAACAAATGTAGGATAAATATTTTTTAAAACAATCAGTGTTAGAAAAATATTACTAGAAAAATAATATTAAAAAATATAATTTATATGTATGTACTTACGTTATTTAATTTCGTAGTATATTTTTTACGTATACAATCACCATTTAGAGAAAATCGGACTAGAAAAGCGTAACAATGGATTTAATTTTTATTAATTTCGTATACAAATGTAATAATATCTACAATATATTAATTTATTCATACTCGAAGCTACATGAGAACCGTGCACTAAAGGTGAAGATGATACTCACAATATAAATACTAACCATAAATGGTGGAATTATCAGATGAAATGGTAGAAATAGAATTTAATGATAGAATAATACATATGATGGTAAAAATATAGTTTTTTCATTACTTATATGCAATAAAAAATTGGAAACAAGCATATTAGAAAGTACGAACTCACATCTCATATATATATATATATATATATATATATATATATATATATATATATATATATATATATATATATATATATATATATATATATATATATATATATATATATATATATATATATATATATATATATATATAATACAATAAAGACTAAAGAAAAAACGAAGAAAATTTAGGGAAATATTAAGTTTCATCTTATATATTGCTTTATTTTATTAACAAGTTTTCTTTTTTCTACATTTTTAACTTATATATATATATACTGCAATAATTTTCAAAAACATACATTTAATATTTTTAAATCTATATATGAAATTGTTCTTTTTAAGATATAAGCTTTGTTTAATAAGGATAATAATAACTTTAATGTCTTAAACGAGTAAGTGTTATAAGGTTAGCACAAATTAATTTTTATTAGGGATCAGAAATCAGAAATCTTCTAATTATGGTGACAATAAATATATTTTAATTACAATTCAGCTAGTTTAATTTTTTTTAATCGTTTACTTAAATATAAACCTAAAACAATCTATTTAGAATTGATGCGTTAAAATGACGCAAAATACATTTTATATAAAAATTATCACATAAAATATAAAAAAGTATTGATAAGTTTTGTAATGAAACACCTTTTACATGTTGCCTTAAATATTGTTTGATGCTTTATTATTACAACAATCAATGTATTTACGGATATTTAAACTGTTTGATCATAATATTTAAATGTTTCCTAAAGAAAATTTCGAGTTTAAAATACCTTAAAATACAACTTAAAAAATAACAATTAATTATTTAAAAATTTTAATAAATATCCAAAATTGCTTTAAAATTATTCTGAGAAAAATAAATAAAATTTCTTAAAATAGCATAAAATCTACTTTATTAACCTCATTTTTACTGATTTGTGTGAAATAAAAGTTATTCAGCATTCTACAAAAACGTATTCTTATTATCTAGTGATCAATAACACAACAAGAAAATCAAAGATAATGTGTTGCAAATATGCGATGTGATGATTTGGGCGAAAAAAATTTAATTATTCAATATTCTATAAAAACGCATTCTTATTATCTTGTGCTCAATAACCCAACAAGAAAATCAAAGATAATGTATTACAGATATGCAATGTGATGATTTGTGAGAAAAAAAGGGTAATTATTCAATATTCTATATAAACGTATTCTTATTATCTTGTGCTCAATAACACAACGAGAAAATCAAAGATAATGTATTACAGTTATGCAATGTGATGATTTGTGAGGGAAAAAAAAAGATTAATACTAAATATTCTATAAAAGCGTATTCTTATTCTCTTGTGCTCAATAACACATCAAGAAAATCAGAGATAATTTATTAAAGATATGCGAACACATTATAAAAATTACGTATGTTAATTAAAAAAACTTTTCAGAAAGTAAAATTTGAAGTGTGGTATAGCGAATTAAAAATTAATCATCAATGATTAAAGTTGCGTCATAAAAGATCAAATGTCTTTATTGATCAAGCTATTACTCATGCAAGTGCCGGCATGGTAAGTAAAAACAGATGTATTGCCGAGGATGCGGCATCACCATAGCAACGCAACTTTTAAAGAATAAAATCCTGCGACAAGATGTTACATAAGTGGGTTCTATGACAAAGATTTAGATTTAAAACAATACTTAGATTAAAAACAATGCAAAAAATGCTTTTGTAAGTATGAAGTCATGATGCTTTTAAATTCAAATCACGTAAACCTAGTAAATAGAATGTATTTAATTTTAAAACCCGATTTTATAAATAGAATGAAGTAAATAAAATAAGCATGTTAAGATTAAAAGTATTAAAGAACTATTTGACATCATAAAATAGCTATGGGACATGATAAAATAAAGCGCGTATGACATTTAATAATCATGCGATATGTATTAAATAATCATTAAAAGAATTTTAAGATATGAAATAATTTAAATAATCATGGGATATCATTAAATTAACAAGCAGATTAATAAATAATAAGACAAATTAAATCAAAAAACCATGCGTCAGAATCCTGAAACTTATTTAACAAAATATTGCATACATTTATTTTATGGCAAAGATTTTTATTAATAGTTGTAGAATCGAAAAATATTTTAATTTTTACTTCAAGAAACTCGATTTTCAGTGTTTTTATTAAAATAGAGTAAAAAATATTTCCCAACCAGTACATTAAACTAAATATATTAAATTATCATGCAAAATCATTCAATAATAATGCAAATAATAAATAATCTGGAAAAATAATGATACGACTGGCGAATTTTTTAATTTCATAAATTTCATAAATCGATTTTCCCCGTTTATTAAATAAAATAAATTTTTTAAATTTTATTGCACATCACAACCTTCGTGTAGAGTTAGTTCCTTTAGATTCTTTCTAATTCAACCCGTTTTCTATTTGTCCTTCAAAGTCTGGTTGTTTTATTTCTTTCATAGAATTAAGAACGTTTATAACTTTAAGATAACTTTATGCACGTAAACAAATAAATCGATTTTTCATAACATGGTTTATTTAAAACTGTTTCACGTACTGTTTATTTAAAAAAATTCTAACGCAACATTTATAGCGTTCTTCTTTAACTCTATTCTAGAGTAAGATTAAATGGTACTTTTTGAAATTATTTAACATTTACAGTTTTCGATTTATTTATTAATTACTCATACAAAACTTCAATTCAATAAAGGTTTTTTTACTGAAATATTCTATTTTAAATACTTACTGCAGAACATTTTTTCAACAGCAAATGATATAAAATCGTACTTCTACTGTAAAGTATTTTTACTTAAAAAAAAACAATTAATATCTATCGTATTTTTATTGAAAACATACAATTTAATCTTACAAATCTGTTACTTCTCTAACTTGGATATAATTCTATTCGAAAAAGCATTACTTATCGTTTACCCTAACAAATATCTTGGATGATTCTAAGTACAAACTAAATAATATTAAACAATAATTTTACTCTACATTACTATTCAATAATATCTATTCTAGAAAAACATATACTGATAAACTCACATCTAGTCATAATACTAAAAAGTACTTATAGTACTAAATAAGTACTTTTATTCAAAAAGTCTGTCACAATATACTAATTTAACTAAAAAGTGCTATTCCTTTTAATAGCAGTACTTTTCAATCACATGACTATTTAAAATTACTTAGTCCTATAAATCTCTAATTTAATAAATCTGTCTCAATGGAAATTAGTACTATCCCTTACAACTACTATTTAATACTACTTACTCTAACTGAAAAAATCGCAAGAATAACAAATAGTACATTTAACCTACATAAAAAGGAAGATATAAGAAAAACACTCAGCTTAATACAGTTTGAAAAATAAATAATTACTCCAATAAATCTCTAATTTAATAAATCTTCCTCAATGGAAAATAGTACTCATCCTCAAAACTACTATTAAATATTAATTACTCTAACTGAAAATATTTCTCTATGGTAAATAGTACTATCCCTCACAACTACTATTTAATATTAATTACTCTAACTGAAAAAAATCATAAGATAATAACAAATAGTATATTTAATATACATAACAAGGAAGATATGAAGAAAAAAAATCTCTTCTTAATACAGTTTGAAAACAAAATTCCGAAGATTTGACTAGGTAACATGATTAACATAGCCGGATGCGAGTGATGATATCATATTTTTATAATTTTGAAGAGAAATTTCTTTGATAGTTTAACATCTCAGCCTATTTCAAGTGTGTTAAAATCTTTAAGAGAGTACTTACTTCATATAATACAGCCTTCCCGTCCTGGTAATATGAGCAGTGCATCCTTTTCGAATCTTATGATTCAGTTCGGATAAATATTTTGCCACTTCCACATCCATGGTTGAAATTTTTGTCTTGAAGAGGTATCCAATCAACACACTATCACTGAACCGTGTGTAAAGATGATGTTACTCCTTTTACCTTGATCTCAGAGTAAGCTGTCAAGCAAGGTAAGAAGTTTAAGTAGATTTGATGAAAATAATTATAACACAGCCTGATACAATCAACCTTTTTCAGAAAGGAAGATCAAGGCTGCGAATTTCGGATATTTTTCGTATTTTTCAGCCCAGTATATCATCACCAGCTTAATTATGTGTGATATCTAAACACAGCCACAATCACGAAATAGCACGATTTTGCATTTACTTATATTGCATGTAAACACACATATCCGAAACAAATAAAGTAATCCAAGGATTCATGATGGTTCTTGGGTTTTAATTTAAATATAATTAGCACACTAATCAATACTATGCACGGTATTTGCAAGCACCTAATTTGAATAGATAATCACCTAGAACAAAAAAGAACACTTAAGAAGCTTAGGAAATTCCAATCGGCACCAGTAATTATCCACTTTGGTCATTGTTTCCTGTTTTGTATAATCTTTATCAGCTTGGGCAATTAATTGTGGTCGGTGATGCTGCCATATTTGAGCAGTAATGACGGTTTTTTCCGGTCATTCTAAGAGAGGTTAGAGTCTGACAGAGAACGTCAACAACTGGGCGAAAAAATTTAAATGGTCGCCCAGAGCCGTTCCGGCTGGAGAACAGTCCACTATGAACACTTGCTAACAATTGATGCACGTGGAGGAAGAGGTATATCTTGGGGGGAAAGAAATAGAGGAGACAACCTGTTTCGATAGCAGCGACATCTGATGGAATTCCATTGAAACCTCACTTTCTTCTAGCCAGGTGGAATTTTAATTTCTTGTACATCCGTTATTTCGCTGAAAAAGATTTTAAAAAAAAGATGCGGTTTATTGCGTTGAGCATTTATATGGAAGGAAAACATTATTAGTTGAAATAAATAAAAGTTACAAGTACACTAAATAATAAGAACCATTTAAACAGTTTATTTTACATTTGTATAGGAACAAATTATATAAATTATAATTTATTTTTAATTTCAAACAACTGTTTCAGATGTCATTCTTGAATGGATATATATATATATATATATATATATATATATATATATATATATATATATATATATATATATATATATATATATATATATATATAAGTCAAATTTAATTTTAAATGTTAAGCCATATATGCTTTACGAATTATTTCTTTTAATGTAATGTATACGCTTATCTAAATATCTTCTCATTCAAAACATTTTTTAAAATTTTGCATGCTGATTTTTAATATTAGAAATATTATGGCAACAATGACATTGACATTTCCATGACATTTTTATTTTTTTTTTCAATGACATTTTCCATGATAATTTTATTTTTTTTGGAAAGTGTAGGAAAAAAATAACTCAAACATTTCAAAAAAATTCTCAAACTTTTTCAAATGATTATAGATTTATATAATTCATTATTAATAAGCCATTAACAAAAATCATTTCACTAGACATTTGAAACATATTTACATGAATGCTTATTTCCTGAGAATTTTTCTTTTAAAATTTATTACAGATACCGAAACAAATACTATTATTAATTAAATGCTAAAAATCAGAAAGTTTTTTTAAGAAATAAAATAAAAATCAATTTTTCAATAAATTATAAATGCATCTATATTTGAAATAAAATTTGAATTTAATTCTATGACAATGATTTTTTTTAAAAATAGCACGATTCAGCCTACAAAAAATCGCATGTTAAATAAATAAATTTTACATTTACTATAATAATTTGAGTTGCGTATTTATTTAGTTGTCGTATTTCAATCAAATACATAATTTTAAAATGAAAACAAATGAAAATGGTGACAAAAGTGCAACTCCAATTGTTTCTTACACAAAAACAAAATTACTGTTACTTTCCGTAAAGAATTAGGAATTTAAAAAATATTTTGAATTATAATTTGTAAAAATTAATTAATTAGAAAGAGTTCATTAACATTCTTTGGGTAAACATTAAATATGAAAATAATATACTTTAAATATATTTCACGAAAAATAAATTAAGTAAATTTAATTACATGCAAAACTATCCAAATACATATATTTTTAAGACTTAGTATTGATTAAAATATAATTTTAATAAATGTCCTTGCTAACTTGTTAAACAGCAAAAAATTGATATAATTTTTATTTCATTGAAATAACATTTATATAAATTATGTTGGTAGCGGTTAGTTAAAAGCGGTTAGTTATTAGCGGTTAGTTAAAAAATTTACTTAATTAATAGTACCACTTTACCAATACCACTTTATTTTAATTTTAACACAAAATTTCCTTAAATCGTATAATTTTTAAATAGAGTGAAAAATAAAATTTCTATATGAATAATTTTTTCCTTAAGAATTAATCTGAAATTACAAAAGAGAAAATCCAAAGCGCTAAAATGGATCTACTGTGTTGAGAATGACGTAAACATTCTTAGGGTAAAAAACAGGAGAAAAGTCACCAAGTGTAGAGATACCAGAGGAAACTTCTGGAGAAGGCCAGGGCTCACCTAAGACTGTCGTTATTATAAACAGCAAAAATTGACTAACAATGCAGGAATTTAAGCAGTGATCGAATCTCGTAACGTGCAAGTGTGTATAATAAATTTGCGAAACGAAATACATAAATTAATAATAAATATATTAGAAATAATTATCTTATCTCCAAATTTAAAGTATGATTATCATTTGAAAATGCATGGGAAGGAAAAGAAATGAAGGAAAAGTGAAGGAAAAAGACATTAAGAGAAAAAGTACTAGAAAAAAATGATATAATTTTTGAATAAACGTATGATCACAATGCGTGAATGATGCGCATTATGAAGAGGTAAGAATGGAAATATAAGCTAGTAATAAGTGGATTATAAACACTGATTTGCTTGATCAAACCGAACTTATTATAATAGGTTAATTTCTATAAATGTATGAGACATAAAATACAAATCATTAATGAAAATAAATGAAAGAATGATCTAATTTTTAAACTGAACATGCGATCATAATGAGTGAATACGTATAAAAAATGAGCTAATAAATTAGCAATAAGGAAACAATGATTTTACTGGCGAACCAGAAAATATGATCATAATGTGTAAATTTGTATTAGGAATGGGTGCGAAGGTAAATATGAATCGTTAATGAAAAAAATTGACACACGGATCTAATTTTTAAACAGAATATATGAATTATAAACTCACGCTGAATAAATTAGAAACACTAGTTTTAGTTTCAAATGATCAGAATGTGTAAATGCATATTATGAATGTGTGCAAAAGAAAATATGAATCATTAACGAAAAAATTGAAGCACTGATCTAATTTTTAAACAGAATCTATGATTATAATGTGAGAATGCGAATTTTCCATTATAGATAACATGGAAATATGCGCTGGATAAATTAGAAGCACTAATTTTGCTTTGAAATGATCATAATTGGTATATAATTATTATGAATGTGTGCAGAAGAAAATATGAATCAATGATGAAAAGAAATTAAAAAACAGACTTAATTTTGAAACAAAACGTAATGATCATATTGTGAGAATACGAATTTCATATTACAGATGAGATAGAAATACGAAATCAAGCTGAATAAATAAGAAACATTAGTCTTGGTTTCAAATGATCACAATGTGTAAATAAATATTATGAATGTGTGAGAAAGAAAATATGAATCATGAATAGAAAAATTGAAAAACGTATCTAATTTTTAAATAGAACATATGATTTTAATGTGGGAATACGAATTTCACATTATAGATGAGATGGGGATATGAACTCACGCTGAATAAATTAGAAACACTAGCTTTGGTTTCAAATATCCATGATGTGTAAATTATTATGAATGTGTGTAAGATAGAAAATATGAATCATTAACGAAAAAAATTTGCAACATGGATCTAATTTTTTAACGAAACATATGATCTTAATGAGAGAATGATAATTTCAAATTATAGATGAGATGGAAATATGAACTCATATCGAATAAATTAGAAACACTAATTTTTGTTTCAAATAATCATAATTGGAATATGTATATTATGAACGTGCGCTAAAGAAAACATGAATCAATAATGAAAAGAAATTGAAACACTGATCTAGTTTTTAAACAAAACATAATGATCGTAATGTGAGAAGGGGAATTTAATATTATAAATAAAATAGAAGAATTAACTCACGATAAATGAATAAGAAACACTAATTTTGGTTTCAAATGATCATAATGTGTAAAGGCATATTATGAATGCGTAACAGAGAAAATGGGAAAAAATTGAAACACTGTTTTAAATTTTAAATCAAACTTATGATCAGAGTTTAATTTAAAATGCCCGAGAATAGAGAGAGCTTATGAATTCAAGATAACGGAAATATGAACTGGTTCTAAATGTATTGAAAACGTAATTTGATCATCAAGCAGAACATATTATTATTACACGTAAAGATATTACAATCAAAAGATTTATTTAGAAAGATGCGTTTTCATTAGTTTTATTGCACTTTTTAATAAAAAAACGTAACTAAAATGATGTCATATTTAATATTTATAAACTCTAGTCGATTTTTATAATTATTTGCGTACAATGAAAGATTTTTAAGATCTAAATGAAGATTTTTTATTTTGAATTCCAAATAGTGATTCATACTTTATTGTCTAATGATTCACTTTTGCGTAGATAGTAGATAGTAGTTTCAAATTCCTACACGTGAGATTATGCATCTTTTTACCACTTACTTCGAGGAGGATGCTTAACTGGTTTTAACTGGATAGAGATTTTTTCTTGGAAACCAAGTTCGAACCTTATTTTTACTGTACTAAATTTAATAATACATATCTGAACAAGACAGAATATCTAAGTTTCAAAAAATTGCAATGTCACCTTCAGTGAACTTATTTAAATAGAGAACAATAAGTTCCAGTTTTTTTTAAATGTTTTACAAAGCTTTATTATATTTTTCATGATATATAATATTAAAAGTAACTTTTTTAAAGTTATCTTTAAGCAAATGACAGTAACAATACATTAGTTAAAACTTATATCGTAGTTTTATTTCACTATTCCAAATATAGAAACCAATATTTCTTTTTTACACATTTCTCAAAGCCGTACACATTTACTATATATTTCGAGAATAATAAATTTTTGTCCCTAAGTACCTGGAATTCATCACTCCCCTAATTCTTTTTGTGATATTTCGTGAGTTCTTTTCTTTCTCTAATGGTTGTTCTCGAATTCCTCAGTCAGAAGAAGGAATGTCGAGTACAGAAAACTATTTCTGTTGGATTGAAGCAGCGATTGCTGGAATGCTGGTTTATTTCAAACAACTTTAATTTCGCTGACATGAGCAATCTCTTTCTATCTGAGTTTGAAAATATTCTATTACTGTTCCGGAGCGGTGGTGGCAGAGGGGATAGAGCGTTCGCCGTCTAATGAGGTGAATCGGGTTCGAATCCTAGCGATGGCTGGTCGATACGAAATCCGCATCCAGCTTGCGCCGACCACTATGCTGACGTAAAATATAACCGGTGGTAGACTGATCATGGGTTAGAGTTCCCTTGCAGTGAGGCTAACCATTGGAAATTTTCATGGATTTCCTTTCCATGTAACGCAAATGCGGAGTAGTTCCATGAAAAAGTCTTCCACGAATGCAAATTTCTCCCTATACTTGTTCCAAGAGTTCCCTTGTCTTCTGGATTGGGGTCAAAGTTACAAGGCAACGGAGTTGAAAAATAATCGTCGTAAACCCAAAAAATTGGGTCGGCTGTTCAACGACGGTAATAAGAAAATTATTGTTCCAATGTTTGATTCCAATCGTTTGAAATTAGTAGATGAAAAAATACTAATTTAGTTAAAAAGAATTTTTATAAATAATTATAATACAGTACTTCATACATTGATGATAGTTTGCCCACACTGTAAAAATTTTTGAATTAAATTACGATAAAATGCACCGTCAATAAGAGTTCCGGTACTTTATTTCCGTAAAATCCTTTTTTTTTTCGGAACACAGTTATCTCACCACAATTTGTGAATCTTCAGTTTAAATTTACCAGTTTAAATTTTGAAACTTAGACCATAAATTAATGGCATGCAATAGAATAAAATAGAATAATTGAAATGCACTATACACTGCATTATATATTAAGATCTCTAAGTACTGGTAATAAATGAATCAAACTGGTTATGGAAGCCTCAAATGTTAAAAAGCTCTTATTTTAAACTCGTCTAGATTCTGCACTGTATAAAATTCCGGATCAAATTATGATAAAAAGTACCTGTACTCAGGATGCAAGCACTTTTTACCATAAAATAAATTTTTACAGTATAGTTTCGTGGAACAGCTAATCTGATGAACCGTAATTTTTATATAGTAATATTTACTGCGAAATCTTTGAACCACTGTAATTAAATAAATATGGCTGCAAAAATTACGGTTTAAATTTTAAATAAAAAATGGATTTTACGATAAAATGCACTTCACGGATGAGACATCCAGAGTACAGAACCTTTTACCGTAATTTGATTTTAGAATTTTTATAGCGTACAGTTATTACTTTATCACACTTCCTTTTTCAGGAGCTTCCATTTTTTTACTTTCGTATTGACACACCACTATTAGGAATGATTTATTTACCACATTTTCTTAATTTGTAACTTTCTATATATCTTGCATTGGAAGCGTTTTGTTTTGAGTACGAAACAACAATCGCATAAATCTTTTGAGATAATACAACAGGAATGGAAAATTCTCATTCTATAAACCTGGCCGGCACCCAAAGCTCGTCATTTTCCTTTAGAAGTTTCACAATTATTCGTTTTGCTTAGTCCATCCGCAGTCGTCCAAGCATAAAATGTCTCAAAGAATTGTTTTAAGTAATCGAGAAAGAGAAATATAAGCTTTAATTGAGAATTTCCTTATTCTTATCAGTTCCGTCAAGTCTCGGACCAAGGTCAGACTTATTTAAGCCGTAATCTTCAGTAATGTTCTCCATGGTCATTTCGCAATGGAATATCTGTAAATAGCCCGTTTTGATGAAATGATTGTTGAAATCGGTATTGGCTAATTCTATGGTTTTAAAAAGATGAATCGTTGCTGATTGTTAAATGTTTATTATCTTAGTGTGTTTGTAGTAACTTTTAAATAAAGCATTCATAGAATAAAATGAAATTAGTATATATCTACAACATTCTGGTCCCGACTTTCCTTAGAACAAAGAAATTTAATGTACACTATCCCTATATGCGCACTACAAATCCAATTTTTTAATTCAAATATTTCTTAGGATTTTTTTTAAATTCCTGACCTAGGATAAACATAAGTTATTCATATTATTTTCATATTATTATAATTTTATATTATTCATATTATTATAATTTTCAGGGGAAATTGGAAGGTTTGAAATTTTAAAATTTGGACCATGAGTTCATATAATGCAATAGAATAGTATTATAATAGAATAATAGAATATCGATAGTATAATAAAATAATAGTATTCAATATTAAATATATTAAGCAAAACATTTAACCATTAATAAAAAACATTTTGAGGTCTATTAAGTACTTCTCTGACTATACTAAGTTTTCTTCGGTTCATATATATATATATATATATATATATATATACAACCTGAGAAAACTTGGAATTAGCAGAAATTGTGGGCATCATTCGTTTAATACCATTTTTATTCGTCAAAAAAATATTCAGCTTTAATTATCAGTTGGCGAAGTTTTGTTTGATAACTTTCACATTCACCATTAAAATGTAAAAAATTCACCTTAATGTTTTACAACTTGGAAAAATTCAGATTTTTATCAAATATTACGTTAGCATCGACATAGGGAAAAATTTCTGGTAGAATTACAGTTCTACGTAATGAAATTTCTGTCAAATGAAAAGCCATAATTCTGGTTCATAGAACCAAAATATATGGTATTTAAACACTTCATTTGGTCATTTTTCCATTCATGTGGTAACGATTTACCGGAAATTTTTGGAAAAAGCACAAGGGGAAAGAAAATTAAATTGAATAAATGGTTTTCATGTCATGCTGTAAAGTATCATTAATTATACTTAAATTACCAAAAATTACCAAATTTACCAAATTGTTTCACATATTATTTATTTATAAATTTACCAATTGTATTATATAACCCTATAATATAGTTAATTTTACCAAAATCATTATCAAAGCACTTCTGTGAAAATTGCAGAGCTTTTTAGTATTTCCGTAGAGCCAGACACGTGGACATTTCACTATATTTTTTTTTCTATGTATGACTGTAGATTGTATATAGTTAATAAAGAAATATACTTCAGCTACATATTTCTTAAAAAAAATAATGGTTGTTTAAAAGAAAGGATGGGATAAAAGGATATGGCTTTACATTTCTAGTGATTTCTAATATTTCAAAAATAAACTGGTCTCAGTCTGGTAAGAGGCGTCAGAAAAGATTTAAACCAATACACTATATTCTATTTCAGTTTTTTATTAAATATACACTGAGAAAAAAGTATGGTCAAAATTACTAGAATATGGTCAAATTTACCGTGTTTCTGACTCTACGGGAACATAAAAAAATCTCGGTAATTTTTATCGAAGTGATGTGTTGATTGAATTTGGAAAAATTAACAATAAAATATTGTTTTATAATATGTGATAAAGTTTGTTTAATGGTAAGATTTGCTAATTTTATCATGAGACATTAGGGAATGGTATGAGAACCATTAATTCGATTAAATTTACAATTTTGTATTTTTTATGTTATTTATGTTATTATGCATTAGTTGTGTTATTTGTGTGGTGTAAAATAAAACAGAATTTTTGATAAACCAGATTTTTTGGTAAACCATTATCAAATAAGACCGGTAAACCATTCCGGTAAAATGATGAAATGAATGGTGTACCGTATATTTTGCTTTTATTAACCAGAATTAAGTTTTTTTTAGCAGAAATATTATTACCAAACAGTACTGCAATTTAGCCACAATTTTTCCTTTGTATAGGAATAAAAATATATAATGATTTTTTGATATGTACCTATATAAAATAGTAATATTGTGATTGTTCTTAAACTGTTGGGTAATCTACTTTATTTTTAACATGTTAATTAATTTTGATTTCAATTTGATTTTCCAACACTAAAAATACCTCTATTTTTCATGTTATGTATTTATACTCGGAGAAGGAAATTCTCGAGAAATTAGGTAAAAGCGTGTCTACTAAAAAAAAACGAAAAAAAAAATTATTTTGTTTAATAAAATTAAAATATACGATATTGAAATCATTAATTTGGTCCTTTTCTCGTTCATGTGGTAACTGCTTACAAGAAATTTTGGTTTGCAAAATTATTGTTCTGAAAACCACATATTTAGAAAAAATACGAAACTGAAAAGTAAATTTAACCGAATAAATGGTTTTAATGCAGTACCTTAAGGTTTTATGATAAATTTATCAAATTTTAGCACAATAACGGAATTTGATCACCGATTATATTTTACTGTTAATTTTATCAAAATCATTGCTTAGCGCTTCGGTAAAAATTATAGAGCTTTTTGGTGCTCCCATAGAGCTATAAACATAACCTTATTTCGGTAGTTTTGGCCATACTTTTTCTCAAAGTATGAGGAATAAACAGTGACATGCCAGGAATAATAAAACACTCCTTTTTGAAGTAATTAAAATAGTCTTTTTCTATCTTAACTTACTTAAATAGTCTTCGTTACCATTCTTCTTATTCTATGTATTTAATTTCGTTGTAGTTTTTCTACACATTTAATTTATATTTTTATACTTTCATACATTTATGTCATTCATACTTCTATACATTTATATATTTATATTATTTATATTTTTATATATTTAAACATTTATACATTGCTATATATTACATTTCTATTCATTTAATTTTTATTTCTTTTCTTCGGGAAAAATAAAGATTATTTATTTAGAGCACGTGATTTAAATTTTTTTATCCTAATTTTTTAATACTAACTATTCTTCTATTTTTCATGTTCTTATTTTAAACGAGGGGAAAAATATCTTCAAAGTGATATACTACGAGCAATAAAATACTTCTTTTTGAAGAATTTCAAATCTTCTTAGTTTGTGTAGTCTGCTTTTAATACCATTCTTCTTATTCTATATTTTTAATTTCGACGCGGTTTTCTATACATTTATTTTTTCTTTATTTATTTTGGAAAAATAAGAGATTATTTATTTTAAGCACGAAATTTAAATTTTTTCATCTTAATTTTTCAAGTCTAACTGTGCTTCTATTTTTCATGTTTTTATTTTATATGAGGGGGAATATAACTTCAAAGTGATATACTACGAACAATAAAACACTCCTCTTTGAAGTATTTCAAATAGTCTTAGTTTATCTAGTCTGGTTTTGATACCATTCGTCTCCACCTATCTTTTCAATTTAGAAGTAGTTTTTTCTATGCACTTGTGTTTTTTTTAATTTTTTTATTCGGGAAATACGATTTATTCTGTAGTATTACATTCTTCAATACCTTTTGGAGAAGAAAAAAGAACATCGTTCTCGATTTCCACCCTCTTAGAATATTGAAAAGCTTACAGATACAAATCCGCTGTTTTGTTTTTAAATCCTTTCGAACGGAACGCATTAGAAAAAGAATTTTCAGTTCGCAAATTTATTCAAAGTAATCTTCATTGAAGGTTAATCTTTCCTAAGCTGTTTAAATCTTCGTTTATTTCGGTAAAATGGTAGTGTATAGTTGTTTGTTCGTAAATATAAATATTGTAAAAAACAGCAATTGATTTTTTTTTATTTATACAATAACTTTATTTTCCTGAAAGCGCTAAAAGTTGATTTTTAACTTAAAACTTAAGTCTAATTTAATCGTGAAAAATTCAACAAAATGGTCTAATTAATGGGGGTTTTCAAATCAGCGTACAGTTACACAGTAAAGCAGTTAACAGTAGTTTTACACAGTTAAGCACCCAGATAATAAGATAATTGTCTTTGTTCTAATTTAAGGATGGAATAATTTAAAAATACGTATCTGGCTTTTTATATGACAAAATTTAAAACATGACAGTAAATAAAGAATAATACTCTTTTTTTGTTAACAGTATTTACTTTACATCTTAAGTTTCAATGACACAATAATTGGAAGCACTTATGCTATGTCAAATACAATACTCACTTAAATTTATAAACAAGCAATGCTAGATAGCATGCATCACACTGAAGGAAATATCAATAGGCAATGGTTGCCAAACATCATTATTACACGGAACAATAACGATTTTAGAGACCTGTTGTTAAATTTTTATCGAATTAAATATTTTTTATTTATTTAACATTACCGTTACTTTTATGAAACTTTTGTATTAAAATGCTTACGAAGAAAGCGAATCAAATTAAAGAAATGCATTCTTTAACTAAAAATATTGAAAAAACAGTGGAATTTCAACTACCTACCTCTTCAACTACCTAATAGTAATGTTGAACCCAACTCACTACAATGCTGCTTAAATCCAGCAGAAGGACTCCCCAGGGTTCACTTTAACTTAAGTTCTAATGTTAACATGAAAGACTACACCCCAGAACATCTTAGACAACTGACCTTGGAAAACCTGAGCCACATTCCTAACAATGCCATTCAAATTTTACTGACGGTAGTAAAATTGACAATCTTGCTGGCAGTGGCATTTATATAGAAACCCCTCAAGCTAATTTGACTCTTTGTCAAAGTAATCCTAATCACTGCTCTGTCTTCAAAAGTGAATTGATTGCAATAGACATGGGACTAGAAGCTATTCTATCCGAAGAGGATTATGGTGACCTATGGATCTTGTCTGGCAGTCATAGTTCTCTCCACCACCTTAGTAATTGGCCTCTTGTGTGCGACAGGATCAGCACCTCTATCCTGCTTAAATTAAAGCTCATTTCACTTGATCATGATGTTCATTTGCAATGGGTACCTTCCCATGTGAATCTCCACGGGAATGAAATGGTCGATATTCTTGCTAAGGAGGGTTGCAGGATTACAACAACTCCCTCTTCCACACTTACTTTTTTGGAGTTATACTCTCTGGAAAAATAAAAAATCTCGGAGGAGTGGAAAACACCCCCAACCCATAATTGGTACAAGGGATCAAAACCGGATTTGTCCCTTGACCTCCCGAGTGACAGACGTACCCGGACTGCTCTATCAAGGCTTGCTAGCGGTCACATCAACTGCCTCACTTTCAACGAGGGCAGGAAAACCTTCGTCACCTGGACCAAGAGCCAAATTCATCAGGCTTCTCCTGAGCACCTCTTGGATTGCATGGGACTCTCTAAGGAGGATCTCTATAGCAATCCTCTCCTTGTCTTGGACTTCCTTTCAGTCAACGAACTCGTGGATCTTGTCTGACTCCGTCAGACAGAGAGGATAAGCAACAACACAATTGCTAATGATGGATGCCGCCCATATTATGCACTGTCCTGCTTTGCGCAAGTCTTTAGACGAGCGACATTACGAAGCCCGAGACCTTTTGAATTAATGGACTCAAGTTACTGCATTATGTTCGCAATCTTTTATTGCATTTTACTTTTCTTGTTGTGCTGTCACTATTGTCCGATAAATTTGCCGTTGGAAATAAAACAATTGTTAATGAAATTTATTCATTAAGACTCGGGGATTCCGGCAAATATGTTCGATCATTTGGATTTCATAGCCGTAAGAAATTGGTGATCGAAATGGGCTACAGGTGGTGCATAGCAGAACTCTTTACATATGGCAACACTAGGCATGCTTTCACTATAAGCATGTGGATAGTCATAGGAGTAGGAAATATGTCAGTTTCCATCTTGATTTTCAAACCAATAAAAATTTTTAAGCTTTGAAATTATATGAAACTCAAAACAGCTAAATATAGTGCTTAATGTAAGCATCATGAAAATTTTAAAATGTACTTTCGATAATCTAAATGCGAAAAATACCAAAAAAATGCGAAACATCGTAATACATTATCATACATCTGAGCAGAAGAAGCGATGGAAGGGGGTGAGGGGGCTCTAGACATGGAACCGTTCTTCTCACCAGATGGCGTATTTAAAGTTTCCATAACGAATTAGGAACCGCTGTATTAGGGCACCTCAAAATCAAAATGGCGAATTTTAGTGTTTCCGAAAGTTCGTATAAGTTTGTAATTAAAATTATTGCTGCTTATGTTTAACCATAAACATACTTTGTATTTAGAAAAAAGAGAAAATTCAATTCAATGAGTAAACAAAAGAAGTCAAGCAACCATTTATACCTTACATTTATTAACTAAATTTTACATTATAAAAATACGTATGTTTCATTTGTTTTCAAAGCTTAATATTGTAATAAAACACTTGAACATCTTTTGCATCGAAGACTCATCATGATCAGAAATAATACTATCAGTAGTGTGTTAAGGTAAGATTGGAACGATTGACGACGCAGATAAAATATTTACGATCTTACTAATAGTGTTAAAACCTTGGGGGGAAAAAAGGATACACATTTTTTTTACCTCACACAATAATTGACATCTCATTATTTTACGACTTGCTAAGAAAAACCATCACCTTATAATGCTTCATTAAACACGGCTATTTAGAATTTCACAAAGGCAATTTACTAGAAAAATATAACATTTTATGTATCTGTTTCATAACAGGAATTGAATGTAGTGGGCAATGAGTTTTGAGTTTTTAAACTTTCGCTACTCCTTTAATGATTTATTCAAAATTGTATTTGAAGCTTTTAAGATATTTTTAAAGGCTTAGTAAATGATTTAAAAGTTTAGTTGCACATTAAATGACGGAATCACGGGGCGTAGTAATATATATATATATATATATATATATATATATATATATATATATATATATATATATATATATATATATATATATATATATATATATATATATATATATATATATATATATAATCAATTAGACAATGGAAGTCGGGAAATTTGAGTACCCAGCATTTTTCGAATATTCTCATAGAAAATTTTCCGGAGGTGACAAATCCTGACTTCGGGAAAGCCACAATCCTTTAAAAATCAAACAGTTCCCAAATACTTCAAAGGCTCCAGCGTCATACGAAATTTTTTTTAGAGAATTTTCATAACTGCTGGGAATTTGCAATAGTTACTCATGACTGCTATATTAGGCCAGTGTTTCCTAATGTGTGCTACGTGTACCCCCAGGGGTACGGTAGTTTAGAGGGGGTGCTCAATCTTATGCGAAATATCTTGCAACAAACGAAAATTTCAAAAAAAAAATTTTAAAAGCAGAGCTAGCCGTGAAAATTTATGATTACGTATTTTTCTATTGGCTATTTTCTGCAGAGTTAACAGTTAATAATTAGTGGTGTCAGCAAACAGTTCTGATTTTTAACTTCTGTGCAATTTTTTTTATAGTAAAGGTTTGTAATAAATTCGATTTATTTTGATTATTTTTAGCTCTAACATCGAATATGGATCGCTGGTTAGTATCTACGAAACTTTGTACCAAAAAAGAAAAATAAACATATTCTTAAGAAAATACATTAATTTTTTTATTAGTGGCGCACAGTGTTACCAAAAATTTAGAAAGGGTACACAAAAGTCGTAAGTGTGGGAAACACTGGATTAAGTTAAGCCTAGCTGTGACTTATTCTGAAAATGACGCAAAATGCAAATATGGAAAAAAAACACAGTTTTGTGAAAAGTAAAAACATTCGTGGTCTAATTTTTTTATATTTCATTATCTGGGATCATAAAAATTGGCAAAAGCGAATAAGGCACTGATTTTAATAATTTGAATTTTGATGCAAAAATATTGCCAAATTGGCTATTTTTAAAAAGTTTAATAGTATTTAAAATATTTTAGTTATTTTTTCGTTTTAATGCCCAGATAATTCATCATGACCAGTTGGCTATATATCGTTTAAAATTATAGTTTTGCTCCAAGTGTAAGGCGCTTTTTTTTATTTTTCTTGGTGAAAGAGCTTCGAAGAACAATGTTTAAGGTAAGCTTAGGTTGGCGTTGATTTATGGGGTTGGCTCCATCCCCCATCAACCAACACCATTTTCCTGCTTTGTCCAGTTTTAGCAGGTTAAAAAATTGCAAGATAATATCCTCAAATGATGAACTGTTAATTTTTTTAATTGTTCTGCCATAAAAAATAACGCTCATGTGATCCGTTTAGGCGAATTTCCCCGTTTTTCATGGGTTGTGTCTTACTTGGGAGATTCTGCACAATTATAACTGAAATTAAATGAATTTATTCTTTAGAATAGAAGAACACTTTTATTTCGACTATAACCTAGAAATTGAAGACTCAGATATAACAAAAACGGCAAACCTGTGAGTCATGAAACAATGTTTCAAAGAAACTTTTGAAGTGGAACTAAATTGAAACCATTACAGAGCCCATTAAAATTGTAAGAAAGAAAACATACTTAACGGACATCATCTCTTAATTAGAAACAGCCGATAGGGAAAAAAATAATTCCGACAAACTAAAAAATGAATCAGTTGAATTTCAAATAAGCCAATAATGACTATACGAAATTCAGTTGATGATGCATTCTTTAAACTCAAGTGTACATTGGAACAAAGGACTTCCATTAAGAATGTAACTACGCTAATTGGATATATCTCGGTACTAACTTAATCATTTTTTGTAATAGCTTTTTCTAATAGTTTTTCGTTTAATGCTGTAACTGTTTTCGTCAGTTAACCATAAATTTAATCATTTTGAGAGGAATTTAGAGAGGTTGACAACACTAGTTATGAAAAATTCATATTTTAAGCTCAACTTTTCTAAATTTCAGAACTGCTGCAATGGTGAAATCTCGGAACAAAAGAAACAAATAGCTTCTAGTTCTGCTTTACATGTAGTTTTCTTTAGTTTTTTGTATTTATTTGATTAACTCGATATTTAATAAATAGATGGCATCACAAGTAATTTCTTGAATAAGCATTTGAAACCATTTTAGTAATATATTTAGTTCAAGCCAAAATTTAAATCGTACTGAGAGGAATTTAGAAAGGGTCGTAATACTATTAATGAAAAATTCCTATTTTAAGCTCAACTTTCATAAATTTCAGAATTACTGCAATGATGGAAATCTCGGAACAAGAAAAACAAATAGCGTTTAGTTTTGTTTAATATTTTCTATTTATTAAATTGACTCTATATTTAATAAATAAATAGCACCACAAATTATTTTTTGAATAAGTATTTGAAACTATTTCAGTAATAGATAATACAATTTTTAAATATTTTAGCGATTTTTAAGTTTATAAATCTTGATTGAAAGACTAGGTTATGTAGTGAAAAAATTTAATATACATACAGTTAGAGGAATAAAGAAAAACAAAAGCCTTCATTGGAATGTTTTAAAATGTTTTTGCAAGTAATAAATGTTTATACGTTACTATTAATATTAAATTGGCACTATTTTAATGCTTTTCTTTTTTTCCTTTTTTTGTGTCTAATTTAAGATTTTAAGTAGAATTATATCAAAGATCTTATCGTATGAAAGATCATGAGTTAGTAGGTAATCCTTGAGGTTTTACTAAATATTTTAATTAGAATAACCATTCAAGTTTTATATAAATAATCTAAAATTATTAATCGTTCAAATTATAATAAAAGTTCCAATATAATTATTGCTCAAGTTATACCAATTGATATAAATTATTTATCGATTAAATTATAATTAAGATCCCAAGATAATATTCCCTTAGGTTATAATAAAGATCCTAATTTAAATACTGTTAATTCAGTTTAATCAGTATTATTTTAAACTGCTCCCATTGGAGAAAATTTCTTAATTGATTTTTAAAAATAAAGTAATTATTTTGAAGCCTCTAAAATATTTATTTGAAAAATAAAAATTGTTCAAAAAACAAACAAGCCTTTGAAAGAAGCGATTCCTTTTAAGATATTTTACTTTTTTGTTTTAATATAAAGCAGTGTAAATTTGATTAATTTTGTAATTTAGAAATTCCCTGTGGTTTAAAAAATTATTTTAAGTTATCAACTTTTATATTACGAAATTACTGTTAGTAGTTTAAGGTACATTTTTACATAATTAATGTTTATTCATTTTTTATCGAAAAAAATAATATTTAGCAATTTAAATAAAATACCACATCTGTAATGAAATTCTCAATTCACTAAAATTATTTTCAGTGGAAAGTATTCTTTTTAGCTTCTGAACTATAAATTATTTTATCTTTTTCTTTACAGACTTTGCAAACATTTTCAATTTTAAATATTTATGTTTGTAATTAATATCGACGATATTGATTATTTTCTTACCTCATTAAATAGCAAGCAATTATTTTACTCCTGGTTTCACCTAACAAGTTATTCTAATGCTTAATGAATGGATTTTATTTTCAAGTTTTTCCAATAAAATGTATGCACATAAAATTAATTATTTATTTTTAGTTATTTCTCTTCTGTTTTTTAATGCTGTATTTTATGCTTACAATCCTTGCTTTCGTGAATGATTTATTTATTAATTATTTTTGAGTACAGCTTTTTAAAATAAATTTTATGGCAATTCATTTCACTTTCAACCTATTAACAGCCTCAACCTATTTTCAACCTATGTACAGGGTATACAGTAATTGCGGTCAATCCTTGTTCTTTTATAATTCTTGTAAAAATCACAGACAAAAAAGTACACATTCGCAAAAAATTTCAGGAAGAGAGAGAAAAAAACACTATCGAAACTGATCAAAATAACTAGTAAGAATTAAGGATTTAAGAATACCATCAGGCGTCAAAACCAGTTTGATTGTATGGAGAAACTTGTCAGTATTTATAATAATACCACTTTCATGAGTTATAATTTGTTATGGTTTGATTAGCCCTTTTTTTCATCCTCTTAAGCATCAATTTTCAATGTATGATCGTTGACTTAGCTAACAATGTTTGTAATTTAAATTGATCTCTCCCAGAATTCTAGGAAAACCTGATAAGCGCTGTAATTTTGATGCATGTAATTTGACTTGTGTTAGCCAAGAATTCTAGAAATACTTAAAGAGTACTACCATTTCGTGCCTTCCTGCACTAATTCAATTGTATTTGTATTTTTAAATGAGCCTTATGGAAATAAACTTTATACAACTTTAAAGCATTTTCGTGTATCTTAACACAAAAAAAAATATTGACAGCAACTTTACACCTTTTGAACTTTTTGAACTTACAACTTTTGAAGGGACATTTTGAAGGATAAGGGAAGACAGCTTTTGAAGGGGCATTTAGTACAACATTTAGTGCCTAACTAAATGTTTTCCTTCACCAAAAATAATTTTAACACTACTTAATATGCCACCACATTTTTTTATTCAATGGCACTACAATTTATAATAACAGTAAAATGAAATACACACCACAGTCAACAAATTTATTTTCAAGATACAGTTTAAAGATAATCAAAAAAACTGTATGGGCGAAGGAATTTTACTGTTGTGCACATATATGTTTATAAATACTTTGAAATTCACTCAATTAAACAATCTTCAAATGGTATTCAAAGCTCACCAACAGTGTTTTCAGAAATGAAAATAATTTTCGTTTGATGTGAATGAGCGAGTGTTTCGTGTAAGCTTATTTCATAAGTGTTTCGATTTAAACTAAAACCCTATAACGCATTTTTTCGAAATTCTGCCGCCAATGAAGGAAAATGAAAAAGCCATAGTTTAAGTATCCTACACTCGAATCAATGTTATGATTTTGAACTATAAATATAATCTTGCGGTAGGGAATTATCTGGGCTTTAAAACAGACAAATAACTTAAATATTTTAAAAGATATTAAACTTTTTCAAATATCGCCAATTTGGCGACGTTTTCCCACCTAGATGAAAATTATCAAAATCACAGCCGTATTCTTAATTTTTGCAATTTTTTATGATTCCAGGTAATGCAACATTCGAGTACGTTTATAAATATTAAAAAATTAGACCACAAACGCTTTTCATTTTCTCAAAACTATGGCTTTTCTCCATATTGGCGTTTTGCGCCATTTTTAAAGTAAGCGTAGACAGCGCTAGCTTTAGATAGGCTAAACTTGACCTAAAAGTGATGAGTAACAGTTGCAAACTCACAGCAGTTGTAAAAATAGCATATTATTTGCAAAAACGCATAATTTCATATTACGACGAAGCCTTAAATTACACTTGAAAGTTCGATTTAGTGTCAATCTGGAAAAAAATGCTTCTTTCACAAATTTTTGAGTTGTTCAATATCATATTCAGAGCGATGTAACACCACAGTTTTTAAAATGTAGTTTTTTAAAATTATTTTAATTTATATATAAAATAATATTTAATCCGAATTCAGTGAATAATAATTATTCATATTTGTTTTTTAAAAATTGATTTTCCTAAAATATTCGGAATGTAATAATAGGGAATTAAATACTAGTGCTGGTGAAAAAAAAGTCATATATATAGTCCTCAAAAAAACGGACCATCCTAAATAACTTTAAATCAAATGATCATATTTTCACGTTCTAGCACTGAATCTTAATGGTTCAAGAAGGTGATCTCACATATAACAATTAATAAATGCAGACGAAATGTAAAGTTACTAAAATTCAGACACAGAAACGTACTTTCTCTGAATAAACATACCATTTTCATAAATGATTCGGATTTCTGACCCCAAAAATATAGGGGATAGTCGCAATCTGGGAAATATGGTTCCAATAGTTTTGTCAGAAATGAGCTTCAAAATTTGGACTCCTTAATGTTAATTTTACTTCTTTTGTATTTCGATATATCTCGAGAGCTTTTGAAGCGAATTGAAAATTTTTTACCCACAATTATAAAATCCATTTATAAAAAGACAATTATAAGTATCTGACTTTACGAAATTTTTTCTCAAGAACTATTAGACTGATTTCCCTCAAATTCTGTGTTTTGCCATGTAAAATCACATTCTTTAAAATTATGCAAAAAATTATATACCTTACCTTTAAAAAATTTGCTTGACCTTTTTTAAATAAAATAATAAAAAAATATGAACTAAAAGTTTTTTTTGCGTGGTATCATCTTTGGATAGACGAATTTTATAATTGTGTGTAAAAAATTGTTAATTTGCTTTAATCCTTCTTGAGATATAGCGCAATATGCGAAAAGGAGAATTAACAATAAGAGGTCCGAACTTTGGAGTGCTCTCCTGACCTATTGAGACCATATTTCCCAGATTGTAACAACCCTCTATATTTTGGGGGTCAGAAATTCGTATCCGTAAAAAAAAAAAAAGGTGTGCTTATGCAGAGAAAGTACGTTTTTGTTTCTGATTTCGTAACTTATAATAACGTCTGCAGTTATTGATTAGCATATTAGAAAACACCCATTTGAGCCATTAAGATTGAGTTTTAAATAACCCTTCTAATCAGGCTTTGTTTCAAAATGCTATAACTAAAAATTTTGAACCACATTCTCTTCATTTCTTCATGACTCAAGATTTTCCCAGGGTTCATTTTCCTTACAACCTTTCTTCCTCCATCAATAAAAAGAATACTTTACCGGAACATCTTAGACAACTAGTCTAAGACCGGAACTTAGACAATAAACAATATCCTTAGAAGTGACATTAAATTGTATACCGATGGCAGTAAAACTGACAATATTGCAGGTAGTGGCATTTATATAACAAAACTTTTACTCTTAATCAACATAACCCAGGCTTCTGTTCTGTTTTTAGAGGTGGATTACTAGCAGTGGATGCGGCACTTGAAACTATTTTAAGGAAAAATGATTATGGAAATCTCTGGATACTAACTGATAGCCGAAGTTCAATGGAATATCTTAATAATTGGATCTATATTGGTGATAAGACAAGTATACCTATCCTTCACAAGTTGAAATGCATCTCACTTCAACAAGGTATTCATTTCCAGTGGATCCCATCCCATGTGAATCTATTCGGTAACGAGAAGGCAGACTGTCTAGTAAAGGACGGTTGCAGCCTGCCAACTTCTGCATCTGATGAACTTACCTACCTAGAATTCTCAGGTGAAAAATTTGAAGAGGAGGATTTGGCCGGTGTCTCCCACTCATGATTGGTATAGGGTTAGTAAGCCGGGACAGTCGTTGATTCTTCCATGCTACAGAAAAACCAATACTTGCCTTTCACGCCTTGCCTGTGGACATCTAAAATGTCTTACTTTGTCTCAGGGCATAAAATTCTACCCTCTTTGCCCAAAATGCCACCACCATCACCAGGCTTCAGCTGAACATATTTTAAGCTGCTTGGGTCTTCTTTGGGAAAAAAATTATACTTCTCCTCTCCTTGTTTCCAATTTTTTACTCGTCAACGGATTTATGAATCTGGTCTGACGCCGTCAGACCTTTGGACAACAACACCACCAGATTGAGTCCTAGAACGTGAGAATCCGATCACAAGATCAAAAGTTATTCAGGGTGGTCCGTTTTTTTCGTGCACTGTACGTAGACGCAATGTTGATCTCAATAGCACGGACTCCGAGTACGTCAAATTAAGACGACATTATGCACTCTCTGCTTGCACTTACCGTGAAAGCAAAAGGTAAATGCATGAAATAAGGATAATCAGTTACGAATTATGATCGAAATAGGGAAACATATAAGGGATAGCTCTGGATCAAGGGATAAATGTTTATTTACAAAAAATAATTTCTGTGGAAAATTTAAAAAGAAGAAAATTATCTGAATAGAAAAGGTACACACAATAACTTCACCTTAATCTCGATTATTATAATAGTTTTTCCAACAACATTTATAAAAGCATTTCGACGTCAAGACAAAATCAACAAATATTCCTTTAAAACAAATATTCCTAAATAAAAAATAGAAAAATCATGTAAACTGTTTCCTGAAAAAAAATGATTCAGTACTTGTTTGTCTATAACATTTTGAGAGTTCTATTCCCTAACTAATTTTCTTTAAATTTGCATTCAGTTCTTGATCATTATCAAATTTTATTTCATCGTTTACCCAAAGAGATTTATTTATAGCGTAAAAACTTAATTCTTAATACTTATTACAATTTCGTATTCATTATTTTAATTGCATGCGTTGCTGAAAAAAATTTTACCTAAAATTAAATATTAAAATAAAAATGATTTATTAAAAAAATTCTAATTTTTTTCGAGTTTAATAATTGTCAAACTGTAACTAAATACGTTTATGGGATGAAACATTAGTATTGCGGTATGGAAACTTTATAATAAATAAAAATAACAATGGTTTTTAATTTTGGATAATTATCAATATCAAGAAAGTAATAAAACATATCATAATATTAAAGGGGGGAATATTAATAGTAAATGCCATTATAACTTTAATTAATTCCATGCTGATGGCCGTCATAGTTGGTTTTTTGCTTTTCAATGATTAAAGTCAGTGATTTTTCTGTCCGAAAAGAATGTGCGAAGCGATAAGATGAAAATTATTCTTTTATGTTTATGAGAGAATATGTTTTATTTACTAACCTAAAATTAGAAAGTCCAGCTTATCCGCAAGCTTAAAGTATAAATTTCAAGTTTTTTTATTTACTATTTGTCAAGGACCAATAAACGTCGCAAATAAGTTTCAGTTATTTTCAGGTACCATGACGTAAATAAAAATATGCTGACGTGCTACGACGTAAATAAACGTGCCAAATTTTTTAAACAACAACTAATCTAATAGAAGCTCTATAAAATAAAAAGGTTTATTCTAACAAGGTTATATAAAAAAAAGTCAATAACTATTTATTAAAGATGATGGGAGTTACATTTTTAACTTAGGGAAGAAGAGCGCACAGTGTTTTTTTCTTATCTGAAGTTTGGGAAGAAATTTAATTACATTAATTTTTAAAAAGTAAATAATTTTCCTTGAATTGTACTAATCATTCAATAAATTTATAAAAATTCTTAAGGAAATTTTAAGTATATTTTGATTAGTTAAAAATAATAACTTATGAATAAAGATTAACTATAAGTGCAATTTTTAGCAGCATTAAATTGCTGTTTTTGCATTTGCCAATTATAAAACAAAATTTTTCTTCCTAATTTGTTTTAAAAAATAATCATGTTATAATAATGTACAAAACACAAATTATCCTAGAAATTAAATCATCTAATTTTTTTCCAAAATTTTGGAATTATTATTTTTTTTAAATTTTATATTAGTAAAATTTTCTCTTTCTTGTCCTATTAGACAAATGATTTTGGAAAAAAAATTTATCGTAAAAGTTTTAAAAACTGCTCGTTCCTTAATACTCAAGAAAAATTGTGTAAAGCTCTTTAAATTAGGTATAGGTTTAAACTTCGAATTTTTATTTTAAAACTTGAATTATATTTTTTCTATTACAAAACAATACATTTAAAGTCAAGTTTCTCCATAAAATTTGCTAAAAAACTGTAGTTAATTTAATGCATCGTTTGATAAAACCACCTGAATGGAAAAGGTATTAGAATTAAAACAAACTATTGCAGCCAAATTTTCTTCGTTTTCCTGCCAAATTTGGAGTTGGAGCTACAGTTAAAAACAACGTATAATTTCATAATTTAAATATAGACAATAGTTTTCACATACGTTAAAATGTATCAGAATCTAAAATTTTAGCTTGATTGGAGACTAGCACTTAGGGTGTGTTTTGTTGTTAGAAAAACGTTCTATTTTTAAAAAGTTCAGAATGGTTTTTCCCTTAGGTAATAGGGTTTATAGGGGCTTAAGTAATAGGGTCCCCTCAGGTAATCATTACTAAAATTATTTGCACGAAAATGAACATTAATTTAATTTTACTAAACAAACTTTTCATTGAAAAGGATTTCTTTTGTTGAAGATGGGAGCCATTCCAAGATTTTATATATATACATATATATATATATATATATATATATATATATATATATATATATATATATATATATATATATATATATATATATATATATATATATATATATATATATATATATATATATATATATATATATATATATATATATATATATATATATATATATATATATATATATATATACCGAACCGGACACTTTATTCGTTCAAAGGTAAGTATAATTGTTGCTGTCTGCTGATGAGTTGCAACACATTTTGTTATATTTTTATTATTTGTATCTTTTTTTTATAATGTATCATGTATATATCTCTTCTATAATTTTCGTCCGCAGCTTTTTCGCATGTTTATTGAAGTATAATGGCTTTTTATAATTTTTAACAGAGTCTAAAAATTTTCTAAATACTGATTTATTGTACTCAATTTCATTAGTTTAAAATGTGTCGACAATAGAAAGTTGACAACGACTGCTCTATAAAGGGGAAATATTACAAAAATCACGTAATGGTTATCGAATATCGTACACTACAAAAAAGTTTGGTATGTAGTTGCAACCATTTTTGTTGTTGAGGTAAATAAAATTCTTAACAGTACATGTAGTCGAATTCTTATTTCTTTTTTCACTGTCATAGCTGTTTAGTTATTAATATATTCATTTTTTGTTTGTTTGCTTACTGACAACATCTATTTTTCTGTTCATTTGAATCGAAAACTTCATTTCTGTATTTAATTTACCTCACCCCCAAAAATAGGGACAAATATAGTTTTAAAAAATTTTGGTTGAAAAACAGAGTTTGCAGATAATTCTTCTTTTGATCTATATATAGATTTAGATTTATGCACCATATCCACTCCACTGAAAAAATTACATTAACAATCCTATTTATTATTAGGACGGATAAATGAAATTTAATTTTTAAACAATAATGTTTACGTTATATTTATTTTGTTATGTCCAGCATGCAATAAATGTCTAAGGCAGACTAAGATAGACTTCTTGTAGTAATTTTTGCGCTACATTATATTTTATGACCGTCGTTGAACAGTCAACCCAATTTTTGGGTTTACCGCTACTAATGTTCAACTCCGTAGCCTTGTAATTTTGAACCCAATCTAGAAGACAAGGGGACTTCTGGATCAAATATTGGGAAAATTTTCGCCTTCGTGGAAGAATTTTTGATGAATCTAACATACGTTTGCGTTACTTTGAGGGGAAAACCAAGAAAACCCACCATGGTTAGCATGACGGCAAAGGGACTCTAACCCGTGATCCGTCAACCACTGAGGATATTTTGCGTCAGCACTGTGGTCGGTGCGAGTCGGGTGCGGAATTTTTGTAGCTGGAATTAGAACATGGTTTACCTCATTGGAAGGCGAATGCTCTATCTCCTGAGCCACCACGGCTCTGTGCTTTATTATAGATAATTCTTTTATCAAAATCGAGAATGCCTTGAAAATAAAAATAAAATTGTATGAATAGCTTCCTCATGGTATTAATTAAATTCCCACTACAATGGACATAATAATTGTGTAATGTTTGCCTTGCATAGGTTCTTGCAGAACTATTTTGATTTAATTACAATTCGAAACAACATTAAGAACCTATATTTCCATACAAATAGCTTCCTTTAAAATGGTGAAACTTTTATTTTATTTTTAAATTTGTATTCTTCGAGACATTTTAAGAGAAATTAAGACAATAATTATCAAAACAATATAAGCCAAATATAAGTAGAATTCAGTAAAGTTCAAAAGAAATTACGACGTACTACCGGTTTAAAATCTAGACACGTGGGATAATTAATTTTTTACCTCATATTTCTTGTTGGTTTATATATATATATATAGACAAATATTAATTTGAATTTCAAGCAATTACTCATGTCTAATCTAATTTCTGAGATAATTTTTTAAGAAAAATACAAAAAATAACAATTTTGTTTATCTATTTGAAAAAGCAGTTAAAATTTTTTTTTATTTACTTATAAGAGAAATCGTGATTTATAAAAAAAAAATAAATAGCCAGATTAAAAACATTTTATATGCCAACAACATTCTCCGATCATTTAAAGGTAAGATTAGATAAATCAATCAAACGTTAGAGCAAACTTATTTGATGTTATGCTTAAAACCATTATAGACAAAATGCATAGATAATGGAGCAATCAATAAACATAAACAAAGTAGTAGACTTTGTTTATTTTGATTAGCCCTAGGCATAAACCTTCAAATGCTTTTCAGCCACACCTAAACAAAATATTTTTTCACTATTCCCAGTTATATATTGGCATCTTTTTTACATATTTATAAACAATTTCCTCACAGACAGTGGGATATAAATAATATAAAAGTATGAATTAATTTAGTGGAACGACTAAAATAATATTATTAATATAGTAGTACAGTAATATAGTAGTATAGTAATATTGTAGAAGTAAAATATCACATTAATATGTAATTATTCATATATGAAGTAGTAAACGGAGGAAAAAATTCGGGTGAAATACACTTATTATAAGGTAATGACATATCTGGTAGTAAAAAATCATAATTCAGGTATTATAAACCAAATTATACAGTATATATAACATTTATTTGATAATGTTTTGTTGATATGGAAACTGTTAACTGGTTTTCAAAATTATAATTCGTATTATGACGCATTTAGTAAAAAAATTTAAAACTGAAAGGTAAATTAAATCAAATAAATAGTTTATATGCTATGTTATGACATGATAAAATTACCAAATTTTCATGCATTTACCAAATTTTATCACACGTAAAGCCATATTGTATTATTAATTTTACTAAAATCATTATCAAATCAAATTACCTTGGTTCATAATATTTCTGTAGGTAAATTATAGTATTTTTTCAGTATAGAATTAATCTAGTAGTATTTGTAATGTAGAAAATTTTTGTATAGTATAATATTGTTTGTAGAAAACGTATAATCGGAACTATCAGAATGGATAATAATAATATAATCGAAACTATGAAACAATTTACCATGTTTCTGGCTGTATGGGAGCACCAAAAAGTTTGGTAACTTTAACTGAAGCTCTATATTAATTATTTTGGTAAAATTAACAATAAAACATAATTTTATAATATGTGATAAAATTTGATAAATAAAATAAAATTTGATAATTTTATCATGATACTTAAGAACATAGCAAAAAACATTTTTTCGATTAAATTTACTTCTCAGTTTTGTATTTTTTACTAAATGTATGGTTATGAAAACTATAATTTTGGAAACAGAATTTACGGTAAACCTTTACCATGCGAACGGAAAAATATTCAAAAGAATGGTGTAAATGCCGTGCATTTCGTATTTATTAAAAATAATTATGGTTTTTTACTAGAAATGTCATTATGCTATAGTACCGTAATTTTACCAGAATTTTTTTCACAGTGAAGAAATATCATTAATTCTAATATAAAACTAAATCATATGAAATTTTCCATGCCGAACGATAAATATTATCCTTTATCGTTGGACATGATAATATCATCGTTAATAACAAACGATCATAAAAATTGCTGTTTTTGATAAAGCATGTTCATCAAAAACAATAAATGTCAAATACCATAATATCGCAAGAATCATTGATATGTGAGTAATATATGCGATCTAATGACCTGAATTTATGATATTATTGGGACTATTGATTAAATTCATTTGAGTAATCGAAGTATAGACCAAACAAAAGTAATGTAGGTTAAATAATAAAATGTTGCTATTTATCGAAACCATTAATGTTTCCAAATGATATATCACGATTTAAAATTCCGTTATTGCCCAGCACAAATAATGCCCTATTTATAAATATTTTTTGTTTCAGCATATTTTCACAATGTTTATTATTCTTTTAAAATGCTTTAGAATAGCTATTTATTTCCGCATAATGAAGCAAAAGTGAATTAAATGACTAAATAAATCAAACTTCTCTAGGACGGTTTAAGTGAAACTAGGCGGAGTAAAATCAACTTGAAACTGCTACTGAGTTGACTAAATTAACTTGAAAAGAAAGAAAACAACTCCGAGCAATAAGCAATTGAGCCAATTAAAAGCAGCTGCTACAAAATCATTGTAGAAAATAAGGAAAAGGAGCTATTTGAATTTCAAATGATTCGATAATGGCAAGAAAAAAGCCTTCATTCATGGTGATGGCTCATTTTTGCATCTTTCTGCAGGAACAAAATATGGTAATTGCGTGGAAATAATGCAAATTGAAGTAACTTTGATAGTTTCAAATCTGCATTGCATTTTCAACTCATTTTGTTAGAAGTCGTTAAAAAGTTAGACAAGTCCGAAACTTAAATATATGAAGTTTATTTCTGATTCTGTAAAATTTTAAAGTAATGTTACGAATTATATTTATTTCAATTATTTACATATTTTAACTATTTAATAACTTTAATTATTTATTCATTTATCCTTTTTTCAGCCTTTCCAAAAGAGAGGCTGAAAATTACCGTTTTTCGCTTCCGTTCGGTTTGTGTATTCTATCTTCTGGACTAGTAATCGTAAGAGCCTATCTTCGAAAAAAAATTCGTAAGACCCGCGGCCGTCGCCACTGTTTTGGAAGTTCAACTTAACATTACGTTTTGTTTCGTTGTTCAAAACTGTAACCCTAAAAAATTTAAAGTTACAAAAGTGTGTAAAATTTGTACAGAAAGTATGAAAGATTAAAAAAAATTTATGTTCCATCATTAATTAGAGAATAATTAACTGTTAAATTTGTAGTAAAAAATACAATGTGCGCCGCTCTGCAGATGGCTTACTCATATAACTCTCTTAAAATTCAACAACGGAGTTCAAATTTAAGATACTGAAACGATCGTTTTAATTTATGAATTATAGACAATTTGTTTTTAGAAATTTCGTTTTGTTTCAAAGTTATTGCAATTTTAAAAGCAATTTTTGTGTTTTTTTTCCTTAGTTATTTCTTTAAATAATAAATATTTTATTATTATTATATAAAAAAGTTTTTTATCTCTCGAGAGACCTTTATTTCATAATCTCATCCTTGAGTTAATGTCTAGAATCACAATAGTGTTAGAAGGAGATTTGACATAGGAAGATGTAAAGCATAGAATTTTTACATAGAATTTTTTTAAAAATATATAAAAAAAAATAATACAAGAAAGATGAAAGCTTTCTCTTATGAACTGTTATAATGATATAAATCTCATTTGCGAGTAAAAATATTTAACATTTATTTCTTCATGAGTTACGCAATCTTTATACTTTGGGTTAATTTCTTTTCAACTGCATTTGATTTTTTTTTTTTTTTCAAAACCTGGTGTCGTTAAATTTTGTTACGGTTAATATTTTTTTATATACCTGCTATATATTTTATTAGCATAATGTTTGTTATTTTTGTGGAAAATATAGACTTTTCAGAAAAAAAAGCACAGAGATTAGTAAGCTGAACTGGCAGGAGCAAAGTCTCCGAAGCGATGTTGTGAAGCACTATTACTATTTTATATATATATTACTATTTTGAAGCATTTTTATTATATTACTATGAGGTAGTATATTACTATACCCGTAAAAAATTTCATAATATTTTATTTTTTTGAAAGAAGTATTGAATGCCTTTTTTATAAAGCTAAATTTTAAGAAAGTTTGAAAACAATGATTTGATTTCTAAAAGAAATTTCTGTTTTTTTAAAAAATATACACTTTGCAGAAAAAAAGAAGCAATCAGATGTGAGATTTCTAAGCGAAATCCAGTTTTAGGTGACGTTGTTGAAATTTAGATTTATATCGTAAAAATATTTACATTTAAAAGAAAACAGGCGAATTTTAAAAATAAATGTCTACAACCTGCAACTTTTAATAAGAAAAATTTACAATCTGTATATTTTTAAAAGAAACATCTGAAAATCTGCTTACCATGCTGCTCAAAATTTTCAAAATGGGAAATTTTTCCATAAACTCAGAATTAAAAAAGCAACTTCCAGAAATAGATTAAGTTGATTTTAATTCCTTATAAAACTTAAATGTAAAGAATAATTTCGATATAAATGAACTAAGAAAATTTTTTATTGAATATCAATTACTGAAAGACTTCAATCTCTCCCAACTTTTTAAAATTTGATTTAAAATCTTCCTACTACTTTGACAAAAATTCCTACTCTCCAAGATTAAAAGTGAAAGCATATTGATTTAATGAACGAAAATGATTAGTTCTAAACATCAAAACAGGAAAAGAATAAAAGTAATCAAAGAACTTTTTTTAAAGTTTTCAGCGAAATATTTGAACAAACATTAATTTTATCCAGAAGTAATGAAAAAAGGAAGACTTTTCTACTTTCTAAATTTTAAGAAGTACTTCGCAATTCTCAGAAATATGAGAATTCATTGATCTGATGCTATTTTAGGATTTTATCTTGAATAATCTCAACTTGAAAGTTTAGTTTAAAATATCCTTTCATACTTAGAAAGTAAAATATGCGAAGGTGTGAGTGTTCAGATTATATTTGAAATTGATGATTTCTTTACATTGTGTATGGATAAAATTTTTGTTTCTTTCTTTATAGCGTATACTGTCTGCATTATTTTGTGTTCTTTATTTTCTTTTGTCAATATCTGCTCTGCGTGGTTATTGAAATAGTTTTTTGTCTTAGACTTAAGTTAAATATTCTTAACTATCATAGTAACTTTTATATTTGAACTACAAATGCAAACATTATTTTGTCATTAAAATTGTTCTGAAAAGAATTTGTTAGTTGGACACATAATGTATAAACAATTTTCATCATTAGTCAAACAAAAGTACTGAGTTGTTTTCCTAAATGACTGGATTACTATCCTCGGTACTTTGGCTCCTAGGTGGTTTGAAGCCCACCCAGATTCAGATCTATAGATACCAGTCTATCGATGGATACTTGTCTGGGAAGTAAAAGCGGCTTACGCGCAATGGTCCCCATATTGGTACCATCATAACTTTGGTCACGAAATCGTGGAACCTTGACATCCATGACCCTCTTTATCAACAAAAATTTGAAAATTGAGCGCATGACATATTGTATAATATATAATTCATTTCGCAGCTATATACGAAATATAGTAATTTGAACTACAAATAATTTATAAGCTTTCTGCTCATAATATTTCACCATTTACTATTTTTATTTTATTTTTTTGCACTAATTTCCCCTTATAGGAAACGAAAACATAAATAAATTGAAGGCAAATATTGCAGATCCACAGTTTTTTTTATTTTACCACTGTTACATCTGTTGCAAGTTTTTCTTTGTTTCTATATACACAAATGTAATAAGAAGGTAGAGATTGGTTGAATATGTACAATACATACATTTTCAACAAAATCAATAAGGAATTATGTTTGGTTGACGATTGGACAATATTGTCTGATTTTGTCTTTCGATATGAATTTGTTTTTTCGGAGAGCGGATAAGAAACTGACCCACTAAATAATATTTTCTTTTTATGCTGTCAATTTTTCACTTAAATACTGATAAACAATTTGTACTCAGATATTTTTAATTCTTCAAGCACTCAAAGGATCATAATATTCAAATAATATTTTTGCGAAAAAATATTTTTAATTTTAAACGTTGAATATGTTTTATTTATTTAGTTATTTAATTTTTATATTTTAAGCATATTTTCTTTCTTTTTCGCAGGGAAATAGGAAATATTTTGTAGAACACAGTTTGAGAATTTATGCTATAACAGACGGTTCAAGTAATAAGTACATTTATATAAGTAGTTTGGATTTCCTAATTCAAATTTGGGCTTATTGTTTCCTTTACGTTAATTACTACAATGAGATTATTAATAAACAACCCTTGCAAAAAATAAGGTGTTTTCGAGCTTGACAGATTCACCTGAGGTGAAAAATAAGGTTATGCTGTGCACCAAAAATAACCTCATTAATAAACTGCAATCGGGTGAAACTATTCACAGCTCAAATATACGTATTTGCTTGAAGTGTAGAAAAAATAATCCGTGCACCTCAAAAACAACCCTTCTAAGCTGGTTGCTCTGAAGTAGATTTTCATCAACCTCAAAACAACCTCAAGTGTGAATAAAACAACTTCATACACCCTATGAGATTGATCTTTTACTGTTGTTTTTTAAATCAACTTCGAATAAACCTCATATAATCCTCAAAAATACGTTAAATTTTTGTAAGGGAATGAACGTTATTATAGTAATTTACCGCTGCTTAGCTGTATTCCTTATTTTCCTGCATAACAATTTTTCAACTGATTGCATACATATTCTTCACCCTCTTAACTATACGAGTATAAATCTACTTATTCGCTTTAGATGAAATTTTAATCTTTAGATAGCACACATCATTTCATCGCCAAAGTGAGATTTTGGCACAGTTCCTGACAGTCTGGTTTATTGTTATGATTTACTTTCGTAAATGATGAATGAGAAAGGGGACTTCAGATAAATACAATCACTGTGTTCGTCCTCTATTTCTATCGCCAACTCTCAAAATGCATCATTCGGCGATCTTTAATTCAAGACTGCTCGTTCATGATGATAGCTGGTACTCTATTTAAATACATCATTAAAATTCTTGTCTCGCTTTTGAAAACGGCGCTGATACGGAACATTTAAATACAGGTTTATGCATACATGGCTTCGATGAAGAGACTTGTTTATTGCCTAAGATAATTATGTAAAGTTTTATCCCTTTCTATGTAATGTAATCTATGCCATGTTCGAAAAATTCAGCTGTCCGCTTTCTCAGTGTTATAATAAGCAGCTTGATTTTGACATCTCTTTGGTGCTTTGCTTAACAATTCAAGACGGGCCTGTTCCTATTCAAATACAATAAGTGCAAAAAGATATTATTTTAAAAGTTCACAATCTGATTGTGTTTTATCACTTTAATCCGCTAAACGCTAAATAATAGCTTCTGGTAATCATGTTGCTTACATTGTATGTATTCATTATCAGCTTGTATCAATTCATTCTTTCAATTTGAATAACACTGGTAAATGAAAATTAGCTATTATGTACATAATTGGATACCTGCCAGTGACATCAAAGTGGATAGATATCTTGAATGGTTGTTTAAAAGTGGTAGTTTTTCATGGTTTGAACCATGAAAAATTCAGTAGTTTGAAAGTTATGTATCATGGTATTGTATCAAATCAAAAAAGGTAAAAAAGAAATCTTTGAAGGTAAGGAATGGCAGTTTTTATAGTTTGAGTGCTTGAGTTCAAAATAATGGTTTGAATTGCCATTCGATGCACTTTAATGCTATTCAGTTTAATTTTTCATGGTTTGAACTATGAAAAATTCAATTGCCATTCGATGCAAATAATTTATTCATGGTTCAAACCATGAAAAATTCAATGGTTTGAAAGTTATGTATCATGATATGGTATCAAATCTTAAAAGGAAGAAAAAAACATTTGAATGTAAGTAATAAAGGTTTTCAGACTTGAGTGTTTGAGTTAAAATAAATTCAATGGCTTGAAAGTTATGTATCATGGTATGGTATCAAATCTTAAAACGGAAAAGAGGAAGGTAAGGAATAACGGCTTTTAATGACGGTTCTTTTAAGGTAAGGAATGACGGTTTTAATAGTTTGAGTCTTAAAAAAATTACGGTATGGTATCAATTCTGAAAAAAAAAAATACTTTTTAAGATGAGGAATGACGGTATTTTAAATTGAGTGGTTGAGTATATAATGAATTAAATCCTTTGAAAGTTATGTAACATGGTATGGTATCAATTCTAAACGAAAAAATACCTTTTTAAAGATAAATGCTGACGGTTTTTGTACTTTGCGTGTTTGACTTAAAAATAAATTAAATGCTCTGAGAGTTAAATTGTGTATCATGGTATGGTATCAAATCTGAAATTAAAAGAATTGAATTTTAGCAGATCAGTAATGCTTTGTCTGTACATGATGTATGCCTTTTATGGTATCGAATCAAAATGGTAAATTACCAAAAGTTTCAGTACACATCTTTATTGATATAAAATAGCAATTAAAAACTATCACGTTTTCAAAACCTAAGTTTTAACATAATATAAACATCAGATAAAGAACTATTTTGGGAAATATGTTTATTAAAATCTTTATTTTGCATGAGTTGTGATATTTTTATTTTGATGAATTTCCCCTTACTTATAAAAATGTAAATTTTCAAAATAATGTGTTAATTTATTTTGAAAAAAAAGGCTTTGTCTTAACAATTTGATTTTATTTTCAAATTATTTTTACGAATTTGTCAGAATCCTTGATATCTGAAAGTGACAGCTACAACCACTTCAATGCATTTTAGTTTAAAAGAAAAGATGATCTTAGTTCCTTTCTTCAATTTATCTTACGATATCCATGTCTTGAATTCTTAATAAGTTCCGAATAAACAAGAATGGAATCACAAAAGCCGGAAATTGCTTTGGGGCAGATCGATGTGTTGTTTATGTTTGATGTTTTTAAGAAAATTGATTCTGTACCGTAATTAACAGGAATGATGGATTAAATTTGTAAAAAAGCTTTGTTTAAACATACTATCAATAAGTATATAACATAGTTAAGGTTAAAACTACTGATTTCCGATTTATTATCCAATATATCGATTCAATATTTTTTTATTATCCATACCGTTAAAATGGAGCCGTTATAAATTATTATCCATACCGTTGATGGAGGAAGAAATATAGTTGTTGAATAAGTAATTTAATGTATCCAGATTTTAAATAAAAGCAGTATATAGATATCCAAGCCAGAGGCCAAAATATATTACTTACATAGAATAAATCAATCAACTGTAGTAATTTTATTTCTAATTGAGCGATCTGTATTCCCATCCCAAGGAAACGTTTTCCTATTGGTTGCTATAACTTATGGATCATTGATAGATTGCTAGTAAACGGATAAGTGAAGTGACGTCTGATTAAAGCTGCCATCTATGATCAATTAGTTACTAATGTAACCAAAAGGAATACACTTCTATTGCGATAAGAATACAAATCGTAAAATAGGAATAGTGCACACGGAAATTGATCGAATGATACACTGTTAGAAATTTCTCAAAAAAGACGGCTAAATAACAATTTATTTTACTGTTATTTCCCCACGTTCAAACGAAACATTCAAATAACCATAAATAAGATGGTATTCAAACTGTTAACTGTGAGAAAAATGGTTTATTACCTGATTTCACTGAATACGGTTAAACAAACAGAGTTTTATAACACCAACTAAAACCACCTAATGAAGGCACTTTAGTTCCTTGAAGATGGGTATGTAATAGGACTATCTCAGGACAGAATAGGACCAGCTAATCTGTCAGTCTCATGACCATAAAAAAAACAGTTTTTCTAGTCCCAGCGTTGACTTTGCGATGTTTTCTCCATTCCTTTCACCACAAGAAGAGTTTCCAGTGTCCTGCACTCCCCAATTTGCAGCCTGGGCTATTAGAATACGACACACTTATTCACAGCTGGCAGCACCATGAAGCTGCTAAACTATAACCAATGTTCAGGTAAATTTCTTTTTCATGGTTTTGAAACCATGGTTGTTGTAAATGGTTTATAAATTGCATAGTCTTGTACTCACGCTTCTCAACCCTTCTAGTTGTATATGGTTTCAAAACTGTAAAGGTAAAAAATGTTCTTTACGGTAAACTTTACTGTAAATTGGATCGACAGACTGCTGTCGGTTATTTAAGAATGAAAATTCTAACAGTGTAGTGGAACACTGATCATTATCTTGTTCAGCCTCTGATTTAGACATTTAAATAGTCAACTATAATTATTCATCACAGTTTAGAATGGCATCGGCAGATAACGTTTCCAAAAAAAAAATATATATATACGTTTCCATGTCAAATAAGTTCAAAATGAAATAAATTGTTGATGATACAATATGATACTAATCAAAATAAATAAAAAATTTTGAAAACCAACACGAAGCTCTATTACTGTGAAAGAAGATATTACTTTTTTTGATACTTTCAAGACAATTTGGAATAATTGAAGGACTGTGACAGTTAAGGGAATGAACCCTATTGGGCACATTTTCATCATTCAGGAAACAAAAACAATATGATACATTTTAAAGGATAATAAACTTCCCTTAAATACTAACGAGTTAATGATTTGGCTATTAATTGTTATTAATTACTTCGAAGGCCCTTTTTCTTTGCCTTACGCTTAAAATTAAAGTAAAGGAAACAAACTAAAGCGAATGATGATGAACGGATAAGCACAATGAAAAGAAAATATAAGGAATACGTATTTTTGTATAATAATCCTTTATATCTTTCTTTATCATTGACATAAGGGGGGAAAATTGTAACATTGAATAAAAAAAATTTCAATTCTCATCCGATATACTGTCTGTTAAACGAAATACATGAATTGATAAGAAAATGATTAAACTAACATGAATGTAGTCACCCTGTAAGCAAATTTGCATTTACCTCCGTTATATTTAAAGTGCGGATCTTTGGAGGCTAAATTTACTTTTATACTTTCTTTCAAACACAAAATCAAAGCAAAAACAAATATCTGAACATTAAAAGTCTTGTGTAACGTCATTCTGGTTGAACACAATCAATTGATTTATAATAACTTTTCCAAATAAACGGTCCAATAACCTTCCAACCATTGCCGCAAGGTAAGTAAGAAAAAAAATGACTTGACAAATAGTAGCAGACAAGGTTCGCAGAGGAGTGGCAACGGGCAGTGGTATTCGTTCTAATGAAATAAACACTTCCATAAAAACGCACGAAAAATGGGCAATAAAGTGGATGTGTAAATTTGATTTAAAACCTCCCGTCGTAACGCAGCAGGTTAAACCTGCAAGAAACCATTTTCTCTGATGTTCGCAGGTCACGCTAACCAGAAACAGGCTTTCACTCTCAGATGTCTCTCATGGATGCGACATTTATGAGGTTGTGTACTCAAAGGAGGCTGACCTTTCAGCGATTAGAAGTCAGTGTACCAAGCAGCGACCTTAGGCGACCGCGTTCTTTGGATTCAGAAAGAGTAGCCGCGTTACTTTTTTCAATGTCGCCAGCGACTTTTTTTTTCGTCATTGGCGACACATGAGATGATGATCAAAATACTGTAAATTAGTAGGATTCTTTTTTTATCTTCTGCCGTTTAATTTTTTTCTCGCCATTCTTGTTATTCACCTTATGGAAAATTTTCCAATTGCCTTTTAGTTTAATTTTGAAACTTATTATTGCTTTGTAGGCCAGTTCCTGAGTTGTTGAATGCGGAAATATTATGTTTGATGTCATTTTTCATACAAAAGTAGAATTAATCATTCTTCATCAAACTCAACTGGCGAGAACTAGGTGTGCCTGTGTGGTCCAAATTTTCATTTTTAAATTCCAACTACCAATTGCGAGCGGTTCCTTCTAAAATGGCACCCTTTTTATACACAACAAAAATGTCAGGAGTCGCTTTTGCGGCCATAAAATTTCGATTAGAAACTGGAAGAATCTACAGGTTTGAAAACTGGAAGAATCTACAGGTTCTCATTTTTTTCAACTTGACGATCTATTTTCATGATCTGAAAACTGCCATAATATAATTTAAACAAAAAAGAAGCAAATTCCGGGAAAGCAAAATATCTTCTTTCGAATGATCTAAAATGGTAGGCAAAAAATGACATGCAACATGCGAAACGTTAAAATTCACGTGACGTAACATGACATGACATGACATGCAAAAAGTTAATTTAAAAAAAAAAAATGGCTCGAAATTAGTTGCTAAGCCAAAGCTAAATTTGAATAATTTGTGACCTATTAAATTTGAGTTCTCTGATTGGGTGCTTCTAATTTCATTTACACGCAGTTTTGCCTCGCATACTTTAGCATAGTGACCAACATTTTTGCATCGATTTCAGATAGCTTTTACGAGCAGGGCATTCTAATTTGGTATGTTTAAATGGTTTACCGAACAATTTGTTTTCATCTCTAAATTAAACAAGTCAGTAACTTTCAAATTTTTAAATTGAGTAATGTTTATATTTCTCAATCTGTGGTGCTGTTACTTTGATGGCTATATTAAATGATGCAGAACTATGATGTAGAATTATCATTCAAAACTTGTTGTTCATTCTTTATTATTTCCGCCCGATGAACTGTTGTTATTGTTTTATCGGGAGTAAGCTTTGTGTAGAGTGCAAATTTTCTGAAACTTTCATACCTCAAGCAGTTCTATAAGTGATCATTTCGTCTTGAAAATCAGCCGGAAATCCACAAGTTAAAACAAATGTATATAATACCGATACTCTTTCGTCCTATGTTCTCGTGTAGAATTTGTAGATCTCATAAATTACATTTTGAGTTGAGATAAGGTATGGTTCCTATTGATCTTTCACAAATTTATAATCTTTACTACGTTCTGCCCTTAATTTAAAAGATAATAAAATATCTTCAGCTTGTGCGACAAACAAATATACTTAACTATATACTTGTTCTTATTAATCTTACGAATTCATTCTGGAAACATTAAGAGTAATCAATCTATTTCTAGCCATCCACCGGGAGAAACGAAAACTATTCTGGCTCATGTATAGTTTGTTTACAGTAAGAACTCCCCCGCCACAAAGTTTGAGGCCGTCTGCTGCTATGGAAACAAGAATAGCGCATTTCAAGGAGGGTAGCTTCTCTTCACTCTAGAGCTAACACAATAGCCGAAGAAAAATATTCCCCTTCTCTCGCCGACCCGACCCATAACTTGTCCTAAGCACTGGCCCCCCACCTTACTTGAAATAGCTACACCTCATAACCATAGTCACCGTCAAAGGTCCAGACGAATAGCTAGGAGAGTTCTTGCATTAGACAAACTATACGTTTTCACTTTATTTATTTTTTTAACAACCGTTGTTGAACAGTTGACCCAATTTCTTGGGGTTAAGACTACTCATGTTCAAATCCATAGCCTTGTAATTTTGAACCCTATCCAGAAGACAAGGGAACTCCTGGATCAAGTATTGGGAGAAATTTGCCTTCGTGGAAGACTTTTTGATGGAACTTACCCGCCTTTGAGTTACATTGAATGGAAAACCACGAAAACCTCCCACGTTTTGCCTGATTGAGAGGGGACTCTAACCCATTAATCGTCTACCTCTGAGGATATTTCACACTGTGGTCGGTGTGAGCCGAATGCGAAATTCGTATCGACCATTCACAGCTGTGATTCGAACCCAGTTCCCCCCATTGGAAGGCGAACGCTTTATCCCCTGAGTCATTGGTGCAGGTGTTTGATACATTATAATCTAATGACCGTTGCCACCATGTAACGAAACTTGAAAGACATTCAAATTTATTTATATTGTAATATGAGCACAAGCACACGATATTTACAGCCTACTGAGAGCACCACATAATCACAACAAATAGTGTTATACCCCGAGTCCCTCCTAATTCTCTTCATCACATGTTGACAGATACAGATGACATATGTAACAAAATTATCTTTTTTGTTTAAATATAAGTTTTTCGTATGCGAAACGGGGAAAAAATCTTTACTAAACAAATAAAGTCTGCTTTAATGGTTACGAATCTTATCTGTTTACCGAAAAATATGTCTTTTGACAAATTGAGATGTAATTTTAGAGAAAATTTCTTTAGTTTAAACATGTGGTTAGTTAGGTTAGCACGGTATGGTTAGTTAGGAACGGAACACTGTAAAAATGTTACAAAAAACTTCTATTTTTGAACAAATATATATTTAGAGTACAATTTGCACTTCTTTCTCAATTCGTATCTCTCTCTCAATTTGTATCGCTCTCTATAAATCTCTTCGCATCGTTATATCTTGGACCTCATTTAGGCATATCATCGTTCAAGTTCAATGGTTTTCACACCAGAAAATCTCTTATATATTGGATCCTATTTTGATACAAGACAGTTAATATTACATTGGGAAATAAATAAATTTTAACAGAATACTTGCTTAATACTTTTTTAAATTACGCAAAAAAAGCTATTTTCCTTTTTAACACTGATTTAACAGGCTAAAATTAATAAGGTTTAATTTTTGTTAACAAAATATAATTAGTCAATATAAATTTTGTAATGGTACACTGTTCTGCATTTTTCTGGTTTGATGTTTTTGGATCATTTTGTTCCTACTTTTCATAAAAAATTGCAAATTAATTCAGATTAAAGTTAATAAGACGTGGTTATAGTATTAGAAAAAAACACGCATAAAGTTTTTCCAATTTCATATATTTTTTAGTCAAGACCATTTTTTGAGTTTAATTAAAAATAAGAATATTATTTTTATCAATTTACTATTTTTAATCAGTGAAAAGGATTGCAAACATTCAAAAGTAATGAAAAAAAAAACGCATAAAGTTTTCCCGATTTTACATTTTGTTTAGTCTTTTTTAACCACTTTTTGCATTTCATTAAAATAAGAATTTTATATTTATTCATTTATTATTTTTAATCAATAAAAAAAAAAGAGTAGTATCTAAAAGTAAAGCAAAAAAAAAAAGTTTTTTTTCCAATTTTATATACTTTTTATTCTTTAGAACCATTTTTTTTTTAGTTTTTTCACCACCTTTTCTAGCAACTCTTCACAAGTTTAAAAATATATATAAATAGAGAAAACTGTAAAAAAAAAGCGAAGATACACCTTAGGTAAAAATGAATCTTTCGAGTACGTTTTCGGCATTCCCAATCTGAGGAATGAAAACTAAAAAAAAAATCGAAGAAGAAATCGAAAAAGATCGGAAGTCAACTCAGTGGTTGGGACAAGAATAAAAAAGTGGAACTCAAGAAATAAAAAAAAAAAATAAAAAGAAAGGAAAAAAAATGAGAAAAAAAAGTCTCTCGCCTATTCTTGTGAATGGTTGTACAAATAAAATACCATAGTAGGAAACCAGTATTTCCCACGACCAGATGCTCAAACTTTTCTGGAGGAATTTTTTATCTGTGCACCCCCTGCCATCTTGTTAAACTACTTTCAAGTTGTATTTTTTGTGGAAAGTATAAAAAAATTGTATAAGATATACAGAATTCGTGCAAAAAACATATTTTCCTTTTCATTAAAATATCCTAAAAACTCCACGCGCTATGTTTTGTTCGATAGAAAAATACTAAAAGTTATAAATCTGTTTTTTAAGTTCATCATCGCAGGGCTCGAAAAAACTCAGAAATTTTACCCGTCCCCGAGGACGCCTTGTCCAACAATGCACCCGTCCTCCGTTGAAACCAACCCGTCGCTTTTAAATAAATAAAAATATAATTTACATTTATATAAATTGCACAATACAATAAATTAGTAGTTACTAGGATTACATTATACAGTAATAAAAGAAATACTATGTTACTAATAGTAACCTAGTATTTTTTTTATGAAATTATTTAAATGACAAGGGTCAAGTTATCTGGAATGTCAAGTTATCCGAGGGTACTGCGTTTTTTAAATGAATCAAATATGACGTTTGCCAGTTGCACAATCAAGCCAATGATTTACAGAGGTTTCTGAACAGAAATCCGAAAGGGGTTTTCCATTTAGGTAGATGTTCATAATTGCTTTTAAAGCTTCTTGTTTAAGACCAGTACGTATTGTGTTTTTTTGTAAGTTTATTGCTGCAAAACCCCTTTCAACCGCTGCAATACTCCCAGACAAAGAAAACATCAATATATGCGCAGTATGTTGCAACTTCCTGCCTGTAAGGCAGTTGCAACATACTGCGGCATACAACATATAAGGTAGTTGCAACAACAAGGCAGTTGCAACTTCCTGTATGTTGCAACTGCCTTGTAACTTACAAGACTCTTGTAAGATAACAAAAATTGAAAATGTATCACGAACATTAACGGGAAAATGGCCGTCCGCGCGGACGTCGGATTCGAGAAATTCGTTGTCCGCGGAGAATTTTTGACCGTCGAGGACGGGCAGACGGGCTGTTTTTCGAGCCCTGCATCATCGGATAAATATTTCACAGTTTATTTGTTATTGTTTATTACGTCCCTGTTCGCTCACCAAAACCGCTGATTGCGTCACGATAATTGTTTCTTGACATAAACAGTTTTTTCCACGCTTATTGAAATTGTTCACTTAAAATATATGCACTGATAATGAATCTGTTTGCTTACGCTAGCTGTCATTGTTAAGATTTTACTTAGCAATCATTGTTTTAAAATTAAAGGTACATTGTTATAACACATTCGTTGAGTGCAAGACCGTAATACTTCCGTTTAAAAAACAGGCTGATATATATTAAAAACAAATTTTTACATGCACCACATTGCGCAGGAAGCTGATCGAATCTCTTAATCCTTTAATGAATCGATTTATAATACTATATTAATGTAATTTACACCAAAAATAATAGTTGTGAAAAGATTAAAAGAATTAGAAACAGATTTAAAGGAGGAGATCAAATGAGATTATTTTAAAATGTAGCGAATTTAGGTAATATTATAAAACTGTTTTATAATAAACAGTTACTTAAATAGCTGAGGTTAAATTGTTCTCTAGGTAATATTTTCGCTATTGAATTCTTCATTTTAAGGTATGGATTGTTATTACTTAAATTATTTTCTAAGTTAACTTAGTGGGAAGAGATAATAAACTTTATGAGTGTAAATTTTTCCGCGTGTAATGATTAAATGCACACCCCTCCCCCTTCAAAAATTCCCTTTCTTTTTTAACATTTAATTTGTTTAAACTAAATTAAATCTAAATGTACTATTTATTCATTAAAAATTTTGTAAAAGAATTTATTTTGTTTTTGTCTCTATAATCTTTAATCTTTGTCTCTATAATCTTTAAACTTTAATTAGATTTTATGGTTTTTCTATAATTCATTATGATTTATACTTCACAAGAGAGAAATAAAAAATTTTGTTCCATTAATTGGATTAAAAACTACTTTAACTAATTTAATCAGTTTTCCAGTAATTTTACCCCAAATCTTATCACCTACAAAATCTTTCAATTTATCATGGCTAATTGGGATGCAACATTTCAATTACAAACTTACATTGAGAAAATTAATTGAGTATTTAGAGAGGAACTCTTATCTTTCACTCGAAGTTTTAACTTCCTTTCGTTTTTAGTCAGCTTTTACGAACTATCATTTATTACTCAAATTGAATTAAACTTCCATAAAACAAATAAAACTTTAAAAACGTAAACGTCCTTTTTTCAGCTTGGCAGCTTTCCAAATAAGTTATGATGTGTATTAAAAATATTTTTTGCTGCTGCAGTTTCCTCCTTTCTTTTTTTAAATTTCTTTCTTTTATTTTCAAACAGCTAAGTGGAAAAGTGGAGGATAAAATTTTATGAGTCGGTAATGTTTGTTATCGTTGCCAAATGTTTCCTAAATAAAAATTAAAAATATTTATAACTACTAATATTTATTAATACCTATGATTTTAAAACAAAAATTATATGTATACAATAAAAGTTAAGGGTTGTTTTTTAAAAGACTTAATTTTTGCTCTCAAGGATATATTTGAATCAATAGTCTAAATCTAAATAAAATATATAAATGCAGGTTTAGCCAGAAATTTTACACTACAATTGTTTTCAAAGAACGGACATAACTTTTTTACGTGCTAATTAAAACATCTTTTTTAATGCTATAATTTTTCAAATTTGCACTTTTTGCAGTTATTTAGATCTAAGAGAAACAGATATTTATCATTAAAATTTTTTTAATTTTTAAAATCAGTAATTAATAAATGTTTGATTATGAATAACAAAAATCAAATTACTTTTTTGGATTGAATATTTTATTAAAAATATAATTCTGATAATCTAACATATTTTTTTAATGAATTTTGAAAAAAAAGAAATAATTTTCAACTCCATAAGTACATTTTTTGAAAATTGTTTACCTCTTTATTGAATATGTTCCTTTGCGTAAACTGTTATTTTTATAATTTTATATTTGTGGGGAAAATAAATTAATGTCACAACGAAATATTTTATAAATGTATAAATGTAAGATATTTTAATACAAGATAAGTAAAAGATTTTTTTTTTATGCTTGCGCAGTAGATCTGATAAAGGAAAATAAGGAATTCAAATTTTATTTCACGGAATGGCGCTTCTTGTAAGAGATTTCTGTCGCTCAAGCATAAAATCGAGGAAAATCTTCAACTCGATAAAAACTAGATAGAAAAAAACTCTCTATGAGTCTATCGAATCTTGTTTCAAGTTGTGTAAAAAAATATTAGTTAACGTTCATAGGACTTTGGCACATTACTTTATATAATTAAGTAATATACATCACATTTTTTAACAATCTATAAGATTGTGAAACTGGAAAGATATTGATGGAAAAAAAACATATAAGCTATATGTAAATTGAATTTGTGTCTAACAGTTTGACGTTAGTGTTAACATAACTTGGTCACAATGATTTATGTAATTAAGTCACATATAATGTCATATTGACTGTGGAAGAATTTCTAGTAGTGGAAATTTTTTTTCGCACATTGTAAGCAATCGTCTCCTAGACAAAACATTATCGATAATAATATATCGATACATATCGATACAAATCATATCGATATTCGAATCCTAAAAACATTATCGATGTTCTGGAAGAGGGATATACTGCAGATTAATGATCGTTCAAAATAGAGAAACGTTCTGCGTAAACAAGAAAACGAAGAAAAACGTTCTGATGTTATTAAGTAGCTTGAAATAACAAAATAAAACATATTAAATCAACAAATAAAATATTAAGCCTTATTTTAACCAAAATGACCACAGATGAAATTTCATATAACAATTTTGAATGACTTTCTAATACTCGGACTGAGGGGCCACCGGGAATCAGAAATAAATCATTCGGTCATGACGCCAAGAAGTTCAAATTTACATCAAATGAATAGTTGCTAATGGGGACACTTAAGTGCATGGGAAGAAATCCAAAATTTGGCGAGTTATCGATAGTATAGCAAAAAAATATCGCCAATCCCACATAATTATTATTAAGTTTAATTTTAAACAATCTCACTACTATAGTTCGTTCACCAGGAGTTGGCACTTGGCTCCACCTCCTCGGACGCAGAGTTCATTTCAGCGCGGGGGAGTAAGAGGAAAAACATCTCCGTTGTTGAAATTGAGACAACCCTGAATTTGCGCCAAGCACAGAAAGTGAATTCTTTTTCACTTACTTTGCTTTATCATCTGCTAATATACCTTTTGTTACACTAGCTAATTAAATATAGTTTAAATTTAGAAACTGTTGTTCTCCCAGCGAAATGTCTCATAAAGGACAAACTATTCACTCAAAAGAAAGAAATATCATAAAAAATAGTGTAAAATATCATCAAATTTATGAAATATTCATTGTTAAAGAAATGCACATAAAGTTTGTGAAATAAATATTTTTGCCAAACGATCGCCAAATAGCAACATTGTTCAGGATTGCTCACAACCTTCTCCCAAAAATAGCGAAATAGTATCGTCGCATACCACGTGATGAAGGCGGAGCCAAGTGACAACTCCTGGTGAACGAGCTATACTTAATCACAAAAAGACTGTTCCAATTTAATGTAACCCTTTAACTGAGCATTTTTGTGGTTAAGGAAATAAGTAGCATAACGAAAAATAAAGTTAATAATAGATTTTGATATTCAAAAAGTTGTAACATTGACCTAATGACTTATACATTTCCAATGTACTAAAAGGTTTGTTGTTATATTGATTGTTAAGAAGAGAATAAAAGTATTTATATTTTTTCTTTATAAAATTTGATAAAAATTAAACAATTGATTTAATTTAGTTATAATAGAATCAAGAATAATTAAAAAACATTAAGTTTTTAAATATAAGGAAATTTTAAAACCTGGGAAACATGCATTGCCTATAACGGCATCACAACATTTGATAATTTTATTCTGAGAAAATATTTATGTTGTTCAAGCATGACATAAGCGTACACATTTAATTGTATAAGAGCTATATGGAAAAAAAAAAAACACTGACGGATCTATAAAATTTTGTATTAAATAGTATCAAAAAATAAAGGTAAAAATCGATATAAGTTTGAAACGCTAATTTATATTATCAATTTCTATTTCATGACGCATCTTTTAACAGCCGTAAGATCACGAAGAAGTCTTGTAAGATCTATGTCGCTAAAAATTGCGTCTAAGAGTTAAATGAAAATTACTATTCGAAGCAATTTTACCGACGGTTAGTGTAATTAATTTATATAATGAATTTATACAGATAGCAAATTATGAACTTCTAATAAGAGTATGTAAAAGCGTAAAATTGCGAAATCTTGAACTCGGTCGAAATAGAGGAGAAATTACATCAATTTCTATAATTATTTCATAATTTATAGCGTATTTATTAACGGTCGAGAAATAAAGAAACACAATTAAAAAATCTTTGCTTTATACATTTATATATTAATTCATAAAGTTTTTGTTTAAGGGTAGAATAAGCAATATTCCTTATTTTAATAAGAACTAGATGGAAAATTACATTAATTTCCGTAGCAAATGCAAAAGCTAAATGTACCACATACCTTTTTTTCAGATTTATTAAAACTAATCAAAAGGATTTTTCAGCAGATGTTTTTGATTTACTTTAAGTTTTGGGATCGGACCCACTGCATCTCTATACGACAAAAGCAAAGACTTCACATTTGAACTACTCAATTTGCAAAACTATTTCAATTGCATCAGTATTAAACTACTGAGTGGCATTATTCTGACTCAAATAATTAGATTTAAACCTATTTGTAGCAATAAATCCAACTGTAAGTTGGAAATTGATTATTTTAAAACTAAATTAATTTCTAATAAATTTTTAATTAATCTCCATTTAATTTCATTAATTATTTGTTAGCTCAATATAAATCCTTTTAAAATGTTAAGCTTGCATTTGCTATCAAGATTTGCTCTGTCCAGAAACTATAATCGGATTTTGTCTTTATTTTTGACGCAACATTTTCATTCTAATAAGTAGGAACGATAGCTGTTGATATTGTAGTATACGTATTCGTTGATTTGAACCGTATTGAGTCTTCGGCTGGCGGGGTTCAAACCCACGAACTCTCGGACATGGTCCAGCGCCCTACTGACCAGGCTATCCCGGCCCTTAAGTAAATTTTAATCTAGTTTACTCAAGGCATAATATAATGTTAATAATTGCTTTAACCTTTACACAAATTTTTAATTGTTCCTGCAAAATAGTTTGTAATAAAATTACGACTTGTATAATATTAGGGGTTGTCATAGAAATATGCTCACTTTAATTCATTTGTGTGGAAAAGGTGTTAAAGTTCACTTCCAGTTTTCTATAACTTTCACAATTCCAACTCAAATCGTCAGCTTCATAACCACATTTTAAGTTCGCATAAGAAAAGAACTTATTGATTTTTTTTTCAAATTTAAGGACGGCATTAAATACAGAGAGAAAAGCCATTAAATGGTAATGCTTTATTAGAATATATTATATTTATAAATGGTCACAGTAGCTCTGATTTGAATCGTCTCCTCCCAACCAGTGTTACGCATAACAACTAAATAATAATTTCAGGATCGTTAGCTGCTATTTGCAGACGATAAATTTTCAGTTGCCAAAAAGAATCAAAGTGATGGGGAAAAAAACAATTAAAATTTCACCATCATTAACGTTAGTTATTTTTTCACCATCAAATTGACTTAGTTTATTATGTATGCGACCGCTTTCACCTCATCCGCTCTTAGGAAAATAATAATTACCATGCGTCATTAAGGTGCCGGTTTTCGAACTACTAGATATTTCAAAAGCGCGCAAACGATCCTTCAAATTGGCCGTCAGAAACAGAAGACGAAGGACTCGACAGAAGCCATCATTATGGGTTCATAAAACGTGTAGTCTCATTATGAAAATTGTCGAATCGTTGAATGTCGACTGGTTGCAAATAAGAGCGCTTCACAGAGGAGTGAAATGTTTTGCAATAAAGGTGTTAAAGTTACGCAAAAAGAAAGGACGGATTAAAAAAAAAAAGCTGAGGTCGCATTATAATAGCTAATTATTAGTTTATAATACTTTCTCCAACCTTTATTTTTCTATTTTTTTTTCTTTATAATTTCATTAAAGAACTCGTATTATTATTAAATGTTTTCGCTCTTTCGCAATGTTGTTTCTTAAATGCAAAAATAAATAAATAAATAATGCTAGTAATCTAAACATGTGTAGGCTAATTTTTGTGATTGTTAATTAGAATTGATACGGCAACTTGAAAGCTCAAACCTTTATTTTTTTTTTATGTAATTTCATTGAAAGAGTCGTAGTCATTACGAATGTTTTCGCTCTTTCACAATGTTGTTTATTAAATGTAGAAATAAGTAAATAAATAATCTATATATGTGCAACCTTAGCGATTGTTCATTACATTATTACAAACAGACATTAATATAAATTATTTTTATAGCATTTGATTATGAAAAAGAATTTTTCATTGTAAAAATAATTTTTTATATTGTAAAAATAATTTTTATAATGTAAAAATAATTTTTTATGCATAAAAATAGATTATAAAATAACATTTGACAATAAATATAAATTAAAATAAATGTAGAATTGTCATTAGTACTAAGCAATCCCAATGTGGTCACATTAAAATATATCCACAAAACCAAACACAATTTACAGTTTCCCTAAACATAAAAAATTATATATATTTTTCAATTGAAATGTAAAATAAAAATTTTTGAATAGTGTCAGTCGTAACCTTTTACAAAAGAAATAACGCAAAATTCTACAAAAACTAATTCTCCATTTTATTATTCTTTTTCATCCATTGTTCAAAAAAAACCAAAACAAAAAAAAATGATCATATCTATAATATCAAGCTTTTAGCTCGCAACATCAGAAAATGCGTGTTATTACATCACGTGACCCTGACACCTTCCCCCCAGAGTCATATTAGATCCAAAGATCGAATATGGCAAATAATTTAAGGGTCACACTTTACACATAAACAAACTATGTTTCACATTCACCCAAATATTCACTGAATCTTAGGTTTAACTTAACACTAGGTATTTACTTTAATCACCTAATAATAATAATAGGAAAAAATGTTCAGAGTCTTATTTTAGTTTATATTTACAGTCTGGACAATGCATCTGCATTACTAAGTTTCGATCCTTTGATGTGACTTGCCTCAATATCATGGCGTTGAATGGCTAACGCCCATCTCTGCAACCTCGGGCTTTGGGGTGTCGCACTCGTCAGAAATACTAGGGGATTATGATCAGTTAATAAAATAATCTTAGCACCACAGAGTAAGGTTTCAAATCTCTGCAAAGCCCAAATAATAGCATAAGCTTCCCTTTCAATTGTAGACCATTTCTGTTGAGTTGAATTCAGCTTCTGGCTACCGAAAGCTATGGGACGAATATTTCCTTCTTCATCTAACTGACCTAAACAACATCCGACCGCATTTTGAGATGCATCCGTATGCAAGTAGTATGGTTTCTCTATGTCTGGGACTTGTAACTCTGCGATCTTACATAGCGACGTCTTCAATTCCTTGAATGCCTTCTCAGCTTCTTCGCTCCAAGGAATCTCATTAGGAACTTTCTTTTTAGTAAGCTCTGTTAGTGGAAGAGCAATCTTTGCGAAGTTTGGAATATACTGCCTGTAAAAGTTGCATAATCCCAAAGCACTTCTCAGTTGTTTTTTGGTTTTGGGTGCCTCTAATTTCTGTATTACTCTTATTCGTTCTTTGTCAGGAGCATGTTTACCTGAACCAATAATATGTCCTAAGTATTTAACCTTTTGTCTAGCAAATTCGCACTTTCTCAAGTTCACGGAGAAATTAAAATATTCCAATCTCTTAAAAACTTCTTCAAGATGAATCAAATGTTCCTCCCACGTATCAGAAAATACTGCTAAATCATCGATATAAGCACAAGTGAACTCAGACATGGACTGAACCACTTTAGACATAGCTCTTTGGTAGGTTGCAGCAGCATTTCTTAATCCAAAGGGTAATACATTCCATTGGTACTGGCCTCGGTGAGTTCGGTATGCTGTGAGGTGTTTGCTGCCGTTCTCCATCGGTATAGCCCAATATCCCTTCAACATATCTAGCACAGTAATGAATTTCTTCTTTCCTACTAAGAAATTCAACTCCATCATATTTTGCATTGGATATGCATCCGGAACGGTAAGAGCATTCAAACTTCTGAAATCAATGCATAACCTGATTGTTCCGTCTTTCTTATGAACACATACTACCGGGTGTGCTATCTCACTTACCACCGGTTCAATCAGTCCTAACGCTAGCAATTCATTGATCTGTGCATCCACTTTCCCCTTTAAGTTTTCTGGTATCTTATACGTTTTTGGTTTCATCGTATCCTCCTCAGCTTTCAGCTTTATCGCATGTTTCCCAACTTTAGCTATCCTTATCTTCCCCGAAAACAACGTTTTGCGTCTATGTAAAAGATCTTTCAATTGATTTTGTTGCATTTTGGGTAAGTAATCCAAATTTAATCCTTTCAATGCTTCATAGCTTTCCACATCTGTAGGAAGAGCTGGTGTTTCGTATATTTCACCAAATTCATCATCAATATCATAGACAACTCCAACTGTTTGAATTCTCGCTTTGTATTCTCTCATTTTGTTAACATGCAATAATCTTAAATTTCCTTCAGGCATTTGCAAATAATACGAATTCGGTTTCACTCTTCTAATTACCTTTACTGGACCTATCCATCTGGCATATAATGAATTGGATGAATCATGCATTAGCACAAGTACTTGATCTCCTGGCGCAAATTCCCGGTATTTTTTCCTTCTATTGTAATATTTGGCATAATTACTTTGTTGCACATCACTTGTTAACCTTGCCTTTTCGGTTGCTATTTCTAATTTTCCTTTTAACTCTTTTAAATATTCCTCCGCTGATCCTTTCATATTCAAAGGTAAAAACATATCTCCGGCCCAAATTGACTTCAATATAGATAACGGGCCTTTCGGTTCTCTCCCGTACATTAGCAGAAAAGGTGGTACTCCTGTAGTTGCATTTGGAACTTCTCGATAAGCCCATAGTACAAATGGTATATGTCGATGCCAATTTCTTCCTACTTCTCTAATAATGTGATGTAGCATATTTTTGAAAGTTTGGTTCCATCTTTCAATCAATCCGTTCCCTTCCGGATGGTATGGCGTTGAAAATCGCGGACAAGCTCCTAAAACCTTCAAAAACTCTTGCGTTAAACTTGCCGTAAAATTTGTCGCATTATCCACCACGATTACTTCTGGAATTCCTGTCCTACAGAATATTTCGAGCAGTGCTTCACATGTATTCCTTGCCGTTAACGATTTGAGCGGGACTGCTTCAGGCCATCTTGAATGTTGGTCCATCAAACAAAGGATATATTTATGTCCTTGTGCTGATACTGGATCTAGAGGACCAATTAGATCTACGTTCACCACTTGGAATGGAAGTTCAGGACGTGACACAGGTGTTATCGGAATTTTGTCTACTGAACGAACAACTCTTCTACCTTGGCACCCATGACATGAGCTACAATAAGCTTTAATTTCCTTGACCATCCCTGGCCAATAAAAGGAAAATTTAATTCTTTGAATTGTTTTACGAGCTCCTAGATGTGCTCCGAATACTGACTCGTGGGCAATTTCTAGTATTTTACCTTTTCTAATTTCGGGAATTACTAATTGTTGTATTCTATTCCCGTCCAACAGCTCTTCATGGCATAGTATATTATTTTGTATCACATACCCTCCTTTATTTTGCTTCCCCAATTTCCATGCTTCTTGGAGAGTATCGCAACTTTGTTGTTGTATCTTGAATCGTTCGGTTTCATTTCCATTCTTTTTATCGCCGCATTCACCTACTGTTGGCTCCTGCTGCTCTTCTCCGTCACTTGCACTCATATATAACTGCTCCTTTCGGGAATCTGATCTTAGCTTCATAGCAGCAGTAAAACTGGGATTGTATACTCTTTTTTGTTCTAATAATGCCTCATAAGTTTCAGCATCCAACAAAATGTCAGCATTTAACCCATTGACGGCTGCTATCATCGTTTTAATTATAGGCGTAATATATCCTTCCGTTACCAAAGCGATTTCCACTTCTTTTAATTCAGCTTTTAGACTTTCGCCAAACGCAGGTTGTAATATTATATGCCCTTTGTAATCCACTTCCTTACCCACTATATCGCTTTTAAATACACTTATTTGTGCACCAGAATCTACTACAGCTTCGTATTCATTTCCATTATATGAAATTCTAACTTTCTTAAGGGCAGCTATTTTTGGTTGAACGCCTTTACATTTTTTGTTTCCTATCATGACTTCACCGTTAAATCTTGCAGTGACTACTTTGCTTTCATTTCCATTATATGAAATTCTAACTTTCTTAAGGGCAGCTATTTTTGGTTGAACGCCTTTACATTTTTTGTTTCCTATCATGACTTCACCGTTAAATCTTGCAGTGACTACTTTGCTTTCGATATTTCCATTTCTGAGTACCTTAACTTCGGATACTTGCCCTTCCGATACTTGAACCTCGGCCACTTTGCCTTCAATGTTTCTTCTCCTCTCTTTATTATCTCGACAAAATCGTGCCAAGTGTCCTACTCGTCCACAATTAAAACATGTGACTGGATTTTGGGAAGAACTCCGCTTATCAATTCTGCCATGGTTGTTATGCTCATGTTTATATCCTTCACCAAATGTATGATATCTTCTACTAACCATGTTTGGTTTTTCCCGGTATAAGTTCCTATATGGTTGAGAAGCAATGAATTTAGTAGTTTGGTTATATTTCCTTGCATTCTCGTACTCATCTAACTTCTCAGCAAGTGTGTCAACTGAGCAAATTCTACTCCACTCATCAATAAAATGATTTTGTATGTCTCCAGGTACTCGTTCTTTTATCTGTTCGACAATGACAAGTTGTTTCAGGCTGTCGAAATCATTAATTTTTAGTCCCGAAACCCATTCGTTAAAATAGTTCGCCAATTCAAATCCAAAATCTCGCCAAGTGCTCTCAGCCGCTTTACAATGTCTCTTAAACTTTATTTTAAATGCTTCTGGGCTCAATTTAAACCTTTTCAATAACATACATTTTACATGTTTATAATCATTTGCTTTTTCTTCAGGCTCCCTTGCAATTAAATTCGCCATTTCTAGAGGCAATAATCCAACAAGATGCGTTACCCAATCTTCTTCTTTTATATGGACTCTTCGTGCTTGTCTTTCAAACAATATTAGATAAAAACTTATATCACCTTCTTTTGGATCAAAAGTACGCATTAATTTTTGCAATCCACCAGGTACATGTTCTCTTGTTTCTTCATTTCGAGAGCTGCTCGTCTCTCCTATAGTACCAGTATGTACCAATGAAGCTTCTATCTTCAACCTCTCCAATTCATATTCCTTTTCTTGCCGCTTTAATTCATCTTCCCTTTCCTGTTCTCGCCGCTTTAATTCACCTTCCCTTTCCTGTTCTCGCCTCTTTAATTCATCTTCCCTTTCCTGTTCTCGCCGCTTTAATTCGTCTTCCCTTTCCTGTTGCTTAATTTCATATTCTTGTCGCCTAATTTCATCTTCTTTTTGTTGGCGCTTTATTTCTTCTCTTCCACTAACTATTCTTTTTAATAATTCCTTCACAAACTCCTCTTCGTACTCCGTACTTGCCAATATAATCTTCTTTAATTCGGTAACTCTCATGTCTTCCGTTGCCGTTTCTCCTAACTCTTCCGCCAAACACTTCAAATCTACTTTTAAAGCTCTTCCTAAAAATGCCATTTTTCACCTACTACTTTCTAAACTGCACCTTCTTACAAAAAAAAATGCCACTTCCTAAACCAATTTCAAGACAATCTAAATAACTCACTATCTTCCATCAAACAACTTGAAATTCATAGAACAAACAACTACCAATCTTTTATTTCGAAATCCATTGGGGTTTCCCCGCACATTTGTCAGTCGTAACCTTTTACAAAAGAAATAACGCAAAATTCTACAAAAACTAATTCTCCATTTTATTATTCTTTTTCATCCATTGTTCAAAAAAAAACCAAAACAAAAAAAAATGATCATATCTATAATATCAAGCTTTTAGCTCGCAACATCAGAAAATGCGTGTTATTACATCACGTGACCCTGACAAATAGGATATTAACATAGGAGAATATTGCGGAAAGTAGGAATTTTAAAAAAATAGCACATCTATTTTTACGTAAAAAAGAAATAGTTTGCTTAAACGTAGGGGAATTTATAGATTTTTTGGCTACGGATTTCATTTTGTTAGTTCTTAGCTGAGTTCTTGCTTAAATTTTATCTTGCAAAAATCTGTCTATTTCCTATATTTAATTTCGTTTCCTTCATCAGAGCAGAAATTTTATTTTTATAATTAAAGTTTTAAAGAAATAGTATTTTTCTAATATTTTTGCACTTTTCGCAGCTGTAAATCTCATGCTATAATACGAATAAATTAAATAAATGGCTGATTAAATAATTAGGATATTATTACAGCAATACTATTAGATATTATTTAGCATTTGCTAATCAGTAAGCACTATTAATGATATTGATTGCGAGAACAAAATACTTTGCTTATTAAGGAAATATTATTTTTCCCCTTTTCACAGTCATAAATTACATGCTTTATATGATAAAATTAAATTGATTATTGATTTAATTGCTCGAAGATTTAAACAAAAATAACATACTTTTCTTTAATACTTACTGGTCAGAATGATTTGATTATTTACTTAAAATGTACAGTAAATGTTCAATATTCGTATTCATTATTTGATTTACGTAGCTGAGAGATACTTATAAATTTGTAAAATTGATGTAGATTTAGTAAATATATTATGAAAAATATGGTGCACACTTTGACGTCCAGTTTGGTCACCTATAAAAATTATCTTGCATAATTTATGAACTTTAAGCTAAGCCAAATAAGTTAAGCTAACCAAGTCAAATAAGGCAAGCTAACAAAGCCAAATGCACAGCACAAAAACCATTCCTCTACCCCTTCCTTAATCCGAACACTTTAATTGGAATTAAAGAATATCTATGTTAAATCTAGGTTTCGCCTGAGGTTTTGTCGGCACAGAAGTGTAGCGTAACTACAATTACAATTATTCAATTCCAATTCATTAGTATATGAGACATGTTAATTCGATTCTAGTACAGGGAGTACCTTCTGATTGATAGAATATACTTAACGTGTTTTATATACTAGTGAATTGGAATTGAATAATTGTAGTGGTAGCTACAGCACTCCCCCACCAGAATTTTATCTCAGACAGAATTCGATGAACGGATACCACTAGTTGATTCATTGCTGTCTTGTGAAAAGCCAGGAGAGCTGTATTAAGACCACCGGACTTTGAGTGCTGATCGTAAGAGCTGTATTAAGTTCGAGGTTGTGGTCACTCCTGTGATCCTGTCACTACCATTAGCAATCGAGTGTACACAGGCCAACGTTCTGTGTGATCGAGACTGAGTAGCAACAGCGTGATGAGAACAATCTCGCAATCTATAATGAGTGATGATTTCCATAATAAAATTACTGGTATTGACATCGTCTGAAGCCTAGCCCCAATAGAAATACATTGATTTTAACTTTAACTATTTTAATGAAATGCCAGGAGTATTTTCAAAGTTCCTTTAGTACTAAATCTTAAGTAATAGTTTTAAATCTGTTCGGTAGCCATTAAATCACACAAATCACAGAAAGTATGAGTTCGAGACATTTCAGCATAATTTTCAGCAGAAGTATTAAAAAATAAATGTCTGTCGTGAAATAAGACAAGTAACTCATCCTAGTACTCCATTACGTGCTGTACTACTTTCTCACGCCATAACGCTCGGAAAAGGAAATGTAAGTTCCGTCACCTTATTTGTATATGACAGTATGTGGCACCGTTTCTGTTAAAAATTTCTACAACCATTTTAGAAAGGATAAAAAATAAATCTAAATAGTCACTTCATAACTGAGTTTTTATTTCTATAAAAATACAAAATTAATCTAAATAAATACTTACCTACGTAAAACTAACTTTTCTACACTACTTAAATTATTACTAACCTAACAAAACCTAACAAAATGAATATATATATATATATATATATATATATATATATATATATATATATATATATATATATATATATATATATATATATATATATATATATATATATATATATATATATATATATTATAAAATAGATTAAAATAAATTATTAAGATATTTAAGATATTTAAACATAGTAATAAGCTATTTATGGATAGTATAATAACAAATGGTACTTGAAATATAAATTATTCAATAGGCAATGGACGAGAGTAAATAATGAAATAGATTCAAAATTAAATTTCCAAAGCTTGTAATTAATTTCATTTCAGTTTACGACGTATCCTGTGGCTCTCAGCCGACACTTTGACAACCCACGGCAAGCAGCATTAATCATGGTAATTATTTTTCCAAGCGCCATGGACTACATGGGAAAGAGTATCATAACTAGATTAGAATTTATTTCGTTATTCATAACAGGAGAGAACTTCCAAAAGGGATGTTATTCCTTCTATTGGGGGCTTACGAAGGGTTGATCCAAGGATGAATAATACCATCGAATCGGGATTATATCTTTGCGCGGTGAAGTGAGTAATATGGAGTGTCTGTTACTTCTAAGATTACTCACTAAATTGTGATATTACTTCTATAACTCTCACGCAAGTGTATAAATTAATAGTGCAACATTCGATCTCGAACCATTTTGTTCTTTTGTTCTAGAAACTAAACTTCATATTAAAAGAACATAATATTGGAAGAACACATAATGTAACGTATATTATGTACGTTAAGAACATAATAACATATAAGAACAGGATGTAACAACATTAAAAACATATAAGAACAGAATGTAAAAAATTTTGGAAACGGTCAAATATCTCGAGAAATGAAGTGAGTAATATGGAGTGTCTGTTACTTCTTAGATTACTCAGATTGTGATATTACTTCTTTAACTCTCACTCAAATGTATAAATTAATAATGAAACATTCGATCTCGAATCTTTTTCTTTTGTTCTAGAAACTAAGTTTCATATTAGAATAGCGTCATTTTGGAAGAACATGTTAGAATGTAACGCACATTGAAAAAATAAGTACAGAATGTAAAAAATTTTGGAAACGGTCAAATATCTCGAGAAATGAAGTGAGTAATATGGAATGTCTGTTACTTCTTAGATTACTCAGATTGTGATATTACTTCTATAACTCTCACTCAAATGTATAAATTAATAATGAAACATTCGATCTCGAATCTTTTTCTTTTGTTCTAGAAACTAAATTTCATATTAGAATAGCGTCATTTTGGAAGAACATGTTAGAATGTAACGCACATTGAAAAAATAAGTACAGAATGTAAAAAATTTTGGAAACGGTCAAATATCTCGAGAAATGAAGTGAGTAATATGGAGTGTCTGTTACTTCTTAGATTACTCAGATTGTGATATTACTTCTTTAACTCTCACTCAAATGTATAAATTAATAATGAAACATTCGATCTCGAATCTTTTTCTTTTGTTCTAGAAACTAAATTTCATATTAGAATAGCGTCATTTTGGAAGAACATGTTAGAATGTAACGCACATTGAAAAAATAAGTACAGAATGTAAAAAATTTTGGAAACGGTCAAATATCTCGAGAAATGAAGTGAGTAATATGGAGTGTCTGTTACTTCTTAGATTACTCAGATTGTGATATTACTTCTATAACTCTCACTCAAATGTATAAATTAATAATGAAACATTCGATCTCGAATCTTTTTCTTTTGTTCTAGAAACTAAATTTCATATTAGAATAGCGTCATTTTGGAAGAACATGTTAGAATGTAACGCACATTGAAAAAATAAGTACAGAATGTAAAAAATTTTGGAAACGGTCAAATATCTCGAGAAATGAAGTGAGTAATATGGAGTGTCTGTTACTTCTTAGATTACTCAGATTGTGATATTACTTCTTTAACTCTCACTCAAATGTATAAATTAATAATGAAATATTCGATCTCGAATCTTTTTCTTTTGTTCTAGAAACTAAATTTCATATTAGAATAGCGTCATTTTGGAAGAACATGTTAGAATGTAACGCACATTGAAAAAATAAGTACAGAATGTAAAAAATTTTGGAAACGGTCAAATATCTCGAGAAATGAAGTGAGTAATATGGAGTGTCTGTTACTTCTTAGATTACTCAGATTGTGATATTACTTCTATAACTCTCACTCAAATGTATAAATTAATAATGAAACATTCGATCTCGAATCTTTTTCTTTTGTTCTAGAAACTAAATTTCATATTAGAAGAACGTCATTTTGGAAGAACATGTTAGAATTTAACGTATATTGAAAGAATATATACAGGATGTAAAGAATTTTGGAAACGGTCAAATATCTTGAGAAATATGCATCGGCTTTAAAAAAAGGAAAATAGGTACATTCAATATTTTTTACAAGCTATACAGTGATACCAAGTTCGATCTTTCCCTCCTTGGAAGAGGAATGGGGACAATTAAAAAATCTTAATAGGAACACTTATTTTTTTATTGCAGATTCAGATTCTCCAAAAAAAAGTAATTCTATTTGAATTGTTGGTTTATACATTTTGCTTCACAGATGGCGCTGTAACCGAGAAAAAGTAAATAGGATACAAGCCGTATAAAATAGTGAATCTCGAGCCCCATCAGATTAAGAAGATAAAAATAAACAAGTTAAAAAAAATTATCAATTTTTTCTTATTTATCATGTTATTTTTTTAGAAAATAAATCCAAACATTTTTAGTTTTATTCCAATTCCATTTTATCTTAATTCTGATGGGTCTCTAGCTACTACCGTTTTAATATTACTACCATCATTTAATTTTTTTTTGGACTGTTATTGTAATTCATTTACGTCGCACTCAAAAGCTGCACAACGGACTATTTTATTTTATTTTATAACCGTCGTTGAACAGCCGACCAAATTTCATGGGTTTACGACTACTTACGTTCAACTCCGTAGCCTTGTAATTTTGAACCAATCCAGAAGACAAGGAAACTCCTAGATCAGTACCCCCAGAGGTATTGATTTGTTGTGGGAACATGGAGGACTTTGAGACTTGACAGATTTAACGTGCATCAGTCACCATTTACCACACGGGAAGTCTTAGGCTGGCGAGGATCGAACCCATGACCTCTTGGATATGGGCCCAGCTCCCTACCGACCAGGCTATCCCGGCCCGCACAACGGACTATTGGCGAAGGTCTGGGAAACATCCCTGAGGATGATCCGAAGACATGCCATCACAATTTTGATCCTCTGCAGAGGGGATGGCACCCCGCTAGGTAGCCCGACGACCTGCACGCAAAGACGAGCAATTTACGGTAGAACAGTTTGACGAGGACCAATATTTTTTTTTCTGGGTCACAGGTTCCTCTGTGAAGTAAAATCTATAAACCTACAATTTCAAATAGGGTAACATTTTTCTGGAAAAAGCAAAATCTGAAATAAGAAATAGTGGTTCATGTTTATTAAAGACTGAGCATGATATTATTGGATAGGTTTTAAAAATATTGAACGTATCTAGTTTAACTTTTCGATCCTATGTATATTTCTCGAGATATTTTACCGTTTCCAAACTTTTTTTACACTCTGTATGAAGACATAAGTGAATGAATGATATATTAGTGATATTTTGGTGAATTTAAATTGAGTAAATAAGCTTTGTTGTTGTTTTTGTTATTTATGCCACTTGCTAATAGCAGCAAGTCTGCTTGAAATCAAGCGAATTTTTTATGGCAGAGGGTGTGTTTCTTGTTTTAAGTGGCACCATCTATGTCCAAGAATATGACTTCAGCTACACACACGTCACAGTCCGTTTTACGGAAGAATACAAAAATCCTCTATTCAATTATCCACAGATCGTAATTTTGACCTGAACAAGTGAGAAACCTGAGCAAGTAATCACTGAACCAGAGAACGATCTATCTCCAATTCAGTATCCCTCAGAGATATTTAATTGTTAACCGAGCTCGGAGGACTTTGTGACCCCGACAGATTTAACGTATACCAGTCACCACTTAATACAAAGGGATTTCTCTGCCAGCTTTCTTCTCATGAGCACGAGTCCAATGCCCAATCAACCAGGCTATCCTATCCCTAAAGTTCATTTGAATTAAGAAATCAGGAGGAAGTTATCACCTTAAAGAATTTTTAAGCACTTACTATCTTCTTAAATTTTCTTTAGACATATTGCCCGCCTACACAAAACAAATTGAAATAAATGAAGACTATTTTCAGTAAATATCTATAAGAAATGCTTAATGAACTCCTCAACTTTTCCTCCTATGAATCAGTTAATATATGAATCAGTTAACTTCCTATGAATCAGTTAACCAAAATAAGAAGTATTGGCTGGTATACCTTTTTTGCCAATGGTATAATCAGGAATAACATTTCACGATTTCATGAGGTAGAAAAATTTATTTTCCATTATCTCGCACCTTGCACCATAGTGACCCCTTGAAATGTCTTTTATTTTCTGCCGGTAATGGAATCTAGCTTCTTAGTTCCAAATGCCACCAACACAAGGTTTTAAAAGGACTATTTTGGTTCTTTTAGGAATGAAATTTATTCTTTGCATCGCCTCTTCATCTACTTTCTGAATATCAATTGACTCTTAAACATGATGTAACTTCGTTAGATTTCGTTTAAGATTACAAGCGACAACAAATTACTGCTATTTACAATGACTTGATGGGAATTTTCCGTTTCAAATTGAATTCCGCTACATGCAGAATCCCTTTAAGACAGAGTTTACCGTAGTTCTGTTTGAAGTAATCATTGGTAGAAACTAAGGAAGTAAATTGTTTGGATATGTTAGGAACTATCCGCGTATTGGATAGAGAATGTTTATTAAATTTTATTGGAATAAAAAAGTAATGTAAATGTATCCAACTTCTTTATTTTCCTTCTCTTTTTGCATAGACATTCAGAAGGTCAACAGAATCTTATGCCAGGTCAAACTCCGTTAGACTTAATTGAAAGTTGGAAACGACAACAACAAATTAATCCATGCTATATGGAAATATTCCGTTTTCAAAGAAATTCCGCAGTGTATCTTTAAGATAGGATTTACGGTAGTTCTCTTTGAAGTAATCGATGCCAGCGCAAAATAAAATAAAATGTTTGGCTGTATCCGGAACTTTGTGCTTGTTGGATAGAGAATGTTCAATGTTTATAAAGTAAAATTGGAATCAGAAAAAAATAATAATGCAAATATAACTTCTTTATTACCTCTTCTCTTCATTGACTTCATGAATGTCAATGGACTCTTAAACCTGATGGTCTAACTTTGATACAGTTGGATGAAGATTTGAATCAACAGCAAGAACAAATTAATTTATTATAACTATTTTTTTTAATTTTGAAAATTACCGTTTCAGACAAAATTCTGATGTATACAGTCCACCTTAGTTAGAATTTAACGTAGTCCTGTAACTTATAGTAGCTGAAGCCATCATCGGCAGCGCCAAAAGAAGTAAAATGTTCGGTTGTATCAGATAATATGGAGAATGTTTAATGTTTATAAAGTTAAATTGGAATTAGAAAAGAACTATAAATTTAGGCAACTATTGAAACTACAGATCTGCCAATTTAATATTTATTGAACAACCTTTACTAGTTTTTTTCATATATTTTGTTTAGCAAAGAATTCCGCCGAGCTTAATTTGCTTTAACTTTGATTAATACAGATGACTAATTCTTATTTCTAAACTTTACATGGAGTTGCTATAACTATAGAGAATTTCGTTTTTTAAAGTGTATAATTAAAAATAAATTTTCCGAAATGAAAATTTTTAACAGAAATATTATATTAAGACAAAAACATGGTTGAAGTTTCACACATAATAAAAAGTATTATTTTTATTTCTATAGTTTTCCAGAATAAACGACGTCTTTGTTTTTGAGATATTATGTAACCAACCAGTTTACGTCATCGTTCACAAACAAAAATATTCAATTTCTTTATTGTTCTAGTGCAATTGAGAATTCACAGTTTTTTGTTCGTAATTATTTATCACTTCTATGGCTGGAAAAGGAATATCAGTTTTTTCACTAAAAACTGTTTGTTTTGTGACACAAACGTGCTTGCAAATCTCTAGCAGTGTGAATTTCGACATTTACCAAACAATGAGTCTGACGTACATAATAATAACACACGTTTAAAAACGGAGTTTATTTGTTGTTACGTAACTGAGATACGTAGTGCTTGCAATATAAATGAAAAATGCATAGTAAATTTGAATGCTTGCTATTATTCACTATACATTAATTTTTTCTTTTTATACCTGAAAAAAAAAATTTCGTAAAATAAGAGTGTATTTTTTAAAAAAAAATGAATATAACATGAACTCGAAAAATGAATGAAGATGAAAAAAACCTGCAAAAAAAGTTATATCACGTTTCACATTTTATTTCCCTTTAAATCTTTGTTCTATTCCTTTTGATTTGTGACAATTTATCAACATTATTATTTTTTATACGTGGAAATATCGAAATGATAATGTTTTTCATCCAGAATCAGCATAATGTATCTCTATTTTGTAAGACTATGACGTATGTTGTCATAAAACCGATGAAGTTCTTAAGAGAAAATTGAAAGAGCTATCACTCAATTAAAACACCCTACAGTTTTTTTCCCTGTAAGAATTAGTGCTATTACCTGGTATATCTTACACTGATGTTTTTGTAGGTTTGCCCGGTATGCCTTACATTGATGTTTTTCTTTTCTACTTAAGTGCCATTGCCTGACCTACAATACACTGATTTCTTAATGTTAAGTTTTTACGCTCGATCTGATAGTTCGGAGATATCGTACCAATGCCAGAAATTGCTTCAATAACATTACCGCTACTGAACAAAACTCTTTGCCCATATTAGTTTCTGCAAAGTGGCGCTGTTGTCAAAAGTCGGCAGAATTGCAACAAGGATATTTTACCAAAGATCAGTGTTATAGTCACTGCCTTTGTTTCATATATGCTTAATAATGTGTGTAGATAATAAAATTTTGATATATATATAAATATATAATACAAAAATTATAAAAAATATTTATGTATTAATAAAAGCATTAAAACTCTTTCGTTTTCATAAAATGTCTTTGGTAAAGAATAGATGTAGAGATATTCTATTTTGGGACTTCAATGCTGAAAACATACAAATGAATTACAAATTAGATTTATATTTCAAAGGAGGAGTTATTTTAAAATCTTTCCTTCTTTCACTTCCATATAAGGAAGCATTAAATCATTCTCGATGATGCGTAGGAATACATTGGATTGCTCGACTGGCCTTTTTACCTACTTTTGGTTGTAGTATTTAATGCGGGAACGACAGTTTTTGCGTGTCTTTTGACATATGATGATGACCACCTAAGCTTCGCCGAAGTCATTTGGACTTGTGTCCACTCCCCTCCAGAGGGGAAGAGTGGGTGTGAACTTAAACATTCACCATTTAAAATCAAATAAAGCCCGTGAAGTATGATTTGGCTCATGACTCCTAATTTGAACTAAAAACAACCCCAAAATAACAGTTGTATATAATTTTAACGAGTAATAATAGCACAAGGTGGCAAAATTTGATCATGAAAAGTGAGTTATTGTAAAGTAATGATTATTTTTACATTGTTTGGTGACCTGATTTTAAATATGGTGTGCATCTTTTACAGTCACGTAAGAATTTTTCACAAACTGTGCTTGAACAGAATATTTGATTTGCATATTCTCGACGGGGAGCGAAACTAAATCTTTATATTTTAGACAAGGAAGACATTGCTCATGGTGTTATAATTCTAACGCTTAATCGAATGAAATAAAATTTAAGTTGATGGTATTAATAGTTTTTATGTATTGAAAGTACAATTGTGCATGCATCAAAAGTACAATTTATACATCTTATATTACTATATAGTAGAGTGAGACATTAATTCTTGCATATTTTTATGCTAATTCCAAAAAAAAAAAAAATTTTAAAACCAAATTATTCTCAGAGAGCAACAGTTTCGAAGTTCGACAAAACAAAGTTACACAGGTTCGACAAAAAAATCAAAAACTATAGTTTCCATAAATATAACCTAAATGTCTTTGAAAATGTTGGTTCTATTGATTTTTTGTTTGTTTTCACTTAGTATAGAACAGTACATCAGAAACAATACTTCACGTGTCTAAATCAATTTAAGACGTTTAAAAATGCTTAAGTCAATACCAAGAATAAATTAGTACAAAACTGGTCTTTTTATGCATGAAAATTTAATTACTAGACTTTTAATCCTATTGAATTAGGATTGTTCTTATTTATCAGTGTATTAAATACTTCAGAAACAGTATCTAAATGGTCTGTGAATATTTCAGCTTCTTAACTGGCCAAAAAAAAATAGTAATAATAATAAATATGTAAATACTTCAAAAATAAAAACAAACAATTAATAAAAAAAATAAGAAAAGTTTTCATAACATTGATTTAAAGCGTTTTGTTTTTATTTTATTAAATTGAATATACTGTACATCAGCCTGTAGTGACTATTTATGCTATTAAATGTTTTTTCTTTTCTTTAGAATGCAACACAATTGATTGGTGACAATGAAAATTAACATTTATTTTCAATATGTGAAAAAATAGTACACAAAAGAAGTTTTTTTTCTATTTTTCTTCAAATTAGCATCCAAAAATATCTCAAAATTAGCTATTGGTTTCTAATAATTTTTTTCAGAGGTAGGCTTGTGTTATTCATATGACTATTTATTCCACTAGTTACTTATATAAACTAATATTTGTTTAAATTTTATTGAGTAGATTTTTAATTTCTAATTTCATTTTTAATTTCTTTGATTTTTTTGCATTTTTTATTATTTATAATTTTTAACGTATTATTATATTAACGTATTATATTTCGAATTTTTTATTATGTTTACAATTTTTTAACCTTTCATTTGGAAATATTTATATTTATTTTAGTTATAAATTTCGCTTATATTTTTTTTAATTATTTCATTTCATAACATATTTCATAACAAGTTCATTGTGCAGCAGCAATACTAGGAAGTACAAATAAGTTCAATTTTATTTCACCCGTTTCTAATAATAATAGAATTGAAACTATAAATTTAATCCACGTCAAGTCCTGACCTTCTCTGCCGATCAAACTGATCAAATGCAAATTCAAAGATATCTCTTGGCATTTTAACCCTAATCTAACCGATGTTATTAGTGTAAATCAATTGATATCATAGATCAGAATAATAATTTAGTGTGCAAGTTTCTAAACGGCCTTCGGATGCAAAGTTTATTTTCATGTCTGAAGAATTAATTTTTTAAGAAGAGAAAATACTAACATATAATGAACATTTTTATTTCTTCAGAGTTTTCCTATGATCTAAGATATGTTTCCTTATGTATTTCCCATTTCTTTTTGCAAATAACCAGCGTAAAGTCACATTTAGTATTGATGTTCAAAAACTATAAAACTTAGAAACGTGATATTATTGAGGTGTATAGAACATGTTTTGAAATTAAGATGAAATAAGAAAAATTAACATTTAAAAATCAGTTTGAAAATTAATAATTAAGTTGATTATTAAGCTGATTATTAAGTTGAAAGTCGGTGCACTAAAATGACTAAATTCTTTTAGAAAACTAACATGGATTTCTTTTTTTTGTAAAAAAACAATTCTGATTTGTTTGCGAGTAATGAACATTTTTATTTCTTCAGAGTTTTCCTATGATCTAAGATATGTTTCCTTATGTATTTCCCATTTCTTTTTGCAAATAACCAGCGTAAAGTCACATTTAGTATTGATGTTCAAAAACTATAAAACTTAGAAACGTGATATTATTGAGGTGTATAGAAGTTTTGAAATTAAGATGAAATAAGAAAAATTAACATTTAAAAATCAGTTTGAAAATTAATAATTAAGTTGATTATTAAGCTGATTATTAAGTTGAAAGTCGGTGCACTAAAATGACTAAATTCTTTTAGAAAACTAACATGGATTTCTTTTTTTTTGTAAAAAAACAATTCTGATTTGTTTGCGAGTTATTTCAATTTTGTATGCTTTATAATTTTTTTTGAGAATTTTTCTTTTATTTCTTTACATTTTACATTTTGCTTTGCTGGCCAAAACGTATAAGGCTTAAGAACTTGAAATTATCAAGATATTAAGAAAAAAAAGAGTTTGATTATTAGTTCTAGAATAATCAACTGTTAAACTAGTAGCAAAAAAAATGTTGACTAGAAGCAGAAAGAAACGTTGACCCGCTCAAGTATAATTACCTAATTAAAATTTGACTCGTTGATAGGACCATTTTCAGTTATAAATTTAACGAGATTTTTTTAAATACCTATTTGTTCGTAAGCAATTGCAATTTTAGTGCTTTTTCACATATTTTATTCTTTAAATTCCATTTATTATTAAATTCTATTGAAAAATTTATCTCTTTTGCAATTTTCAATTCAGCTCAAGCAAAAGTTTTAAAAAAGAACTAAAAATAAGAGAGACATATGCTGATAGATATAAATCTCAATATTTATATCGAAATTTTTCGGAATATTAAAACTGTTTCCTACACGAATTGTTATATGATATAAGATTATCGTTTTATATTCTTAACAAACAGAATGACTTCTCATTTATTACTTTTTATTGCGTCACGCCTTCTGTTCTTCCTAAGTTTCCGTTTTCAAGAGCAGTTTTCTAAATCCAGTTATTGTTATGATTAGAATAATAATGAAGTGTAATAACTATATATTTTATAAACAAAATTATCTCTTTTTTTGTTTGTAGGAAGAAAAAAAAACTTTCAAGATCAAGGAGGGAAGAACAATTTATGTGCATAAAATTTTGATACTGAGACAAGAACAAATTTGTGCACATAAAAGAACTATTTTCTACGACATGGCTCATCTTCACTGAGTAATAACTCTCGGGGGAATCGAATTTCTATGTTCTTTGATTGCCAAAACTTAGTAATACTTGAAATACAACAGATAGCAATCCAATTGTAGTTTTTCGTAAAATAAGGACATGAACCTTCCTTATTTCTTTATCTTCTATCATGAATGAGTAAACATCCACAGGGTTGGTGAGCGAAGAGAACAGGGGACGTAGCCTCTATTTTATTTAAATAAAAGCAAAACTACGAATTGACCTTGTAAGTGCTAGTATAATACAAATGACTAGAAATTATTTTAAAAAGATGAGAGAAAATGGTTATGTGGAATTGATAACATATAAGGCAATTGTAACTACAATAATGGTAATAATATTCAAAAGCAAAATTATGATTTTCAGACGTGATGAAACGATACTAAGTGTTATATATAAAATTGATTTTTTTTCCAGATCACTATAATCATATATATATATATATATATATATATATATATATATATATATATATATATATATATATATATATATATATATATATATATATATATATATATATATATATATATATATATATGTCATATTTTTGTAGATAAAGAATTATCAATATTATATCTAAAAATAAAGACATAATGCTTTGGGTAGGATCTTTGCAATATAATAAAACGTATAGTTTTAAAACGCAAAAAGTTTTTTAGAAAATATAAACATTTAAACTTACGTTTTCGCTTTCCTATTTTTCCATCCCTCAATAAATTATTCGTTAAATCACTTTTCAGTTGCCTGCAATAAATAAAGACTCATATAAATGAATAAAAAAAAAACCTCATATAATAACATTAGAATAGTTGAAGCAAATGAAGAAAAACAACACAAAATAATTTCTATGCAATTCCTATCTGCGTATTTCAATGATTTTTTTCAACATTCCTAAATGCATCTATTGTTAATAGTATCTAGAGACTTCTCTAGTTCTATTGTTCTTTACTGTTGAAGCGCCTATTTCGAGATTTATTTCTGATCGTTCGTCCACGTTTCTAAAGCGTCGTAGGACATAAGTTTCTTATTCGCCGTTATTGAAGACGATGCGGCAGAGATTGTTTTTCAAGGAATAGGATTTATTCCCAGATCGAAGTTTCTGTACACAACCCCTATGGAAATATATATACAATTGACTCCAGAAAGATCTATGGGGAGTTTTTTCTTACCCATAGAGATCAAAGGGAATTTATTTGTTTTTCGGGTTTCCTGTGTGCTATGTATTTACAGTCTGGTGGTTTTGACTGATACAAGCTAACTTGAATGATTTTTAATATATCAGAAAGAGCCATGTCGTTATTATAGATCTATAGGCATGAATTGAAAATTCAAAAGAGGTTTTATTTGAATAGTTTTTTGTATATCCGTGTTCTTCTGTATTCAAATATTTTCTAACAGTTAACGAAATATTCAAATCCGATTTCTCTTGAGAAAAAGTCTTAGAGTGGGGGGGGGGGTCATATTTATTACTGCAGACTATTGACTACTATAATAGCAGATAAAAATATATTTTTTCTATCGTAATGTTCAATTGATGGATTTCATTTTAGATATTTTCCTTTGAGTCTAGTTAAGAGATTCTTCTAAAATAATAACTGAGAATGATTTTCGCCATATTGCTTTTGGAGTATTCTAGATAAACAGTTGAAAATGATTTTTTCGAGCTTAAAAGATTTTCTTCTAAAGAAATATTTCTCATAAAATCAAAAAACGATTCTTTTTCTGCATTGTAACCATTACCGGATCAAATTGCGGTAAAATGTACCGACACCTATGATGTCAGTACTTTTAACCGTAAAATCCATCTTTATCAAAGCATGTTACGAAACAAGAAATCTATTTACAGTAGAAATATTTATATATTTGGAGAGATTCAGTAATTATGCAGTAATTGTTACTGCAAAAATTACGGTATAATATTTGCACTGTAAAAAGGGATTTTACAATGAAATTGGTTTCATAGATGCGGGACTCTAAATGCTGGTATTTTATATTGTTATCTGATTCGAAATTTTTACAGTGAAAAGAGATATTCCTAAATGCATCGATTGTTATTTGTATCTAAAGATTTCACTCCCTTTATTTATACATATACGTATATATACATAAAATATACTTGAGTTTAAAGTTGAGAATCCGACTGCAGATTTAAAACCAGCGATACGAAAATATCATAAGATCTGTTAAAAAAATAGCATGCAATGGGAAAAAGAGTAATTTTATACAGCGTATATATATATATATATATATATATATATATATATATATATATATATATATATATATATATATATATATATATATATATATATATATATATATATATATATATATATATATATATATCTTAAGATACTTTCGTATCGCTGATTTTAAATCTGCAGTCGGATTCTCAACTCTAAGCTCAAGTATATTTTTCAAATGGTTTTTTTGCCCATTTTTTGTAGAAATGAACAAGTAAACAAGGGTTGCGTATATCAGTGGCTTGCGTAAATATTGCGAAAAATTTCTAGGGAAGTTAAGGCACATCATCAGGATTAAAATCGCGTAAGGACCCTTTGCCCGGAACTGCTGTTGTACGGGTCTAGAAGCGATTCTCTATTATAACCTGTCTGAAGCATACAAAGAATCAGGAACATAAAGCATCTCTAGCGTAGTGGCGTATGATATTTCCAGGAATTAGTTTATATGTATTTTTTATCCTGATTATGTACCCCAATAGAAGTGTGTCGCAACACTCTCGTGAGCCCTCGTTACATGTAACGTTTTTAAACTTGCACAATTCAACAAAAAATAGCCTAAAAATATAATTTAAAACTAAACCTACTACTTTAAAAACAAACATAATTTCAGATTTCAAATCCCCAAACACAAATTAGGCAATATCAAGTATTTGCATAAATTCGCAAAAAATTTATCCCCCGGTTCAATTTACGCATAAACTAATTTTAAAAATCAAAACTTTTATTTTTACAACAACTATTATTTACTTAGAAGATTAGAAAGAGAAAAATCAATACACATTTCTCGTATTTTATTCCATCACTTTGTTTCCTATCGATCTCAAACTTATGTTATTCTTTCACCGCATAAATAATTCAACAGTAAAACCATCGTTTGACACATGACTAGGCCACTTCTGAAAGAGATTAATAAATAATATATTTACTATTCCTTTTCAAATACTCTGAATTTGAATCCTGAACAGATGGATTTAAAAAGAAGAAACATTCTCCAACAATAAAATCCAACCAGTTTATTAATAAATTCATTTTGAATGCCTTTCAGGATGTGTAGAGATTTTAATAGTTATGGTAATAGTAATGTCTTAAACAGATAAACTATTATTATCAGCTGTTAAAAATATCAATCAAGCATAAGTTAAACAGAGATATTTACTAACTAGTTATTTTCTAACTTAAATTGTAAATTCGCATTAATTAAATGTTTCTGACGGAAAAAAAAACTTGCAAATAATAATTATCTCGAAAACTTGTCAAAGTTAATCTTAAAAATCAAAACTTATATTTATTTAAAAAAAGTATTACTTACTTTACGAAAGAAAAAAGTATAGACAAAGCTGATAGAATATGGTAACATTTGGCACATTTCTGGCTCTGTCTGATCCCCATAAAGCTCGGTAATTTTTTACCGAAAATCCTTCATGATGATTTTGGTAAAATTAATAATAAAATATGGTCTTCTTAAATCTGATAAAGTTTGGTAAATGTGGTAAAATTTGGTAATTTCATCGTGCTAACATGGAAACCAATTAATCGGTAAATTAAATGTTCAGTTGTGTACTTTTTACTAAATGTGAGGTAACAAGAACGATGATTTCGAAAACTAGAAGTTCTGTTTAACCGTTACCAGGTGAATGGAAAAATTACCAAATGAATGGTTTAAATACCGTACATATTGGCCGGGATAGCCTGGTTGGCAGGGAGCTGAACTCATGTTTGTGAGAATGGGAATTCAAATCCAACCGACCTGTAGTAAATGGTGACTGGTGCAAGTTAAATCTATTGGGTCACATAGTCCTCCATGTTCCCATAAGAAATCAATATCTCTTAGGTTACTGAATTGGAAATTGATCACTCTCTGGTTCAGGTCAAAATTACGATTCGTGGATGACTAAATGGACGTATGAATGGGTCCACTCTGTAAAACGGTGTGTGAGGTATGGTTGAGGCAGAAGTCTTGGCAATAAACGGCGCCACTAGAAAACTAGAACAATTGCACCTCCTCTGCCTTAATTACCGACAACAACAAAAGCCGCATATATTAGTTTTATGAACCAGAATTACGTTGTTGTTTTTTTTTACCAGAAGTGTCACTACCATATGGTATGGTAGTTTTAATAAAATTCTTTTCGTCCCGTCAGTATATTACAAAACGAAACATCAATACAAATTTCTTGTATTTTATTGCCTCATTTTGTTTCCCGTAGATCTCCAACTTACGTTATTCTTTCATAGCATAAATTATTCAACAGTGAACTCATTGTTTGACACATGATTGGGCCATTTCTGAAAGCGATTAATAAATAATTTCCAGCGAATATATTTACCATTCCTTTTCAAACCACACAGAATTTGAATCCAAAACTAATGGATTCAGAAAACTATAAAATCCATCAGGTTTATGAATAATGCATTTAGAATGTTTTGAAAGTTTGGTTAAATCTTTTAATAATTACCGAAAGGGCATAGACATGAACGAAAAAGATTTTTTTTTATGAAAAGAAGTATACTTGTGTTTTTGCAATACGAAGTATATTTGTGCAATTGTGAACACTGAAGGGCATAAGGTTGAAGTGAGTATACAGACACGTTGTGTCATTTTAGACTGATCAATTGGCGAGAATAATACTACACACTGAAATTGCGTGTTATGAGACATTCTTGAAACTATTTTGAGAAAAACATTTGGAATTTGTTTTTTCCTTCTAGAAGGGATAACAAAGTATTTAACTTAACTAATTAAGTACTTTGTATTTATAATGAGATGTATATTTGTGTAATTGTGAACACTGAAGGGCATAAAGTTGAAGTGAGTATATAGACGCAATGTGTCATTTTAGACTGATCAATTGGGGAGAATAATACTACACTGAAACTTCTTGTTTAGAGGCAACCTTGAAACAATTTTAAGATTATCTATCAGAATTTGTCTTTTCCTTCTAGAAAGGATAACAAAGTACTTAAAATAACAAATTTTCATTATCTCTCTAAAATTATGTTTTAAAAATAAAATAAATTTACTCTACATACTTTATATCTTTATTAAGTAAGTGGCGTGTAAATGTAGTTTTATTCCATATCAAGAGGTCTTATTAAGTGTTTTTATCATTTTTATTATTATTTCAAGGAATTTATAACAAGGAGTTTTTATGCATTTTTAAAGTTTTAATAAGTACTTTTTATACTTCTTGCAAGTTCATTCTTTATTTTTATAGTTTTTTTAATGTTTTTCATATCATTAATTGTCTTTTTATGTTTTTTATTGTTAAACGAATGCATAAGAGATGATTTTTGATACATTTTATGAAACAAATGATTCAAATTTTGTACACATTTTACAAATTTTGTACACACTTAGATAAAAACGCTAATCAATAGCATATAATAAGTGATTGTACGAACGATGTCTACTTGGGGTCTTTGAGAAATAATATAATCAGTTTCCATACATACATTTTCACCTGTTAACGGCTTTTTCAACTGGAAAGTTAGATGATATGAAAACAAAAGTTGTTTATAATTTATAAGGATATGCTTTTAAATGGACACCTTTCTGCTTAAAATAATGTTATTAATTATTTTACCTTTGATACGGAACATTTTTATTAATATAGCACTCATTAAGAGGAAGCATGAAATAACTTTCTTTTTTAAAAATAAATTTCTATTAAATGAATGACTAATTAAATGCATTGGATTGCTAAGTGCGCAATATTAAAAAGTAACCATTCTGAATAACTTGTGATCTAGCATTCGGATTTATGTACTAGGATTGATTCTCAATGGTTCGAAGGAGTAAACTTAAATATGCAAATTAATTAGTGCAGACGGTATTTTAAGTTCGAAATACTATCCCTGAACTTTTTTTTTTTTTTGAAATATTGTAATTCTGACCCTCAAAATATATAGGATAACCGCAATCTGAAAAATAAGGTCTAAACGGTTTACACTGGAGAGCAGGACACCTTGATGTTAATTTCACTTTATGCGTATTTCGCTGTATGTCGAGAAAGTTATAAGCCAATAGAAACATTTTTGCACATATTAAATTCGTTTATCCGAAGATAATTCTATGTAAATAATATTTTTCTTATAATTATGTATAGTTTATATTTATATATTTTATATTTATATATTTATATATTTATATATTTATATATTTATATATTTATATATTTATATATTTATATATTTATATATTTATATATTTATATATTTATATATTTATATATTTATATATTTATATTTATGTATTTATATTTATATATTTATATTTATATATTTATATTTATATATTTATATTTATATATTTATATTTATATATTTATACTTATATATTTATATTTATATATTTATATTTATATTTATATATTTATATATTTTATATTTATGTACTTTATATTATATACCATGAATCTGATTGAAAAAATTCAAACTATATGGGATTTTATTTTTCCGCTCATACGGTAACAGTATACCAGAAATGTTGTTTTTCGAAATAGTTCTGCTATTGCTCTAGTACCGTTATAGTTAATAGTTTTGTTATAGTACTTATTACCACACATTTAGTAAAAAAATACAGAACTGAAAGTAAATCTATCCGAATAAATGGTTATTATGCCATACTCTAAAGTATCATGATAAAATTACTAAATTTCACCACATTTACCAAATTATATGACATAAATTATAAAACCATTTTTATTGTTAATATTACTTAAATCAATACTTTGAAGTACTTTGGTAAAAATTAGTATTTCCATAGAGCGAAAAACATTTTGCCATATGTTGGTAGTTTTGAGCATTTTTTTTCTCGATTTCTGAGGAATAATTTTTAACCCCCCCCCCCCCCCCAGCCTAGTAAACCAACACATTTGTCAAACCAACATATTTTATTTCGATATAAGTAAGAAAGAGCATCCTTAAAAGAATTAAAGTTCATGCCAAACGAAAACATTGAAATGCGTCTCATAGCCTCTTACAACCACGTACATTTGGGCAGTACGCTAGGTGAAGGTAACTTGGGAACAAATTAAATGATTACGTAATTCATATAATATTTTCAACAATTAATAGATTTTTCTTGTAATTCAACAGTCGCATCAGTAATCTATTTTTATGAATCGTAATGAATAAAAGTTTCGAGCACAAAATGATTTAGCATGAACTTGATTACTAAAAATATAAGGGAACCGAGGTGAATGCATTTACGATAAACAAACATAAAAATTATCATAATGATTACGTAATCATTAAACATAATGATTACGTAATTCATATAATATTTTCAACAATTAATAGATTTTTCTTGTAATTCAACAGTCGCATCAGTAATCTATTTTTACGAATCATAATGAATAAAAGTTTCGAGTACAAAATGATTTAGCATGAACTTGATTACTAAAAATATAAGGGAACCGAGGTGAATGCATTTGCGATAAACAAACATAAAAATTATCTTGTTAACTTAGAAAAAAAAATAAGAACGAGGAAGAAGATCTAATAATGTATAGTTCAGTTTTCTTTCGATTGTTAAGTAAAAAAATTTACAGACTATCGAAAATAGCAATAAAATTGTAGTGTACACTGTTAGAATTTTCATTCTTAAGCAGTCTGTCCATCCTATTGACTGTAAAGTTTACGGTAAGGAGCATGTTTTACATTTACGGTTTTGAAACAATTTTCAACTAGTATGTTTAAAACACCATAAATACAATACTGCACTAGTTTTTTCACCATTTACAACTAGCATGGTTTCAAAACTATCGACATACTAAAGATGGGAAATACTAGATTTTTTTTGTTAAGGAGCTTCTATGGTGCTGCCATCTATGTGTGTATGGGAGTATCATATTCTAATAGTTCAGGATCACAAATTGGGAAGCGCAGGACGCTAGTAACTCTTCATGTGCTGAGAGAAATTGAGTTCAGTTCTGTCTGTCAGTTACGAGATTGACAGATTAGCTCTCTGCTAGAAACTAAATGTTTGCATTAGGTGGGTCTAGTTAGTGCGATAAAATTCTGGTTATTTAACCATATCAGGTGAAAGCAGTTAATAATGAGTTTTTTTCACTGTTAACAATTTGAATACCATCTTATTTATAGTTATTTGTCTGTTTTGTTCGAATATGGTAAAATAGCTCTTAAATAAATTGCTATTTAACCATATTTACTCAGAAATTTCTAACAGTATACAGTGGTACTTCTGTATTTCAGTATTTCATTTTTATGTTGTATCATACGTTTTTCAGCAATAAACGTCTTTTCAAACAATTAAAGCTCTTCTTTTAAGGACTTAAATGTAAAATATTATTTACGTACACAATTTTGTTACAGTTCTTTTATGTTAAACCGCTATTTTCAGAAGAAGGAAAAAACTATTTTCTAACATTAAACCAACCACCGAGATAACAAACGGCAAACATAAATATTTACAGCAATTTAAAGAATCATTTCACTTACGCCTTAAAAAAGCATCCGAAACTTTTCGCTTCGTTTGTACTCATTCAAACTCGGATTCCAGATAATTCTAACATAACTATTTTTCTAGCACGAACAAAATTACCCGTAACACACATCAAGGAGTTTTCTTTCTTTAAAATCTATCGTCTCTTTTACACTTTTCTAGAAAACTATAAAAAGAACATTTTACAAACTAGGCATCTCCAGTTAGCTCCAGGTAAAAAGAGTTTTTTCTGAAACGGAAGCCTTCTGAAATTCTTTTTTCTCTTCTATTTGACTATCCACATCTAAATTATTCTTTTTATCTTTCATTCTTCAAGCAAAATCCACGCCTTTTGGATGCAAATCTGTATTTTTTTTATTTTGATTTTCAGCACTGTTTGTTTTGCTATTGGGTTTTTGGAAGAGGGAAATAAATAATATAAAATATATAAAGAAACACGCCTTTTTACCAATAAGAACTAAAAAGAAAGATAAGTGTTTTGTTAGTTGAATTTTTTTAAAAAAATATTTTCTCCTTTCCAATTTCTTTATAGTTTGCTTATAGTTGGTTTTAGCTGAAGGAAATAAAACTATAAGCGCTTTCAAATATATAAGTTTATAATCTAATTTGCTGTAAACGCAAAAATATTTTATGTCAAATTTGAATATTGCGCATACATAACTATGATGCAATGAATAGTTGCCGCAATGAGCCATACGACCAGGAACCATATGAAATAATCCATATGGGTTTAAAATCAACTATATAGCCCATCTTATTTTGCTTACGTGTTACTATAATTCATGTGATCAATACTTAAGTGGTCGAGCTTAAGTAAGTTAATCACTTTTTGTGCAAAGCTTAGTGGTCAACTTATAGAGGGAGATAAGTCATTGTTTTTATTATGTTATATCATATCTTTTTCATGCATCATAATTATACTATGTTTATATTATGTTATCTAAGTTATTCATGTTATTCACATGAAAGCTTTGAAATCTAAAATAGAATAATGATATCCTTCTCAGCTCAAGAAATGTGAAAGATAGGTCGCGAAATACTAAAAAAGAAGATATTTTGTAGTAAGCTAGCTTTCATGAGATGAAGCATGACTGATACAAAGAATAATTTGAGATGCAATGTACTTTTACGGAAGTTCACGTGAATTACGGTGTTTTCCGTCTCTCTGGCAAAGAAAAATCCTATCCATTCTTATATATTACCAATCGTAAATAAAAATAATTAATTAAATTTACTTATGGTTTTCTTTTATTTCTTACATTAAGTTATTCGTGTTGCTCCTGTTATTCAAATAATTCCTTTATGATACCCATCTAACTAAAATAATTTTAAATAAAATTTTTCCTTGTTTTTCTTTCATTTCTTATATCATGTTATTCACGTTGTTCCAAGTTACTCAAAAATTTCGTATATGTGACAGATCAGAAGTAAAAACGATTTTATTTAAATTCAGTTCCCGTTTTTCTTATATCAAGTTATTCACATTGCTCATGTTACTCAAATATACCCTTCAAAATATAAATGATTTTAGTTAAATGTAATCAATGTTATTTTTTATTTCTTACGTCATGTTATTCAGGTTGCTCACATTCAAACTTTTCTTATATGTCACCAATCGAGAAAAAAATATTTTTAATTAATTTTAGTTTTTTTTTTTACCTCTTAAATTATGTAATTCAAGCTTCTTATGACATTCAAACATCCATTTTATGTTTTCAATCGAAATAAGAAAGATATTAAATGTATTAAGTCATTGTTTTTTTATTTCATGATATTCATTGTTTTTTTTATTTCATTATATCATGATATTCACGTTATTCAAATATATCTTGAACAGATCGGAAATAAAACAGATCGGAAATAAAAATAATTTTAATTAAACGATTGCTTATTTTTTCATTTCTAATATCACGTTGCTCAGGTTGTTCATACGTTTCTTATGTGTTACTAATCGATACAAAAATAATTGTAATTAAATTTAATCACATTCATTTGGTAATTCTTTACTTTATATGGTAACTGATTTTCAAAATTACAGTTGTTTTTTACCATACATTTAGAAAAAATACAAAACTGAAAATTAAATGCAACCGAATAAATGCTTTTTATGCCTTGCTCTAAAGTTTCATGATAAAATAACTAAAATTTATCGCATATTATAAAACCATATTTTATTGTTAGTTAATTTAATCAAAATCATTACCAAAAAGCTTCGTTAAAAAGTACCAAGTATGGAATACGGTGAATTTTAATCATATTCCGGTAGTTTTTAAAACACTTTTTTTCTCAGTGTTAACTACATACATTATGAGTTTTCTTATCAAGTATTTTTTGAGGTTGAAGAAAAGAGATAAAAAGATTAAATATATTAAAAGATTTTTATTTTGATTAATAAATCTATTTATTTTTAACTCAAATAATAATGACAATAAACTTCAAACTATTTCCTGGAACGTGCCGAATTAATTTCTTATGCTGGAGCATCATGAATGAAATCTTTTTAATCTCATTTTTCTTTAAATGATTAATTTCAAAATTTTTGTTCACTTGGATCTTAACATTGATTTTAGTAAACAATTTACATTTAAGAATAGCAAAATACCACTTAGCAATGTAGAACTAAGCGATTAAAATATGTGTCCTGGTAATTGTTGCCAAAATATTATAGGATTTTATTAACCTCGTTTTTGAAAATCTTTTAAATCAACACATTGAATGCCAGGCTAATTTTACATGGCTTGCCCGTCTGGCCACAACGGTAAATAACTACAAGCTAAATTTGCAAATATTAGATAGATTTTGTTGGTTTTTTAAAAGGTTTAGCATGACATATCTGAAAAAGTGGTGAATTATATAATCCTACTAAATTGTTTAGAAATAATGGTGGATAAAAATCTACTAAATTGAATTTATTAAACCAAGAATCACAATTAATAAGCTACCACTTGAAAATATTTATTCGCTGTCCGGAGCAAGTTGGCATCTTTGTGTATATAAATAAACTATTTTTGTGTGTTCTATATTGCATTAATTTCTTCAAACCCTTTTGGTAACGATAAAAATAAAAAAAAATTTACTCGAATTTTGTGTTTCTAATAATCTTAGCATCGCCAGTCACCGGTGACCCCAGGGGCGCTACGAACAAACTCAGTGTCAGTCACCGGTGACCCCCATGACATTCACCGTGTTAAATGGTAAAGTAAATGGTAAAAATTAGTCCTTTCAATTGTGAACTTTTCTATTTGAACTTAAATATTTCGTAATGGCAAAACTTCTTCAGTAAATTTCGCAACAGAAGTTGATGAAAAAAGATATTTTAAATGTTTATATTTTACTTTGTTAGATTCTAATAAAAGGTTTATATTTTTAAAGATAAATCATTATCAAGTATATTTATTTTTAACTCAAACGAGAGTGACAATAAATTTCAAACTATTTATGAAATGTGCCGAATTTATTTCTTATATTGGAACATCATTGATGAAACATTTATAATCTCATTTTGTACAAAGGATTAACTTCAAAACCTTTCATAACTTTCATCTCAACATAGATTTCAGTAAACATTTTATGTTTTCGAGTAGCAAAATACCAGTTAGCAATGTAGAACTCAGCGATTAAACTATGGGTTCTGGTAATTGCAGCTAGAAGGCTTTAGAAATTTATTAACCTCATTTTCAGAAACCCTTCGACTTAACCAAACGGTAAAAATTAATCCTTTTAATTGTTGGGCTTCTCTATATGAACATGAATAATTAGAAATGGCAAAACTTCTTTAATAAATTCCGCAACAGAGATTACGAAAGCAACTTTTATTCATTAAAAAGAGTCACCTATGCATTAATTTGTTTATTTTTGAAGACTTGTTAAGTGTAAGTAGAATCAAAACCATTAGTTTGGCTTTTAGGAATTTAAAGAGATTTCGTTGAGCTCTTTTCATTAAATAAAATATGTAAATGATTTTGATGGCGGCTTTACTCGATTTAATTTGGAATTCAAATGGAGTAAAGGAGTAGATTCTATTCGAATTTATGCGAAAGATTAAAGAAGTTACATGCTGAGTAGTTTAGTTTAAATCTACTGCTGTAGAAATATTTCTAAATGTTTTCAAAAATGCAAATAAGTAATGCTGGAATAATCATCAAACTTAAATACGGTCTTGTTTTATGTAGCAGTGTTGTTATATTTGTAAATTACAACATTGTAGCAAATTTATCACCAGAGATATATTACCGGTATTTATTTTATTACTGGCGTTGAACGGGTGGCCCAATAATGAGTTTACGGCTATCAATGTTCAACTCCGTAGCCTTATAGTTTTGAAATCAATCCAGAAGACAGGGAAATGCCTGGTACAACTATTGAGGTAATGCTAGCCTTCATTGAGAGCTCTTCGCTGGAGCTAACCCCCATTTGCGTTACACGGAGAGAAAAAATCATGAAAACCCCCACGCTTAGCTAGACTGTAGGAAGATTCTAAATTATGATTCATCTACCACTGAGGATACTTTGCGTCAGCACTGTGCTGTGCGAGGCGGAAGCAGAATTCGCATCAACCAGGTACTGCTGGGATTCGAACCTGACCACCTTAATGGGACGCAAACGCTATACCCCATGAACCACCATGGCTCTTTGTTTTGTTGTATCTGATTGCAGATATTTTTTCCTTACTTTATGAGTATATAATTTTGTTTGACTGAGAATGCTCAGCTCAATTTAAGAAAAACTTCAGTCACTGCGTCAAATGTAAATAACATTTTGTGCTCTAAGAAAACTGACGAAAACTAAGTTTTGCATGAAATGGCTCTGATCCCACTAGGACATCTTGCGAGTGTTCTTATAAGAAAATAAAGAAAACCTTATAGTGATGTTGTTGTATCACCTAGGCTAAATATAAGGAAAGGTAAGTTCCACTTTATTTTATGAAAAAGTTTAAAGAAGTAACATCGTATAGTTATTTTTAATTTTCTGGTGTACAGTTATGGCTAAATCTACGACTTGAATTGTTACAAAGATGCAAATTGGTTGGTTATAGTACTAGAATATAGACCTTTAAAGCTTTGTTTTAGAATACTATGTTATAAATAAATGCTAAGAGTTTTTTCGTAATTTTCTATTTTTGACACTGCTGAAGAAATTATAAGTTAATATTTTATGTTTTTTATGATTTTCTGGTTTCGCAGTGTTTTAAATTCACAAATGTTTGTAAATACCTTTTATGATTCTTTATTTTTGTAATGTTTCATAATTCGTAAAAGACTACGCATGTTTTTGTCTTTATTTTATTATTTCTTTACCTTGTTTCAGATTGCTTAGACGATTGGAAAGGTTTCTTTTTTTTAAAGTATATTTTTGTACAGTATTCCAAAATCTATAAATCATAGTAAATATCCCTTCCTCAGATTTAAAATATCTTTTTAAGACGTAGATTTAAATAACTCAAATGTAGATTTAATATCAAAATCTACAACTTAACCAAATAACCTGCTCCAAACTTAAACCAATTGGCATAATAAATGATGTAGTAGTTTAGTTTTAAGCGCTTAATAACACTAAATAAAACGGTATACTTATCATAGAACTGCAAAAATATTATTCTCAAAATGTCATTGCTAGCTACATTGTATAAAAAAAACAGGGGTTATTCTTTTCAGAAAAGGGATAATAATGGTGACAGAAACAGAAATAACATAATAATCTATCATCAGCTATTTTCGTAATATGAAATATTAATAGATGTTTTTTACCTTATCTATTGCTTTTTTGTTTTTCGTGTTGTTTGTCGTATTTACTATATATATATATATATATATATATATATATATATATATATATATATATATATATATATATATATATATATATATATATATATATATATATATATATATACACTATATATATATGTATATTGCTCTGTCTCTTACCTTATATAGTATTAATCATGCCATTATTCACTCGGTTGTTACTTTAAAAGTTTTAAATTTGCTTTCTAATAATATTTAAATTATCTATGGATTATATTTGTCTATAAGAAGTAAAAAAAATAGGAATTATGATAACATGCAGAATAATTTTCATTATTCATGGCTGAGAAACATAGCAACTAAAGATAATTTTAAATAAATAAAAGAAAAACTGTATAAGAGTCTTTTAACAGAAAAAGCACGTGCGCTTAGTTATTTTGAAAATTACTAATATTCTCATTAGTTCAGTAATTATAACAAAAAAGGGCATTTCTTCGAAAAAATTAATTCCAAAAAATCATGAAATTTTATAAATGATACCTGAAAACTCCCCAACTCTCCCATGTAAGATTCCAACTTGTTTTAGAGAAATGAGAGAAAATTTCTCCTAAATAGGCAATTGAGTGATTCGTTCAATACCCAATTAATATACTATTTCAATACCCAATCAATATTTCTTAAAACCCAAGATTTTTTTCTCATAAAATCTTTATTATGTTATTTTAATTGATATTTGAAATTTGTGAATGATACCCGCTATTGTAAAGGGTACTCAGTTTCGTAAATGATACCTAATATTGTAAATGATACCTGAAATCTGCAAGAATCTCTTCAGGGCTCATTCCCCTTTTTTTAAGGAAAATGGAAGGAATTGAGAATGAGAATTGAATTTCTCCTATAAAGGCAATTGAATCATTTTTTCATTCAAGCTGAAACGAATTAGACCAATCACGAAACAATCCGACTATTTGTTTAGAAGTTACAAACGTTTCATGTACAAAAAGTGCAACTTTGTACTATTTACGAATCTGATATTGCTATCTAAACAAATAAATCATTGTTTACAATGTTTTATTTACGATGAATCGAATGAGAGTATACACAAGTTAATAGAACGGATAGTTAAAAAGCTACAACTATTTTTCTGTACAAAAAATACTGTTTTTGACATGAGATATGTGCATTTTTATTAATGCTTCTTATGAGCTATGTGAACATGTAAAGTACATTTTCCGATGAAATTTCTTATACTTCACTGAATGGAATATAGTTCGAATTTATAGAATTAAAAGTTTTGAAGTATAAAGGTTTTCTTAATTATGAGTGCAATTCAAAATAGTACTTTTTATACAAAAAAAAGAAACATTTCAACTTTTAAAATATTAGCTTTTTTGATTCGGGTTTGGTCTCACTTCATACAATAAAAAATACAAGAGTAACAATACCCCACTTGTCTCTATAACAATATAAGGTGCATAAATTAGTGCAAATGTAAAATTGCACTTTTTGTAATCAAAACCTTTCAAAATTCCAACTATTTACTCCTGCTTTGCATCAATCAATTCAGCATGCAAATGTTGACTTGTTGACTATTTGTACTGTTGACTTGTGTAGTCTTTTTAGAATTAGCGTGAAAAAACATAGGAAAAATTATTAGTTTGTTTGAATAGCAACGTCTGATTAGTAAGTACAAATACAAAATTAGCAAAAAATAAAGCTCTTATAACCTCTGAACTATTAGTCCGATCGTCTTGTAATTGGTCGAATTCAATTAAGCGTGCGTGAATGAAGCAATGCATTAATTGCCTGTCAGGAGAAATTCAATAATCCCTCTCAAATCTTTCAAGGGGAACAGGGGATCAAAAAAGGGAAACAGGGGAGTACAGGCGTACGGGGTGGACTAGGGAATTATCAGGAATCATTTACAATATAATAGGTATCATTCACAACTTTCAGGTATGAGTTATTATTACAACTAAAGCATTTTCTCAAAGTCCTCCATGTTCCCATAACAAATCAATACGTCTGGGGGTACCGATCCAGGAGTTTCCTTGTCTTCTGGATTGGTTCAAAATTACAAGGCTACGGTGTTGAACATTAGTACTCGTAAACCCAGAAATTGGGTCTACTGTTCAATGGCGGTAATAAAATGAAATGAAATGAAATAAAAAATAAAATAAAATAAAATAAAATAAAATAAAATAAAATAAAATAAAATAAAATAAAATAAAATAAAATAAAATAAAATAAAATAAAATAAAATAAAATAAAATAAAATAAAATAAAATAAAATAAAATAAAATAAAATAAAATAAAATAAAATAAAAAATAAAATAAAATAAAATAAAATAAAATAAAATAAAGCATTTTATGAAAAACATCTTATGTATTAATTATTTTTCCAAAGAAAATGTCTAATTTTACTGGACTGCATTAATAAAATATTATGTTGTCTTCTTTCGATTTTCAAATGAATTGAAATTAATGGTGTGTGTGAGCTTATTTGCAAATTCCAAAACAAGGAACTTTAGTTCTTAATGAGAAAAAAGCATAGCTTACCATTAATTAATTAATTAATAAAATAAATTTCTATGAAACATGCCGATGTATTAATTTAATATATTCCACTTGATTTGAGAGTAAAGCAATTCTTCTTTTTTTATTCTTAAACCCATAACACCAAAAAATATGAATTAATATATTTTTTTACTTAGTATATAAACTTTATTATGATTGTTATTAAATATTATTTTTATTAAATATAAATTATTCGAACTAGTTTTAAGTTAAGTCTCTATTTTCTAGATCTGTGATAAATTTATGTATTTATTTAAGTTCCTCTTTTATCTCTACCCTCTTTTACCATATCTTTGAAATATTTCCCAGATTTTTGGAATATTTCGAACTTCTATAACACTTAGCATACAAATTTTTATTATAATTGTTATTAAATATTATTTTTATTAAATATAAATTATTCAAACTAGTTTTAAGTTAAGTCTCTACTTTCTAGATCTGTGCCAAATTTATATATTTATACAAGTTCCTCTTTTATCTCCGATTCCATACCTTTAGAATATTTCCCAGATTTTTGGAATGTTTCGAACTTTTATAACACTTAGCATACAAATTTTTATTATAATTGTTATTAAATATTATTTTTATTAAATATAAATTATTCAAACTAGTTTTTAGTTAAACCTCTACTTTCTAGATCTGTGCTAAATTTATATATTTATACAAGTTCCTCTTTTATCTCCGATTCCATACCTTTAGAATATTTCCCAGATTTTTGGAATATTTCGAACTTTTATGTTCACATCACCAATACTTTAATGGGGGAGAGGGGAACATGAAGGGGTGAATGGGAAACAAAAAGATCGCCTGAGCAGAAAATGTGGGTCAATGCCTAATGGAAAATGGGTCGATGTACGAGGGGGGTAAAAAAAATAAAGAATAAAGTCTCTGACGAAAAATAGAAAAAAAGGATGAAATTTGCTCGGAGGGTGACCTTGAGGAAAAATAGTCGCCTGCTCTTCCGCGTGTTTCATTCTAACTATCTTTCACTCATCTTACCATCGTTTTTATCAGTTTCTCGGCCATAGATTTCATGGCAGTTGAAATCTTTTCATCATTCTTTATAGTAATGGTGGAAAGAAAAGATCCAGGAAATACAATGAATTTATATGATCGAGTAAAACTGAAATTGTTCTCGTCCCCAAAAAGTATCGTGATTTTGTTAGGTCGACGACGAAAATTAAGTTCCAAATCGGAAGAAAATTTCTCATGAGTCGTAAAAAGTTGTTCGACTCATACTCCGGTTATTCCGGTAAAAGTTAATTCCTGTAGATAAAAAGAGGAAAAAAATCATTCTTATGAGAATTATTTAGATAAATTAATATAAATGGATTAAACAAAAATATTATTCGAATGAATATTAAAACAGTTTACTTAAAATTATTACTCACTACAAACTTAGTTACATTAAAGCATTTTTTAGCTAATGTTTGAACGATTTAGTCAAAATGAGCACAGAAAATCATTGAAACATCTACAAGATCGGGATTAAACAAATTAATTATTAGTAAATTATCTTTTAATTTATCAATTCAAAAACCAAATTTATTTAGATAAAATTCAAAATTAATAAAAAAATGCGAAGAAATTTAATGCATCCTTTATAATAGTTTTTTAGTTTACGAATAATAACTAAATATTTGTTTCTTTGTATAAGACGCTTATACGAGGTTGCGTGTAAGGTATTGATGCATAGTTTTTTTTCTTTTAATGATTCTGCTCTATTTCAATATTTTGTTGAAATACATTGTTTGAAATTTACTTCGTCAACTGTTATGTAATTATATAAAATGTAGTTTTAATTAAGATGTTTTTTACCTTATTCGCACTTAAAAAATAAAAATATATACTTTGAAATTAACAACCACTTAATAATAGAATTAACACTTTCCTAGGAATTGATGGAAATTTTAATAGTGTATGAATTAAAGTCTAATTCGAACTTTCGGGAAATTCAGGACTCAAACATTCCAATTTTCGTCTCCACATATTAGATTGTAACCCCAAGTCGAAATTACTTCAATAGTATCTTGCACATTGACATAAATGTAAAGTCGACCACTAAAATATTTTAGAAAGAAATCCTGCATTGCCTGAGTATAATTTTAAAAAGTATGTTTAAGGATCTGTGAAAAATGTTACGAATTTATTCAAAGTTAAAATTATGTTGGACATCAGGAAAAATGTATTCCTACAACTGTAATTATTAAATATTTCCGGATACAAATAAGTTATTTAATGCCTAAACATTCCATTTTTTCTGACCCCAGAAACATTATAACATTCTTTAAGTTAAAGCCAATGCAAGCTATTAATTCAGAGCCTAATCAAACAAGCTATCGAAAAAATACATACTAACAAGAAAAATATACGAAGTGTCACTCATCATTTGAACTCAATTTGTTCTAAAGATAGTTTAAAAAATTATAGTTCGAACTAATTCAGAAATAGAGATACATTTGGTTGAGAAATAATTTTTAAAACTTATTTTTTCTATTTTAAGAAATTATTAAGTTATAAAACATCAAAACTACAATTTTTACCTTAAATACGTCTCTAAGTTCCTTTCCTGACTCAGACAAAGGCAACTGATAGCTGTATAAGGATACTTTACGTTAAGCTATTTCTCCTTTACAGAAGCTTTCATATTTGCGTTTTAAAATGTCATAAAATAACACATTAAATTTGAATATCAGGGCCAAAAAAGCTATTTTTTTAATAATAAATTTTCCCAACCTTTTGCCAAATAGCATGTAACATATGAAAACTTTTATCTTTTTAAGTTTCTTAAAATTGATAGATATATATAAGTTAAACAAACTAAGACTTTCCTTTTTCCGAAAACAAAAATTCACTTTGGGTCGGGTTTAAAAATGAAAAAAAAAAAAAAAGAATTATGAAGAAAATAATTTTTAATTTGAAGGAATTAACGACGTACTAGACATTCGTTCGACTTGATAAGTATTTTCACTGTCCCTTACATCAAGATTAACTAGTGTCGAATTTATGTTAAAAACGTAATTTTACCCATGAAATTAATTAATATCAAATTTACGTTGAAAAAATGATTCATTCAGAAAATAAGTTGTATAAAATTTACGTTGACAAAGCAATTTAAGTCAGATAATTAATTAATGTAAATATACGTTAAAAATTAATTTAAGTCCGTAAATTAAATTGTAAAAAAATTACGTTGGAAAATTTATTCAAGTCAAAAAATTAATTTATGTCAAATTTACGAAGAAAAAGTAATTTCTGTCAACTTAAGACAGAAAATTAATCCAAGTCAAATTGTTGAAAAATCATTTAAATTAAACATCTTAGCATCTTACTTAAAAAAGAACGGAGAAATGAATGTGGTAAATATCTGATTAAATAGAGAACACTGATGATACTGTTTTACCAAATGTTATGGAAATAATTTTTTTAAATTTACTACATGAGTTAACTTTTTTAAATAAATTCGAAGTCGTCAAATTAAATAGCGTTTACAACTTATATTTAACGCTAAAGTAAAGTTCACAATAAGAGATTCGTAAAATCGTTTTCTCGATAAAATATGTTGATTTAGATACGTTTTTTTTCAAATAACTAATGATCAATTCGATGCATTCTTCTCTACTGTTATAAGTAGTATGATTGATATATGTTGTTTCAAATTAGTTGAGATTAATTGCAATCGACTCGAACCGATTGATTATGATCTGCCTAGTGCGATGAAACATTTCAACCTGCTTTTTCATTGATATGAAAGCCAATTCGAATCAAATAAATCAAATTTGAATTATAAATCAGCAATTCGAATCAATATATATGTTAACTCATTTTTAGTCCATTTAGGCTCTGATTTAAATTATAGATAATAAACGGCGGGTTTTAGGCTGGAAATTAAAATGAGCTCCATTTGTTCCAATTAATTTCTTCAAAATAGTTTAGTAATTCGTGTACTCAACTATATTAGTAATTTCAATTCAAATGAGCTTTAAATTGTATAGGGTTTCACCTTTAGAATAAAATATCCCTTTACAAGTGCTTGAAACATTTTATCGCATTCATTAGAAAGAAAAACTAATAATTAATATTTTTTTCTTTAAAGTACATTTATCGACACATAATTTTAGTGTCGAAAAAATAAAATTAAACATATGTAAAATTATACATATATACATATGTATAATTTTCAATAAAGGACATGAATTTAATAATTTAATTTCTATAAAGCTTAAACATATTTTTCATCAGGGCGAGATATTTTCAGTAGCCAGTTCTCCTTTGGGGACCAAATGTTTTTTACACCTAAAAAATACCTCATTTAAGAAAATATTTGGAAACTGTTTCAATTTGATTTACAGAATGAAAAAAAAAATAAACTACCAAATGTTATATTTAACTAAAATTTTCAATTATTCGAAAATCGTTTGTAAGGGGAAAAAAACAATATACATTAAAATAGAACACTAAATCACTTTTTGACAAATCAATTTTAGATTCAACTGTTTGAATAGAACGTGTTTTCCCTTAATTGTATGTTTCGTGATATATTAGGCCATTGAAGACCCGTCACTGGGGCAGAAGTTTTCTTTATAAATAAAAGACATAATAACGCAGACGATTTTACTTTTTAGTTTCATTGTTTCAACGTTGTTGGAGAAGCAACAAATTTTTCATTCGTGATTATTCTAAGACAGTTAATTTGTTTTCCAAAGTTACAAAGAAAAGAATTTACGATCGGGTGTTCGGTTTATTCAGTTGTCGTCCGTTTCATTCTGAATTTAAGAAATAGATTAGACTTTTCGAACAATTTATTTTATCTTTGTAGATAATTTTAACAAAGATTCTTTTGTTGCAAAAGTAAAGGCGTTTTTTGGACGAACTTTCTTATACATATGAGCACAAAATTAACTTAATTTATGATAAAAAATAAACATAATTCGGGTAAACAAATTTCACAGACATGTACAGTTCATAAAAAAGAGTGCACGCACAGAATAACTTTTGATCTAAGGATTGAATTTTCACGGATGACTCAATCTTTTTGGTTAGAGACTATAACTTTAATTACGCTAATTAATTTGAACAGACGGTAACTTTAATTACGAAATAAAACGCAATAATGTATTTTTTGTGAATAAACATATTTTTTCCGACAGATTTGGGTTTTTGAACTTCAAAATATGGAGAGGAGCAGTAATGTGAAAATTTTGGTCCCAGCAGTAGAGGTCCAGTGATCGAAAGTTGGGACTCATTGATGTTAATTTCTTTTTTTGCTTACTACCCTATATTTCGAGAACTTTTTAAATTAGTCAGAACATCTTGTTCACAATTGGGTAGTTGCAACTCGAAGAGAAGTGAAATGATTATGTCTAACCATGTGATTCAAATCAGACATAATTGGATACAGGTAAGCGAAGTCACACGTATGTGAGGAACCTGATTGGTTTCCGAATAGACAAATGACATGATTTAACTACGATGACGTCTCTTGCAGGCATCAAATTATAATGTTCCTTTATTCCAAGATAATTCCGTGTAATTTTTTTAATAATTACCTTTATAATAATTATTTTTATAATAATTATTCTTATAATAATTTATATAATTATTTAATAATAATTTTTTTTAATAATCTATTATATTTTATTACTGCATGACTTAATAAACTTATTCTACTGCTTTGGTAGTCAAAATTTTCATTGCACACGTTTTATTTCACACTTTTCTTCGAAAATATTCTTCCTTTCGCACTTTCCAACCTAATTAAGATCTAGTTTTCATTCCGACATGTCGGCAATTTCAACAGATTTCTCTCTTTTCTCGAGAAAAGCAATTGCTACCGCATCAGAAACTTAAAGCAATGAAACTAAAACACCAAAATATGACAATAAATGCACTCTATCTCTTTGGCAACCAAACATATCTGTTTACAAGTCTCACATGATCATTTCCTTTTCAATAATTCTTCTCTTCACACTTACATCTCCATTTAAGATCCATTTTTCATTCCTACGCGTTCGCAATTTCAAACGAAACTGTTTCACTTCTGCGAAAGATAATAGCAATCAAAGCTAAAAAATGAAAGCAAAAAATCTTTATGACTGTAACCATCAACACAAGCGCACCCAAGAAAGCTGGAAGCGGATGAAAGTTAGTATAAGAAGGGCGTGTACACAATGACCTTACCTTTTGCAAAGGTCACTATTTCAGTCAGTGACCTGCTGTAGCCGCCTATCCCACATACCTTGTGAGGCCCGAATCAAAACTATTGTTTTCAATCATCTTTACTTACAAAGAAACGAGATATGAAAACCACTGTCAGCACCTTCAAGCCCGACTGTAATACCTATCATTAAGCCAATAGAGCATTATTAATTAAAGCCAAGATATTAATTTAAGGATGTAATCTACTCAGTTCAAACTGCGAGTCTGAATTTCTTTCAATATTTAAGAATGTTTTTTGTATTGCTGTAACAACTTCATTTTTCGATGATTGTCTAATTTTAACTTATAAGCAAAAATGCATATTTCGCTTTCAAAACGTTTTTAATTTAAAGATGAAATTTAACAAACAAACAAATATAACTTTATTGGGAACAAAAACACATAAATGCAAAGAATATATATTCGTCGTCAAGAGGAAAATCCTGTCCAGACGACAAAGAAAAGTAATACAATAAATTTAAAATAAAAATAAAAAAAATAAAAAAAGGGGGGGGTATTACAATCATAAATTATTTTGCTCATCATAAGACGTCATATATTGTTGAACACTGTAATAATAGAAAACAAAAAAAAATGCATGAAACTATGTAAAAAAATAACAAAATAACATAACAAAGGCAACATAAGAAGTTCATTTGGATTGGCACAAGACTAGTATAAAAAATCAAATGCTTCCTTTAAAGTGAAAAATAGAAATCTAAATCGTCAATGTTCATCACAAATTGAAATAAAGCACGCTTAAAAGAAGAATATATTTGGATGTTTTGCAACTGAAATGGTAATTTATTATATAATTTAGGTGCTAAATAAAAAAACTGTTTTCGTAAAATTTCTTTTGTAAAGTGGGGAATCTCATATATTTCAGTTGGTCTTCTTTCAGACACATTAGTTTTTAATTTGCATATTAATTTATTGTTGTGTAAATAGAGTAAAATACAAAAAAAATACATTATGGCGAAATGGTAATAGGTTAATTCTTGTATATATATTGGTAGTAGTTATACTTGAATTATTTATATTTAGAGAATTAATAATCTTGAAGCATTTATTCTGAACTGAGATTAAAGGAAGTAAATTAGTTTTATATTCACCGCCATATATTATTGCACCATAATTAATTAAAGAATAAAACCAGGAGTAATAGAGTGCTTTCACAAAATTAAAATGATTTTTATTCTTAAGGTGATAAACTTTAACTAAAGCAAAACGCAATTTTTTAACTAAATTGTTAATATGTGTTTTCCATTTCAAATTAGAATCGATATATAGTCCTAAATATTTGATATTATTTACAGATTGTAGAATATAGCATTGACAATTTTCATTAGTACTTTTGCAGGAGAGAGAGAGAGTGAAATTTTAAATTTAAGTTAAATTCTGATTTTCTTAAAATGAAATAAATATATTTAGTTTTATTTAGATTTAAATTTAAGTCATTTATTGTAAACCATTTTGAAATTACGCGTAAATCAGATTCAATTTGAAAAATTAATTGATTTAAATCAGTGCAAGAATACAAAATTACGGAATCATCAGCATATGTTATTATTAGAGCCCGGATTTTGATGACCTAAAAAATCTCAACTAATGCCCTTAAAAAGTGCAAAAAATGCCCTTAAAAAGGGCCAAAAATGCCCTTAAAAATGCAAAAATTGCGCAAAAAATGCCTTAAATAAAGTAAAAATATTGAATAAAAAAATATTTTGGTCTTTAAAATTATTATGAGTCATTTAAAAAATATAAAGAAATGCTATACTTGTTCTACGTTCATTAAAGTTTGAAAAATATGTTTTATATCCTAAAATAACAAAAAAAAGGAAAATATATTGACACCAAAATACTTTTATTTTGTATAGAAACTTTAATGGATATAACAACTTCCATCTCATAATATTACTAAATATCAGAATTACATTGGATTATTAAATTTTGTTTGATAATTTGAAATGTAAACGAGCGTCTCTTGTCTGAAAGTAAATTTTCATTCCTGCAGAAGCTTCTTTCAACGTCTACTGATGTTATAGGTGCGTACTTGAAAAAGATGGTCTCACTTACTTACAATTCTTCTTCAATTTGAAAAGATGTTGCTTCACCTGTTAATATTCTATAGATTTTTTCATTGTTTGGAAGCCAGTGTAATAATGAAAATTGATAAAAAATAGTAAAAATTGGAAAAAATTAACAAAAAACTTTAAAAAATGCATTAAAATGCAAAATACGCCCCAAAATTTAAGGAAAAATGCCCTATAAATCTAAAAAAATGCTCTAAAAGACAAAAAATTTCCAAAAATGCAAAAAATGCAAAAAAATGCAAATGTCATCAAAATCCGGGCCTTAGTTATTATCTTACCAAAAAGTTTGAGTTGACAAAAGTCATTGATGAATATAATAAACAATAAGGGTCCTAGAATAGATCCTTGAGGAACACCACGGTTTGAAAAAATATAATTACTAAAATTACTTCGGATTTTATCTCTATGTTCTCTGCTTGAAAGATATGAAATAAACCAATTTAAAATAATTCCTCTGAAACCAGCAAATTCTAATTTTTTGATTAAAAGATTGTGATTGACATTATCGAAAGCTTTTGATATATCAAGAAATATAGCTACTGTTATCTTATTTTCAGCAATACTATTATGAATAAATTTTGAAAATTCCAAAAGAGCTTTTTCTGTACTTTTGCCTTTACTTCTGTACTTTTCCATGTTGATTAACAGAGAAAAAATTTGTATGTTTTAAATAATTGTGCATTTTATCAGCTACAGCTTTTTCAATGATTTTGGAAAAAACAGGTAATATTGAAATTGGTCCATAGTTTGATAAACAATTTTTATCGCCGGTTTTAAAAATAGGAGTTATGGTTGCTCCTTTTAAAGAAGTTGGAAAAATGGATGACTTGATTGAGGTATTGATGAAATTAGTTATAAAATTTATATTATTGAGAGCAAATAGTTTAATTAATTTTACATTAATACCGTCATAGTCAAAGGAGTTTTTATTAGAAAGAGAATTTATTAAGTGAAGTACTTCACAATCATTCAATTCTAGGAAAACAAACGAGGTTAAACTTGGTGAAATATATATTTGCAAACTGTTTGAATTTGGGTTTGAGGTACTGTTGGCATTTGCAAATGATTTATTGAATTGATCAGAAGATTCATAGTCGTTTAAAATATCAGGTAAAGTAGTTGATTTGCTCTGATTACCAATAATACTATTTACAAAATCCCATTTTTGTTTATTTGAATCACAATTTAAAAATTTGATCTTGAAATATTCTGATTTTGCTGTTTTAATTAAGTTCTTAAGCTCAGAAACTATAGTGTTGTATGCTGTTTCGTAAATAATATCCCATGGATATTTTCTAGTTTTTTTTAATAGTTTTTCCTTTCTTCGAATCAAAATCAGGATATTACTAGTCATCCAGTTATTTTTGGCTCTTTTGTTTGATTTATGCTTATATTTAAAATTATTTTTTAAATTATTGAGTTTGAAAACAAAACTTCGATATTGTTGATCAAGAGAATCTTGAGGATTGTAATTTGACAGATAATTATTGAGCTTATTATAGTTGATTGAAATTTTATTTTCAGTTTCCTTAATTACATTTACCTCATCGTAATGAACACTGCAAAAGGTTGGATAGTGATCGCTTATATCATTTATGAATAACTTATTGTAATTTGCAAACTTAGTAAATTGTCTTTAGTAACTCTTCATCACCAATGGCTAAAATGTCAAGTTTACTTTCATTTAAAAAAAATCCAAAATAAAAAATTATAAGTAGTAACAATATTTTCAAAAATTAAAAGACCTTCACATTCTGTGTGCTTAAATATAAAACGAATGAAGCTTTTTGATACTATTAGACAGTACTTAACAAATCTTATGAATTGAAGCGCTAATAAATCTAAAATAGTATTGTAATGTCAATTTTCTTCATCATTAAGCTTTAATTAAGTCATATTATTGAAATTAAAAATAACATCGTTTGTCAATGTCCAATTGCAAATATTTGATTAACAGTTTAGTGAAACTTCAATAACAGAAGAATATTCAATCATCGTTATAATTTGTGTTTTTATTTTTGAAGCACTAATAATATATCCTAATTATTTGTATTCAAATATTAAAGCTACTTAACTTTTCAATTAAGTTGCACTGTGTGATGCTCATTTTTTTTTTAAAAGTCATGTTCATTTTTTAAAATCATGCTTTTAAAAAATTATTTTACGAAAATCTAAAGTGATTTTGAATTAATTTCCTATTTTTTAATATCTTATTACACCGCGAATATCTTATTACAATGGTAATGTTTGACTAGTACTTACTTTAAAACTTATAGAAAACTTATCAAATTATTTTTCATCGCATTTTTGATATATTAAGAATTTATTGTTAATTTTAACTGTGCATTAATATTTGCATGCATCATTTCTTAAGGTTAATATTTAAAAAAAACTCAAAATTCACTAAATTAATTATTAGCATACTAAAAAAAAGCGCTTCAGTTTTAAAATTACTAAATTTTCCACTTCATACATGATTCGGGTTTTTTTTAAAATTATAACAAAATTCCATTAAATTTTCAATTAGTTTAATGTGCTATTAAACAGAAATAAGTTAACCGAGATTTACAGTTACATCAGAACAAACGAAGAAAATATATCTTACATTTTTGTCGAATTTTGTGTATGTGTTATTATACATGTATGTGTATGTGTATATTTACATTTATGTGTATGTTTACATTTTTTAAAGAATATATTGTTGTTTGTATTAATGCATTTCAAAAACCCAAAATTCGCAGAAAAGTAAATTAATAAAAACATTCTTATTTCAGCATTAAAATGACTCGTATTTTTACTTAGGATGATCTATTATGTTTTTTTAATATAATACAAAAAACTGCAATACTTTTTTTTTCCACAATCCTTTACAATAGAATTAATTATAATTAATTTTAATTAAAGCTTTTTTTCGATATAAGTAAACCGTTGCCTAATACAGTCAGTAAAACTTTCTAATCCTTAATCAACTTAAATCTTCGCAGAAATTCGATAAAGAGTTTCGGAAATTTAGAACATGGTTTAAGTGGTTACATAGTGATGTCCAATTTAAAACAGGAAAGACTCAATTGACGACGGGCGCCCAGCCAATTGCTGTTAAATTGGTCGACAATAAACCAACACCCATAAATGGACAATTTTCAAAGAACACTTAATGCTTCCTAACTTTGAGTCGGATTTTGAAATGTTGTCGAGATTGGTGTAATGCCTTTTGGTAGATGAATTCCACCTTGAAAGCAAGCTGAGGATATTGGCTGAAATTGAAAATCTCGCCAATTGCGACGTAAAAGCTCTTTTGACTAGAAATGCAATCACTGTAAGTGGTTGAAGTCGCACTATTTTCCCGAATTACTTCTCTGGTCTTGAAATTGTGTTGGATATTTAAACCACTTACAACTATGCAACTTAACTCAATCATTTGGTATATAAATAATTCTTTTTAAATTCTCTTACTTACAAATAAAAATTAAAAAAATCTTTGAAAAATTATTGGAATGAATAAAAATTTTGCTACATTTGTTTGACAAATACAATTTTCATATTTTTATTAAAAAAAGAATGATATGAACAAAACCTAATCGCAAAAGTTTTGAAAAACTAATGACACTGATGAAATTTTATAACAATTTTTCGAAAAATGAGCGATATAAGTAACCTTTTGCAGGTTTTGAAAAAACACATGCATGAGTTCAATTTTTCTACTACGTTTTGAAAATCGTATGACATCAATAAAATGTTACAAAAATATTCAAAAAATTATCGGTGAAGAAAAAAATTTTTACAATAATCTTTGAAAGATGAAGGACATAAATAAAATTTCACAACCATCTCTGAAACATGAAGGACATAAATAAAACTTTACAACAATCTCTGTAAGAGGAAGGAGATAAATAAAATTTTACAACATTTGCAAAAACAACGAATGACACTACTTATCAATAACAAATTGATAATAAGAGCAAATTGTGCATGCATAAAGAGATTCAGGAAAGCCACGGGTAATGTACGAAGTGGTAGAAACTCAATTTATTTTTATTTATTTAATTTATTTTATAATTCAATCTGAACTACCACCAATTGCAAATTATTCATATTTAAACTGAAAACATTTTTTTGTATTCACTTTCAAAGGCAAACTGAAAGAAGTATACTAGAAAAAGTTGCTAATTTCGATCTCTTTTAATACATTTTTGGTATTTATAAGTCCCTACTTTTTACATTTTTAGTTGACCGTGGCCTCCCTGGGGACTTAATGGTACAACTTTAAAATGTTTGCCGAAGACAACTATTTTACCTAAAGTATACGTATTTTAAAAAAAATATTCAATGCTTATATTATATATATGCCCTGCAGCAGAAACACACTAGCATGGTAGAGGATACTGCAGATTATTACAAAATCTGCAAATTATTTTTCATCCAAGCTTTCGATTTATTTTTTAAAAAAACTTTTTTAAAAGATCTCTAAACTTTCTTCGAATGAAAATTGAAAAGTGGAAACTTTAGAACACCACAAAGAAAAAAAAGTTTTTGTTTTCTTTGCTGAAATATTTTCAAAATTTTACCTTTTAAATAGTTTAGCTTTAACAATCGTAATTTTGTGTATTTCTTAAAAAGAGAATCATTATAGAATGAAAAACTAAAGTAAAAAAAATCATATGAGGAGGAAGTAAGTCGATGAATTCGCAAATAAGAGAATCAGATATAGAGAAAAAGGAAAGAATCAGTGAATCAACTTATCGATGAATTAATGAATAGCATCTTCAATTAACAATCAATGAAAAAAATTTATAAGCCCATATTTCATTTAAGGTGCATTTGAAAGTAGCATTTTTAATGTTAAAACTGCCTAAACTACTTCCTAAAACTTCAAGTTAGCAAAAACCTAATGATTTTAATAAATATTATTTTCCGAAAGTTAAAGAAGATATTTTGACAGAGAAATATTAAATTTTTCAAAATGAAATTTAGTTTTGAAGAGAATAACATTTCTTACAAGCATTTTAATAAGCAAACTCTAAATATGAAGTATAAAGAGAGAAATATTTTCTTACTAATATAATGCAAGGATATCGTGCCGCAGTTTTCTTCTTTAAAATCTGATTTTCATAATGTAAGATATGAAAGTCTGTATTATTAAAAGATTCCCTCAGTTTCTCTGATCAAATATTTATAAGATATTCCCATTTAAAGTTAAGATTTTGTTCTCTGTAAATGTTACACAAATGATAGATTTGTTAGAAAAGTGAAAATTTCGTTGTAAAGAAAATAAGAAGTTATCCATTTTTAAAAACTCTTCTTCCATGAATTTTTAAATTTTATGAGAGAAAAAGAAGTGTTTAGAGTATTTTAGAAAGCTTCTCTAGAGACATTAAATATTAAAACAATATTGTCTTAGTATTCTTTTAAGGAAAATAGTGAAAAGGTTTAAAAGGTAACATTGAGCCTCGATTTTATCAACTAATTTTTAATTTTTAATAATGTGTAATTTTATTAATAAATTAAAAACTTTTATTTGTATGCTTCAAACTATTTTTTCGTGTTGAAAATAAATTAAATATTTGCCACTGCAAGATTTTATGGATTCATCATAAAATCCTTTCAAAATTCATTTCGTAAAGAAAATCACATAAAAACTTTATATAATAAGACACAATATTATGTTACTTGATTAAAAACTTCATCCGCTTCTGAAATATACAAGCTGAAAATAACAGTCGGCATGTTTCAAGCGCTCAGAAGTAGGAGCCCATTTTCTAGACTTGATAGTTTGATAACTATATTATTGAAAATATACATTATAATTCAAACTAGGCTTAACAGAACAAAAGCAAATAAAAATTGCACAATATTTAATTATTTAATACAGTTCGCACAAATTGAAAAACAAATATATCCTTACTACTCAACTTAAAATATACAGACACATTTTAACAGCGAGTTTTTGTTTCTGGTGTCAAACATAAGAGCAAAATTTATAAAGTTTTAATAATGTCTCTAAAGGGAGCATTTTCTGCTTCGATAAAACTTGCCCAACACAGAAGAATTTAAAGCATAAACCAATTGGTAGTAGAACTAGAGGACAATCAAAACTTCGGTGGCTGGTTCCCATTAACACGGACTTCAAAATAAAGGGCAAAATCTTTTAAAAAAGAAAAAGGAGAGAGCAGGCAAAATCTTTTGAAAAAGAAAACAGCACTGAAAAATTTTCTAGACATGGAGAAGGCCGGGACCCACCCTGGGGTGTTGTAACAATGATGATAAACACAGATCGATATTATCAGTATATATCAATTGTGAGTGCAAAGTAAGAAACTTGTAAAATAATACTCTAAGCGGCAGTTTTGGAAAGAAAAAGGAAACTGAAGTTTTCAGGGAAAAAATCTTACTTTAATTTTATTTAATATATAGCATTGATTTAGTGCCATAAATCTTTAACCAAAATCTCATGGTATGATGGTATTAAGTCAGTAAGTAGCAGTCTTCGATTGCTTTCGGAATGGAAGAAAGCTCCAATCACGTTTGACAACAAACACTCTACGATTAGCTTTAGAAAACTTATCTTTTGGTAGAAAATAATCAGCAAATAATTTTAGAAAGCTTATCCTTTCCCCCTAATAATCTATAAGCAACCTTTGAGCACTTATCTCTTTGCAGCAAACAGTACGTAAGTAACCTTAAAAAACTTATCTTTTGATAGCAAACTGTCTACGAGTAACCTTAGAAAACTTATTTTTCGGTAACAAATTAAAACAATAGAGTTCTATCACAGGAACAGTTTAAATAAGAGCCAAAGATTAATGAATTTAGCCATTTGTGAGCTTGCAGGCTAGAAATAAAGACTAAGTTTATTTTTTTCTATTATCAACGCGAAAACCTTAAAATATATTTATAAAAAATCGCTGTAATTCTCTTAGATAATTCATCTCACTTATGACATACATCTCCATATACATTCTTTAAATATATACGTTACTTATACAATAAAAAATTTAGTTTCTTCTGCGTCAAATTTAATTCGATCAGCTAAATTATCTGCTCTACTAATATAAAATCTAAATAAGAATTTAAAGTAATTCCAACAGCTAACAATAACTATTTAAGCAAATTTGGGTGCAAAAAAAGGGGGGAAAACCAAGCCCAATAAAGAAGAAAAATTTGTGCTTGCGTTAGTTGAATTATAAATGCGCAATTCAAATTTAATTATCCCTCAAAAACAATCTTTAATAGCTTTCGTGATTAAACAGCATTAGCAAACCACACACAACTCCAAACCAGACAGTTAATGTTTAAGATGATCCGCATTATAATGCATTACATAAGGCCAGACAACAAGATGGCGCCGTTTATTAACATGGCTGTGTAACGTAGCTCTAAATAGCATACGCATCAACAGTAAAATCATTATATCGAGCGTTTATGAAATAAAACTCGACGAGACGACGGCTAATTATACGTCAGCTATACTAGGGCTAATTTAAATCCATGAATGCTCATCTGAACTTTTACAGCATTAATCGGTGATTATAATTTTTTTTTCTTTAAAAAAAATGTTCTAGAGGGTTGCTATTTCTGTCGGGCCAATTTAGAGGAAGGAAAGAATAACAAAGTTCTTAAAATTAACTAGAAAAACACTACTATTTCATGGGAGAAAAGAGATTTGGATGTAAAAAAAACAATATTTAGTTCTCATAAAGAAGTAAAGATATTATAGAAAAATATTGCCCTTTGAGGATGTGTTTGATTAACTAAATAAGGATCAGTCATTTGTCTTGATTATTGCTTCATTTGTTTTGGATACTTATAATCTATCACAAATCTAGAATTAAAATCTATAGTAATCGAAAGTTCGTAGTTGTTCTTTGCAAAAACTCACTCAATTTTTCTTAAAGACTTCAATTGTAAACTAATGTTATGTATAGCATATGGTTGCATTGTTTAAAAAAATGTATTAAACAGTTTCCATATTTCTGCGGTGGTCGAATTTATTTTGTTCTTTACAATTTTTTGTATTATAAATAGCTTTAATAATTTGAAAAGTTTTAGGACTATTGTTATAGAATAACTTGTTACAGTAATTTTTTGTGTTGAAACAGTTTTCATATTTTGAACAGTTTAAAACTGATGCAGATTAATTTGCTACAACAGTTTTTTATGTAAAAGTAGCTTCCATATTTTGAAAAGATTAAAAATTAATGTTCAGATTAATATGTTGAAATAGATTTTTGTGTACAAATAGTTTCTATATTTTTCACAGTTGAAACAATATTATTGTAGAAAACCTTGCTACAGTAACTTTCTAATTTAAAATAGTTTCCATGTTTTGAACACTTTAAAAGCTGTTATTTTTGAACAGCTAGTCCCAGTAACTTTGCAATAGTTCTGTTGAAATAGTTTAAATATTTTTCTCAATTTGTACCATAATAACTTGTTACAGCAACTTTCCATATGTTGAAATAGTCTCCGTATTTTGAGCTGTTTTAAAACTAACGTGGAATAATTTGTTGAAATAGCTATTTAAGTTAAAATAGTTCCGATATTTCACATAGTTTGTAAACTAATGTTAGTTACAGTAGTATCTATGTTAAAACAGGTTTCATGTATAAACAGTTTAAAAACGATTGTTGAAGAATAACTTGTTACGCTAACTTTCTATGTAGAAATAATTTCCATATTTTGAACAATTTAAAAGTTCTGTTTTAGAATAACATACGAAAAAGGAGGAAATATTTGTATTGTTGATTTATACCATAAAATAAATTACTTTAATTTTAATGTAAATAAACTAATTACTTGGAGCTCTAATGTTTCTAAAAACAATTATTTAAATGCCGTTTTTTATAAAATGAATAGAATTAAAAGACAACGTAGTAATGTTTATTTATCCAAAAAACAAATAGACAAACTCTTTCAAAATTTGATTTAAAGAAAGCAATGAATTAATTATATTATTATATTTAAGTTCTATCTAAAATGAATTAATGAATTAATTATGTTTAAGTTCTATCTAAAATCATTGAGTTAATTGTATGTAATTATTAATAAATTCAGTAAAAACTTCTTCATTAATTTATATTTTTACCATGAGGAAATCCACTTCGGGCAAAGCAGTACAAATGCGCCATAAAAGATCCCGCTATTTACTCTTCTAAATCTATTTGCGCTTCTGTTCTCATATTTTGTAATCTGGCAATTTCGTAATAAATATCTTATTACGAAAATATTTTAAATCATTCTAGAAAGATTCCGGCACGTGTAAGTACATTTGAATTTGCTACTCGCTTTATAGATATCATTTTATGTTTTGTTCTGTATTTTCCTTACAATTTATTTTCTGCTTTATTTTGCTTGATATGTTTTATTTCGTTTAGGTTTTTTGCTTAATGTGTTCCATTTGCATTTCAATTTTTTTAGTGCTCCTCACACTATTGTATTGATATATTTCACTTTGGCTATATAGATATAATATTATAAAGTACTCCTTTTTTACGGATATAATCGTGTGAGCTGATGAAAAGATATATATTTTCCTTATTTAGTTTTCAGGCTTTTTAATATTTTTTTTAATATTTTTTTTTAATATTTTTCAAAAACATTTTATTTTAATAATTTTTCTTCTTCCCTTTTATTCAATCTTCATTACTTTCCATTTTTTTCTCTATATTTTTAACTTATTTTATTTCTATATATTTATACTAGCAGCTGATGTGCTGTAAATAAGACTTCTTAATTTTCTTCGTGTTCTTTTTTCTTTTTGTATTTATTTATTATGCTATATATATAAACGCAAAGAAGAAGAAAAGAAAAGAAAATAGAAAAACTTTTAATGGGAAAGAGTAAAGGTCTTCATCACGAAACATCCTTTACGATAAATGCGATATTTCTGAATAAAGAATAGTTTTCCTAAGATAAAAATTACTTTTCATAATGCGACCATGTAGCTAAAAAATAAAAATGCATTTGAAAATGAGTTTGAGATAAAGGAAAGCAGAAAACAAACTTACTAACGTGGAGCAAAAGTAAGAAATGTCTATATATATATATATATATATATATATATATATATATATATATATATATATATATATATATATATATATATATATATATATATATATATATATATATACACACAATTTGTCTGCAATTATAAAAGCAATTTCTTCAATTTATACGTTGCTTAGATATTAATATTACACGGGAACAACTTTAACAATTAAGCTCTTAGAAAATTTCAAAACTGTTTAAACTTCATTTACTTTGGAATAATGACATTGTCTCTAGTCAAGACACTTTAAACCTCTCTATAAATCACTTTCGCACAAAGCTCACAAGTGTCAACGTTGCAAATTCCATGTTCCAACACAAACATTGATATAAGAGGTTGTCTAATGCTTGAAACATTAAGAACTTTTTAATGAATCGTGTGATCTCATTTTATGCATAAAATATTAGTCAAATTTTATGAATAACCAAATAATTATAGAGCAAAATTTCTAATATTTGTAACTGCCTTAATTTCGTGTAATTTCATTATTTTTATGGTATTTTTTAGATAGATTGGATAAATAGTTAGACCCTGAATAATTAGCATAGATTAGTTATTTATGCAATAAATAATCCCAAAAAACTAAAGCGATAGATATTATTTTAATAAAAAAAATCCTTGGCTTCAAAAATATGCAGATGGAAGTAAAAGGCGCCATATTTCAAGCTTTCAATAATAGGCGGCCATCCTCAAGATTCAATGAGAAGAAACAAAAGTAATTTGAAGAATGAAATATAAAAGTTGCCAACGAAAAAATATAAAGTAGCCAACGAAATATAAAATATAACAATATAAGTACAACGATATATAAAAAATGACGAAATATAAAATACAACGATATATTAAATATAAAGTTGCGAACGAAAAATGGAAAATAAAGGTTAGAGACAAAACTAGAAAACAAAGGTGGCCTAGAGGGATAAAATATATAAGATAATATGAAAATGCTAATTAGTTTATCGTTTTTTTAACGTCTTGAAATATTGAAATTGTTTTTATAGTTTCTGTATTATCTGACTAACATTGTTTAAGTGGCTTTATAAAAACTTCAACATATGATGTTAAAAATACTTTTGCTTTGCCAATCAACATATCATGTATAAAACATTTGTCTACATTAATACAAATAACATTAGAGAACAAATTTGTTGTTTGTATACATATATACCGAATTTTGCTTTATTCGGGGGGGGGGGGATTTCTAATCCAAAATTAGTTTTGCACCTAAAGCTACTGATTCTTTTTAATCGACATCTTAGTCTATTTTTTGTCATTATGTGAAAGTTAGAAAACCTTATATCTAACAGAAGATCGCGTAAATGTTGTAATGAACTTCTAGAGGGGTTCAGGCAATTAGAATTAAAATTGTATCGGAACCTGTGCCCATAAATGTCGTAGTACGTGGCTAAGGCGCGCTTTCTTATTGACGTTTCAGGATGCAATAAGTATTCTATAAACACACGATCTCATAAGCTTGAATATTATGAATATTTTATTACATTGAATTTCATTAATGGTTTGCACAAATTCCACACCTTAAAAACAAACAATATTTTTGCTTTCATTTAATATTCACACATTCATTACAAACTTTACTTGCCTTTTTTTCTTTAATTCTTCACATATTCTTAAAATAAATGCAGGAGATTGATAAAATGAATAAAAGTCCCTAAATTGTTTTGTCATTTTCCCCAGTCGCAAGTGAATAATTAGCTTGACTGAAATATAATTAGCCTTTTCGGTAAAATTAAAATTACCTTCTCAAGAAAGTGAACGCTTCCATTAAGGAAACAACGACTGAAGAGCTATCAAAACGACAAGATGTGTACGAAATCTAATTGGATTTACTTGTCAGGAATTCAAATTAGACCCACTCAAGAGACCTTCACTGTAACCTTAACCTACTCAAATCTGTGATTTGAATATTGGAATAGCATTATTCTTTCCTCGGAAGTTTTCTGGTAATGAATAGTTACGTTTATTAATAAATTCGGTCTTATAAATTGAGAACTGTTTGTTTGTGTTGGAACGTGTTACATCGCTTTTCAAAATGGCAGTCACGCATTGTGAGTTTTCAGTGATTTTCTGCCGGAATTATTTTGTAAATTTTATTCGGGATGTTGACTCCCTGAATAATTTGGTTGACAGTTTTTTGTCTTATGTTGGCTTGTACCAATTTAATATGTTGACAGATTTGTTTAAATTCATTCTGTTTATTTATTTTATCTCGACCGTGATTCGTGTTCTCAACTGTAGAGGGCAGTATTTGCAGTGGCTGTTTAATATAATTATTCGTTTTCGATGGCGAAAAATTCGTTTGCAAGGGCTGCAGTTGTTTGCTTTTGCGGAGATTATTTCAACTTTCCTTTTAAGATTCGCTTGTATCTGGTTGAAGATTCAATTGTAGAAGATTGTCAACGCACTCACTGTACGTCGAAGCAAATTTGTTATTGTTGTCAGAAGTTCACAACAATTCTAAAAACATCATATCATTCACTACAAAAAATTTTATTTCATATATTATACATTAAAAAACAGCCTAGAGATTGCTAAAGCAAAGATTGAAATCAAAAGAATAGAGAGTAAAATGACACCACTAGGTACCTTCCTTTCAAATAATTTTCGTCATTTTTTCAATAAAATTTTTATTTCTTTTGTCATTCTGTTTCCTCTACTTATAACAGCAATAAACAATATCTTTGTGTATAATTTTGTAGACGTATTTCAACAAAGTGAGGTATTTTCAGTCGTTTTTAAAGTTCTGAATAATGTCAATTAAAAATTTGCATTGTCTTATGATTTAATTTTCAACTAATTACGATCCCAAATTAACAATGATGGAGTTCACTATTAACGCAAACAGAATACGTTAAGTCCCGATATGCATAATAATACCAAATTATTTAGAAGCAATACTTGCCTTTTGCGCAAACAAACTTATAACAGATAAACTCCATAAAGTAAATAACTGATTACCAGCATTTCAGCACATAATGCATTATAGAAATTTTGCGAAAGTGATATAAAATTGCAGCATAAGAATGTCATGGCAGGTTTTAGTACAAAATAATTTATTCAAGCATAGGACGATTGATATTATGTTTCAAAACGTCATAGCATGATCTAGCACAGGACCATCCAAACATTTTGTAACCTGCTAACTTACACCCAAATACAATGTGTGACACAGAATTTTAAAAAATTCATAGGCAGTTTCAGCACAGAAACCTTAAAACACGTTCAAGCATGAATGACTGATTAGCAGCACACAATGCCCAATAAAAATTTTGAGAAAGTCATAGTACGTTGCAGCATAAGAATGTCATAACACGCTTTAACACAAAATTATTGACTAACATTGCAGCGTATCTACCACTGCAAAATTACAACTGCAATTCACTAGTATATACGACATGTTAACTCGACTCTATGTTGGGGTACCTTTTCATAGATGACGGTTGACATGGTCTGTAGCTACCATCCCCCACATTGGTGACCTTCGGACGTGATGCGAACACGCCTATCTTGACAGTAAACGCCCACTTTGATCCTGAAACGCCTACTTCGATGGATGGTCTACATTGAACAGTTGACTTGCTACTTGTGACTGCGACATTATCCACCTCCTCGCACTGTTACTACTCAGTCTCGTCTCGATCACGCACAACGTCAGCTTGAATACACTCGACTGCTAACGGCAACACAGGAGCGACTACGACCGTGAAGTTAATACACCTCTCACATTCAGCACTCAAAAAAATACGGTGATCTTAATACAGGTCTCCCGGCTTCTCACAAAACAGCAATGAATCAACTAGTGGTATCCGTTCATCGAATTCTATCACAGATATAATTCTGGTGGGGGAGTACTGTAGCGTATCTTCCACTGCAAAATTACAACTGCAATTCACTAGTATATAAGACATGTTAACTCGATTCTATGTATGGGGTGCCTTTTCATAGATGACGGTTGACATAGTCTGTTACTTCTCTCCCCACAAACATTATTCAAATATAGGACGCATGATTGTATGTTTCAAAACGTCATAGCATGTTTTAGCACAGAAACATCCAAACACTTGTAACCTGATAACTTTCACCCGAGCACACAATGCGATATCGAGAATTTTAAAAAACTTCATTGTAATTTTCTGCCCAGTAACGTCAAAACACGTTATAACACTATTAGGCTAATTAACAACGCACTTAACAGTATGTCTCAGTAGAAAAACACCGTAACATGTTCTAACATAAAATAACCGGTTACCATTATTCTAGCATGCACTGCTTGGCAGCAATTCTGAAAACGTCTTAGCAAAAAAAACATAACACATCTTAACAAAAATAAAAAATTTCTGACATTCTATTATTAAACATAACGATTCATATCCATGAAATTTTAAGAAAATGATTCTAAATCACAAAGGAGAGTAAAATAAGTTAACAATTACGGAAACTTCAGTGTTTCTGTTCTCAGTTCCTCATTTATAAATCCAATTAAATTCCGTACACAACTGATAGCTTGATAGTTCTTCATAGAACGTTCTTTCCCAAATGGGAGATTGTTCTTCTTCCTAAGTTAATTTTAATTTTACCGAAAGGAATAATTCTATTCTTCTTGCAGTAATTATTCACTCACAAAGGAGAAAATTGATAAAGTAATTAAGAAACCTTAACCATCGTTGGACTTTCGTATATGCGACAAATCTTTAACATTCCTCAGGGACTTCATATAGTGCTTTTGTTAAATAAGTATTTTCCAATTCAATTTGAATTTTGAGTTAAATCATTTAGTGAATTTCTAAGACTACAAAATTAACGTAATATATTTTTAGCATAAAAGAATACAAGCCATAAACAAAAGGACAACATTCATTTGATAAGGTATCATTACTATAACTCTAAGGTAATGTATTTATGAATCGCATTGTATATGTCGGTAAATATATCATGCTACAAATGTCAACTATGGAAAAACATAGAAAAATCGTATTGAAGTTTGAAATTTTAAGCAAAACATGAAAAATAACAGAAATATATGGTAAACGAAAAAAAACTACTAAATTTAATTTACATTAATACTTAAATTAAATTAGTTTCACGTTTTTGTTTATATTCAATTGTATTTACATTTAGCATAAAGTAGATTTTTGGAAATTACTTAAAAGTATGTTTTGATATTTTATTTATGCAAAATTGTATTTCTAATCTAAATAAAAATATGGATTGTAATTTTTACATTCATATATACACTGATGAGTCATTACATTATGACCACCCTCCATCTATAACAATGGGCTCGCCCATATTTTCATGGTTTCTCGCCCAGGAACAATGTCTTCATGGGGCACATTAGGACCCATAATCCTTATAGAATAATCCTTGACGTCTGTAAGCTACTTGAACATAGTTGCAGACCAGGTTCACCCATTCATGGCAACAGTTTTTCCTGCGGGGGATGGTGTTTACCAACAGGATAATGCACCATGTCATAAGGGTCGAATCGTCGAAAAACATTCCAGTGACTTTCAAGTCATGTCTAGGCCCCCAAATTTACCTGATCTTAATCCAATAGAGTATTTGTGGTCCTACTTGGAAAACCAAATTCGTGCTGCCACGCTACCCCCTCGCAATGTGAGGAAATTGCAGGACCAGTTGGTGAGCGTTTGGTACCGTATACCTCATACTACCTATCAGCACCTTGTGGAATCAATGCCATGGCGGGTGCTAACAGTTTTGAGGGCTAAAGGTGGTCCTACATGTTATTAGCAGGGTGGTCATAGTGTAATGGCTCTTCGGTGTATATATTACAATATTTATGTAAGACCACATGGAGGAAAAACTCTGGTGAAATTACCGTAATGTGTAGTAATGATATTTCTAGTTAAAAAATATATATGTAATTTTGTTACTAAAAACTAAAATATATAATAGTTAAACTCTTCATTTGATAATTTTTCCGGTCATATGGTTACAGGTTCCCGGATATTCTAGCTTTCAAAATTATAGTTCCTGTTATCATACATTTACAAACATTAAAAATTATAAAACTGAAAAGTAAATTTAACCGAATAAATGATGTCTATAACATATGCTATTAGGAATTAGGATAAAATTACCAATTTTTACCACATTTACTTAATTTTTTCACAGATTATAAACCCATATTGTATTCTTTATTTTACCAAAATCATTACCAAAGTGCATAGGCAAAATTTACTGAACTGTTAACATGGAGTCAGAATCGCAGCAAATGTTTCATATTCTGGTAGTTTTGACCAAACGTTTTTTCACTGTGCATACAATGATATCGTTTTCCTTGTGATCTTCCTTTACTAATAATGTGTATCTTAAAATCCTGAAATGCAGCTTAATCTAGTAACTGGACTTTTACTTAAATTATGTTGTGTATGATTTTATAAGTCATAAGAAAAATCAATTATTTACTTAAAATATTAATTTACATATTGTTTAGAACCGTTCTATTGATAAATGTATATATTAAAAACTCTATTGCAAAACTTATATATGCAAAGAACTTTAGAACTCAATATTTTTACATTAATTTTTTGAGCGCTTCCTTTTTTTATATTTTATAGTTTCGCTAGGTAAAAGAAATTCGGTTAAGGAGATGGAAAGTTAAGAAAACTTTTGAATCATTTTTTTTTCTTTCAATTATAATAAATTATTTCGGGAATTATTGAATTCAATGTTATCCAACCTCACTATTAAATCTATTATTTATAAAATCTACACTATTGGATAGTTTGAAATGCGTAGAGAATTACATTAATTTCACTGCAACCGTAACATGATGACAATAGTGCCATGTTGAGAACTATTTAAAACTTTATTGCACGATTTTATAGTTCAATTCAGACGGAAAAAGAAAATATGGTTCAATTTAACACTTTATGAGATTGCTGCAAATTTACACGATTTCTAAGTTTAAGGTCCGAAATTATGACTTAAAGTTGAAAAGAATTTTCCGTTAGAAAAAATGTCTGAAATATTAAACCTTTTTAAATTTAAATATCAACCTTTTTTAATTTTAAGTGCATTTGCAAGATAATTTTGTCAGAAAGTGCGTTAATTGGGTAATCGAGAAGATGTGAAGTGTTTATGACTGACAATCTGATTTGAATCAGATTTAATTGGATTCCTGTAAGCAAAGTCACTCATGTGTGTCAAACTCTATTGGATTTTGAATCGACCAATGTCAGGATTTACCTATGATGACATCACTTGAAGGTGTCCAATCAGGAGTATGAAATGGATCACAACATCGCTCATTTTATAAATAAATAGTTAGAAATTTTGCAACACTTCTGTATCGCTGTAATTTTCTGCACTAGCCAATTGCTGTAATTTGTTTGGCATACAATTCTCTGGACTCTAAATTTATCTATAAATTTTATCCTATTTAAAAGTAGTTAGGTAGTAATTATCAAAAACTAAAATTTTTGCCGTTATCAAATTCAATTCATTTCGCAAACAAAGAGCACCTTTTACTATAAAATAATACTTTTGATTAAAGTTTTTTTTTATAGGAAACTTAAATATTTACATTTTAAAAAACTAAATTTAAAATATTGAAATTATGAAATTAAAATAAAATGCAATTGCTTTGTGTGATAAATTCAAGAGTTCCAGCATTTTTACAAATAGTTTTATCATAAAATGTATAAAAAGAATTAGCACTCCAGCAAGAAATCATTTGAAATTAAATTTTTAAAATTATTTTAAGTACGATTCTTCTAAATTTATCATGCATTTTGAGAACGCTTTTCGAATGTTTACAATTGTTTTTGCCCAAACTTACATTTTCGATCATTTAATTCTCTGTAACCAGAGTGAAATTCCATGACCAAAAAATAAATAAATATGTAAAAACTTTATCTACATTTGAGAGAGATACTTTCGGTACCTTCCTTATCTGTACTTAATTCAACTAAAAATACACATCTAAATTACAAGCATTTTAAAGTTCTTATAGTGCATCTACGTCTGCGAAAATACAATTCCACTTCACTAGTATCTAAGACATGTTAACTCGATGTCGGGGTACCTTTTCATAGATGGATGTTGACATTGTCGATACTACTCTCCTCACACTGGTGAACTGGACGCGATGTGAACACGCCCACCTTGACAGAAACTGCCACTTCGATGGATGGTTAACATTGAATAGTTGACTAGCTACTTGTGACTGCGGCATTATCCACCTCATCGCACTGTTGCTACTCAGTCTCGATCATACACAACGTATACACTCGACTGCTAATGGAAACATAGGAGTGACCATGGCCGTGTATTTAATACAGCTCTCACGATCAGCAAACAAAAGTACTGTGATCTTAATACAACTCTCCCGGCTTCTCACAATAAAACAATGAATCAACTAGTGGTATCAGTTTATCGAATTCTATCAGAGATATAATTCTGTTGAGGGAGTACTGCAGTGCGTCTTTCACTACAGAAATACAATTCCAATTCACTAGTACAGTGAATTCGCGATAACTCGAATCTGATAGGACTGACGAAAAACTTCGACATATTGGAAGTTCGACTTACCGTTAGTTTCGGTTTTGGAATTTCAAAATAGTATTAGATTATTTAATTAATGCTTATTAATTACAAATCGTCTAAATGCTTACAATATTTAAGATCATTTTTCTGACAAGCTATTTACGATAAGACTGTTTGAAGCACTTTATGATACCCTGGTCCATCGGCTGCAACTTTGTTGTTGTGTTTGGCGGGAGAAACTGCAAGTTTACTGCTTTCAAATTAGGTAGATCACTATGCACTATCCATTAAGAGTATCACTTTTCTTTTTTTAGCGAAGAATTTCCGATCCAATTTTCTTACATAGTCTTCAAATTAAACTGATGTCATCCAAAACTTTTTGTTAGACTTGTAATCCAAAGGATACGTTTTAACATTCTTGAAACATCGGGGATTTCGGTATTTTCCGATAACAAGCAAGGGCAATTTCTCTGACCCAGACGCATTTCCTCCAACTAGGACAATCAAACGCTCCTTGCTCATTTTACCACCTGAGCAGTTTTCATCCTTAAACATCATAGTCTTATTTGGAAGACATTTAAAAAATAAATTCATTTCATCCATATTGAAAACACCATTTTCGAATATCCTTGAAGTAAATTTGGTAACGTTTCATTTAACCACTGTTCACATACTTCAAGAGAGATAGCTTTAGCTTCTCCATGAAGAGTGCAAAAGACATTGTGTGTGTGTTGCAAAGGAAGGGGCAAGATATCAGCTCCTAGCTTTTTTTTCTTGCTTTAAAAGATCCAAAAAAAAATCGAGTTAAAGGGAGTAAAATTCGAGTAATCGAGAATAATTAACATGAAATTGAAGATAAAAGGGTCGGGACCTCATAAAAAATTGAGTTATAGTAATATTCGAGTTATCGTACTTCGAGTTATAGCGAATTGACTGTATATAAGACATGTTAACTCGATTCTATGTTGGGGTACCTTTTTATAGATGAAGGTTGACATAATCGATAACTTCTCTCACCCCACTTTCAAAAATAAAAAGTAATCTTCTTCTTCTTAGGCACTACAGCCAGTTAAGTCAGTTTATCCCAACTAGATGTATTCGAACTATATTTCTCCATCTATCAACTCCCAAATCCTTTAATCACTTCTCTTCTCTATCTGATCATCTTGTTTTAGTTAAAAACAAAAGTAATACTAACAGAAATTCGATTTCCCTTTAATAAATAAAAAATAAAGCAAAAGTAAAAATAAAAGTAACACTAGCAGAAATTCCTTTTATCGCAGTAAACGAGTACATGTAACTTAACGATATCTTCAACGCAATGACCCATATCGATCTACGCAGATATAATGTATTTTACGGAAATTAAACGCACTTTGGTTAGAGTGATTTCAAAACGAACTATTACTCGAGTAACAGATTAAATACATGACAGTAATTCTGTTAAATGGCGTGTGAAAATAACTCAATACAAGAACTTGGCGTTAAATAAGTGCATTCATTTAAAAGAACAGGTCGTCCACCGATATAATGAGCGATTTAATTTTGAAACACAGTTGTTAAAAGGAGTCTTTTTATTCTTAGTTTAGAAAGTTCAAACGTCTTAGTCACTTTGTTATTTCAAAATATGTTTGGAAATTGTTCCGCCATTTTAAACACTACGGCGAAAATATTGAAAATATTATTTTAACGAAAGTTTATTGTTTAAAGAACATGTTTTTCAATGACTTGGTGTGAATAATTGCAACACTGGTTAAAGTTGAGTCAGCTTTGTTGTAACGAATTTATTTATTAATCACTGCATGCTAGATGCTTTTTGAAAAGGCTAAAAGATAATTTCCTCTCTCTGGTCAATCTGAAATAGCAGACGAACGTCCACCGAGATAAAAGATATTGCCAAAACTTCCAGAATATGGTAAACTTCACCATATGGTTAATTTTATGGAATATGGTGAACTTCACTTCGTGTTTCTGGCTTTAAGGAGAAACCAAAAAGCTTGGTAATTTTTTCCGAAGCATTTAATAATGATTTTAGTTATATAACAATAAAATTGAGATTTATAACATGTGATAAAATTTGATAAATGTTGCAAATTCGAAATGTTATCATGATACCTAAAAGCACGGCATAAAGGTTATTTATTTGGTTATATTAACTTTTCAGTTTTGTAACTGTCACTAACTGTGTGGTAACAAGAACTATAATTTTAAAAACCTGAATTTATGGTAAACTGGTACAATATGAACGAAAACATTACCAAATGAATTTTCTAAATACCGTATATTTTTCTTTTTTTTTTAAACAGAATTATTGTTTTGTTTTTTTTTATCAGAAATGCCATTATTATAGAGTACAATCATTTTACCACAATTTTTTTTCTCCCTAAATGTTTACTGTCTAGTGTCTGTGCCTATATCATACACATATCTTTTTCAGATTTTATGCTTATTTTATTAATTTATAATCTCGCATGACGTATTATGCTTTGAATCCAAACATTTTTTTAAGCTTTCAAAAAAAATGCTTTAAGGCTATTTCTAAATTTAAATATCAGGATTATGTATTTTGATGCAATAATTTTTCAGCGATGTATTTTATGTTAAAAAGGAAAAAATATTTTCTATTCCCTATGTATTTAAAAGCTACTCATTTTTTCCTAAAACTAATAACTTGTTTTTTCTTTAAATCGCATATTTCATATTTATTTAATTTGATGCAAAATAGAAAAGAAAGATAATAAGAGAAAGAATAATAGAAATCAAAGAATGTAGCAACACAGAATATTTTAATTTTGTTTTAAAAAATTTATTATTTTAATACCCCGAGTACTGTACATGTATATAAAAATTATTAAAAAAACTTTTAAAGAAAAAGACATTAAAATTCAAATTTAAACTTGCTCCTTACAATATCCAGTTTTAGCATTTCCAATTAGCATTCGTAATTCTTTTCTCCTCTGTAGACAAAAGCATCAATAGTTAAATAAAGTACATATCTTGACTTAAATTTGTTAATTTAAATCTCTTAAACTTCGCAATGGTGGTTCATAACTATTGAGTATTTAGAAATTAAAATCGACTATAAATTCGACTATAATATCAACTAACATTACTTTTCTGTATCTAAATTCACTTTTCGAGGACTTAAGGAATCGAGCGTTTCTCAGTGAGGTGATCCAGATTCGAATCCAACTGTGGCTGGTTGATACGAATTCTGCTTCCGGCTCGCACCGACCGCAGTACTGACGTAAAATATACTCAGTGGTACATGGATCATGGGTCAGAATCCCCTTAACCATGGGAGGTACTTCTGGTTTCCTTCTCATGTAACGCAAATTCGGGTTAGTTTCATCAAAAAGTCCTCCGCGAAAGCCAGTTTCTCCTTTCACGGAATAAAAATTATGTCAAAATCGAACCCTACCAGAGTAAAGATTGTATTAGATTTATAATTGTTTATAGTAGTATTATTTTTATATTTCTATATAGAAAATGTATTTTCGTAATGGTATAGAGTACGGCATTTTGTTTATTGTTACTGTATTTTTTGGAGATAATTTTTTTTTTTTTTTTTTTTTTGCAATTTTATATAATGATTGCATCATGTGTTATTATTTTTGAAATTTTATACAGGGATTGCATTATTTTAGTAATTGTATGTAGTGATTGTATTTTGCATACAGCGATTTTTCTTTCAGTAATTGTATATGGGGATTTTATTTTATTTATGATGATTGTTTTTTCAAAAGCCTTATATAATGACTACAATATTTCTTTTACTTTTGTAATTATATATAGTTATTGCATTTAATGTATAATTATCATTTTTTTAGCAATTGTTCATATCGACTATAAATCGTTATATATCGACTATATATCGTTTACTCATTTCTTCGTCTATTCGTTAGCGATTGTTTATTTATTTGTTTCCAGTGATTGTAAAGGGGAAAGTAAAATTTTTTTAGTAATTGTAAATAGGGATAGTATTTTTTTTAATAATTGTACATTAAGACTGTATTAGATTTATAATTGCATGAAGTAATATTTTTATTTTTATAATTGTATATAGCAAATGCATTTTCGTAATTGCATATGGTAAAAATATAGCGAGTATTTTAAAAGCATTAGCGATTTTTCTTTCTGTAACTGTATACGGGGATTGTATTTTATTTATAATGACTGTTTTTTTAGAAGCCTCAAGTAATGACTTCAATGTTTCTTTAAGCTTTTTTTCAATTGTATATAGTTATTGCATTTACTATATAAATATTGTATTTTAGCAATTGCATTTTTCTTCAAAACCATGCAAAAAATATTCTTGTTTCCGTAAAACTCACGAAAACAGTGGCCGAAAGAAGTACAGTCAATTAGGCTAATTTACTTCTGCATTTAATGACCCAATTAGCTTCGATACTCTCATTGCCTCGATTTATTACTCACCGAGTCTATTTTCTCATTAAAACAAGAAAGACCAACCCGCCATCACAATAGTTAATGAACAAAAAGAACAAAAAATGGCCAGTCAGATTACGTTTCTTTATGTGCGAAAATCGGCCGTTGGCGAGGAAAACGAAGGAAAAAAAAGTTCTGATTTGGCAGGTGAAATGACTCCAGGGAAAGAGAATGAGAAACAGTTGAGAAACCAACAGTCCATCGAGCTTGGAGAATGAACTTGGAGAATGAAAGAACAGGGATTTGTCATGGGAATGAGAAAGATCTTGGATAAAGAATTCATTAAAAGATTCGAATGTTCTTCATTAACTTTGGCACAACTGCAATCAAGGGCAATAATTACGGCTTTTGGTCTATAATCTGCAACCAGAGAATGAAATTGATTACTATCAAGCTCTAAGTTACTACACTGGTTATCATAAATTAAGGAAAAATCACAAAAATAGCGATAACTCTTTCAAAAGTAAGCCAAACCGTGCAAAATTTGCATATGTTGTCCACTAAGAGTAGCTGAGTAAAATTGCAATATGCAAATTAGTGGCGCTGCACTCGGCTTACGTCATCTGCCTGGAGCATAAAAGTCCAAGTTTGAGAGAAAGCACACAAATTTTACTGTGATTGCGACATTGAAAATCTGAGATAGCCAATTCGTAATAATGACCTCTAGGCATCATTTGCCTGAAGAACTACGATGGAGAGCCATCGGGAGACTAGAGGCAGGGCAGAGTCAATCAGAAGTGGCCAGATGGCTAAATGTGAGTCCATTTGTGGTTCATAGACTTTGGAGGCAATTTCAAACCACAGATTCGGCATCTAGGAGGTTCAGTCAAGGACGGCCAACTGTTACGACCAGTGCCGATGACCGATATTTGACATTAAGTGCACGCAGGAATAGAACCGCTACTCCGACACATCTTAGATCCTCTCTTGCTGCAGCCACCGGAAGGTTGGTGTCAACGTCAACTGTGCGCAGAAGGCTCCACGAAGGTGGTCTGTATGCGAGACGACCAGCCATTTGCGTGCCGCTCACATCACGCCATAGGAGAGACCGTTTGCAGTGGGCCCGACAACATGTCCACTGGACGTCAGATCAATGGAGGCCTGTTCTCTTCACGGATGAGTCCAGGTTTAGTCTAGAAAGTGACAGTAGACGTTATTTGATATGGAGAGAACCTGGGACCCGTTATCATCCATCAAACATCCGTGAAAGAGATGCATACGGAAGAGGCAGTGTCTGTGTTTGGGGAGGCATATCCTTAGGAGGGCGCACATACCTCCATGTCTTTCCAAGGGGAACCGTGAATGCTCAGGTTTATCGAGACAACATCCTTGATGCTTATGTGCGCCCATATGCCGGGGCAATTGGTGATTGCTTCCTGTTACAGGACGATAATGCAAGACCACACAGAGCTCGCATTGTTGATGATTATCTTCAACAGGAAACAATTACTCGCATGGAGTGGCCAGCTCGATCCCCGGACTTGAATCCTATCGAGCACGTTTGGGATGCTCTAGGGAGGCGTGTATCTGCCATCAATCCGCCCCCTCAGACCCTTGCCACGCTTGCAACTGCTTTACAAGAGCAATGGCTCTCACTTCCTATTGAACTGATAGACCGCATAATTGAAAGCATCACACATCGCTGTTTGTGCTGTATTGCTTCTAGAGGCAATCATATTCCATATTAAAGGTACTTTTTCTATTGCAAACCGATACTTCCAATTTGTTTATTTTATACATGTGCTAATTTCTATACTACTATTAATGTCTGATAATTTCTTTTTATGTTGTTTAATACCTTACTATGTGTTGTATATTGTGGGTAAGTTTCATAAAATTCCATGTGTAATTTCTTGAGTTGTCGCGATTTTTGTGAATTTTCCTTAATTTATGATAACCAGTGTATATGAACGTCTTGTGCTGAGTGATTCTTCTTTTGCTTCGACGATAATTAAAACTTTTCTTTTTCCAATGCCCACCTATTTGATGTTTACCAATCCAGACGTATTAGGGCAAATTTGTTGGCCATTATTTCAGGGGCACCATATTAAGTGGCCCAGCACAGAAAAGACAGATAGTACAGAGAATGAAAGAACATCCATGCCTTGTCCGGGATTCGAACCCAGAACCTTTCTGATGCAACACAGTCCGGTGGGCCAATAATTAAAATTTCAGAGAATAAAAAAATGAAATAAATTAGAGTATTTTATAATTGCAATTGAATTATGTTGTTGTATTATGTATATTTGAATTTGAATACAGCGATGGTATTTTTAATAACTGGAATAAATGCTGTTTAGAGTAATTGTATTTCTAATAATTGTATTTTTTAGCAATCGTATACTGCGATTCTATTTTTGTGATTGTTTATGTAACGATTGTATTTTTTTTTTAATCGTAAAAGTCGATTGTATCTTTTCACAATTTACTTAAAGATTGTATTTTATTTACTGTAGCTTTATGTCTTTAAAAATTGTATTTAATGATTAAATTGTTTTTATAATTGTTTATAAATATTGTATTTATTTATTGTATACGAATCGTATTATGTTGATGACTGTATATAGCGATTGTAGAATTTAGTTTTTCTCTATGGAGATTTTATTTTATTTATAATGATTATTTATAACAGTAATTGTATACGGTGATTGCATTACTTTTATAATTGTCTATGGGTGTAGTATTTTGTGTGTAGAGATAATATTTTCTAGTAATAGTATTTTTATTCCAAACCATTTATAAAATTTTCTTGTTGCTAGGTCTTGTTAAAGTTTTAAAAGAATGACCATGAAAATGTATAATTTATAACTATTATAGTAACCCGTTAGGGGGTGTGAGCCAATCCCCGATTTACACGTGCTCCGTATTCCCCACACCCAGTTATTTTTAAGTTCAGGATCTAATAACCCAGTATTCCCTAGATAAATATTTTTCTTTATCAGGTGTTATTAATAATAAGTAAAGAAGCTAGTCAAAGTAAAATTCGTATTTCATAACAATATTTACTTATTTAAAAAAGAAAATGTTATTCTTCTTTAGTCGTCAACAAATTATATATTTTTCTTTAGCAAAAATTGATGACAAAGGAGTAAAGATGCTGTTTATTTTTCTGTGATTTACATCTGCCTAACCATACTTTGAAGAAAAAAAAATTTGTATTTACATACAATACCAGAGGATAAACTAAGCTAAGGATTAAACACCTCGCTAAATGCGACAAAATCGTAAATTTGGCGAATAAAATTGTGTTTTAGCAAAAGTATTGTCGAATAATTTTTTCCACTGGAAAAAAAAATATTTAATTAGATCCTCAAAATTACGTCAAAATGAATTTTCTTGACAAATCAGTATTTTTTATTCGATTACAGTAACTTTCGGTAGTTGCGCCTCACAACCAATTAGAATTGGGTCCAAATATTATAAATCTGAAACAAACTACCGTAAAGTAGTTTTCTATGGGAAAAAATTAATCACAAAAAATTTTTAAGATTTATATTTGGCGAAAACTTTCGAAAATTGGCGAATACTTATACCTATGTATAAGAATGGCTATATAAAGTACTTTATTTTTCTGAAAAGAGTAAATACATCTCATAATTATACTCCGAATAAATACATTCATTCTGAAAACGTCAGACATTTTGTCCCCTACCATTAAGAAACATGTTAAAAAAGTTTTATATAGTACATAGCAATCGCTTAAAAGTTATGTATCTGAATAATTTAGCGCAACTGTAACTAAGGCACTTTCAATATAACCAGTCCCTTCTCATTATCTAAGAGGGAGACGTTGATTTAAAGCGTCAGAACACAATTCCCGATAAATTACGCCCAGAGAATAATATTTTGACTGAGGGTGTTACCACTGCTGCTTGTTGAATGTCCACGCCTAGGTTATTAACATTGCATGCAATTAATTTTGAAATTTTGTGACGGCTATCTCTGTTTGAAATAACTCATAATACTCACTATATTAATTCATAAATATTTACTCTGAACTTCATTATGCAATGCATTTAACGTTAATAATAGTGATTTGGGCAACGAAGGAAAGTAACGTTTATATGTAAAATTCATATTTAATAGCGATGGGATATTGTTAAGAGGATAATGTAACTGATAAAATTATTCATCGGAACTTTGTATCTCTCACAAACTCAATACTGGGTTTCATGGAGTGCAAAATTTTTGTTCGAAAATAAATTCTTTATTTGTCAACTATAAAGAGCATTTAAAATTACTAAATGCAGTTCTACGCTTCTTCCAATAACTTGTTTTAGTTGCAATTTGTTTAAACTTTAAATATTGAATTAAAGAGCTTCATAATATTATTTGTGGGGAGAGAAGTTACAGACAATGTCAACCTTCATCTATAAAAAGGTACCCCAACATAGAATCGAGTTAACAAGTCGTATACACTAGTAAATTGGAATTATATTTTTGTAGCGGTAGATACACTACAGTACTCCCCCACCAGAATTATAACTGTGATAGAATTCCATGACCAGATACCACTAGTTAATTCATTGCTGTTTTTTGTGAGAAACCGGGAGAGTTGTATTAAGATCGCCGTACTTTTGAGTGCTGATCGTGAGTCGTCACTTCTGAGTCGCTGTGAGCTGTCGTGAGGAACCTCTACATAGAATTGAATTAACATGCCTTATATACTAGTAATTTGGAATTATATTTTTGTAGTGGTAGATACACTACAATATTCTTAATATGGATTTGGATAACGAAAATTTACTAATTAACACAAATTTCTAGCTCTAAATAAAGCTCAACACATTTTATAATCAATCACACATAACCTTAAAAAAATCGAAAAACCTATATGTTGTATTATGTAAGAAAAGTGTGAACTGGACTGTAATATGAAACACACAGCTGTTTGAACGTGATTTTTAACAATACTATTAGAAAACATAAAATTAAAATAATTTAGATATATAAAAATATCGGTACAAATGCGCACGAACAGCTAGTTCATAATAGATAAGCTTCGCTAGCGGCGTTCTATAACTTTTCCGGCTATAGGCTACTTTGCAATTCTTAAACCTTGTGATGAACCTTTCCTCCCCTCCAATTTTGTAACCCCTAAACAGAATAAATATTATTAACGTTACTGTACTGAAATGCCAACAAACGCTACTAGGGGTGCTTTCCTATTATACACTAGCTGCACTGAGAATTGGTACAATCAAAACTACCGAAATATCGTAAAATTTACCATATTTCCGCTTGCCCTATTGGAGCATCACAAAGCACGGTAATTTTTATCAAAGCAAATGGTAATAACTTTCATAAAATTAAAAAATAAAATATGGTTTTATAATGTGAGTTAAAATTTGATATATGTTGTAAAATTCGGCACTTTTATCATGATAGCTTAGAGCATAGCATAAAAACTGTTTATTTTGTTAAATTTACTTTTAAGTTTTGTATTTTTTATTAAATATGCAGTGATAAAACTATAATTTTGAAAACCAGAATATCCAATAAACCGTTTCCATACAAACGGAAAAATTATCAGATGAATGGTTTAAAAACCGTATATTTTGGTTCTATTAACCAGAATTATGGCTTCTTTTTTCTTTTTTTAATCAGAGATGGGATTTACGTATAGTACGGTAACTTTGCAAGAATTGTTCCCCGTATGCTTATGTGCAATTGAATCGGATGTTTCATTTTTCAAAATTATTTTTATTTAATGTTTGCTAATATTTGTAGTCAAAAATATTCGTTTAGTTTCAAAAGTTTAGATTTCAGATTTTAGGTCTAAAGTTCAGAATTTTTTATTTCAGTGACGTCAATCACCATTCGTTAATTTGATTGACGAGATCTGCATGTAAATATCATACTTAAATGTTTATTTTAATGCTCTTCAGCAGCTTTCCATTTATTTCGAAAAAAGCTGTTTACTTCTAAGGAATTTGTCCTTCAATTTCAGACAAGCGAATTAATTCTCTGTTTCCGGAAAAACTTTGCCAAACCAATTTTAAAAGAATTAAAAGACTAATTCCAAAAAATTTGAGAGGAAGGAAATACTTTGATATTTCAATAACTTCATTTACTGGGAAATTCTATTTGCTCGTAGTTGCCTGTCTTGGCCACTGCGGTTTTTCTTGATTTGTTTTTTCACCTTTTTTCAGTCTCGACTTCCACGTTTTTTCTAGTTTTTTTCACCTCTATTTTCCTTATTTCTTTGACAATTTTACTTTTTTTGTTTCGAATCACTTTTGTTTACTTATTCACGTCTGGTAAGTCTTGATAAAGGATGTCTATTTTGGAGTGCTCAAAATATGTCAAATTTTATAACCATCTTCAATATTTTGAAGCACGTGAAACTTTTAAACTTGAAGATTTTCGCTGTCTAGTTTGGAACTCAACCCATAGGTTGAGAATTTCTAAGGGTGGGAATATTTAGAACATTCGACTAAAATTCGTTGTTGATTCGACAAAAAAAATTGTTACAATGTTGATCCATTATACAGTGATTTGATTCATAATATGATGCACATTTTTGCATCCTTAGTGAAACGTTAAATTGAGTGTTAATTGAGTGTTATATTTGAGTGTTAAAATCATTAAATCACTCATATCAATCAAAATATCAATGATATTAATAAATAATATTAATCATAAGTGTGATAACATGATCCAACTTGGTCCCATATTATTGTTGTAATTAACTTAAATAATCATGTGGTTCCAAGCTCTTCAAAATTTCTATATGTGTAAATTGCGTTTTATAAGCGTTTTTCTGTTAAAAATTGCCATATTTTCATTTTTTGTATCAAAAAATAACCTCCTCTATACCATAATATTCCAATATTGACGCAATTCTGCCCCCCCCCCAGTTGATGTTGAAGAGTTTTAGGGGGGGGGGCTAGGATTTTTTACATGAGTGTGTGAAGACTTACCTGCAGATGGAGTATACTTTAAAAATAATGATTTTATTTTGTATCGAATAAATAATATATATTTGACTATGCTTAAATTACTACTATTAAAACAGTTATTAATTCAGCAGTTTTTTTGAAGCAAAATAATATCAAACATTTGCTGTTCTACGCAACAACAAAAAAATTTGCACTAGGACTTTTTCTTTTTGAATTATTAGTAATTTAGCTTGACAGATTTTTTTTTATTTATTGTGAACATAATCTTACAAAACTTTGAGAGTTTTTAAAATAATTTGTTTAAAAGTTATTTTATACACTACCTGGAAGTTTTGAATTAATAATTTTTCATGTATATATATTAGAATTTCTTTAATAACTAATTTGCTACAGGAAAGTTCAGGTATAAAATAATTGACAAATAGAAATTTTTTTATAAATTAACAGCATGATTAAAAGTATACCAAATTGGAAGTAAGGAAAGTGAAGAGTCTTTTTAATTAGTTCATTAAACGCTTATTAAAAAAATTTTTAAGGGGACGTATTTTGCTTGCAAAGTGAACAGAGATCTAAAAAGGTAGGGAATCACTGCTTGATGCGCATACAAACTGCTCTGTAAAAAATTTCGGATCAAATTCCGGTTCAAAGTGCCAAAACTTTAGGTGAATCATGTGTAAAATCCATTTTACCGTAAAATATAATACTTTAAAATACTGTAAAAATTACGCTATATCAATTTTTTTGTTTTTGTTCCGTAACATATTCCGGTAAAAATGAATTTTACGATAAATTAACCGGTATGGTTAAAAATTCTAGAATTCTGATTGGTATTTTTTACCGCAATTTAATCCGTAATTTTTACTCTGCTTACGCCAATATTATAATATAATTTAACTTAACATGTTATTCCACCGAACTATTCAGTTATTACTTTAAATTCAAAGATAAAACTGTTTAACAGTTTTTTGTTTTCTTTAACTCCCAGAATTTATCTATAGTGGACTTAAGGAGTTCAAGTTTTAAAGTGACAGGAAAAACTCCACTCATTTACTTCGACCATCACTATCTTCTTCTCTAATTTCTTGATAAAAAGTTGTTTTAGCTCACTACTTTCCAATGGATTATTAGGATTAAGTTCTTTCAGTTTTAGTTCTTCCAAAAGAATTTACGAAGTGTATCAAGGATAATAAAACTATCATTTGATACTCAAGTAAACAACTCAACCATTTAAACTTTTTTCTTTGAGTAACTTTAGGATATAAAAACAGGGTTCTCATTCGAGTAGAAATTAAGATTATGTTCCTTTAAAATAAATAAAACACTATAGAAGGATAAAATACTTTTTTTTACTGCAAGCTTATGTTTTTGCAATAAAGATATATGATTTATATATTTATTTTTCTGATTGAAACTTGGGGGCTCTTTCCCCTGCTCGCTATTAATCGTCAAGACCCAGAACTATTTTCACAATTCTTATCAGATCACTCTGTTTACCCATTTCGCTTCAACCTTATTTAACGATCAAGCTTTTATACTTATTTTTTATTTATTCCTACATACTAAAAGCTACATCCCTGCTCGCTATCACTCACCGATCTCAGAAAATGCTAGCGCAATTGTTTTCATCAGAACTCACTGATATGTATTGATATGTAGAGCTCACTGATATGTGTTGATATCAGGAGCTCACTGATATGTGTTAATATGTAGAGCTTACTGATATATGTTGACATGTATAGCTCACTGATATGTGTTGATCTCTGTGCAAAGCCGTGATAAAGCTTGAAGATCAAAAACAGCATTTCTAATAAAAAAATATATATGATACATCAAGTAACTTTAGCGTTAAATAAAAACATCACCTAACCAGTGATATTTTTATTTACACTTTATAGGGCCGGTATTTTTATGCTAAAATATTTTTGGGTCCGAGATTATTTTATTAAAATAAATTCATTTAGCTTATTACCTAAAACTAATATGATTTTTAAGACAATTTTTTGGAGGGAAAGTGGGCGGGATTTTCGAAATTTCATCTAATGTAAGTAATTGGAACTTCTGTTCTTATGAATTTCCGAATGTGTTTTTATGCGTAAATTATGTGTTTTTAACTACAAAGAAACACGATGAGAAATGATAGAATGAATAAATGCATACCGCGCAAGAGAAAATGGCTCCCCAGTATTGTCATATCTTCCTTGACTTGACCCTAAGTTAACTTTTACAAATTAATGTAAATACAGTCCTTCGTTAGTATTTTCTTAATGTTTTTAATTTCTCTATTTTCATTTTTTTTATTTTATTTATTTATATATTACATTTTTGTATTTTATGAGGTTAACAGCAAATGACTGCCCAAATCTCAGTTGGGAAAACAGTTTCCCATTTAATTTAAAAATTTATGAATTTTGTAGGAAGTATACTTCTTACTGCCCTATAAAGGCTTAAGCAGTTCCAAGTCAACATTTTTATAGTTTTTCACTGATGAATCATCATAATTTTTAATGGTAACTATCAATTATTCCATCGTAAACTATTTTATTTCTTGATGGTAATCAATAAGGCCCGGATTTTGATGACATTTGCATTTTTTTTTTGCATTTTTTGCATTTTTGGACATTCTTTGTCCTTTAGAGCATTTTTTGAGATTTATGGGGCATTTTCTTTGAAATTTTGGGGCGTATTTCGCATTTTAAAGCATTTTTTAAATTTTTCGTTAAATTTTTCTAATTTTCATTATTTTTTATTATTACACTGGCTTCCAAACAATAAAGAAAATTTCTAGGATATTAACATGTGAAGCAACATCTTTTCAAATTGAAGAAGAATTGTCAGTAAGTGTGACCGTCCTTTTCAAGTACGCACCAATAACATCAGTAGACGTTGAAAGAAGCTTCTCCTGGTATAAAAATTTGCTTTCAGACAAGAGACTCTGGTTTACATTTCAAAATATTAAAAAAAAAATTTATTAATCCACTGTAATTCTGATATTTAGTAATATTATGAGATGGAAGTTGTTATATTCATTTAAGTTTCTATACAAAATGAAAATGTTTTGGAGTCAATATATTTTCCTTTTTTTGTTATTTTTGGATATAAAACATATTTGTCGAACTTTAATGAACGTAGAACAAGTATTGCATTGCTTTATATTTTTTGAAACGACTCATAATAATTTTGAAGAGTAAAACATTGTTTTAGTTCAATATTTTTACTTCTATTTAAGTCATGTCATAAGGCATTTTTAGCGCAATTTTCGCATTTTAAGGCCATTTTTTGCTCTTTTAAGGGCATTTTTTGCAGTTCATAAGGGCATTTTTTGCACTTTTTAAGGGCATTAATTGAGATTTTTTAGGTCATCAAAATCCGGGCTCTAGTAATCAACATAAGTAACCATCACCTCAATGTAGGAATTCGGACTGATTTAAGATGGTCCAACGCGTTGAGATGGTGTGTTCCTGTTAAACCATCCAAAATTTCCATCATAGTTTCTTAGAAATCAAATGTTAAAACGATCATGAGCAATCATCACCCCAATGTAGGAATTCGGACTGAATTATGATGGTCCAACGTAAAAAACAAAACAATTTGTTTTGATAGCATATTCTTAAGAACCAACAAGAATTCCTATTAAACCATCATGGAAATGTATAGTTGGAACCATCATAGACCATCACGGATCATCATAGATTGTTGGTCCATGCAAATTAAACGTCTCTTTATGGTGTACCATCATAGTATTAAAGTAGAATCATGGAAGTTTGTAGGCATATCAAAACCCATGAATGCATAATGGAAAATGTTGGATGATGGTGACCATCAAATGATGTTGGGCCATCACTAATGGCACTGAAACCAGCTTAAACCATTAAAATTTTTTGATGGTGCCATCAAGAATTTTGACTTGGGGTACTATAGTTATTTAAACATATCTCGTTGAAAACAGAGCCTAAGCAATATTCATTTTATTACAGGCTTCTTAACAGGTTTTAATCAGCACTTAACATTTTTAACAGGTTTTTATAACAAGATCTGACACTGTTGCCTTTTTGTGAAAATAACTTCAACAGTTTTTAATACGTAATTTGAATAAGTTAGTGTTTTACACTGACGTAGTTGTTAATGTTGTTTGTTTTATAATATGTAGTGCATGAAGTTTGCTAATCTTTGTCAAAGCATGATGCCCAATAATCATAATCATATTTGTTGTACTCTTCCTTATCCTAAGAATGAAATTACAAAAAAGAGACAATTCCGTTTATTATATTTGAAACTTTTGTATCTAAAAAGAATTCAAACAACAAAGTAACAGGCGTTACATAAAATGTTTGCAATCCAAACTATAAGCTTTAAATATTTCTTTTCAATTTTACTCGAAAAATGTTTTTTCACCATAATTTAATTTTGAAAAGCAGAAGTATGAATGTTCAAAACTTTATTTTTTTCCCGGATTTCCAAAAGATAAAATATCGCTAACACGGAATACAAAATGGATTTAATATTTAATTGAAAAAAATGTCTTCTGAAGAAAAAATTCTGGAAACCGAACTTCATTCATTCATTTTCAGTTTTTCAAAAACTGAACAGGATTAATAAAAACTGTAACAAAACCTTGGCGTATCTTCAAACTAATTCTCTTTATTTTTTTCAAAAAAGAAGGAAATAAAGTCCACGCTTTCTTTTTAAGGGAAATAAGAAAATTTTTTGAAGAAAGTCTAACTGTTTAATTTTTTTTCTCTTCTTGTTAGATAAGGTCGAGATCGAAGTTAAATTGTCGGCTTTAAAAATATTTCCTCGAGTTTAGAGAAACTAATAAAAAATTCTACTAGAGGCTTTAAAATTATTCATAGTTCTTGTTTTAGTTAATAATTGCAATAATAGGATATAATCATATTGATAACAAAATAAACATTAATATGTAGAAATATTTTTACAATTCTATTACTATTCTTTCACAATATATTCTTATATACACGATATGGTTTGAGATTATTTAGATTAGTGAAAAAATAGTCACATGTTAAGGATAGATCAGGCATATGCATGATGATTTAAAATTATTTAGATTAACGAAAAAACAGAGATTAATCTTACGTTAAGTTATGAATCATACACAGGATAGTTTGAAATTATTTAAATCAGCGCAAAAATAGATTAACCACATATTAAGGCTATATGATGCATATACATGATGGTTTAAAATTATTTAGATTAACGAAAAAAAGTTAGATCAACTATTTATTAACTTTACTTGCTACACATAATGGTTAAAAATTATTTACATTAACGCATTAAAAAGAAAAAGAAATAGATCAACCACACGTTAAGGATATACAAGACATACACTTAATGGTTCAAAATTAATTAGATTAACATTAAAAAATAGATCAGCCATACGTCAATGCTAAATTAAACGAGATATCTGTTAGACCGGGGTCATAGTGAGAGCTGAGTTCAACTGCTCGGCGTAATACAACTTGTGCGCAAGCGCAAAACGTAGATTTTTATAAATCTAACTAAGAGCCCTTGCGCAAAGGTCGCAATAAGCGGATACGTTGATGTTAGCAATCACCGTTTTTTCACCTTTATAAGAAACTAAATTTACATTGAAATAGATCAAGTAATACGCCAAAGATTGATCAGGGAAGTGTTAACTGCTTGCTCTGGAAAGACGTCACAGACACGTTAAAATGATTTTGTCACAAAATCGAAGACGTGTTGCACGCGCCAGTAAACAATTATCATGGAACTAATAAACTGCGATTCGAATAACTTCGTTGAAAATCGTAATCGTTGAAAAGAGTGTTCCGATTTTTATAAGACATCGAACACTTACCACATCGCAGTCTTGTCAGAGCATATGGTTAAACATGTATAAGCATACGGTATGGTTCGTTACGGTAGATCAAATTTACAATAAATCTTACGTTTTTTTTTTTTTTTACTTCTTCATTGATTGTATCAGCTTCGAACTTAAATGGTTAACTTTAAGACCATTTCTCTCGAGTTTTTAAATTTAATATAAATACTATTTAATAAGCTTTTCAAATTTTTTTGGGCCATTTTTTGTTTTTTAATTTCGATAATAAAATTCCCTGATAAAGTAAACCATAGCTATGCAAGTTATTTAATGTTATTAAAATGTGATTAAAATTATTTTAAATTATATAAACAGGTGTAGAAATTATCAGCCGTACTTGAGACTAATATGACATACGGTTAACAATAAGACAGACATATGATAAGGATAGCTTAACCTTATTAAACAGAACTTTATTTTTTTTTTTCTAATTTTTTTTTATCTTTCAGTTTTGTTATAAAAATTCTGAAATTTAAGATTGCGTTTGCTAGTTAATCTAATTGTATTATTTGCAATTTTTTTAATACATTCAGTATTTAAACATTTTCTTTTATATATATTTTTCATATTTAATGAGATGTAAAAAAATATTCATGATTAGTTTCTTAGCATATTTTACGAGCAGTAAGCTAGTAATCTATATTTTTTTACGTCTGAATTGAAATATTCTACAAAGTTTTAATTGGTAGTAAAAATAGAAATTTTTTACGGCTTCGGTCATTTTCATCATCCTGCCTGTGCATCCTTAAAGTTAAAGATAAATTTCGCATAAAAATATGAACCGAGATTAACTTACTGAAATACGTAGAGGCTTAAATGCAATGAATAGACGCTACGGGATTAATTAGAATGTATTGTTATGATCTAAGTTTGCTATAAAACAAACGGAAGAAATAATAAATAAATTAAAAAATAGTTGAAGAGACTCGGTCTCGTGAAGTCCGTTTTTTAAAATAAAGTTAAATCCCTTAAATCCTGAATGCTCTTGTTTTAGTAAACCTCTTAGAGAATTTTTTTTAAAAATTACAAATAAAGTATAATGTGCAATTTGATGGGAATTTTTTCAGTTTCTTTTTTATCTACTTAAAATTTGAACAAAAAGAACATTTGAACTAGGTAGATTGAATATATATTGTAAGATTTAATAACAAGAAAAATTTATCTTATTTGTTCTTTTATTAAATCACTACAGGCATACGTCAACAACAACAACATTAAATCGCTAATTGTTCTTTAAGGGTTTGAGCTGAATTTCTCAAACTTAAGATTTTTTTTATTTTAAAGATATTTTTGTTATTTCTAAGATTAAGATTCTCGAGTTTTTTTTAAAAAACTTTAATCACGGGTTGAACCATATGTATAGTATCCAGACGGCAGGAAAGCATCAATTTTACGTCAAAAATACGTTTATTTCACCTTTAAATTTTACTAAGCATTCGTAGAACTTGCGTAAAACTGAAACGTCAAATTATAGTAAAGAAATGGTTAGCCAAGAAACGTAAAATTTAAGTCAAATTTTACGCAAACAAATTTTATTCTTTCAGAATATTTTACCAACCAATTTTTACTAGATAAGAATGAGTGCGTTATTTTTACATAATATTTCCGTCAACAATAATTCGAAATGTACGTAAATTGAAACGTCGAATTATAGCAAAAATGGTTACCCAAAAAATAAAAAATTTGCGTAAATAAATTCGAACCGAAATTTAAATGGTAACTCTGCTTTGTCAATAATGCGTAAAATACCCCGAATCATTTCACTAAATCTAAATAGCAAATATATTCGTCAATCTTTCGCAAAATATACGAAAGCAATTTTATCGAAAGGTAGTCGGTAAAATCATTACCGTTAATATTACGTAAAATATACCAAAGCTTTTTTACCAAACATCTCAATGGTAATATCACTCTGTTAATATTACTTTACATTTAGGTATAAAGCATATTGATATCACCAATTACCTAAAATTTTACGTTTAATTTACGTATAGTTCGTAATAGTTTTCTGCTTTTATGGTGTTTTATTTTATTAGGTTTTCTGACGAAGCTCCCAAAATATTGGCATCCCTTTTTTCTTGTTAAAAAACACATATTTTTACTTGTCTTGAATGCTCAGATTTTAAATCACCCAACTTATTCCATTGCACACATTTATTTAAACAAATATTAAAATGCAAAAGCGTCGAATGTTTCACTTATTATTGAGAATGCTTGAAAAATGAAAAACGGAAGACGTATCAGAACTATTTTTCAAACCGAAAAGATATACACTGTGAACAAAATACTAGATTAAATTACTGTATAAAGTACCGAAATTTTGAGTGCATCAACCGTAAAATCTATTTTACCATAAACCCATTTTTACGGTAAAATATTATACCGTAATTTTTACGGTAATATTTATTTTATTAGAATGATTCAGTGATTTTAAAGTAATTATTGCTGTAAAAATTACGGTATATCAGATTTTTTACTTTGTAACATGCTCCTTTAAAAAGGAATTTTACTGTAAAAAAAGTAATGGTAAAGTAACGATCTGGAATTTTTTACTGTGTAGTCCGGACATTATTTTATATATTTTGTAATAAAATGCTAGAAATTATTTAAATGCATTTTTATAATATTATTCAGTTCATTTTGATTTAAAAATTCCAAGAAAACTATGTTAAATTAGTTTTCTCAATTTCTTTTTGGAAGAAACACGCACACATTATACCAATTGCATGAATAAAAGATGATAAATTATAAGACGACAAATTATAAGAATCTTGCTATCCAAATGTAAACAATGCATACATTCCAAAGGAAGAAAAATGTATCTTTAGTACGGTTCGTGGTCAAGAAAATTTATCATGTTCCTCATTCTAAGTAGCTCCGTAATTTAAATAGTAACTCTGGCACGGAAAATATTCTCTTGTAGCAGTTGCCAACAGTTTCTCTAGAAACTAAGCAGCTGGAACCAAGTGTCATTTTCCATTCCCGGGTGAGAGATAATGGCTCCAAATTAAATAGAGAGTGCGAATTTGATAAATTTTACCGGCGGAATTGCTAGAATAAGGTGAATACCCTTGGAGAAATGACCAACCAACTGGATACGAAATGGTTTTTGGCAAATAGCCTTTTCCGGAACAATGTTACACTGCAACAATGTATACTCTGACTTCAAAACTGTTTCTATGCAAATATAACTGTTAATTTAGTTTTCCATAAGGCTTAATAAGCTAGGAATTATGGAAAACTAAATTGCATTCCAAAGATATTTTAACTGCGTGCAGAAAAGATGCATTCCAGTTTCAAAGGTGTGATAATTTACAATTTCTTATAACAATTAGTTTATTATTGATGTGCAACAGTGCACTATTGTAAATATTGGTATATTATAAGTGTTGCAAATATCGGTGTGCCACTATTAAGTAATAAATTTGAATACATTTTGAAACACAATTTAACTTCCTATGTGTGCAATATAGCAGGCATACACACATTATATATATATATATATATATATATATATATATATATATATATATATATATATATATATATATATATATATATATATATATATATATATATATATATATATATATATATATATATATATATATATATATATATATATATATATATATATATATATATATATATATATATATATATATATATATATATATATATATATATATATATATATATATATAATTGATTTGTTTATGAATTTTTTTTACAAAAATCAACACCGATATTACATTTTTGAGTAAATATTGATATTATGCAAGATATTTCATAAATTAAAGTTTAAAATTTTCTCCAAAAAACTTTAGCAGCGTTAAAATTACTTTTAATTTAAAATTTCATTTCAATAAATTTTTTTTTGAAAATACATATAAATTATCTTAATATTGCTTTTATTGAGGTTAGCATTAAAGATTGTAAAAAATTATATTAATGTATCGAATTGTTTTTGCATAATTACGCACCCAAAAGTTTCGAATTTCAAAAATTTCTTTTTAATTCTTTTATAGATGGCAAGAAATACTTGCAATGTATAAAATTATCCAAGGTGTGATTTTATTTCTTGCAATAGTATCAATATCTATAATCTAAAACCTCAGGGCTCTACTTGATTTTGGTTAGAAGTAGTAATTATTAAAATATTTTCACAAGTTTGAACATTATATGTTTTTCTTCAGCTGTGAGGGTTGTGAAACATTTAATTTTAAAAAACACATGTTCTGTAAAAGTTAAAAACATGAAACGTATACTTTCAAAGTTTTCATATTGATATTTTTATAGTAGGTAAATTAGAAAATTCGGCTGCTCACATCACTTTGCAATGGATCAGTGCAATTATCCTAACTAATGACATCTGCAGTTTATAAAGAGCAGAATTTTCTAATTTGCCTACAACATAAATATCTATGAAAGTATACATTTTATGCTTTTGAAGAACATGTATTCTTAAAATTAAATATTCCACAACGCTCATAGTGCATTAAGCACGTTACATGTAAGCATGTGACATTTTCTGTAAAATTACTTCAAACCCAAATCAATTTTGAATCTTTAGGTTTAGCATTATAAAAAGTAAATATTACAAAAAAATAATATAATGCCTTAGAAAGTTTCATACATCACAAATATTTGTCATTTATAAAAGTATAAAAAGGAAGAAAATTTCAAATTTAAAACTTCTGAGAGTATGATATAGCAAAAACTATTTTTTGTATTGATGTACTTTTTTAGAGCCTTATGCTGTGACTTTGACTTTTGCTCTGACTTTTTAAAAAACTTACATAAAATAATATTTATATTTTTCAGCATATTTTTTTCCAAATAAATTGAAACAATTTTTTTAAATTAAATACATTTTCTCAGCTTTATACACTTCAAAAAATACACAATTTTAAAACGAAAGTTTAAAAATAAAATTTATATTAAATATTTTCTGACAAATGAACAAAATACCTGAAAATGATGCCATGCAAAAAAATAAAGACGAACTTGTTTAAAGCGTGACTTCTTAAAAATAGCAATATAAAGAATGATTAAGATTTTATTTTTGACAATCAATGAATGCATTACGTCAGAAACTTGACGTAAATCATATGCAGAAGCGTGATGTATCTGTTTGCATTTAAAATTACGACCTGTGAAGAGCGTATGCGCGACACATTTTATTCAAATAATGACATACATATGAAACAACAAGGCGTGAAATCATATTTATAAATAGCAACATTGAATACACATTGAAAATCTTCCTTTTAAGCGTTTTTCAAAAATATAATTATTAATTCTAGCACTATGACAAATTTAAAATATATTATAACAAGTTAAAATATATTCTTTGAGCGGGGTAAAAAAGATAAATAATCAATAAATCTGTATTAATCAACACCCCGGTGTCTTAATTTATAGAGTCACTAAACAGTAGAATATTCATAAATTCAAATTTGTCTGTGACCCTATTCTAGTCAGACCCTATCGTTTCAAACATTAGGCTTAATCTAAAATGGTGCAGCAAAATTAACACATTTAAAATAGATAAAAACTATGCACAAAAATTTTATAAGTTGTTTTTATTTTTATCAAAAATTTTTATACACTTTTAAATTAATGGAATAATGGAATAATTCAATTTTTGAAACTGAAATAAGTTCCTATACTGCCCTGTACTACCTATATACAAGTAATTAGAGTTTTTGAAAACTAACAATTTTTTTACCTTTCAAATTCTTGATTTTTCAAAATTACAGTGAATCGAAAAACATTGTTTGGAATTTTAGAATATCTTTCACCTTTTTTTTGCTTATATTTCTGAGAATTGGCAAACAAATTTTGTTACGGGCTTAAAACAGATAGTTTCTAAATTAAAAATTGATTTTTCCTTTTTCTCCTTGCAGTAATATTTTAGGCCGGTTTTTAAAATCTCAGATGAAAAATAATTTTCGACTGCTGTTTTAAATTTATTTTTTTATATCTGAGATGAAAAATAATCTTCCTCTGCTATTTCAGCTTTTTTTAATTTTTTAAATCTGAGATGAAAAATAATATTCGACTGCTGTTTCAATTTTTATTTTTTAAATCTGAAAAAAAATAATCTTCGACTGCTGTTTCAATTTTTATTTAGGAAATCTGAGATGAAAAATAATCTTAGACTGATGATTCAATTTTTATTTTTTAAATCTGAGATGAAAAATAATCTGTAGATGCTGATTAATATGATTTTTTAAAAGGCAAGCGAAACTTAAGTGTTCCTTCACTGGTTAGTTTACCTATTTAGACAATGTCACAAAACAGAAAAAAATTAAATGCACAAAACTGCTCACAAATGGATGGTTTATGCAAATCACACATAGAGTTTTTCTTATTTAATCTTTTAAAATAATAAAAAAAACTCCATGTCGCCCTAGATATAAGTCATACTTATATGACTGATTTGCATTTAATATTTGTGTTAAACAATAATTGAAGACGATCGTGAGAAAAACTTGAAAATTTTGTTTCTTTTCCTCAGGTTTTTTTAAAATATTAATATTGTGCTATAAATGAAATTTGTGTTTGTAATAAAATATTTGATTTTGTCCTGAGATGTAAATTTGAGAAATAATTTTTTACGTGTTCTGACTTGTATTTGCTATTTCAAGTGCATGAGAAATTGTTGATATTCCTCCAAAAATGATAGATAGTATAAATAATTGAACTTCACGCTTGAAAGGCAGTCGGTGTTTTGTTCTTTTGAAGCGCTTCACATGATCAAGAGAGTGAAAATAATAAGTAAATCGATAAAAATTATCTTCTTTTTAACATGCCGATATTGAATTCCTTTTTTTTTTTGATCAAATAGTCTAACACTGTTAGAAATTTCTCGGAGAAAATGATTAAATAGCAATTTATTTAAATGTTATTTTCCCATATTCAAACAAGAAAGTCAACCATAAATAAGATGGTATTTAAACTGTTAATTGCGTGAAAACCCATTTATTAATTACTTTCACCAAATACAACTAAATAACCAGAATTCAATCGCAAAAACAAAGCCTACCAAGTGAAGCAACTTAGTTCCTTACAGCTGGGTACATATTATAGCTGAGAGGACTATTCTGACAGTTGCATGACCGACAGAACCGTGGTTCGAGTTCCAGCGTTGACACCGCAATATTTCTTCTAATTCCTACAACAAATGGAACGTTTCCAGCTCACTCCCCAAATTGTATTCCAATGCCTATCGAAAAGCCTAGCTCCAATTTCCAGTAAAATTTCTTTTTTACGATTTTGAAAGCATGCTAGTTGTAAATGACTAAAAAACGTATAGTTTTGTATTAATGATTTTATAGGCATACTAGTTATAAACGGTTTAAAAACCGTAAATGTAAAAAATTTTCTTTAACGTAAACTTTACGGTTAATTAGATTTCAGACTGCTGTTGCTTATCATATCATAATTTAAGAATGAACGGCATACTTTCAAGAAAATGACTATGCTTTATTTCGAATAATATAACTAAAATTTATATCGCACTATGAAATTAATATAGAATAAAGTTTTTAATTTTTTTTAGTTAAAATCGTGATCAGCTGCTAAAAATTAGACTATTTCATTTATATTTTTATGACTGACTGATACTCATCTCGGTTTCGCACAGTGCGGATGAACTGGCTGTACTGGATTGAGCCTTTTTTCATAACATAATTTTGAGTTGACTATTTTGAATTGATTTTGCTGAACTTTTACTACATTTATTACATTTTACAATTGTTTTAAGTTTTAAATTTTGTTTGTAGTATGTTTCTAAATTCATTGATCTTAGTGTTTATTCTTTTTTCGAGTAATTTAATTGAGGTAGTGGCTTTGATTTTTTTTTTTCGTGTTAGCGTGCCTTTTTGAGCTGAGTTATAATTATGACTTTAACTAAGCATTATTTCATTACTTAGGCTCTTCACCCGTTTATTGTTCAATTTCCACCATTTCCATTTTAACTTCTGATTATTATTTTTCCCCAACTTATTTTTTTAGTCTTTATCGGTGTAGTTGGACTTAAGGACTCGTCAGGACTTTAACTTCGTCACATGCTGAAAGAAGCACTTTTCCAGGCTTCGAGTTTATTCGTACTGAAAGTATGTCTACGTACTAGTACGAGAGAACCATATTTTATTTTATTTTATAACCGCCGTTGAAAAGCAAACCCATTTTTTTCGACTACCAATGTTCAATTCCGTAGCCTTGTAATTCGGAACCCAATTTAGAAGACAAGAGAACTCCTGTGGAGCAAGTATTAGGTGAAATTCGCTTCATGGAGGATTTTTTGATGGAACTAACTCGCATTTACATTACATGGAGAGGAAAACCACTAGAACCTCCCACGGTTAGCCTGACGGCAAGATGACTCCATCCCATGATCCGTGGTTACGATACCACTGATGATATTTTACGTAAGCACTGTGGCCGGTGTGAGCCGGATGCGGAATTCTGGCAGCCCTCGCTGGGATTTGAACCCGGTTCACCTCATTGGAAAGCGAACGCTCAGAACCCCTGAACCACCACGGCTCGAGAGAACAGTATTGGGATAACTGCAGTGTGATCTTAAGCCTTTACCATGAGAAAGGATCATTTCATGTGTATGATATTGTGGGCCGTGAAGGGAGAATCGCGCAATCACGTATATGTGATTACGCCCCTTAAGGGTTTTAGTTGTAAATAATTATGTATGTATTATTCGATTCTTTAGTCTATCCTAAATTTCAGTTCTATTTTTAGGAGATTAAAACAAGAAGAAAGAAGAATACGATATTATTTTATTTCGAACATATAGCTTTGTGTTTTATAATGATAATAAATATATAGAAATAATACACATATGGATATAATTAATGGAGATAATATAGAGAAAATAAATATATCGAGATATTAAATATTATAATAGACAGTATTCATTTTTCTAATCGTCAAACACGCATGAAACATAAATAGATTGAATTTACAAATAGATTTAATTCATTGATTAATAAAGTTAATTGATTGATAATATTCTCTCAGTGACTATTCACAGTAAAAAAGAATTAAAAGTTTTTAACGAATATAGATTTTAATAAAACATTTTTTTTTGTAATTCATTACGTTAGCCTCGAAGAACTGTCGAAGATTTTTTTTAATTGTATATATATAGTTGAAGAGTAAGATTATACATTTATTTCATATTTTAAATTAAATAACTTTCATAAATGAAACATAATATATAGATAGATCTAAGCAAAAATCCTAATTAAAAGTAATGAGTATTATTAAAACATCTAAAATATTTTAAATTTTCCCATTTGTAAAGTTCGTTATTTCAAAAGTACAGGTGTACTAAGCAGTAAGCAATTGCAACATTTTAGAAATTTAATTATCCTGTCCCAAGATAAATTATTAAATATGTTTACGAGTTTGCAATTACGTTTCGAAATATTATGACAACTAACAAGGCCATGACATTTGAACTTTAGTAAAGAAATTAAAATAGAAAAGGATGTTTTCCAGCTTCAACTGTTTTGAAAAATCCAAGCTAAATCAGTTCATTAATAATTAAGTTTTCGTCACTTGTTTCTGTGATAAAAATATGTTTTAAAAATAAATGTTTTCAATTTTCTTTTATTTCCACGTTAAAAACAAGTTCTACTTTTGCTTATTTGACATATTTAATCATTGTTGGCAGTTCATTTTATCTTTAAAATATCTTTTAAAATCTGGTTTTTATATTTAACAAATACAGAGCTTAAATACAGTTATAATTTTCATAATTTACCGTTTTCTGGTGCTTTCGAGTTGTTTATTTTCAAGAATTAAAATTGTTAATTATTGTAACGCAAGTTTTCTTGTAAGAAATTACTATAGTTTGAAAAACAGTAAAATGTAATTGCTTGAATAGATTGAAAAAATATACACAGAGGCGACACCTATCGCTCTTTCTCAGAAGCTCTTTTAAGCCTTATTTTACTTTTGTTAGTGAATTTATGTGAACAGAAACTGATGATCTCTTTTCGAATACATAAATCGGCAGATGTTACAAAATTTTAAAATTAAGTAAACTTCAGAAGTTTTTGCGAATACTATATTCTAGCTAGTATTTATAAATCGTTCTTGGACTTTTAAAAACCGCTTTGTTTGTTTGATTGTGAGAAAAGGGATAATTCGTATTTGAAATCTTTTGAGCTGTGTCCAATTGTATCTTATCTTTCTTAGATACTAATTTCTTTAATTTTATCAATTTCAATCAAGCATTCTTTATTTTAATGTGCTATTCGTAATTTATCTAGCTTTTCATTCTTCATAAATTATGCTTTATTTTAATATGAGATTCGTAATTTATCTAATTTGTCATTTTAAATTAAATGTTCATTATTTTAAATTGAGTTTCATAGTTTCTCTTGTTAGTCATTTTTTATAAAGTATTCTTCATATTTATAGGCTTTCTAAGATTCATTTTTCCCATTTTTAAAAAATATTTTTTATTCTAATGTTAGTTCTTGAATTTTTTTAATTTTTAATTTTCAATCAAGTGCTTTTCATTTTAATGAGAGGATATTTATTTAAAGTCAGTTGACTTTCGCTCGTTATATCTCGGTTTCATAACTTTCAATCGGAAATCCGCAAGTGACGTCATTATAGGTAAATATTGTCATTTGTTGATTCAGACTCAATGATGCGGTAATATAATACGGGTATCCAATTAAATCTGACATAAATCACATGTTTAGACATAATCACTTCACTTCTTCTCGAGTTGCAAATACCCAATTTCTTCACTTCACTTTAATTCCTTATTTTTGTAATGTAAATGAAATTTTTATTACATTTATATTTTAAATAAAAGTATTTAAGGTGGAAATGTTTGGAGCTTCGGAAATTTAATAGGAATAAATGAAGTGAAATATCTGAAAAATGCAATACTTTAACAATTGAATTTTTTCAAGGGTTTTCTCACAACATCCCTCTTTTTTGTATATAGGTCTATTTGAAAAAAGAAATTATGAAAGTGAAATTAATTTAAATGGATTTGAGAAATATAAATTTAAATTTCATATAAAGGCTACAAAACAGAGATTGCTTAAAAATATTACGTAAATAACTTTTGATACACGATGTGGATAACTTATTTGACACATTTTTAGGTTTAAGGATCATAAATGCGATTTTCTTCGATTTAAAATAAATATATATACATTTATTAATTCCTTTTGTGGGTGGCTGCAATAAAATAAAATTTAATGAGAATGCAAAAAATAATTCAGACAGCACCGTACTACTATTTTAGAAAGTAAAACTAGTAAACTTTTTTATACTTTTAGCAGCAATGTACTTTTATAGGTAATGCATAGTTTTTAATTAATGTACTTTTAGCAGCATGACATAAAAACACTAGGAGAAGAAAAAAAAAAACATTAAATTTTTTTTTAACGTTTTTTTAATAAGAAGAAATGTAAATTATCTGAGGAGGATTCGCTAAGAATAATAATTGCTATTGTAGTGTTTCCATTTCAAATTAATTTCATATTTCTGTTGTCATAAAGTAAAACAACAAGCTTTTAGATCAGTGGTTAGCAACTGAAGGCCCGCGGGCCGCATCCGGCCCCGCGAACTAAAATATATTAGTTGTCATATTTTACAGACAATTTTCGTAAAAAATCTATATGGGTTTTAAATACTTTTAAGTTTCATATCTTAACAATTTGATATCTGTTGCACATTAATTGTTTAGTACATAGGTGCACATTAAAGTTATTGTAGCCAGAATTTTGAAATATACAATTAAATATTTTTTTTAAATATACAGTCGAACCTCACTAACTCGAACCTCGATTTCACGAATTTTTCGATATCTCGAAGAAAAAAAATTCCCTTCAGATTTCCTATACACTCAATGTTAAAAAAATCTGATTTCACGAATTTTTTTTCTCTAATCCCTCGATAACTTGAATTTTTCTTTCCATAAATAGTGTAGATTTTTTTTCTAAAATTAAAAAAATATTCCAAAAAAAAAATTTTTTTTTTTTTAAGAATGGCATAGAATGATGTGTCTTCCTCTACGATAATGAATGACTTCAAAAAGTCTGGGTTCATTAAAGATCACAAAAGTGGTCAAGCAATCAATATCGTTAATTCTGCTGAAAACTACACCGAAAATGATTGGAACAGATTGACCGGACTCATGAAGCTTGATGACATGGAATTTCCTGACTTTGTAAACGTGGATGATGCAGTAACAGTGTGTGGTCAGTGGGATGACAATGATATCATCGCTCAAACGAAAGCTTCTAGTGAACTATCAGAAGAAGAGGATGAGAAAATCGAAGATTTATCCCCCAATGTTACTAACAAACAAGCACTTTCTGCAGTGGACACTGTAAGGAGATTTATTGAGAGGCATTCGAATATGTCAGAGGAGACATTTAAAGCTATAGTCCACTTAGAAAGTGTTGTAGACAAACTTTCTTACACATCTCTAAAGCAAACAACAATTGAATATTTTTTAAATGGAAGTGTAAAAAGTGTTTTTAGAATAAATATGGAATAGTAAATAAGGTATGCAAAGAGCATTTTTCTTTATTCTACCATCGATAAAATGCGATTTTCAATAATTCGAATTTTCAATATCTCGAATTTTTCTCCTCTCCCAAGTTCGAGACATCGAGGTTTGACTGTACTTCTTATTTTAAAAAGTAATTCAATACTTTTGTTTTGTACAACTTGATAAAAATCTGACTGTAATATTTAATGTTCCTTCAAACATAAAAGAGTCCTATATAAAATTTTGATAAAGTCAGCATTTGATTGGTGTTTTTAATTTCGGCCCCCTGCCTCATGTTAGTTGGAAATCACTGTTTTAGATCCTTGCGCTAGAAACAAAGAGTAATTTTACATTGCGATATGAATTTTTGACACATCGACAGAAATTAGGAACATACAAGGCATTTAGCTTTGTTCACTTTAAATAAATCGATTATTACTTGCTATTTCCTGCGTTTGAGGAAAATGTGCACTCACTTGTTTTCACGAACAACTTATTCCAAGGTAAATTGTTCCCAAGTATGTTGTTTTGATATTTTATGTATATTTATGCCTTAAGTAGCCTATAACTTTGCGTAAAGTATTGTCAACTTCCGCTCGTTTACAATTCACATACAATATATTGACAATACTTAAATATTTCTATTTCACATAAAAACAGTCTAAAAGTGTCTAAAAGCCGTTTAATGCTTGGTGCATTTTTATTGACCAGATAATCCCATGGTAAGTTTCTTCAATTAACAAAAATGATTCAAATTTCTTTGGCAGTCGTCAGAATAAAGTTATTTTTTTATCCGTAAAATATTTTTTATCCCTTATTTAACAGTATTTACATGTAAAATTTTTCTTCATCCGATATTTAACAGTTTTTACAAGTAAACTACTTATTTATAACCTATTTAATAGTAGTTACATGCATAATATTTCTTTATCCGCTATTTAACAGTATTTACTTGTAAAATATTTATTCGTCTGTGATTTAACAGTATTTACATGTAAAATATTTCTTTATCCCATATTTAATAATATTTACATGTAAAATATTTCCTTTATTCGTGATTTAACAGTATTTATATGTAAAATATGTCTTTATCTCCTATCTAACAGTATTTACACTCAAAGTATTTCTCCGTCTGATATTAACAATATTTATATGTAAAATATTTATTCATTCCCTATTTAACAGCATTCAAATGTAAAATATTTCTTCGTTCGATATCTAGCAATTTTTACAAGTAAAATATTTCCTCATTTCATATTTAACAGTATTTGCGTTAAAAATATTTATTCACTCTCTATTTAATAGCATTTACATATAAAATATTCCTTCAGCCCCTATTTAACAGTACTATACTATAATGTTTATTTATCATCTTTTTTAAGCATTATTTACCAGTAATTATGTTTCTGAGAATGATTACTATACTATTTTAAAATCTTAAAACGGAAAGTGGTTTCCATTATTTGGTAATCATGTGATATAACCTTTGGTCTGAGTTACTGCTGACGCCATCTAGTGTGTGTTTTTTTTAACTGGAGTTCAAAAAGAGCACGAGATAGTTCGTCGATATACTTCTAACAAGCCTGCAGTGTATACCATTGTGTGATGAATGGAACTAAGGTGTGTGAGCTCCGTTTCCTACCATGGGTCGAGAGGAAATAAAATTACTAAAAAGTAAAGAGTCCATTATTATTAGAGTTATGAATACTTAATTGAGCGAGAGATAAATGGCGTTATAGAAGGGAAGGACCGAAACAGCATCGTCAAACAAAATTTTATTATAAACATATTTAACAGAATAGACAACTTAATAACCTTTTTACAACTATTGTTAAGTAAGCAATATCTTTAATAATAATATCTTTTATAAATAACTTTGTGCTAAGTCGTGTGCAGTCAATTTATGCTATTAAAGTGATAAATACAAAATTATGAGTGATTAGCTTGGACAATAACAAAACTGGACGAAAATTATATTACAATATTTGAGAGAAAGATTTTGCGGAGTTTACTTGGTGGTGTAAATTAAAATAATAACTTTAAAAGGAGATTTAATTTTGAACTGTGCAAATTTATACGCTTACTGATATTATTAAATTCATAAAAATAAATAGAATGAATTGGATGGCCCACGTGATTCGAATGAGTGATGACAATACAATAAAAAAGATATCGCTTTTTAGATCCTCTGGAGCAAGAAGGCGGCTAAGGCCACGGTTGAGATGGACTGATTCTGGGGAGTCTAATTTTCTTGCAATTAATGAAAAGAATTTGAGATTAAGGATCAATTGGAAGTCGTTATGGAGAAATTTTCAGAAGAAGGCATTGGCCAACATTGGGCTGTCTAGCTAACTATGATGATGAGGAGCTTAGAACTGTTTCCCTAATTTTGCCCAACCACTTATCGTTTAGAAATAAAACAAATGCGTAGCAATCTATTGGGTTAATAAGCAAAGTGAGCAGAAGCTTTTTAGTTAACCTTAAATTTATAATAACATAAAAAAATTAATGAATAAAAAATGTAGAATGCGTAATTAATGCGTACTTTTAAAATTAAATATTTTATTTATAAAATCGTAAATATAACTAAAAGTCACATATTTTTTTAATTCTAAAAGAATTTTTATAAAAATAATTTCATCATTTAATCTAATTTTACACAATGTTGTATTCTCAGATTTCTTTAATAAAATACTAAATGAATGTCTGGAATAAAACGTTATTTATTTTAAATTAGAAAACTAAAAACAAAAAAGTTTTACAAACAAGTATTTTTAAAACATGCTTATAAAATTAATTGCTATCCAAAAATAAATATAGTTAAAAAACGAAATTTGAAGCATTTGCGTAATATTTACTAAGCAAACAAAACAAACAAAGAACTAAAACTTTTCGGTTTCTTACAATATTTCGATATTTAATTCTACGACTGTCTTTTAAAAAAAACCATTTCTCTAATTAATTAGCGGAAAATATTTTTAAATCTACAGTTATTTGTTATTTACTTGCATTTAATTTAATGAAGAGTTTCTATTAAGTTATTTTTGTTTTAAATCATTAATATGCTTCTTTAAACTGCTAATTATTTGTGTAGAATCGTCAACATAAATAATTATTTTCAGTTTTAGGTTTGTCAAAGTTTTTCTTGAGTTCTGAAGTATCTTAATAATAAAAGAAAAAGCGTAATTAATGGAAAATAATTTAAACGATGTGTTTACTTAAAAGAGTAAAACATTTAAATGTAAATAATTTTGATGAACTTTTGTGCTTATTTCATATGAAAAAAATATTGTTGGAAAATCGATTTGTTAAGGAAAATTTAGATCAAAAATTAAATAAATTAAAATGATTTAAATTACTCAAAACTTTTAATTTATTTGATGACGTTAATGTTTTTGTTTTTGTGTTTATTTTACTATTTGCTGCTTTAAGTATGCAATGTGAATTTGTTTTTTAATTATAAGAGTTTCTTTAGCGATATAGGGTAAAATGAGGCAATACCGGATAGCTAAGATTTTGAAGCTTGTTGGGGCTTGACTGTTTAACCTAGAAATTTTCAGATTTAATGATGATATTCCTTGTTTAGTTGAGTACACTATATCATTCCTAAAAAGTCCCTTATGCACAACTTTTGTTATAAATGTTTTTCTTTTCTAGAAGGAGTCAAATCACCCGGTCCTACCTCACTAGTGGGATAAAAACATAGTACATATATTAACTGTATGGAAAATTTAGAAATATTATTAAATTCCTTGCAAAAATTACAATATACTTTAATTAGTTATTTTTTAATAAAAATTGCCGGGAATTTCCTTATATCTATATAAAAAAAAATGCGATTTTATAAAAGGATCTGTGACTTTATAAATTCTACAACGCACGAAAATAACACTATTTGAGCTTTCAAGACGGTCCCCGAAATAAATTTTGCACCCGGGACCGTAAAAATTTTGTTAAGTCATGGATGTAACTGTATTCTTACTCAGGTGCACTGCAGTCTTCTTGGGCTCAGCATAGACATACATCAAGGGTTGTACAAGGTCACAGACCCGATAACTGAGGGTATCAAAGCAATACAGAACAGTGCTACTATTGGACGAAATTATTATAGTTTATTGGAGTACGAATCTATAGTAAACGTTTAATAATATGAACGAAAAATAACTTTTATAACTGTAAAGACAAAGACCATTAAGTAAGGATAGCTTAAAAACACGAAAACATTAGATAATTGACATAGTAAAATAACTTATATACACAAAACCGTGAATTAATTAACAACATGCCAAAATGGTATTTCCTTTTTGACTAGCAAATTGCAATTCAGAAATCGTCCGCTAAAAAACAGAACTTGTTTTCAAACACCGTGTATATAAAATAACAAACAACTGATTAAAAAAAAAAAAAAATACATTTTTTAAAGAAAACCGGAAAATAAAAGATATAATCTTTTCATCAGCCGACACAATTATATCCGCAAAAAAAAGTGCTTTCTGATATTGTATCAATATAGCCAAAGCAAAATATATTAATACAATAGTGTGAGGAGCACTCAAAAAAATTTTTTTACAAAAATTACAACAAATAAAATAGAACACAATAAGCAAAAATAACACTCAAAAACAGAAAATAAAAGAAAAGAAAAAACAGTATAAAACAAAACAAAACAAAACAAAAACTATAAAGCGAGTGGCGAAATCAGATGTACTTACATGAACGGGAAACTTTTCAAGAATGATTTAAAAGTATTTTCGCAACAGGATTGCCAGATTATAAAATATGAAAACAAAAGCGCAAATTGAGTGTAACTAGAGGAATTTAAAGTGCCGTTCTTACTGCATTGCTGAAGTGATTTGTTATGCTGTGCATTGATTTGTTAGTTACCAAGGACGGGCCCGAAATGGATGTACCCAAGGTAATATTATACTGGATAATTTAAAAAGTTGACCATAAATAATATTAGAAAATAAATATTTATTTAAGAAAAAATATAAAATTAAAAAGAGAAACATAATTTGCCTGTTTTGCAAATAATTTTAGCCACGGATTTGCCCGAAATGGATTTGCACATGGAAAAATTAATACAGAATTTTTAGTAAATAATTTTTTTAATTTAATTAATATTTATATATACGTATATATATATATATATATATATATATATATATATATATATATATATATATATATATATTTATGGTTTTTAAACTGTTCACTAGGTAATGTTTCAGCATACATGGTATCGATTTGTCGGAAATTTAGATTTGCAATATTATAATTCTTATTATTACAAATTTTGCAAAAATAGAAAACTGAAAAGAAATTCAACAGAATAAAAGGTTTTATGCCATGTTCTAAGGTACCATGACTAAATAACCAAATTTTACAACAAAATCATAGCAATAAAAGTTTTGCAAAAAAAATCCTTATAAAAACGCTTTGGTAAACATTATCGTGTTTTTTTGCGTCCTCATAAAAACACTGAAAATTTTACCATATTCTGTTAATTTTGACCACACTTTTTTTTCTCGGTGATTATTTCATATCCTAATTTAATTATAAAAAAAAATGTAAGTCAAACATTTCTAATAAGTTAACCGAAATCTCTTGAAAGGTAAATGCATTAAAATTAATTAGCGCCGTAAGTCTTCCTAAGACTTCCGATAAAATTTTAAATTATTTTTTGCTTAGCGTGAAAGAGATATTTTAAATATATAAAGAATTTTACAAAAAATTTCTCGCTGCTCATTATTTTTGTTGCGCTAAAAAGTTTTTAGTGGTTTTCTTCTTTTTCTTTTTATCGTTTGATTGTTTGCACCCGTATTCCATCAGTGACAAGTTTCAAATATTTTTGTTTGCATAACTAAGGAGAAGAAACGTTCGGGGTTTTAAAATTATTTTTGAATATATCTTATGCTTTAAAAATATTACGCAGCCAAGGAAAATAAAATAATTATCTCTGATATAAAAGGGTATTGACACACGATTCAAAATATTTTACTATTTAAATTTCATTCCTTCCTTGAAACGCGCGACTTATGTTTTTGTAAATAAAATAAAATCGCCAATATCATTTCCTATCTTAATTTCATAATATTTACCCGACAGAAATCTCAAACCTGCCACACCGATTTGAATAATCAACTGAATGAAAATGGAAAACGCTGAAATGCTTTAGACTGATTACAACAGAAATGCTTTAGACATTTTAATCTCAACAAGATTAAAAAATACACGTTAAATAAATAATCCCAAGAAGCTGAAGCGGTAAAGTATTGCCTAATTTTTTAGAATTCTTTTTTTCATTTTTAGTTTTGTTATGCATTAAATTGGTGAGTTTATTTTTGAGATATGGGACCAGTGAGATCACATAAATACTTCTTGAGTAGTGATGAAAGAGAATTTCATCATTTGAACGATATTTTTGTTTTTATTGTTTTAATTAAGAATCAGAAATTCTAACTTACAGTTCAAACTGGATCGTTTTCAATACTAATTCAGGTGAATATCGCAAATAAAGTGGGTCCAAACTGATTGACACGATCCCAAAAGTTAGAGTTGAAGCAGGAAAAAAACGATGCCAAGGCCTAAACTTACAGAGGTTGTAAAAGCCAAAGCCAAATAACGTAGACGGGAATATCTTAAGCGTTACACACAAACGGAGAAACGAAAGGAATCCGTTCTTAAACTCAAGCATGAAGCACGTCCATCACAAAAGTACCAAAGTGGTTGAGAGAATTGAAACCAACTGAGGAGCGAATGCTGACTCTCCGAACCCCTTCAATGCAAATACGAGAACTGGGTGTTGATCACCAGTTAAGGGATAAAAGGATCCATTGTCAACGTACCCAATAACTTGCACGAGACCGTTGACTGTCTTCCACGGAATATAAATGATTCATTCACTATTCATGTAAAATTGGAAAAAAAAAGCATAGCTTTCAAATCATATTTCATGTATGAACTTGTGAATCCGAAACGGGTGTATGATGCAGCTTACAATCTCCTTCAAACACCATTGTACCAATCCGAAAATAATAATATTGATCTCGATCGGCTGTTCAATGTCTGTTCAATCATCAAAAGAATTTACACAGAATGCGTCTGAGCTTCATTTAAATATGTCTGCAAAATTGTGTACCGAGCAGTTCAGGATTAGCAGTTAAAGATGTCCAAGATGAAAATACAATAAATTTTCTTTACCAAAAAAAATTAGACAGCAACCATTTTGACAATGGTTAACCTGTGATCGTCTTGCGGTGATCGCAATTATCTGCATTTTGTAGTGAATAGTATTTAATTTTTTTTCTTCTTCCCTTTTTTTTATAATTATTTTTGGATCAATTATAAATACATATCATAAATATTATATTAGCGCTCACAAGGAAGCATAAAAGAGAAAACATTTAGAAAATGTATCATATACTATGTTTTACATTTAAGATTACCTCACAAACTCATTTTGAGCATGCAGAAACTATGCTATGTTTTAAACATGTAAAAATATTTATGAAACGCAAACAAGATTGTTTCGGTTTCATAAATATTTTTTCAAATACAATTCGTAATTACATACAATTTAATAACAATTTGATAATCAAAGTTTGCCAATAATTGTCTTTAAAAATGAAGTTAGGAAGGAACATTTTCACTTTGACAAAACAACGCCGCTAAGGTAAAAGTACGACTTAATTGAGAACCCCTCTGCAGCATCCTTTCGAGAGGCCACTTCCACAATTTAGAATTAGGAAAAGCGTTACTTAGATGTCTGTAACTCTTGTACTGCTCAGCTATTTACCACAGCACATTCGATTCCATAAATTTTATGAGCACGTATATCACGTCTCGAACCCTCCAGACCCAAGTCTAATGCTCTAATCACTGGGCTACTACCACCCACAACATTGTTTTGGTTATGGGAATGAGAGTATATTAAAGTCTAAAAAATTTAATAATCTGCATTAAATTAACATCTATGATCGCGATAACCTGGTTGACTGAGCGCTGGACTCACGTTCGTGAGAACGGGAGTTCGACTCCAGCCTGCTGAAAACTTCCCGTCTAGTAAATGGTGACTGGTGCACATTAAATCTGTCGGGTCACAAAATCATCATAACAAATTATATCTCTAAGGGCACTGAAATGGAGATTAATAGTTCACCGGTTCAGGTAAAAATTACGATCTGTGGATGAATGAATGGATGTATCAAAGGATCAGCCTTGACTGGATGGAAGAAGTCGAATTCTTGGCCATAGATGGCGCCGCTGGAAAACAAGAACAATCGTCCCTTTTGCCATAATGGCCTAGGACAACAACAATTAACATCTATGAATTGTTTTACTTTTGGGTGATGATTCTATATTTTTGGAATTACTTTTGATACTTTTTATGGTAAATATAGTGTTTTTTTGGAATTTTAAAAAATTAAAAAATATCTTTTAAATAACTTCATAATTATTTAAAATTATTTGCAATATATTTGTAATAACTGAATAAGTATTTGTTGTTGTTTTTTTCCTCTAAAAGTTTCATTTAAGTCCATCTTTTAAAATATTTGAATTATAAAATAACAAACCATGAAAGACTGAAGAAAATTGAATACTTTTTTTTTCCCTAACATACTTCATACAAAAAAAAATTCGATAAGAAATTCCACGGTGTAATGTTAAATATTCCTAATTACTGACTTTTACCTTAAAAAGTTATGACTGCAAAGGATATTTTTAGTTCTAATCACCCATATATTACAGCCATTTTGTGTCAAGTAACAAATTAATTGACGTGGAATGCTATCATCGTTTCCTCATAATTCGTTCGTAAATTTTCGAAAAAGCTATTTTTAGAAACATTCTTTCCTGAAAATCGATGAGAAGTACTAAGCTATGCATTAAATATTTATTTATTAAATTATAATTAGTGCAGAATATATTTTTAATTTGCCTTTTTTCAATAAAACTCTTTAATGTTTGACACTAATATGTAGATTTGCTACTATTTAAATATCAATAGAGTAACAAATTTAACTAAAGAAAATAACATCACTTTAATTTTTTGCCTATTCTATTGATGCATATCGTATCTATTGTAAATATTCCGATTCTAGAGTAAAATATTAAGAATATTGCTGCCATTCAATTTCTTGTTGATGATCTTCAAGCCTAATCCCACTTTGAAATCGTAAATTTTAATAAAGTTAAAACTTAAAGATGACCGAGACTATTAAAAAAAGACCCATTTTAGTGAGATTTTTCTGAGTTCGAGAGCTTTTGAAACTTTAAAGCCTTGCCTGTATTTTTAATTATGAAACGGATAAAGAGAGACTCGAAATTTGAACAGGATTTGAATTTTGCCGTATTTTAGCAATAATATTCTGCCAGAAAAAGGTAGACAAATAGAAAGCTGAATTTTCAGGGTCACTAAAAATGTAGCCCTTCTCAAAAAAAATATAATTATTAGATGATCAGCGTATTCACAGTTCAGATTAATTTTTAACATAGTTCATTAATTTTGTCAAGTAATTTTTTGCTTTGGTGATCAAAATTGACCGTTTAAAACATCTGCTTAAACTGTTGTGGCTAAACCATGGTTACACTAAAGTGTTGAAAAGCTGACCCAATTCGGAGTTTACGATAATCAATCTTCAACTCTGTAACTTTGTAATATTGAACCTAAGTCAGAAGACAAAAGAACTGTTTGATCAAGATTTGGAACATACTTGCCGTTGTAGGAGACGTTTTTATGGAACTAACCCAAATTTGCTTTACATGGAGAGGAAAAACCAGAAACCTACCGTGGTGAGCCCATGGGGATTAAGATCCATTTATCTCTGAGGATATTTTACGCCAACACTACGGAGAGAACTCGAACATATGCCAAATTTGGAGTGGATCAGTTCAGAATAGAGGATTTGTTTAAAGTCCATACACACGTACATATAAAAATTACCGTTTATCGCTGAGGATATTTTCCGTCATTACTGTGGATGTTGCGAGTCGAGAGCAGAATTCGTATCCACCAGCCACCCCTGGTATTCGAACCTGGATCACCTTATGGAGAAGCGATAGCTCTATAATAGGAGTCACCGCGTCTCTTGTGGTTTAACTTTGCTCAAATTCAAGCATTTATGCCAATAAACCCATAACCAACTTTGCCAGGATGAAGAGAACTGAACACAGTATCAATAAAATTAAGTTTTTTGATTCAAAATTTCCCATTCTAAATTTCTACAATACGATCCGACGGTGACAAAAAAAGAGGAATAACAATAAAATTTGGCAATTCAAAGTTTTAACTTTTAATTTCTCTAGAACTTTTAGACTGACTATAGTCAAATTTTGGACGTTGAACAATCAAATGAACTCAATTTCAAATCATATAACACTTAAATTGTCTATCACTATTTAATCAAATAAAATAAATCCATAATGATAATTTGTTGCACGAAACTTATAATTGGATGAAGAATTTCTTTTAATCGAATACAAAAATATTTTTATTATCTATATTTCTAAAAGTTTGGTAAAATAAAAAAATAAAAAAGTTTTAATATTCCTACGTTTCCTGATAAAACTATAAATTTTAAAAATAGACTCTATCACCTTCTTTACTAAATCGTCAGAACTTTGAATCGCTAAGAAAACAGATCTGTACATTCAAAAAAAAAAAAAAAAAAAAAGCAAGTTTATTTTTGTTTCATTTTGTAACTTGAACTATCATCTGCAGTAATTAATAAGTTTATTTGAAAACTGTCTTTAGAAACTAAGATTCATCTCAGCTAGTGAAAATTCGACAACTAGATCAAAAATTCCTTCTTTTCTACACAATAAAAGTAGAGCTATATAGGTTGTTTCATAAAGACCGTTCTTAACACTTTGCCGACTGCGCAAATAGTATACGCTAGTCACTACACATTTTTAACAGTTACAACTAAATATTACAAATGGAGAGATCTCCTCGATCGGTCATGTATGATGAAGGAAATTCTTGTAAAATTACCACATTGTAAGGTAAGGATATGTCTAAAAAATCATAAATCTGGTAATAGATACCAAAATATGTGGCATTTAAACCGTCGGTATGATAGTTTTTCTCTTCATATTGCAACGATTTACCGAAAGTTTCGGTTTACGGAAGTTCTCTTGTTTTCAAATGTTCTTAGATCTTATTACCGCACGTTTAGTGAAAAAAAATCGAAACTGAAAAGTAAATTTAATCGAATAAATGTTTTTTATGCCATGCTCTAAAATATCGCGATAAAATTAACCTAATTTTATTACATTTACCATATTTTATCACACATTATAAAATAATATTTTACTGTTAATTTTTCCAAAATCATAACCTAAGTGCTTCGGTAACAATCATCGAGATTTTTGGTATTTCCATAGAGCCAGAAACACGGTAAATTTTACCATGCTCTGGTAGCTTTGATCAGACTTTCTTTCTCAGTCGGTAATGATAGTTTCCAAAACTGGTGGATCTAACCAATCATTTGGCAAAGTGTTAGCAAATATTTTTAGAACCTTTATCAAAAGTGAAATTAAAAAAGTTTACATATGGTGGTCACAAAATAATATATAATCAAGGCTATCGAAATCTGACAAAATACAGTAGAGGAAGACGAATGTAATTAACATCAAAATAAGGTTATTTGTAGGTTGAAACATGAAACAATCGCCTTTCAACTTGTTTCAATTTTCTTCTGCCTTCAAACTAGTCTTGTTTTTTATTATTATCGCCTTCCTGATTTTCAGATTCCCATATCAATTTTTTTTTTCTCTTAAATATCAATTTGCGACCGCCGATACTTTGCTTATTTTGCTTTCAATATTGATAAGAATTCTAAAATGTATAAATGTCATGTACACTGCAAAATAGCATTTTCAACTATTATTTTATAGCATGTCTTCAAAAATAATACAACTGTTTTCAAAATATGTCCCGTGCATAAGTTAGCTATTGCTTACATGCGTTAACTATCAATTATATTTTTGAATTTTCCCCCTTTCCAGTCAAATTAATTTGAAACTTTCTCTATCACTCACTTAAAAAATTTTAAAGAATCTGCTTTTTTTTTATTTATTTACTTGATTATTATTTTTAATGACGTGTGAATGATAGCAACAGAAGCATATTAGAAAAGAGAAAAGGCACAGTTTTCTGCAAAAATGAAAAGGGATGCAAATCAGGCCTGTTTACATTTCCGAGTTCCAACAACATCAAAGCTCGAAATATACTCGTCTTCCATTTCAATTATAAAGCAAAATAAGTATTTTTTATCTTTAAATTGGGGAAAAAGAGTAGATGACAAACTTAGTAGACGACAAACAAGAAGACAGCGATGACAAACAAGATGACAAACTTGAGAAACAAAGATGACAAATTTGATATCTAACCATCAATAACAAACTTGACGGTTGATCATTAGATGCCAACCATTAGAGGGTTAGATGACAAACTTGATATTTCTCCGACGCCATCTTGGTTAACAGCACCTATCCGGGCTTACAACTCTAGTTTTTAGGAAGAATAAATACTATATGCAATATGAGCTAAGAACTAAGATGAGCTAAGAACCTTTTGAGATTGGTGGGAACTCATGTAGTTCCTCAATCAAAGTTCTTTAATCTATACTTCGTAAGGAGTTATTCTATACGGAATAATTTCTTTTCTTCTATTGTAGAAAAAAATATTCTTAAGATACCAACATCATTCTTAAGAAACATTCTTAAGAGAAGCTCTTATAATTGGTAAGTAAATCTTTATATGCTGGTATCAGTGATTTACTAGGAAATTTTAGGCACCAGTTCAATATTACAGATGAGAATATTACAGATGATGCAACAATTGGCATTACATATTTATTTCCAACCTTTTAAAATTATCTTTAATTACTTAAACCTATTTTTTAAAATCATTTTCAATCCAATTATATTTAAATTAAATCAGAGAGTTAATCTTTATAAAAGCGAACATAAAATATTTTATTCTTTTCTTATCGATCAATGTAACGGCTGACTTTTTATTCCAATACTAATGTAGATTCATTAATTCACTGCCCCACCTAATCGAAAACAAAGTCTATTTATAACTCTTTATTATTAATTTCTTACCTCAAATATGTTTCAGTTACATGGTTATTACAATTATCACAGTTTTGTTGGCGACTCGTGATCGCCAAAGTATTTTCAAACCCAATTTGGGAACAAATGCATTTACTTTCAATTTCAACCTTCCAACCACACCGAATTTTCGTCTTAATAGATGGTAATGAAACGAAAGGCAAACATGAGGAGAAAAGGTGCTTTTATGCCTGAATTTTAGGAACTACTGATATCTTTAGTTTTATATCTAATTCTTAAATTTTCATTTCAATATGGATAATGTATGACTTGCCATTCTATATTTTGTGTTATAATATGAGTCTTTACTTAGTACTTAATCGAAATTACTTCGCAGTTTTGAAAATAAACTTTTAAATCTTTATTTATACTGTAAGCTGATCCTTATCCTCCCCAATCAATTTACTTCAACTATTGAGTAAGAACACGAAAAATAATTTTTGAGATAGGATCATTTTTTTACTAAACAAAAACATTGAGTTATTCAGGATTTTAAACCACTTATAGAATTCAGGAAAAGTATTTGAATCTTCAAGTTCGTCATCTTACCCCACTTTTCCCTATACATCTAATTTTGGAGAAAAAAATGGAATAAAATTGATTAAGTTATTGTGTTACTGTTTTATATACTTCTGAAAGAAGGCTTTTCAGTTTAGGCTATGCGTACAACTAAAATTTGAATCAAAGCATGCCGAATAATATGAAGAAAGAAATATTTATATATTAAATAAATAATCCCAAGAAACTGAAACGGTAAGATATATTACTTAACAAAAATCTTCATTCGCTTCAAAAAATTACAAATTGGAAATAACAGTTGACATATTTCAAAGGCTCAAAAAATAGGTGCCCATTTTCAAGACTTGCCAATCGCGAATGAGAAGAAACAAAAGAGATTTGAAATAAAAACGTAATGTTGCCAAAGAGAAATGAATAACAAAAGGTGAGAAAACAAAACTAAAAAAAATCACAGTAGCCTAGAGAAGAAAAAAAATATGAAAATCAGAATAAAAAAAATCCACAATGACCGAGGAAAGCAAATCAGGGTAAAATGCATTTCCAAGTGCTCTAGAGAGGTGGTAAGGATCTCATGCCATTAACAAAGGAATCAGCATCTATATGAATAAAGCAAGGTTCCAAGGCATCACGATGAAATGGTGTGGACTGGCATCCACACTAGTCACCACCACTCTATAACGCGTGGAAATGCATTTTCTCCTGATTTGACTCTCTCAGTCACTGTGGTTTTTTCAGCTCCATTTTTCATCTTTTTTTTTCTCTCTCGGCTACTGAGATTTTTTCTAGTTTTGTTGTTTCACCTTTAGTTTTCCATTTTCTTTTCGGCAACTTTGCACTTTTGTTTTTAATCACTTTTGTTTCTTCTCTTTCACGTCTGGCAAGTCTTGAAAATAGGAGCTTATTTCTTGAGCACTTGAAACATGTCAAATGTAATTTCCAATTTCTTTTTAATCAAGTAATATTAATATGTTTTTGTTAATTTTACGATCTCAACAAATCTATTGATATTAAAATTCCCCGAGGAAAATTAAATATCTTTCTTAAACAACTACTATGACTAGAAAAAACGAAGTTCAGTTAGCAACAAAAGTGATAATGATATTTCAAACATTTTAAACTCTTTTTTTTAATCATTACATTCTTTAAAAACCACCTTTCAGAAAATATAGCTGTTGCAGTAGTTTGAACTCTAAAGAATCCTAATTCAAGAATCATTACTTGGATTAAGAATTTTGGAGCAAAAACGTATCCTGATGAAAGAAAACTACTGAATTGCTTTTTAATAGCATGTAAAATTGATTTTTCAGTATTCCAATAAATAATTTTTGTTAAATGTGCATTATCATTATTTTGAAAATAATGAAAACAGCAATTTAAGTTCGAAATAAGGAGAAAGAAATGATTGTTGAGAAAAGATTTAATGACGTACTTAAACTAATTGTATCAAGACTAGAGTGGGTGGGTAAAAATGTGTGTTTAATATATTAGAATGAAAAATAGATACTTTAGGAAGAAAAAATATTTGAAAAAACATTATTTGCTAAATATTTTACGGAACATATATTTAACACTCTGATTATGATTCTCAAAAAAATTGGTAGGTTTAATTTTCAATGTGCAACGAAAATCTGAAAACCCACATTTAAGAATCTTATCGCAAATAAAAGACTGAAAATGCATAAAGTTAATGAACTAAGTTTTTAATTACTAACGCAAACATAAATTACGCCTTTATTGCTTTTAAAAAATTGTTCTTTACATGCAGGGAAGTAATTTCAACCTTTTGACAGATTAACAACTTATTTGTTTGAAAAAAAACTTTTAATTGACCATCAACATGTTTTTTTACCCTGTTTTATATTTTTCTTGGGTATAGATTTTCCCTTTTGAAAAAATTCAAATAATAATAGCTTTCAGTTTTTGTTGCATAAAATAAATACTTGCGGCAATTTATAGTAAACAAGAATAAACAAGATTTTTACTTTCTAAACCACTGAAAAGTATCAATTAAAGTATTGTTTTGCCTAACATTTTAATGAAAACTTAATGCGTTTTCTTTTTAAAGGAACATTTTTTGAATACTTTTTTTTTTCAATTTATTATTTAGAAATTTTATTTCTTTTAGTAAAAAAAATTATTATAATGTATAATAAAAAATATAATTTTTTTTCAAAAAAAAAAATATATTCTTTTAACACTACAAAAAATAGGAAAATGAATAAAATAAAAAAATAATTAAAATTGGGAAATAATCAAGCAAGCAGCCAGATAAAAATGTTATAGTTTTACAAATGTGTATTTTCAATGTTTGCGTTGGGGAAAAATATCTTGTACAACTTAAAATGTCCTACATAATTTAAAGAAAGGAATTAGAAATATTTCCATCTTTATAAGTTTGTTTTTTTAGTTCTATTTTGAATTTTTCTTGGATCTTTGTAATATTTTTACCTGAAAATCATGTTAATGAATTGGTCTCATATTATTCTTTAAAATTCCTTACACTATTGTATTTGTGCATTTTACTTTGGCGTATTTCTTTCTTAATTCCCTATAAGAAAGTATTACTTTTGCGGATATGATCGTGTGGGCTGATGAAAAGAATATATCTTTTATTTTCCGGATTTTTTTGAAGGAATTCTATCCTTTTTATCGGATTTTTTTTTTCAGCTTTTGTTATTTTCATTTTTATTATTAATTTTCTTTTTCCCCTTTTTTCATCAATCTGTAATTTTCCTTTTATTATCTTCATTTTGAAGTTAATATTATGAGTTCTATTTACTTGCAGCTTATGCGCAATAAACGAAACTTATAGTTTTTCTTAATTTTCTTCGTGTTTTTTTGTATTTATTTAGTATGCTATATATATATATATATATATATATATATATATATATATATATATATATATATATATATATATATATATATATATATATATATATATATATATATATATATATATATATATATATATATATATATATATATATATATATATATATATATATATATATATATATATATATATATATATATATATATATATATATATATATGCATATATATAGCATATCATAGCATGCAAAAAATCATATCGTTTCACAAGCATGTAATAGAAAACAAATTACACGTTCTTTTATACTAACACCACCGTTTATAGAAGCACGCAGGAAACCAACAAACTGTTTTCCCAATAATTGTCTCTCACGCATATTTCTTGTTAAGTTTCATTGTTATAGACCGAAAGAAATACCTTAATGATTCATAATTTAGAGCTGTTTCCTTGGAAAATAGAATCAAATATTATAATGTCTTAATACATCATGGACTATTCATTTTCTATGAATTATTCAAACTAAGTTTATCCTTAATATGTTGTAAGATTCAAGTTTTCAAAGAAAATAATAATCTTTGAAAAAAATATTTTTAATTTCGAGATATTTGTTATTATGGATATGCAGAAATCCTACGTTCTTTAATATAATTTTCCTCACTCTCAAAACAAAGGATCGTTGCATAAATAATTGAAGCTATTCCAATATTCTCAGAAATTCCTTATTTCTATAGTCGCGTGTTAAAAATAGAGACAATTTTAGCTATTATTAAAATATTGTAGAAAAAGTAATGAAATACTATGAATGCTGTAAAAAAAGAGTAAGAAATGGTGAACTTTTCATATATATCTTGGTTTATTATTTACAATTACATTTGATAATTTGATAAAATTATTGAAGTTTAACGATCTCATCAAAACCAATTTTTTGTTAAGTGGCATTGTTACTAATTATTAATTAGACATTAAAAATAATATTTTCGTAAGAAAAGTGAAAAGAAAAAAAACATTTATTGTACCGTATATTCCGGCGCATAACGCGCACCCGTATTCTAATTACTTTTTTTAAATTTTAAGATATACTCTTCGTATAACGCGCACGAAAATTTGGATTGTACATGTGCAATATCTCGTCTTTCAAGATGGTAAATAAAAAGTATTTTTCCCTATCTTTTGCAAAAATAAAAGAACTGAATTTGACATGTATGTGAGGGTAGAATTGAAAGAGCAATAATGTGATTCTGGATGGACAAAAATGGTGTTAAATTGTGGGTAAAAAACATCTGGCAAATCCGTCCTGGTTGCGATAGAAAACCACAAAGCCTTTTAGAGTGGGACATGTTTAGGTCCCACCTTACAGATAATACAAAAAAAATTGTAATTATAATACAAAAATATTTTAATAATTGTAATTGATAGCGGAAGACGAATATAATGAACTATTTATGTAATAACGAAAATCAATGAAGTATATAGGTAAAGGTATGTTATTTCTTTAAAATAAAAGTATTTTTCTATATTTAAAATTTTTTAATCCATAATTTTTATATTCGGCGTATACCGCGCACCCGTAGATTACAATGTTATTTTTTGTATTAAAAGTGCGCGTTATACGCCGGAATATACGGTAGCTCTTTATATTTTTAAAATCAATATTGTGTTAAACATTTTTAAACAGAAATTCCTTTAGCTTATTACCAAAAATTAGATTTGATTTTAAGACCTTTTTTGGAATTTTCTAGTTTAACTTACTAAAGAATTGTTCAACTTGGACGATGCATCGCGCACAGGAGAAAATAGCTATCCAGTGTTAGCCTTTATTCTCGATCCCACGCTAACCGTTACTGTAACTCACATTTATGTAAACAAAGTCCTTCATTGGATTTTATTTCTGAAGTTATAAGCAAATAACTGCACAAAAAAGTGGAAATATAGCGTCCATTGATATATAAAAGGTAAAGATGTTGGGAGAAAGTTTACTTCTCATGGTTTCATAAAGAGTTAAACCAACCCTTTCTTTAAGTATAAAATATTTCAAAACTATAAAAGCAAAAATAGTAAACAAATGAGATTTTAAAATGTCCGAAATATTTAGAAAATAAAATGTCCTTGTGTACATTTTTTAACAATTCAATCCTAATATTTCCTCTCTGTTTCACATCATGCAGTAAGCGAACAGGACTAATGAAAACTCTTAAAAGAGTGGTCTAAGCTGACGTCACTTTTTTGAACTGGCAATCCATCAGTTGCAGAATGCAACCAATAGGAATACGTTTCTGTTGGGATGGAAATATGAATCTTCCAATAGAAATAGTGAAAACGGCAATTGATTGATTTACTCCGCCCAGGGATATAGTTCAGCCTCTATCTTGGACATCTCTTTGAGAAAAACATTTAATATTTTTTAAGCTGAAACTGGCACAATAATTACAGATTTAGAAAATAAATCCAAACTAAGGAATTAAAAGTTGCTGAAACCTACAAAAGTATTAATTGAACACGTGATTAACAAGCATTAATAATATTCGCAAAATATCTCTTTCTTTAAAACTGCACGTACCGGGGCTTTTAAAAGTTAACTGATTTAATTTCGGTGCTGTTTTGTATGAAAATTCCACATAAAAATAAGGTATTGAAAATGCATAAACTGTTAATCCAAAAAACGTGTCTTAACATTTATATATATATAAGTTTCATCTACTAGATTACGTTGCAACCTTGTTGCAACTTGCAACAATTACAATTTAAAACTTTAACCTTGATGCAACTTGCAACAATTACAATTTACCTTTTTGGATTGAATTTTTTTCTTAAAAAATTTAAATTAGAAATTTGGTAAGAAAATTATTACTTTTAAATATATCAAGCTAAAATTCTCAAATATAAAAGATTTTTATTCCTGTACATAAATCCTATTAAATAAATAAAAGGAAAAAATTTCTTCGAATAAAAATAATATAAAACTCTATATAGAAATAAATATAAAAATAGTGGAAAAAAATCACTAAGCTTTCTCAATTTTTATACACAAAACAAGAAAATGAAATAGTCATGTTGCCATCATTTCTTAAATTTTTCTGCCACAGAACGATCATAAAAATTGACTTACAACCTTTTTTTGAAAAGAAAGTTGCCAAGTTTGAGGATTTACTTCTATTTACAATAAACTTTGTTGCGCTTTTTTTTCTTAAAATGTAATTTTTAGATTTTCTATTAGATCAGCTTTCTTCTCAGGGGTATAGTTAGTATAAAAAATATATAGAACGAAATATTTCTGGGAAAAATCATAAACGAAATGCAATTTTAAGAATATTTGAAACTTACATGTTCTGCATGTCATATTTATTTATGGGACTCTAGAGTGCTCACACAAGAATATTTGGAGTTTTCAAAATGTGCTGTACAAACAATACGCACTTCGTTATGAATAATTCAAATCTCCGTCAAAATCAGAATTGAATCTAATAAATTGATGACAGAAACAAAAGTTTGATATGGAATACCATTATGATAATAAAATGAAACAAAGTGTCAAAGAAATAATATTTTTTTTAATTTAATGCTGCTATTCGAGTGCGTGGACTCGAATTGTCACATTAAATTATTGTCGTCTTTAACATGAAGTTCAAGAATTTCTGTATTCTCTTTCATCAATTAGGAAATGTGTTACTTTTTCTCGAAATACAAGAAAACGTATTAACAGGCTTCAAATTCATTTTACACTAGGGGCCTTTGCCCCCTGTTTGCTATTCTCCCCAACCCTTATAATAACTAAGCTATGATTTTTTGTTTCTTGGGGATAAATAGATAGTTGCATAAAAATATTAAAAAATATTCAATTATAAGATACAAAAATGTTTTTTTTTTATCTCAGATTTGGTATCACAGACTTAACTCTCGATTCTTTTTAGATTCAATTGAAACCCAATTTTCTCAGTTGCAAATATTTCCAAAATTCTTTGTTTCAAAGTCCTGTCAAATTTTTGTTTAGCATAAAAACTCATTAAATATTTTTCACCCAAAAAATGAATTAGTTTTATTAGAAAGGTAATTCTTACTAAAATCTTACTAAAATTTTGTATTCAGTATTTTACTAGCCTGTTTTGTCTGAATACAATCCTACATAAACCTTATTATAAAAGTAAATTGATCTTACGTAATGTTCCATTATTGCAAAGTGGTTGATATACAGTTTTAAATATGTTTATCATAAAATATTGTCTTATAAGGTAATATCGTAAAATATCACTTTTAGAGGAATACCACTTTTTGCTTTAAGCCTTTCATTTGGAAAAATATGATTGGATGACACATTTTTTTCTGCTGCATGAAATGTTTTAACAGATGTCAGAGACTTTCGTTTCGCTGATTTCATATCTAAAATTGGAATTTCTCTCCGACAGTTTCTCTAAATGAGATTTTTAATCAATTTTCTTATCGAAATATGCAAATTAAAAAACGTTATATATTACATTTACAGGGGATCGCAACTTTTTTGAAGGAATTTTACTGGTTAAAAATACTTTTACCGATTTTATTACTTTTTACAGAGGACAGCCTTTGAAATCTTAATATTCTTTGTTTATTAACTCTCAGCAGTAATATGGCTGTTCTCAGTTATCTGCTTCTAATGAGTATCAATAAAAAGTATCGCAAAATTTTAAAAACATCAGATCATATCAAAAAGTTAAAGTTATTAAATTTCTAAATTAAATTAAAGAACAAAAAGATTAAATTAAATTTCTTTAAAAAAGAACATTTAAAATCCGAAGTGTTAAAATTTTTATTAAAACCTCTAAGTCTAAGCCAGAGGCTGAACTATATCATTTGAGTGGAATACATCAATCGTCATTTGCACTATTCTTATTGGACGATTCATATTTCAATCTCAATAGAAACGTGTTCCTATTGGTTGCTATCTGTAACTTGAATGATCATTGATAAATTGCCAGTGTACAGGTAAATGAAGTGACGTCAGTTTAGACATCATTACGCAAGTTTCGGTGTCACAATGGTACACTTTTGTCTGTAGGATAAATGGCAGAGATGGTTAAACAGAGATAGATAATTTAATCCCATAGATGTTTCGTCACACCAGATAGATAAATATACAGTTAATCGTACATTAAATTGACAGAAAAGGAAAATAAATTGCTAAATATTTGAAAAATATTGTCTGGCAGTAACAATAGAATATTTGTTTTTGATGATGCAGAAGCTCGCCCAAAATTCCAGATCAACGCATGAAATACATCATGTTATTTTTCTGGCTAATAAAAACATAATATATATGTTATAGACAAAGTATGAAACATCCCATCTATCAAATACCTAGGCATTGTGAATAAGGAAAGACGTTTTCGGGTAAGTACTAGGCATTATACTAATGCCGGGCATTATTAGTAAATATGAAATGTGAGATTATAATATACTTTCTGTTGGAGTGGTTTGTTACTCCTCTGAATACATCAAGTTAACAGAATTAAGTTTCGGTCGTGTGGTGGCAACAGACATTTTCTTTTCAGATAACGTAAGTGACGTCATCCGTGCATATAATTATGGAATCTGTATATAATGCATGCATTGTTGTAGGCATGGAATCAGTCGACTTATTATTTTGTCTCTTCACTATGTCACGTCACTGTGTTGTTGTTTCCGGTGACGTACCAACATTATTGTTAAGATGTATTTATGCTTAATATCTTCAGTTGTACGCTGTATCGAGATGGTACTGTATGAAATAAAGAAATGTTTAAATCTTCAAGTTTCTTTATGTGAGTTAACACTTTCACTCACTACTGTGCTACTCCGCTAACGCATCAACAGTTGGTTATGGGCCTTCGAACCCGCAAGCCTTTAGTCTGGAATATCGAATAAATAGACTAATAACGAGTGGAAATAAGTCTTCAATTTTCAATATGACTGAGTCTACTGATGGAACAGTTTTTGCCTTTCCAAAGCTCGGAGATTTTAATTATGGAAGCTGGAAAATTGATATGAAAGTTTTGCTAATGGAAAAAGGATGTTGGGACTTTATAACTGGAAAAGAAATACCACTTGATGATACAGCAGCTGAGAGAGACAAATTGGCCTATCTTCTACGAAAACAACGAGCCTACACGACAATCTACATGGGAATCGAGCGGAAATACCAATCCCTGATTGCTGATACTGAAGACGGGAAGACAGCTTGGGAAACGCTGAAAGTAAACTTTGAACCTACGTCGAGAGCTCGTCTGGCTGGTTTAGTCGATGATTTCTTTAGCACAAGATTTTCACCCGACGAAGAAACGATCGGAATATATAGCAAAAGAATGTTGGAGAAGAATAAACAAATTGAGGATGCTGGATTTAAATTGCCTCCAATATTAGTGTGTTTTCAGCTGATAAGATATCTGCCTTCTGAATATGATAATTTGATACAGATTCTTTACAGAGTAAAAGATGAAGAATTTACGATCGATTCAATTACTAAGCAACTAATTACGGAATCTGGAAGGATTGAACTGAAACAAAAAGACGAAAATAAAATTACGTTTGTGAATGATGCTTATTCAACTAAAGTTCGAAAGGGTGATAATAAAAGACAAGCAGAGAATAAGAAAATTTTCAGTGGAAGCAGTCTGGGCCCTAACAAGAAAATCGAAGTAACAAATCCTCGTCGTTCTGTAGTATGCAAGTTCTGTGAAAAATTGGGTCACACTGAGGATAAATGCTACAAGAAAGTGAATGTGCAACGTCGAAAGAAAGCTTTTTTATGTGAAAAAGACTATTCAAGCCTGAATGAAAATTTTGAATCTATGTGTGTGGAATCGTCTAATACTAATCAATTCATAGGAGAATTTTTAGTAGATACTGCAGCAACATCTCACATCTGTAAAGAAAGAGAATGGTTCTCCTGGTATAAAGAGATTACACCGACAGAGGTTCTAGTTGGTGACACAAATAGCTCAACAATTGCCACTGGTGTTGGAGACATTGACTTTACTATATTGGACATTAAAGGTAAGGTGGAAATTACTTTAAAAAATGTTCTATATGTGCCCAACATGAGGCGTAATTTGATTAGTGGAGCGAAAATTGATATTGCTGGTAACTATGTGGAATGGGGCCGCAATAAAATGGTAATTTGTGATAAATTTGATAATTATATGTTCACTGTAAACAGAAAAGATAAATTATATGTTTTGAATGGATATCCAACAAAATTTAAAGATAAACTTAACGAAAGTATTGATAGTAAGAATATAGCTTTAATTTCAACTTTAAATTTAGATATTGTACACAGACGATTCTGTCATGTGAATATGCCATTAATTCGAAGTATGAGTAAAAATAATGTAGTAAAAGGCATAGAAAACTTAAGTAAAAGTAAAAACGAAAATTGTACTAGTTGTAAAATTGCCAAATCAACTAGGGTATCTTTAAAACGAAATCGTATTTATCATAGAACTACTAAAACTTGTTTAGAAAGAGTGCATTGTGATTTATGGGGACCTTCTCCCGTAAACTCTTTAGGTGGTAACAAATATTTCTTATCTTGTATTGATGATTTTTCTCGTAAAGTTGATGTATATGTTATAAAAAGTAAAACCGAAGTTTTCGAATGTTTTAAGAAATATTTAGCTAAGTGTGAAAGGGAAACTAATCTTAAGTTAAAATGTGTCAGAACTGATAACGGGCTAGAGTTTTGCCATAAAGAATTTGAAAAGTTCTTAAGCAATCTCGGAATTAGAATCGAAAGGACTAATGTTTATACTCCAGAAATGAACGGGATAGCAGAAAAGTTTAATAGAAGTGCAATGGACGCGGTAAGAGCAATGTTACATGATAGTGGGTTACAACCCAAATTTTGGGGGGAAGCTTTGTTAGCTTTAGTGCATACCAAAAACAGATGCGAGCATAAACTAACTAATCATTTAAGTCCAATTGAAATATGGTCAGGTTTTAAACCTTCAGTAAGACACTTTAAAATTTTTGGATCACTAGCTTATGTACATATTCCCAAAATTAATCGAAATAAACTTCAACCTAGAGCTAAACTTGGAATTGTTGTAGGATATGCTGTACGAACCAAAGGGTACAGAATTTTTATTCCGAATGATAAGAGAGTAATTGAAACAATTCATGTTAGTATTGATGAAACCAAAAAGGGTGTAGAAACTTTATTTGGGAAAAATAAATCATTTGAATATGTTAAATTCAACCTAAATTTGAGAAACGAGCTAGATAACTTTAATAATGAATATAGTAATGATAAAACTGCGTTAGATAAATTAAGTCCTATTGATATCGAAAAGTGGGAAAGGAAAGAATGTCCACGAACTAAAAGTAAAAGAATAGATGTATTTTATTATCCTCCATCAAATAAACTAAGACTTAGATCTTTAAATGATGTTAAAAAGTATTGTGAGAAAAACAAACTCTCTTTTGAACCTGAGAAATTTTCATTTAAAGCAAAAAGTAAACATCCTAATAACGTAACTAAAAGTTCAAGTAGTGAGGAAGATTTAAATTCAAATGAGGATTTCGAATACGAGTGTCATTTTTCTGAATTTCCCAAAACTTTTGAGGATACACAAATTTGCAAAGATAGAGAAAAATGGGATTTTGCTATGAGTGAAGAACTCAAAATGATTGAAAAACGCAAAGTGTGGGAGTTAGTAGATCTTCCTAAAAACACTAAAGTGATAGGCACTAAATGGGTTTACACTGTTAAACGTGATGAAAATAATAAACCTAAGAAATATAAAGCTAGACTTGTTGCTTTGGGATTTAAACAAAGAGCAGGTATTGATTATGGAGAAACATTTTCTCCTGTTGTTAACTTTTCAATTATTAAATTGTTATTTATTTTATTAGTATCAATGTTAAACTGGTGTCATTATCAAGTCGATGTAAAGTCTGCATACTTGTATGGTAATTTATCGGAATGAGAAATTAAGGATAAAGTTTAAAGAACTTCCAAAGTCTAATGTTAGTCTTCCGATAAAACTCGGATGTAAACTTCCTGAAAAAATAAATGAAAGTGATATTGTTGAAAACGACTTAATGAAACGATTTCCATATCGAACATTAATCGGCTGTTTAACCTTTTTAGCTGATCGTACGAGACCTGATATTAGTTTTTCAGTAAATTTGATGTCTCAATTTTCAAATGGTTATACGTTCAAACATTGGAAAATCGTGGTTGATTTAATGAATTATGTATTTAACACTAAGGATTACAAAATTAATTTAAGTAAAGCTAATAATTTAAATTTAATTTGTTTTTCTGATGCTAATTGGGGCTGTAGTCTGAGTAATCGCCATTCAACTAGTGGATATTTAGTAAAATTTGGAGAAGTAGTTTTTAGTTGGCGTTCAAGTAAACAAAAATGTATTGTCCTTAGCTCAATGGAATCTGAATTTGTTGCCTTATGTGAAAGTATGAAAGAAACAGTTTGGTTTTCTAGAGTAATTAATGAACTTAGTATTCTGCCTGACAAAATTGTACCAAAAGTGTTTTGTGATAATCAGGCTGCTATACATTTCTCTAGAAATAATTGTGAAAACTTTAAGACAAAACATATAGATATTCGATATAAATTTATTCGACAACTTATTGAAGAAAATCTAGTAGAATTAGCTTTTATTCATTCTAAGAATAACTTAGCAGATTTCCTAACAAAACCATTAATGGGTAATAAATTTAAAGAAGTTGTGAATAACATATTTTTCTCTGATATAGATCACACGACCGTGGGGCCGTATGTTGGAGTAGTTTGTTACTCCTCTGAATACATCAAGTTAACAGAATTAAGTTTCGGTCGTGTGGTGGCAACAGACATTTTCTTTTCAGATAACGTAAGTGACGTCATCCGTGCATATAATTATGGAATCTGTATATAATGCATGCATTGTTGTAGGCATGGAATCAGTCGACTTATTATTTTGTCACGTCACTGTGTTGTTGTTTCCGGTGACGTACCAACATTATTGTTAAGATGTATTTATGCTTAATATCTTCAGTTGTACGCTGTATCGAGATGGTACTGTATGAAATAAAGAAATGTTTAAATCTTCAAGTTTCTTTATGTGAGTTAACACTTTCACTCACTACTGTGCTACTCCGCTAACGCATCAACACTTTCCCTAGGCATTGTATATAATACTTAGGTATTCCATAGAATGACCGATTCTTTTTAGGCAAAGTAGGAAAAAAAAGGTCCTGATAAGGATATATACATGTTACTGGTAATGTTGTTGATGCGGGGTAACAAAAGGGGGGTAATTTATCCATGAATCTTCATTTCTAATTAGGGTGGACTGTATTATCGCTGGTGAGACCTAAATTTAGTTATTTTTCTAAATCTGGTAAATGCATAGGAATACGACAAGATAGAGAGCACCATTACAACCTTACGACAGCTTGTTTATTGCTACTCTGACTGGTTACAAAAAAGTTACGGTAGATGGCACTGGAGTAAAGATACAACAGGTAAAGTATGAAATGCAAGTATATGACACTCCCAAACAACTACAAAGAGCAGGCTATGAGTGAGGCCCTCGTTTAAAATCACGTGCCACGTGATATTCGAAACGAATCGGACGAATCATATATTTGTATAGATGCAAATGCGTAAGATATGAATCGTTCCATACATTGCCAGCTAGTTTTAGGCCTATAGAATAAACAAGAGATGTTGATTTACCGAAGTGTTAACGATAAATATCGTAGTTATTGATATTTAAAAGTCTATTTCTGAATTCTTTCTCTCTTTTTAGATGAATTATTATAATTATGAATTATGCCAAAATATTGAGTAAAATGAACATAAAAAGGCATCATAATTCATTTACATTGTAATAAACTATTGCGTACTATCTCTCCCAATATAATGTTGAACAACCCAAAAAATTGTGTGAAGGTACACTTTATTTCAAGTTAACATAAATCGATCTTTCAAACACTATTAAAAGGGTGTAATTTAAATCTAAACACTTATAAAGGGAAAAGATTACACCAGGTAAGCGCGTATTCACACCACAAGTGAATTATTTTCGTTTTCGAAAGCACCTATGCTGATGCACTTGGGATATCATCGGTAAACTGTAGTACATCGAGTACAAAGAATGGCGTGGGGTTATTGTTGTATTCTCCACTGCTATATATCTTCAGAAACAAACATTTCGCGCTAAAATATACATGTATGTTTTTATTTTTGTAATAAGGTGAAATATATCTTAATTTTTAAATATTTATGAACTGTATTGGATGATGTTGTAATGAATAATTTCGATCCGTTTCTGTTCTTTTAAGCCTAATTCGGATTAGCTTTAATATTCTGCCTGTGCTGTACATGTTAAATTTTCTAATTTATATATTAAGAAGTAGCGTGTGAGTGCATCCTGTTAATAGTACCTTAAAAATAACTTTATTGTCTTTTATGAATATTATATTTACTGTTATTTTAAATTTTGGTGCTACTAAATAACAAAAATAATAAAAAAAGCTACTTTACGTCCAGATGTGTAAAACACATTCTTAGTGTTTTATCATACCGGGTTTTATTACACCACCAACACCAAGAATTAACAGTTATCTATAGTGTATAACTACACCATCAGGGTGTTTAGAAGTTGCCACCATTTTGATGTTAAGATACATTTTTTTTTCAATAAAATTATCAAGTAACTAAGAAAAAGGAATAACTTTTAAAATTCCAATACTTAACCCCGAACTTTGTCTTACAAACCAAGAAAAGAAAATAAGACTAACTCAAAATGAATGAAATAATAAGAATAAAACTAACTAAATGAAACTTTGTATTTTTAAAAAGTTCCTAAGCATTAAAATTAAAAAACAGAACTTCTTAAATAAATTTATCTTCCGAATAAATTCAAATTTAATGTTAAAGAACCTAATGTCAGTTTTCATGGATTATTAAATGAATTTTTTCCCTAAGGAGCATTAGAACAATTGAAAATAAAGAGACAATTTTTCTTTTTAATTAAATTCGATTTTCGTAAAACTTAAAACACTTCTTAGATGAAAAAAGGTCATTAAAATAATCTTGAAGAACTTTTTATCGTTTAAAAAATAGCAGTCTCGATTTGAAAGTAAAGATTTATCTTGTTAAGTTTGTCAATACTTTTACTTTACTTTTTTACTTTAATAAAATGCTTTTACTTATTCAGACAGTTTCTGATATTTAAGAATTTTTTTTTAATTTATGTTTTAGTTTATCCAGGTAATCTGATGAAACATATTGAAAATATGTTATTTTCTTTACATGAATGTTTTTTTAAGGAAATAAGTTACAAATATGTACTTTATTACAACGATAATCCCAAAAAAAGTATACCAATAAAAAATTCAAATAAATTAAAAATTATTATTTGAATAAAACAGTTAATAACTTTATTCTTATTGATTTTATTTTCCACAAATTTGATGCAAAAATTAAATCATTGTTTTTCCCTAAAGTATCTTAATTCTTTTAATGCTCAATCAGATTACTAAAATGTTTTTAAAACTATTGAAATAAATCTAAATTAAAATAAAAATAATTTATTAATATTTAAGATATTATATTTTAATAAAACAAAACTTTTTCTTTTATCTTATTACAATTTTTAAAAGTTCATAATTTCTGAAATATTACGGATAAAAACAGATGTTTTTTTTAATATTGTAAAAGTTTTTAACTGACATTTTAATTTTTGGAATACATTTACTTGTAATTTCCATCTAAAGCCTGCAAATTTAGTTTTGTAAAATGTAATGCTTGCATTTAAACCTTATTTAAAGATTTATGTGTATAATGAAAAATGAACAATTTGAAATAAATATATTCTTTTTTCCCTTTTACGTGAACTGGTTAAACGTTACTTAAGAAATGAATTATGTTCGTTCAATTAGAGAACAAAAATAATATATAAAAGTATAATTATAATAATTATATGTATAAAAAAAATTTAGTGGCGTATATCGTCAGAATATTTCTAAAGAATCAAAATAAAAGCAATGAAACGGTTCCTCTTTTTAATGGGGTAATCTTCCTTTAAGCATAATTTCATAATTAATCTTGCCTTGAATTATAACGAAGTGAGGAAATACAAATTTAAGTTTATAACAAACACGCCACAGAACATATTTTACTAATTATTTTGAAGAAAATATTATTCAGAAAATTACATTTCGTCCAAATTTTAAAATAGCACGAAACACCAATTTGCCTAGAATATTTTTCTTGAACTAAAAAACAATTTAAACATAAAGTATTTCATAAAACACATTTTAAATATTCTTCATTTTTCGATATATTTTTGTCAATTATATAGTATATAATGCAACGTTCTTGTTCCTTTTTTTTCGTCATACATTCCAAAAAAGCAATTCTAAACTACAAAATTAATTGCAATGCATTTTTTTGAGAAGAAGCTTGAAACTGTATATCATAATTTGTAATTTTGCATGATCATTTTATTTAACGGTGATGATAGATTTCTATTTTTGAAAATAATTTAACTTTTCTCAGAAATTAACAGATCAAAAGGTATTTTTGCTTACGAACAACATTTACTATTGAATGTCATTAATAATACCTTTTAATCATCTAATAAATGCTTACATGTGATTGCAGGTTTTAAAAAAAATTTGTTCGTGCACGAAATTTAAAACCGCGTACCTACACAATTAAATAAGCGAAAACATATCCAATTTTTTTTATTTATCATTATTTATTTCCCTTCCTGGTAGTTTTACGTTATTAGATTAAGTAAAACATGCTTTTAAAAGTTCATCCCATCAAAATTAATATTAACTAACTTCAGTATCATTTAACATAATGCTATTGCTGGTGGTCAGCTCCTGATAGTCCAAAATTATGATAATCAGCAATGTTCTCCTGTAATAACTTAATGATTATTTATCATTATTACTCCTGTAAAATTTGAGTCATGGCTATCATTAATCCATCATAATAAACATTAACAATAATTTTAAATAGTTTCTTTCAATGAATGACAAAAAAAAAAAAAAATTAGAGACTTGTCTTGTTGTCTTCGCTAAATATATGGTTCGAAAAATATTAATCTTTATCCTGGGCATAATTTCTATCCATAAAAAAGTATTAAATGTTACTTCTCACCTATCAAAGAGAAGCTTTATCTAAAATTTATGCTAAATTAGATTTAATGTGTGCCTTACGAAGCTAGAGTTTTAATATCAGAGATCATTACGGCTTAAATATTGCCAGTGGCAACAAATCGAGGGATACATCTAGCCAGCAGATTTCATTTATAAAGTGCAATACCACAGTAGTTTAATGAAAAGTTATTTTGAGGAAAACTGATGCTTGTCTACCCTGGGCTGTCGCTCTATCAATGATGATGATTAAACTGAAAACCTTTTTACTACACGTAGATATTTATTAATATCTACGTGTAGTAAAAGAACTTAATTACATTAATATTTTAAATGTTTTAACAATTATGTTTTTTTAAATTTTAAAAGAAACTTAAACTTTCTTCACGTTCAAACGTTTTTTTTTCCTTGAAAAAAGGTTTTAATAATAGTACCTAGTAAAGTTATCTTTAAAGATTTTTCTTCCTGGTTTATCATGAGTTTTTTTATTTATTTTTTCTTAAAAAGAAACAGCCGCAGTTATAAAGAATTAAACAAAGCACACACACGAAGAAAAAATTCTTATAGAATTACCGTATTCTTATAGATTACTGCATAGTAATCTCATTTTTGATTAAAAAAAAATATATAATTCTGGTAATAAAAACCAAAATATACGGTTTTTAAACCATTCAATAGACAATTTTTCCATTCATATGGTAACAATAAATTCTGTACAATAAATTCTGATTTTCATAATTATAATTCTTTTTATCACGACTTCAGTAAAACTGAAAGGTAAATGTAACCGAATAACTAGTTTTTATGGCATGTTGTAAGTTAAAACTATCATTATAAAATAATCATATTTAACCCCATATACCAAATTTTATCACATATTATAGAACCCTATTTTACTGTTAAATTTACTAAAGCGTTCACCAAAGTTCTTCGGTAAAAATTACCGTGCTTTTGGATTTTTCCATAAATCCAGAAACACTGTAAATTTGGTCATATTCTGGTAGTTTTGAATATACATTCTTCTCAGTATACTAGGGTGGTCAGAAAAATGTTTCTTTTCCGTTCTTGAAAATTTGGTAAATCGAAAATTGCATAAAATTTCTTGAAAATTCCGTAAATGTGTTTAATTAATAAAACGCTTTACTTTAAATACAATATAGTGCATCATTGAGATGAGAAAATGCGGAAAGAATTATTTATTACTTTTCTGTTTACACTTTTTTAAGTAAACCCTTTACCACAGCTAATTTAATGTATTGTTTATTTCATTTTTTCATATGATAAATTCTACAAAAAACAAAAAAAAAGCACTGCTCATTAATAATTTATAGAAAAGTGTCTAAGTAGTAAGCATAAGCAATAACGCATTTCCATATAAATTTTCCGATTAATTTAAAAAGATTAATGGTGCATGCATGCCAATATTATAAATATATATTTTATTCAGTAAAAAAAATATATTTCAGAACAAAAAACAATTATGCGAAACGTAAATTATTTAAAATAAATCGTATTTGTACTTTCGTCTTAATTAAGACAATAAATGTTTAAAGAGGATCTTTAAATCATCTAAGAATTCAATGATTTAATATAAAACAACTAACCAAATGGTTACATTGAACTTGACTAAGAATAAAGTTGAAAAGGTAAAATAAAGCTATAAACTTATAACCCTTAATAATAGTTAAGCTCTTAATAATAGTTAAGCTCTTAATAATAGTTAAGTTAATAATAGTAATAGTTTAATAATAGTAATAATAGTTAGTTTAATAATAGTTAAGCCTGGCGCTGAAATCAATTGAGAAAGAGTATTGCTATTTCGACAAAAAAAATTTCATTTTACTTGATTTGCCATTAGAGTGGAAAACTCCTTTCTCTGTAAGTAAAAGTCATTTCTAAAACAAGGTATATTTTCCTACAAAAGAAGTTGAATTGTACAGTTAAAATTTATTGTTTCTCACGAGGAATTTGAATTTTTCTTTAATTCCTGGATATCTTTAATAGCTGGTCCTTGTACAATCTAAACATATTATTTTGTTGATTTCTAGATGTCATTTTTTAGTTACAAAAGCCTGGTTACGTTAAAATTAAAATATCCTCTAAAAATTATGTACGGTAACTATTAAGTAATTTAGTTTTCAAATTGTAATCTCGCAAAACTAAAATATTTAATTCCAAGATTAATCTTGCAAGACTAGGATATTTATATTCCACAATAGCAAAAATTACTTTTTGTTCACTTCTGTTCTCATTGTTTCTTATTACACTTGGACAAGCCTAGCACGCCTTTGCGAATTAGATCAGGGGGTGCTCCTTTCACTTGACAAACGAGCAGCACAGGGGTGAACGTATGACTGAGCTTAAAATCCTTCGTATAGATGGCAGCACCACTTATTCGTGAGTCCACTTACACAATTTTGAAGTATATCTGAAGGGGAAAGAGATTTTTTCCGGATCCCAGAACCCATGGCTCTGCTCAGCGACCAACAATGAGACTTCGGATTCCACTGATTTTACGAGCTCGTATATTGTATATACTCGGTGGGTCTTAGCAGAGTCACGAGGATCGAACCCTGGCCCTTTCGAACCGGAGTCCAATCTTCTAACCACTGGGCTACCAAAGCTAATTTTTTTCTCTGTTTCAATATTTCATTATAAATATCCTTTTATAATAACTTTACTTTCGATGAAAATTTTAGGCATGAAATTTTATTTCTGAAGTCCAGGATTTCTAGTTTCTTTGGAAAAAAAATTAATTACACAGTAAACAGTGGAATTACTTTTATTCATATGAAATTAACGTTATGTTAAATTTGATAATTAAGTTAAAAAAAGTATTCAAATTGCACATATTTTTAATAAAGTACAATACATTAAAATTAGTAATTTAAAACTATTTTTATAATTCAAAAAATATTTAAAACGAAGTGTTTGGTAACAATAAATAAGAATTTATAAATCAATTATAAATGTATGAAATAACAAACGATTTAAGGAAACTATAGATCAAAGAATTTATTTTTAATTCATAACTGCATACTTATTTTCTTAATCTATGAATTAAATTCATGAATGAAAAAATCATACTTCAAATTTCCTGGATTGTGTTCCGTAATGCTTCGTAGTTTTTCTTAGCTTTTATTTTTCAAAAAAAAGCAAAAAGCTATTTTTTTAATAAAGAATTTAATATTTAATTATCTCCGGTTTCCTAAACTTAAAAATGTCAAAATTTTTCTTTTGTAAACACATTATTAAAATTTTTGTAGCTATCTTAAAGTGAAATCATGAATACTTAATCTTAATTTTCTTACTTTCAGAGAAGATAATCTCGCTCTCTTAAAGATCAGTGTTTATAGAATGACAAAAAATGGAACATGATTAAAATGAATATAATTAGACTTCTAGCCTGTCAAGTACAATAGCACGCAAAAAATTATTAAGTTTTTCTGAAAATATTGTTTTTATTAAAATAAACGTATTTCAGAGAAAATATTTAACCTCGGAAATTTAGTCAAGAGTTTCCATTGATTTTGTTTAACATTCTTCTACATTTCCAATACATGACTGAAAATGAAAGTACAACAATCAATGGGGAAAAAAAGCCAGATGTGATTGTTCGGCGCCAAACACAAAGCATTTTTATGTTGAATTTAATAGTGAAAAAGCGACCTTGTGGAAAACTTAATGCTGCTTCTAAACTGAGCTTGGAGCAAATGCAAAAAGGAAAACTGGAAAAAAGATCATTAGAAGCCTCTTGGTTGCGAAATTCGTACTTATCTAAGGAAGATTAAACCATATAAGACGCAGACTCCATTTTAAAGCCCTAATAATAATACATATTGAAGTTAACAAAGATCAAAAGATGCAAGAAACAACGTGTGGTTCAATAGAAAATGTTAGAGGTAGGGGAAAAAAACAAATTAAAGTCTAAAGATAACTAGCATGCATCGATGCTGTCAAACCCGCCTTAATCCAAAAAATAAATATACTCCATAAATTCAATAAACTGCAATCAGTTTTACATGTTATGAAAAAAGTTTAAAATCAATAATTTCATTTAATATCTATCATAAAAAGTCAAAACTTGATCAACAGAGTACAAAACGGTTGAACATTTTAAACATTGTTTAGGCAATCAATAGTGCCGTTACTTAGAATCTTTTCGAGAAATATGTCAAATTTTGTTCGCTATTGAAAAAAAATAGTTCGATGGTCATTAAGTCAGAGGCGCCATTTTGAAAGGGTAAAAAAAGTGCCAATACTTTCAGAAATAGGGAAAATTTGTGAACAGAAAAACATGAAAAGTTATCAGAAATTCTCAAAATGAATTTTTAAAAAATTAATTTTATTAAATTATTTAATTAGAAATTATTTAAATTAATGAATTAGTTAAAATGAAATTTCGAAATTTTTAACCAGTGTTCTTCCTGTTATTTAAATTAAAAAATAAAAACAAAACAGAATACGATATTTCGATTAGAAAAATTATCGTTATTTGAAAGAAAATGATAAAACATTAAATAAAAAAATGTTTTATTATAACTGTACATGTGTACACAGGACTCATACACAAATTCAGTGATGTACCGTATAAAATTATTTGGTCAATGCCCATTTCAAAATATTTTTTATCAACCCAATATTAGATAAATACACTTCAATTATTTAGCCTTTTCAATTGTCTGTTCCCATTCGTGATAACAAAATGCGTTTATAAAAATCATTCAAAAGTCTTAATTGGTCAGTGTCTGACCAATAGCTCCTAGAAAAGAGAAGGCCTCAGCACGGGTTACCATAAACAAGAAATTTAATCCTTTAGTAGTCCAAACGTAATGACATTTTTCTTCTTTTTCATGGACTACGCAGTTTATGTTTATCATGTCGGACTACTAAATTGATCCGTGCTGAGGCCTTCGTTCTTCTAGGAGGTGTTGGTCTGACCCGCGGGTTATAGATTAACCACCACTGCTATAGCGTATCAAATGATAAACCGAAAAGGTATAAAAGACATCAGACATTCAATAAAATGACAAGGTATCCATCATAATTTATAAAACTGAATTGATTTTTTTAATGGCTGTTCTTTATCATAAACACTATAACCTAATAATGACATTTTTTCATACTTAGCCAAAAGAAACTTTTATTTTATATAAAGCTAAGTGAGGAAGTATATAATAGTTCTCATAGTTCATACTTTGACTTAAAATACCCAGTAGTTGAAAGTATGTCGTTTAATACATAAACACTCCATATAAGTTCATTTTGAGTGAGTAAAACCTTAAAGTGTAATGAATTGTTATTTCATTTTTTTTCTATTTGTTGATATAGTTTCCTCTGTTTGGGGGAAAAATGAATTGTTGTTGTATTTGTTTCGAAACAAAATGGAAAGGACTTATACGAATATGAAAGTAAGTCAAGTTTGCATTTTTTAAAGTAAACAAAAAACACTTCATATAAAGCAGTTTTTAGCTTAGCAGTATTTTTCTAAGCTTTTTAGCCAAGGCTTCTGGGGAGAGTTAAGGTATATCATCAGAATTAAATTGCACAGCAACTCATGCCCGGAAATGTCATCAAACGCTGCTAGGAGCGCATCTCTTATATGAGCAATTTTTTCAGATGCTTCTGAACAGATCATAATAGGGAAGCGAAATTTCCAGACATGGGTTCCTATGCATCTTTAATCCTGATGATGTGCCCTAAAAAAGTTTGCAGTTTTAAGAGAGAAACAAATTTCGTATTTGAAATACCAACACCTGAATTAGGCAAGATCAAGTATTTGTATAAATACAACCGAAAATTTGTTCCGCATTGTAAACAAAAACTTAATAATGGATTAGAACAATGCTGAGAAAGAAGAATAAGTAAATAATACGAGTAACTTTTTTTAAATGAAAAAATACCTCTTTATAATTTGTATTATTTTTTCATGTTATTTTTTCATAGAAATCATGATTTCTTTGTTAATTAACCCCTTTGTGGTCATATGACTGTTCTCACCTACCAATTTACATTGAAAAAAAGTAAGAATGCAAAGAACTGTTCAAAAGTACACTAAGAAACAGTTCGTAATAGGAAGAAACGCCCCTAGTGGTGTATGACTACATTTCCGATCATGAGCTCCAATGCAATTTTAATCCTGATCATGTCCCCTAACTCCTCTGAAAGTTTGTCGCAGTATCCTTGCAATCCCCCGTTATATATAACGTTTTTAAACTTGCACATTTCGGCAAAAAATAGACAAAAAATTTAAATTTAAAAGGTAAGAGGGACACCGATTGAAGATTTGAAATGAACGATACGAAAGTTTCTAAGATCTATTAAAAATTCTTATGCTACAAAAAATAAAAAGCAATTGTTCCCCAGTGTTGTTTAACTAATAGAAATGCCTACGTTATTACAAAAGACGATTTTATCAAAAGTCATATGTAAACTAAACCAGAAAAGAAAATGATAATAGTAATAATAGTAATAATAATAGTTTTAATAGTAATAATAGTAATAGTAATAATAGTAAAAGTAATAATAGTGATAGTAACAAAAGTAATAGTAATAATAGTAACAGCACTAAATACTTCAAATACTATAAATATGACAACTAAAGTTTCATTCGAAGTTGCTATGTAATTCTCCAACCGTTATGTTGAATAAACCATCCTAATACATTAAAGATCATCTACTCAAATTCAAAGATCATGCCTAAATTTATATAAATGTAAAACGCCTTTACTGTGGATAAGTGCATACGCATCAATAGTATGCATAATCTGAAGCGTTTTATTCCATTTGAGAGATTCCGCGCTGGTCAAACAGGTGAATTTGACAATTATTGAAGGCGCTAGTCATTAAAGATTTAGATGAAGGATGATGAAAATGGCGTTCATAATCTCTACTAGTGTGTTCTGGAACAAAGCATCTATACATTATACTAATAAGAATAAGGTAATATTCAACCATGTTAAATTAGAGGGATGAATCCACGAGTATTCTGCAAGCTCCATTTTTGCACTATTTATGTGTTTTAAGTCACTATTTTACTAATCATCTGAGCCAATTTTAGCTATTTTTGAACGAAAAAAAACTTGAGATTTTGGAGAGTTGTAAAAAATAAATTAAATAAATGTAATTTAAGAACCTTTCTTGATGTTTGCGTAAAGATCGATTAGGTGATATGAATTTTCGTTATTGCTAATTCTAGAAAGACTGGACATTGCTTTATACCTAAAGAGACTGAATGGACCAGTGCGTTCTATATATACGTTTCTGTAAGGCTAATAGATGAATGATTTAATAAGCACTTAAATTAGATCAAATTATGAAAAGTTAGAAGTACTCAACTCTTTCAGTAACTTGCTTTTGAATTACAGAGAGACAGAACACAAGCGGAACCAAATTGACCCTATCCGTCGTTTTAGTGCTAAAATGCAGATATTCTTCATAAAAAATACGTGATAAAAGTAAATGTGTGATCTTTAAAAAGGATAGTTTGTTTTGATTTTAATATTAGGTATTATTAGTTTATTTTACTTAATGACAATTACGTATATATTTATTACTTTTAGGTTGCGCAGCTGTTTTGTCCGAGGATGCGTTGAAATGACCTACTTTAAAGTACATATTCTCAAATCTAATTAATCTTTTTTTTTTGGTGATTTTTCTTCTTTTTTTTTTTTTTGAAATGTTTGATGAAATATAGTAAACTTAAAGTTTAGGATAACGTCAAAAAAGTAACAAGGCTGTCTGTTTTGTTTGTTTGAAGGATTTTTCAATACTTAAGCCATTTCAATATGCTGTTTATTAAAAAAATTTCACCGTGTATTTAATAAAATAATTATTAAAGATTTAAAAAATACACCACTGCTGCCGGTTGCTGTCGGTTACTTATTAATGGGCTATTTTTAAAAACTTTGTCAGAAATAAAATCAAAACTACAGCACACATGAGGAATGGATAAATAACATTTCAGCGACGAAGGAGAAAAATTTATCAAAATTTAATAAATGACATTTGAGAAGACATGATTAGTAACAGTAAAACCAGTTTTAATGCCAGAGGAGATTGAAGGAGTATGAATTAAAAATTAAAATATGATTATCTTTATTACACAATTAAAAACAAACATGCATATTTTAACAGAGAAATATTATTTTTGTCGATTTATAACATCGTAGAAGAAAACAACAAACTCACGTCAACTCGTACATGATTATATGCCCACAATTTACTGATGTTGTATAAAGTGCGCCAGTGCTGATATTTTTGGAAACAAAAATAATTCATGTATGGTGAGAATGAGCATAAGCTTAGTGCAAGCTCTTCCCATATGTATTTAGATTTAAATTGCACAGTTTAAATTGTACATGAAAGTTCAATTTGGTGTTAACTTGAAATTAAAGTGCTCTATCACGCAACTTGGGTTGTTTATCATCATATACAGAAAGATAGGGTCGGGATAGCCTGGTTGATAGGACGTTGGGCTAGTGTTCATTGTGTTCGAATCCCGATGATTGAAGAATCACCGTGTATTACATGGTGACTGATGCGCGTTAAATCTGTTGGGGTCATAAAGTCCTCCAAGTTCCCAGAACAAATCAATACCGTTGGGGGAGCCGCAGTTACCCAGGGCATAGAGCGTTTCCCTTCCAATGAGGTGAACGGGTTCGAATCCCAGCGATGGCTGGTCGACGCGAATTCCGCATCTGGCTTGCACCGGTGACAGTGCTGACACGAAATATCCTCAGTGGTTGACGGATCATGGGTTAGAGTCCCCTTGCCGTTGGCTAATCGTGTAAGGTTCTCGTGATTTTTCTCTTCATGTAACGCAAATACGGGTTAGTTCTATCAAAAAGTCCTCCATGAAGGTAAAAATTTCTCTCGATACTTGATTCAGGAGTTCTCTTGTCTTCTGGGTTGGGTTCAAATTAAAAGGATACAGAGATGAACATTAGTAGTCGTAAAATTAAAAATTGGGTCGGCTGTTCAACGACGGTTATAAAATATAAAATCAAATACCGTTGGGGGTACTGAATCGGATATTGATCGTTCTCAGGTTCAGGCCTATATTACGATCTGTGGATGAATGAATGAAGTATAAATGGGTCCTCCCTGTAAAACGGGCTGTGATGTGTGTGACTGGAGTCATATTCTTGGCCATATATGGCGCCACTGAAAAAAAATGAGCAGTTTGCCTTAAAAATTTGTTTAATAAAAAGCTGGTTTGCTGGTATTGGCAAGTGACACGAGTAACAACTACAATGACAACGGAAAGATATTCCACCACAGTTTTTACAGTGAAGAGTTATTTATGGTGTTTCTCAACATCGTTTTGGTGAAAAGTAGTTGTCACCACTTTTGGTGTCGAGATACACTAAAATTTTTTAGAGTGTGCCTTCCTTCGAAGCTTGTAACCCCTGAATCACGCTTTCTTACTTTCCAAACGGTATTTCATAACAGAACTAGCAAAATTTATGTTCTTTTTTACTTGAAAGAATAATTCAGATTTAATCTAAAGATTCTTAAATATTTTATTCTGGGACAATCTGTCGTTTTCAGTGGGAGAAATGAATTTGCAATAGTTTTCTTCTCGAGACGTCCAATATTTAAATTATATTTCAGCTTTATTTCATGAACTTATGAATTTTTAATTCTTCAAGTCTTAGAAGTAAGTTTGAATGTTATCGGAATAAAAACTATTATGCTTACTTTAATTAAACATTAATTTAAATAATATATCTAGAAACTCCACATTTTGTCGACTGCATGAATAATTGATAACTCATCTAGCGAATCGATTACATTTCAAGCTAAGGGTTGCTATCCAATTTTCAATTTTTATGATGCTCCTTATTTTTCCTATAAGCTTGCAACGCATTATTCAGAACCAGTCATCATTTTTAGGCTCTATCTTTAATTGCATGCTAACTCCCTGAGGGAGTGGATTTTTTATATCGTTCGCAGATGCGTACAGAATGCATGCTTACATTTTCAGCAGATATATTATTTATTTTCGTTGGAAATCGAAAATATAGAGCTTCTTTTCTAGTACGATTCTAGTATTTCATAATTATTATCTATTTTTTTCCGGAAGAGGCTATGAATTTTACATTTAATATGAAAATTGTTATTTAAGGAAATACCGGGCAATAAATCTAACTTTAACTTATTCAAGATCAGCGAAAAGAGAAAGACAACATTCTGCTTGGTATTCAGCTGGCAATCAAGTTCGTCACCCACGCTTGACGACGTCGCTTGGAGGTAGCCAAATGGAGGATTACTCTATATTTTAAGGTACCCTACAAAATATTACAAAACTAATTTTTCCCTCGTTTTAATTTTCAAGGAATAATATGTTTCGATCAAACAGATTTCATTCTGGAAATAGCAAAATTATTGAGTAGGTCCCTTGGAGCAATATCATTCTTATCCTCTTTTGACGAAATATAGGAAAAATTAGTTTTCACAGTTTCTGTAAAAAGTATGTTAGCCTACTTGCCACGTTTTTTTTTAAATTTTTTTTTATTAAAATAAGTTCGGAAATTGTGTATTTTTTATAGCACTTTTTTAAAAATCAGATGACTCTAAAATTAGCACAGCTTCGGAATCCTTACAAATTTCAATTTTTAGTATTTCCTGCTTAAAATAATAAGGCATTTTCCTGATAATAAATTATACTACAATAATATCTTGGAAATCATGCTAAAGTAAAAAATTAAACAAAATAGTTTAGTATATTATCAGAAAAAAAATCTACTTGGTATCATAAAGAGTAAAAGATGTAATGAAATAATTAGTGAATCACACGTGGTCAGATAATTATAAATTTAATTTCACAACCAAGATAGTAGGACGACATTTAAGATACTGAGATACTTTAAGACACTAAAAAAATTGGCTACGTATTCCACAGCTGTTCGGTATCTTTATCCTCTTTGTAGTGACTTATAAAACATCAACACTATTTTAGATAATCTAAGTTGAAGTCACAAGAAACAAAAAAAAAGACAATCAATAATTTATATTCTTTTTTCAAAAAAAATAGTATGCTAAGTAAATAATCAGCTGTTTTGCCTTAAGTAATTTTAAACAGCTGAATGTTTTTAATTTCTTAACAAGGTATTATTCTTAGCTAGCAGACAATAATTCTTTAAAAAAAACTTGACTATAATTTAAAAAGGAAACCTAAATTAAGGAAAATCTAAATTAAAGTTCTAAAAACATTTATTAGCATATTAATGAAAAAATAATAAACGTAAAATGGTAAAGAATAAGATTTTTAAAATGTTAAAATTTAATTAAATAGTTGGTAAAATAGTTCTGCGATACACTTCCGGAAATTTCTTTTAAGATTAGGATGATATAGGGTAAACCAACAAATGAAGGAGCATTTCATAGATATTTCTTAGAAATAAGATTTTAAACGTTTCAATTTAGATTGATTGGTAACAGTAGCTTACTACCTAACAATAGGAAGTCATCTAACAATGCATTTAGTTACCTGGTCTTTGAGTCTTCTCTGGAAAAAGTTTGGAATTTGTTAGTATCTGTTCAACGCCTTGTTTCTTTGACAAAATTATAAGGTCAGTGTTTGTTGTTATCCGTTTAAACTACAATTAATTGCATATAATAATGCTTTTTTTCTCATGGTGAAAAAAAGAATTCAAAATATGGTCATTGAAGTTACGTTTTATTTATTTTAAGCATCATAACATAAGCAAGTACTGAGATTAGGGGGTGTTTATTAACTGGATTACCGAACGATGAAAAACCAATGAATAAACAAGTGTTCCTTTACTGGGATTTTTTCAAGATAATGAAAATAAAAGAAAATTTTAATTTTCTTGTACCTTTTGTCATATTATAAATCAAAATTATGTTAAAAATAAAAAAATAAAAAACTTCTAACCAGTGAAGGAACAGGCATGTTCCTTCACTGAGAATAGATTTCCCAGTGAATGAATAGTATGTGTGAAATATGATTTTACATGGATAATTAGTAGTTCAGCGACATAGAGGACTCTTAAAATTCAGTTAAATGTTGTATGAATAGTTCCTATAACAATTTCATTTAAATATGCAAATTTAATTGCTAAATTTATTTAAAGAATTATAATAATAATTAATTTATTATTTATCTTTATAAATGTAGTGATTAGTTATTACATCATATCTTAGACACCTTAATAAACTATGTTTATTAACTAAATATAATAATAGAAGCTTGAATGGAAAATTTCCTGGCAGGATTTTGTGCCAATAATTAGCTAAATTATTATCTTATTGCCGTCTTTAATGTCCTAACGGGAACTGGTAGGAAAAATCTATTTAAAGACAATTATCTAGATGAAAAATGGATGAAGTTCTTTTTAAGGCGACATCCACCGATGACTCAGTGCAATGCGAAGATAATTTCAAAAGGCAAAACTTCCCTTAGAGAATAATATTCGAAATACTGGTTTTAAGTACTTCAGAAGAATCTTTAGGAGGGAAGTAGCCCTGTCTTCCTTTTATAAAGTGATTGCATTTACAATGCGAATGAAACAAGAGTTGAATACTGCCCTTAAACGGGAAAAATCTTCTGCCTTAAAAATTATAAGGATTTATATTTTAAAGTTCCTAGGAAAGAAAAAGTACCTCCATTGGTAGTTTTTCCTTACAGAAGAATTCGTTGAGATATTACAGAATCAGTCCCTGCTACATATTTCATTGGAAAAAGCTATTCATGAAATGAAACGATGACCGCAGCAACATTTTACAAATGTATTGCAAATGTTTCTACCCATGGCTAATTAAAAATGCAATCAAATTTCATATTTTGCTTCTTCTGGATAGGTATAAATCTCATATCAATTTGATACTGAGCAAGTTTTGTTCCTCAAAACAAATTTTCTGGTTTAGTTTTCTACCTAATTCATGGAAATCTCTCGTTAGATCTTGAAAACAAAAGAATTGTAAAACAATATGTCTAGAAAATTTTACATCCATTTTTAAATAAGATTTGCGGCATCAACTGATGAAGTTAAAATGCTTTTATGAAATGCGATATTTTTCTATTCGATGTAGAAAACGTTGACTGTAACAAATGCATGCAAAACAGACACCAAGAGTTAATGAGCAAGACAACTTATCAACAAAACACATGATTCGAGAGTAACGATGCGCTATTTCTTCAGAAGCTTGAGAAGGAAATCTCACAAGTTATGTTGCAAATTTTTAAAGGAACATTGACAGAAAAGTTTAATCTCCCAAATATCCAATAGCCTGTGCTTTTTTCAATATTGAAGAATTTATTTCAAAAAGAACAATTGTATAATCAAATTTTGGCTCTGAAGCTGAGACAACTAACATTAATAATGAAAGTATCTTGAAAACTGATTTTGAGATAAGTCCTCTTGAGGCATTGTTAGTTGCAAAAACAATTGGTTTTATAAGTAACTACTAGATATAAGTCAATGAGAGATGGGTTTTACTCAAACTTCGAAACTCCTTTTTCTCATTTATTATCCAGTGAGGAATTCTGGAAATGGAACTGGAAAATCAAAAGAAATTTCGGAGATACATTTACATTGGCCCAAAATTTGGAAAAAAGAGGAAGGTTAAATCAAAAGAAAAAGAAATAAATTACTCATGACGAAGAGAAGAAAAAAAATGCTTAGAAAGATTTAAAAAAAAAAGCTTAAAAAATATGGGGAAAAGAGTAAACAAAAAAATGATCGAATTATAATAATAATAAAAACATTATCGGATTACACAATGATAAACATTCATAATTTAGAACGGACTATTAAACTGTGAGAAAAAATTGAAAAACATTTTTTTAAAATTATGTATTCAAACATATTTTACTTTCCATTCCATGACTGAAAAAAAAGTAATATTTTCCACATTAACTATGGTTATATGTCGTAATTCCAAGAAAAATCTTGTTTTTAGACATTTGTGTGGCCTATGGATTCCTAACGAGCATCAAACATTCTCAAAATTAAGTGTTCATTCACTGGAAAATTTAGTGTTTATTCACTGGCAAGAATTGTTCCTTCACTTGGTCATCTTACTGGTACTTTTTATTTAAACCACCAAAAGCTTAAAACAATATTATGTAAGTTATCTAACTTTTTTTTACATAATTTTCATTTAATAACAAATATGTCGACACCATCATTTAGCTAAAATTACAAATTTCGAAATTTTTATGAATTTTTTTTAAAGGCAAGCTAAGCTTAAGTGTTCCTTCATTGTTTAGTTTACCCTATAAGATGTTGAGAAATTTGCGACGTTGTGAGAGATGTTTAAAAATGTTGACTATGTATTTTTATTAATATTTATAAAATACATATTCAAGAAATTGATAAATATATTATTCCAAATCTCTGCATACGTATGTATATTATTGAAATTGTATCAGTTATTGAAAAACAAAATAAGAAAAATAAAAAATAATCACATTAAATAAGCACAATCTGGTATATTCTATCAGAAGCACGCTTTTTTAAAACTAGACATTTGTTGAATAAAGTGTTTTTTATTCAAAATTCTTTACTAAATTGGAAATAAATTATTAAATAACTAAAAAAGAAACATCGTATTTTATAGTGCGAAAGAAATAAAAATAAAAAGATTAGCAAACGATTATTAGCGAAAAAAATATGAATGAAATTTTACGCTACGCGCGTGAAGTCAAGTTCCACCCAAGTTTATCACATTTTAATATTAATCGCCCCAATCAGTTATTTCTTTATTGTCGCCAAATTACTTTTTTAAAAATAATTAATTTTAATTTTTCTCAGCTTCTAATAAATAAAAACAGTTGAAACTTTAGATTTTTCAATTGAAAAATATGTAGATTAATATGGTATAAAAAAATTCATACCTTATAATTCAATATTTTTTCATCCTCACTTTAATTAAATAATAAAAAATAATAAATAATTATTAAAACTTATTTTTTGCATGAAATTATCTTTGGGTAAATGAGTTTTATGAGTGGGTCCAATTTTTTTTTGAATTGCTTCATTAGTTTTGAAAATATGACTGAAAACGCAAAAAGCGAAATTAACATTAAGGGGTGCGAACTTTGAATCGCTCTCCTGACCAAACTATGGGGACCACATTTCCCAGATTACGGCTACCCCCTATATTTTGAAGATAAGGAATCCAAATATGCAAAAAAAATTATATGTTTATTCAGAGAAAGTACGTTTTTGTTTCTGATTTCGTAACTTAATTAATAGTTAGCACTGATTAATTAGCATATTTGAGGTCACCCCCAGGAACCATTAAGATTGACACTTAGTTCGTGAAAATCCGATCATTAGAACGAAAGTTATTCAGGGTGATTCGTTTTTTTTTTTTTTTTGCGGACTGTACATATCAAGTTTCACGAAAATTGGTCCAGTACTTTTAGAGACAATCGACCAAGTCTACAAATTCTCTATTAATAAAAATTCGGCAAGTTCACAATCGCAGTTTGATATCCCTGCTTAACAAACAAGCTGATATATTAAATACAATTTCGGCATGCATCCATATCGAGCATGAAGTTTATAGCTAAATTTTAGATCATTTAGCGAATCTCTTTAACGATAATTTATAATAGTACTATTATTGTTGCAATTTGCATCAAAAAATCCCGAAATTACTGTGCCGAAAAATTCACAAGAAACAAAAGCATGTCAGATGAAGTTGAGCTTGTGCTGAGATATTGAAAATCGAAGTTCGGATTTTTATCTTTCGGAACTTATGAGTTAAGGTTTTCCATTAGGTGAATTTATTAACTAACTCAATACTGGTATCAGCGACGTTTGAATTTCATTAAGATCGAGTTTTCCTTCCATCGAATATGTATTTTCGATTTTCAATGTTTCAGTATAAATAATCTTCCTCTGACTTACTAGTGTTGCTTGTTTCTTTGTTTGTTTAAGGGGCAATTTGGGGAACAGGGTTGTTTGTGGTATTTTTCTACCAGCCTGAGGAAACCGCTTCTGCACTGACTGCATAGTAATATCCCCCAAAGAAGTTGCCATCTTGTCAGTTCTTTCTATTTTTTATTCATATTTTTGATTTGTGCTCTTGTTGGTGGATTCTTGTGGGTTTTTTTTATGTAGTTTGCTGTTTCCTGCTGTTTTTTTTTTTTTAAATTTTGTATTAAATTACATTTTTAAATTAAATTACATTTTCTTTAAATTAAATTACAAATCTTAAGAAACAATATATATTTTAATAATTCCATCAAATTCAGTATCCATTGAGTAACAAAACATTTGCACTTTAGTTCTTGGAAATTAATTTTTTTTCTCAAAACAATTTTCTGAATACCAAAGAGATGATAAAAATAAAACTTACTCAGCATTGTTGAGACAAGGAGTAAAGTGAAAGTTGTACCAAAAAATACTTTATAATGTTGAGAAGAGTACAATCTAAATCAGTTTTCCTGATTTTATACGCCTAAACAAGATATTTTGTTGCAAAATTTTCATAAATTAATAGTTATATATCCTAAATTGACAGTTTACACCGATTATTATATTTGTTTAGCTGAAACTCTTCCTCACTCTTCGAAATGTTTCAGTGCGTTGAACAAAAAAGTGGTTCAAATTCGCTACCCCCATAATATAGTGCAAAATTCAGCTTTACTATCGCACTACTAAACTTTATGACAAGATACCATTTTTCAACTTGAAAGGAAATACTGTTTAGCATAACTCATAAGGAAACGCAAAGTCGCACCATATTAAAGTTTAAGGTATAAGTTAAGGTATAAATTGCACTGTGATATTATTTCATGCTGAACCAATCTTTCTTTTTCTATGAATTACAGAAAATACTTTTTTTTAAAGTATTAAAACAAAATTTCATACTGTAAAAAATAAACCTTGTTTTTGTTAAAAGCTTCCCTAATATATATTTTTAATTTATTAATCTTTGAAAGAAAATTTTGAATGATCAAAATCTTTCACGGTTCAAAATTTCTTCTACTAACTAGTTTTCTTACCTTCTTTAATAAAAGAAAGTGTTTCAGAAAAAAATATATTCTGCAATTGCTTTGAGCTCAGAATGTTTCTTTAAAAAAAAAACGAAAAGGGAAAAATGCAATTGCAAGGAAAAACGAGATAAACTTTTCCGGTTTTAATTAAATTTAGAGCATATTTTGTTTCTTAGTGAGTAAAAAGTACTAGTTCAAAAATAGAATGGCTAATTTACATTTAAAAAAGCTGTTAAAAGGCTTATGGTCTAATAAACTATGTTTTAATAAATTGCAATACATTTTGACCCCATATTACGTATAAAAGTTTAGTATTTAGGAAAAAACATTAGTATATAATGTTCGCATTTAAAATAGCCGGCGGCTATATTTTAATAAAAATTAAACCCATCAACTGGTACTTGGAACACAATTTCTTCAAAAAATGATCTTGCATCATTAAAAATAAATTAAAAACCAAAAACATTTTTGGCGACGCTATTTTATGTATAAAATAGCGTCGAAAATAAAAGTTGGCGCGAATTCCACCAAATTGATGCCAAATTGTTTCATATTGCAACCGGTGAACATTTTATGGTAGTTAAAACGAAAAGTTAATTTAAAAATATTGAAATTAATGTTTTAGAACACAAATGTTTGAACGTGTTTAACACATGCTTATTTTACGAAAATCAATTATTTAGAACATGTTGTTTATTAAAATTTATCAGATTTATTGAAGTAACAACTCTGAAATTCAGTGTATAGTTTTCCAATGTTTGAAAAAAGTCGTGTTTAGCACGCTTATTTTTTTTTCTTTTAATTTTGAAGAAAATAGTAGATAAATTTTACTTAAATACCATAGTTTTATGTTTACTATGAGACTAAATGTTTTAAACAAAATCAAGCTTCTTTAAAACCAAAAGTTTAAAATTATAAATGGTGTGTAAAAGGAGATTTGAGATTAAACGAGAACCATAACGACCAATTTTTTTCTCAAAAAAAATTACTTTTCAAACATTTAAAATATTTATATTAGTCTTCATAAATTTAAAAACTCACTCTACAACATTTTTAAATATGTTTAAAAAGCATTCAGATAAAAAGGTAAATAATCAGGTTTATCAAAGTAACAACCCTGTATTTGGCAGATAGTTTTTCATTGTTTGCTAAAAGTCACATTTGGCTCAATTTTTTTAATTTTGGAGAAAATTTGTGACATGATTTTGCCCAAGTAATATATTTTTATATTTATGAGAAATTCTAAAATTTCATACAAAATTAAAATACTTCAAATCCAAACATTTGAAACCCTAATGGCGTGTGAAGGGATATTTGAGATTGAACGTGAACCATACCGATCACTTTTTAAAAAAAAAATACTTTTTAAGAATTTAAAATATTTTTATTAGGTGACATAAATATAAAAATTCGTTCTACAACATTTAAAAAATATTCAGATAAAAGAGCTTTTTTAAAGTTAATAGGTTCTTTTAAAAAAAACTCCTTTTGAAGGTTTGCATGATTTTCAAGCATATTTTCCTACTATTTCATTTTGTTTGTATTTTTAAATCATACGGATACATCATTAGCTACGTTTTTTTTTTCTGAAGAAAGTATCAACCAAAATAACTTTTATCTTTTCTCGTATACTTTCTGTTTAGTGGAAAATGACGATTAAAAAATTAGTTTCGTAAACTTACGCGCATCATCAAGTACTGGTACCTACCTGGATGCAGAATTCGGAACGCATAATCAGTAAGAGAGAAGAGAAAATGAAATAAGATGACTCTTTAATATTAAGGAATATTTTTATTAAAAAATGCCTCAACTTTCTTAATGACATGTCATTTTAGGAAAATGAAGTTTGTATTCAAATTCGAAAAAGTCTCATTTGCAATATTGCTCCAAAACTCCGATCGATTTAAAGAAATCTAAAGTATATAAAATGAAGTTTTAAAACAAACTCTGTCTTTTTTTTAACTATGTTTAGATAAACTCGCTTTCGTATTTGTAGTGATGGAATTTTATAATCTAAATTTCGTCACTTTCCAGTTTCCAAGTTTATCCAAGTCAAATTCTCAACAACAAAGCATGTTTCTATTTTTTCCAGACGATATATAAAGAGAATATGTTGCTTAACTGCTTCAATCGATGGAAAGAAATCTAAAGCATATAAAATGAAGTTTTAAAAGTAACTCTTTCTCTTTTTACTATGTTTAGATAAACTCGCTTTCGTGTTTATAGCGATGGAATCTTGTAACCTAAATTTCAACACTTTCCCGTTTCCAAGTTTATCGAAGCCAAATGCTCCATAACAATGTATTTTTCTATAGTTTTCTTATGATACGGGGGTTGCTATTTATATTTCTGGCCTAATAAAGAAAAAACAACCATATAGGATCGAAATTGGTTTTATTGTTTTTCAAAATATTCTCCATGATGATCAATACACTTTTGCATGCGTTTGAGCCAATTTTCAAAGCACTTTTTCCAGTCCGATTGAGGTAACTCCAAAACATGCGTTTTGAATGCATCAACCGCTTCTTCGGGGGTCGAAAATCGTTGTTCACGTAATTTATTTTTGATGTGTGGGAATAAGAAGAAGTCATTGGGTGCCAAATCAGGGCTGTACGGTGGATGACCCTTCAGTTCGATCGTTCGCTCCGTCAGAAATGCCTTTGTTTGAGTCGATGTGTGAGAGCTCGCATTGTCATGATGAAGAATGATTCGCCTGTTCTTCTGCTTTTTTCGAATTTCTCCGATGACTTCTGGCAAACAAATGGTCGTGCACCATTCAGAATTGATCGTCCTGCGTTGCTCTAACGACCACATGACCGTTAATGCCGAAGAAACAGGCAATCATTTGTTTCGATGTGCTTCTTCCTCGAACAACTTTTGTTGGCCTTGCCTCGTCTTGGAAGACCCATACAGTTGATTGCTGTTTTGTTTCCGGCTCATATGCATAGATCCATGATTCGTCACCTGCGTAGATGTTACACACAGCCTTTGATGTACCTTGAACGTATTTTTCCAACATTTCCTTGCACCAATCGACACGAGCCTCTTTTTGAGCGCTTGTCAGATTATGCGGGATCCAACGCGAACAAATTTTTTTTACGCTCAAATGTTCATGCAATATTTTATTGATGCCAGTCATACTAATGTCCAAAGACGCTTCTATCTCACGGTATGTCACATGACGATCTTGCTTTATCAGTTCACGCACAGCATCGATCTTTTCTGGCACAACAACGGATTTTGAACGGCCTGCACGGGATTCGTCCTGGATCAAACATCGACCACGATTAAATTCGTTATACCAATTTTTTACAGTGCTGTAGGATGGCGCTTTATCGTTGAATAAAGAATTAAGTTCATCGAAGCACTCTTGTCTTGACAATCCACGTCGAAAGTTATGAAAAATTATGGAGCGAAAATGTTCACGATTTAATTCCATTTTTTGAAATAGAAGAACTTTTCAATTTACTGTCAACAACACAAATAAAGCTATAATGGTAAATCGTCTGCTGAATTTATGTTTAAAAATATCAAACTTTCGATTAAAATCGTCAGCGGTCGCCTGGCCACACTTACTGTTGCCAAGGCCCGAAATATAAATAGCAACCCTCGTATATAAACAGAATATATTGTCATATTATCACCACATAAAATTTATTGTAAAAAAAAATATTCGACCACTTTTCGTTGATATTCTGTTTAACGATAATGAAAGTTTTAATAGTTAAGTGATCACTATAAGAAGAGTTTATAGGAACATTATCGTCATAGAAGAAAATACTCGCGATAAAAATTTTGACCATTTGTCAACTATCTAGATTGATCAAATTTCAAATGAAACTCTATTTATGATGCCCAAAGCAAAGTTACGTTTTTTAAGTAGTTAGTAAATAGTTAATAAATTTTATCGCCAAACAAATTTAACCCTTTTCAGACATAGACAAACAGACCTAAAATTGAAAAAAATTCAAAATAAAAAATAATATTTTTAAAAACCACGTTTTTGTAGTGGAGAATAATAATTTAAAAAAATTTGAAAAACGAAAAACGTGGGGCGCATGAAATACATAACAGTAATGTTATATTAGTGTGTGTATGTGTGCTCATGAGAATATGTGTATGAATATCTGTAATTGTAATTGCATCTGAATGTGGATGTGGAATATGTTTGTGTATATGCGTATGTATGTGGATGTATATGTGGCATTGCATGTGTATGAGTAAGAAAATGTGTATATGTACTGTTATGTATTTCATTCACCCCACGTTTTTCGTTTTTCAATTTTTTTTAATTATTATTCTCCACTACAAAAACGTGGTTTTTAAAAATATTATTTTTCATTTTGAATTTTTTTATTTTAAAATCTAATTTTTTAAATTTTTAATTTTTATTTTATATTTTTTAAAAATTATTACTTTTTAATTATTATTCTTTACTACAAAAAACGCGATTTTTAAAAAATATATATTTTTATTTAGATTATTTGTCTTAGTCAAGAGTAATCAAGACTACTACAAGACCACTACTAAAATAATAGAACTTTCATTTTAAATTAGGGATACAAAAATCTTCATAGAAAAACAATTCGCGATCGCAACGCTCGAGTACGCCCTCTATCGGGAGCCTGTAAATATCAGACATTAATTTATCACGTTTTCATTTAGTTCCATCGAAATCATCGGCCATGACGGACGCCATTTTCTTAGCAGCAAATAAAAATCAAAATTTCCCTAAGGAACAGCTGAAGAACTTGAAAAAACTAACCAGAACATGCCAAACATTGAAGCAGAACACGCCAAGCATTTGAAGAACAATTTCTCAATAATTTTTACCTTTCTATTACCAACAACATAACTTACAATTTCATGATCACATGCTGTTACAGATGTGTATAATACGTTAAAATAATTTTTTCTGTCTTCAATTCATTACAAATTAAAATGAAGTCAACATTGCTTTCGTCATTCCAATAAAGAAATGTGAATTCAGAACGTCAAGAACTGCAATAGTTATAGAATTCTTCTTTGTTATAGAACAGTATATATTTCTGTATCTATATAATTCGGAAAACAACAATAAAAAATCAACCAAATTACTTGAAGTAGTGTCATTTGTGCTGATGATTAATAATTTTTTTATCGTTTTCTTGGTAAGTATTTCTTAGTTTTAAAAGAATAGATAATTTCAACTAGAATTCAGCTGTTCTGTTTTTAAGCTACATATTCAAATTCATATCGAGATCTTACAATTATAAAATTTTGATGTGTGGTATGTTATCTAAAGGTAATAAAGGGATAATCTATGCACATATTATTTGAAAATAAAACTTTCAAACGAAGAACATTTCATTTGGAACTCTACGGATTTATAAAGAAGGTAAGTGTTATGATTTTTATAATAAAAAATTAGCTTGTAAAACTTTTTTTTCTTATTTGATGATAGTTCTCTACAGAATGGTTTCTTACGTCTGATTAAGAACTATAAGAATAATAAGAAAAGAAACTATATGAAAGTTTTCTATCTCAATGTAAAGAATTCTTAAAATCGTTTTTTATCCTAAGAATTCCTCATTTTCCGTTTTATAGTTTATAGTTTTTTGATAAAAATTGTTGTCAAAATTCTTTTTTTGAAAACATAAATGGTATAACATTATGTGTTTATGTATACTTCTTGCATATTCTAATGTTTCAAGTAATATGATTCAGAAAAGTATGAATAAAAATTCGGTACTTATGTATTAACGCCACAGCAGCTACAGATTTGGCTGTTTTTAACTGCCGCCAATCCACACCTAAAATTTTTGTGACAAATCATAAAACGAAACACTTTATTTAAAATCAAAGTAGTTTATCGGATTTCGGTGGACAATGGGCAAAATATTTCGCTCCAGAAAAAATAAAATTGTATCTTGTTCTATTTTTGGCAAATCCCAAAGACGCATTTTCGTAGCACTAAAAAATGGTAACAAAAATCGAAGAACAAATCATTTTGGAATTCTTCTGATTTATAAAGCAGGTAAGTGTTAATTTTTATAAAATAAAAATTTTTACTTTTAAGTAGTTTTTTTCTTGATGATAGTTTTCTATAGAATGGTTTTCTACGTCCGATTATGAATCAAAAAAGAAAAAACATGAAAGTTGTTTACTTTAATATAAGGAATTTTTAGAATTGTTTTTTTTTTGTTTGTTTTTTTTTGTATCGTAAGCGTTCCTTACTCTACGTTTTACAGTTTCTAAATAATGATTTTTATTAAAACTTAAAATTTTTTGATAAAATTACTTGTCAAAATACTTTATTTACAAAATTAAATTACATAAAATTATGAAGCTTACGTATACTTTTTGCTTATTTTAATGTTTGAAGTAATGTGATTCTTAAAACTATGGAATGTAAAGTTTAAATAGGCCTTTCAGGTTATATCTATAAATTTAGTAAAACTATTTCTCAGGCATTAGGTTTTAACTCTAATAAGAAGATACATATTTTTTTCTGTTTATTTACAAATATTTTTCAGATGTGTTTTGGATGTTCCTTCGTTAAAAAAAAAAGAGATACCATCTTGTTTTCGGTTGTGTAAGAAAGGATATCAAACATTTTTCTTTTTTAAATTTAATAAGCCACATTAAAGAAGGAACGTTACAATGCTACACGCTACATTAAAGACGTCTCCAGAGTAACTGAATGACGGTTCATATAGAAATCGCAGGTATGCGTCTCATACAACAACGCCCCCTATAGTTCGTTGCGATCGCGAATACCTTTACGACTTTCATTAGTTTTATGCTGATGACTACTAAAACGATCTGGAAATGAATGAGGAAAAACTGGATCCTACCACGTGATTTTTCAGCCAATAAAAATACTCCGACAATAAAAATCTTTTCACCTGACATGTAATACTAATTTGAAATAATGGAATCGACAACAAAAGACAATCTCGAAAATAATTTTTTTTTTTTTTCAAATTTTAATTTTATTTTACTTTGTATGTCTTTTTTCTCTTCATTTCCATGCATTGTCATCCAATTCTGAACTATGTGCCAAATTTGAAGTTTGAAGCTAGTCGGGAAGTTAGTTTAAAATCGATTACAAAATTCCACCCGGACAGACATACACGAAGGCAAGTTTATATAAACGTGGTAAAAAAGACCACGAAGTAAAATAGAAATTGAAAAATAGTTAAATATCTATATGGTTAAAAAGAATAAAATGTTTTTTTTTTTTTTTTTTTTTTTACCAGAAGTGAAAAGAATTAGGAGACAAACATGGATATTCGTAGCAAACTTCTCTCAGCATCAAAAATCTTCCCACATTTATGGAAAACTAAGTGCCGTAAGTTTTTTCGTATTTGGTCAGATAAAAATAGGTCAGATACTTCTTTTTAATTTTTCGAACAGAAAATAAAATGTCAACTCATAAATTTGGAACATAATTTATGTACTTTTGAGGCATCTATTCGCTGTTAGTACCCAAGCCTTCATCTTCTACTTATCAATACCATGCGTTGGAGACTACTTTTTTAAGTTGTCAGCCCTCACAAACTTTAACCACCATGACTAATGAGTACAAATTTTAAAATCAGGATGAATTATCAAAAATATATTCGTTTCATTGAATTCACTTACTCTCCCATCTTATGGGACTGGCGATGATCAATCATATCAAAAACCAGATTGGAAATCTTCATCCCTTCAGTATATGATCACATGTTTATCGCTAAATAATGGAAGGTTTATAGAAAGGAATAGCTTTCTCATAAAGTACAGATAGTATATATACTTGTAGTCGTCTAAAAATAAATAAAAAACTAGAATGATATATGCAACTCAACAAAAAACCCGGTAGAAGATCTCAGATTCTGGGGAGGAAAAGATTGCAAGCTTAGGTGTTCGAGATGTTTGCTTTGCAGTGACGTTTGCCCTTAGAGGCGTTTGCTTGTGAAAAAAACCCTTAAACCAAATATATCGCGATATTTCCCCAATTAAGCTCATTTATATTATTTTTACATAGGTGAATAGTTTTGTTCTTCTTCTTCTCATTGGCACGACAGCCCAGGATGGGCCTTGACCTTCTCAACAAGCCTATGCCAAGACATTCTTCCCTTAAAAATCTTAGGTTTGGTCGTCCTCTTTTTCTTGTACCTGTTGGCCTGGCACAGAAAACATTTTTGGTTGTCCTGCTATCCTCCATTCTTATAATGTGGCCTGCCCATTTAATCCTTTGAATTTTGATAAATTTAATGACATCAGGTTCTTTATATGCTTTGAAAAGTTCCGTGTTTGATCTTCTAAACCAGGTACCGTTTTTACTTATTCCACCAAAAATGCTTCGCCGTATATTTCTCTCATAGTTTTGTTACCCAAATAAAATTTAGTAACATCCAAAATAATATCGTATTCACTATTGTATTGGACATATTATATATATATTTGAAATAAAATTTGAATTTCTTTTATATAATTTAAAAACAAGAAAATTCATAAAACTGTTTTTGAAAACAGGAAGATATGTACAGAAAGAGTCCAACTACGATGTGAATAAATCATAATAAGAATCTATTGTTTATTTTAGCTTGTTCCTAATGTTCCAACAAAAGCTAGAATAGATCCCATCTAAAGATTAAATGGTTTGATACGGATGGATTACGCAACTCTTACATCTATAGCCTTCTCTAATGCATTATGAACATAAATAATACATTTACTCGAAATGTTCTTTCTGGAGTATCCCCGAGTTCATATAAAGCAAGCTATAAATAAATTTTATCTTCTCCAATAAATGTTCAGTTAATAAAGTTACTTGATACCAATTATTGAATCTTATGAATAATTCAAATCAATTCTGTTTACAAGCGTTGTTTTTTATAAGAAGTTTTAGTGCGATTAACTGGTATTGTAAGTATATAGAATGGATTAAATAATTAACGAGCAATATAACTATTATATTGAATTTCTTTTTTTAGTAAAATGATAAAAATCCAGAATTTTTATTTTCTTGTTTATTAATGTATTTTATAAGGAATTTCAATTAAAATTTGAAAGACTGTTCAAAGTGATAGATCATCTGAGCAATGTAACTGTTAATGAACTGATATTTTCAGTAGAAATTAATTAATCAACAGAATTTCAATTACCCTAATTGTAAACGTATTTTTACTAATGATTTTAATTGTAATTTCACAAAACTGTTAGAGAAATCATTCAAATTATTTGTGAAATAATGTAACTATCTGCAAATTAAAATTGTGCAATCAAAGTATTAATATCATCAAAATTATTTTTAATTTTTTTGCGAGTTTATTTTTATAAAACTAACTAATGGTGATTCTCATGGATAGTGTAAGAAGTAAAACAAATTATTAGTCAACAAATTTTTGAATTGTATTTTTAAATTATAAATTGAATCGCGTTGAATTACTTTTGATTTAATGATCGAATTTCTACGTTTTAGGACTCAGTGATTCAAAGGAGGATCCTCAAATATGCTTTAAATCAAAGTTTTTTTTATGGTGGTCCTTTTTATACTTATTAATATTTACTTGCACACTATACATCCTAAGCTCTCATCGTTAGTTTCAGCATTAGTGAATCTGTAGATAATATTTTTCACCTTTATTTTTAGAAAGTTTCTCTAAAAAATTAAACTAGTTGAAGATTGACGTTTTGTCGCATTCTCCATATTTTACGAATGAATTCCATTATGATTGTATTAATTACTTATTCAATTTTTTTTTATCGAAGCTTTATTTCTGAATTTATTAATTTTAAATTAAGTATATTCTTTACAAACTGACAAATGAATGCGTTGTTGGGTTTTATGCGCTAACGTAGAGGCACTATATTTTAATAGACTTATTTTTTACAGAGAGTAGCCTACTATTTATTAGCAAAAAAACAAATTATTTCTTTTATTTTCATAGATTCTTGGAAATATTCCATTTTGTTTCATTTTTTAGTTACTATAAAATGCTTTAAAAAAATTTACGAAATGGGACTACGGGGAAATAAATAAGGGAAGTTTCAAATTGAAAACGAAAAGATCCGGAAGGCACGAAAATTTATATAAATTTTATTTTTTACAAACATTTTATTTTAAAATGCTAAATTTATTGTTTTTTACTTATTTTGGCCAAACTTAATACAAAATAAGGAAAGAAAATACGAAAAATATATTTTAGGCGTCAAATATTTAAAGGTGAAGAAAGCTTGCGGGCCACGCTACAAGACCAAGTTACCAAATGCATCAACATCCTTGGTATTGCTTTTCTTTATGGAAGTTGTTTGCTAAGATGTGTACGCACGATCACCTTTTAAATTTATGAATCCTCCTAATCCTCTTATAAATCCTTCTTTAATTTTTTTTGAATATTCAAAATAAATTAAAAATATATATCGGATTTATTTATTTTTTTAAAATATACCTACACTTCTATAAAGTACATCTTCTATACCAAAGAACTATTTCTAAAAACAATTATTAGAATTATACAAAAGAACTTATTAAAGATCTTCGATTTTAAAGAAAACTCTTAAATTATTAAATAATTTTAATTATAGTTGTTAACTCAGGAAAATGAAATAACTATTTTAACAAAATATATACTGAGTTTATAATGCTATTAAATTGAAGTAAAAATAGCCAAATTAATTCGTTTTAAAAGTATATTTCAAATACAAAATTAAATAAACATTTTTATTCTCGGTTATTTATTCGCAGCAGCTTTAATGTTGACGTATACTTTTTGTTATTATAGTAAAGGTAAAAAAGAAATTAATATGTTTATATAGCTTCTATTTACAGAAACCAATCATCAAAAGAAAATAATCATTTCACAGTAAATCTAATGCATTAATTTTTAATTGTTGATTGTAAAGCTAGTGTAATTCATTGCAGAATGATATTTCCCTGATAGTATAATTCCAACATAAGCAGCTTTGTTATTTTGTTGATTATGATGGAAAATAACTTCGATTTCATAAAAGTTACTTTAATAATTCTGTTTTTATTATTATTTGAAATCTGTAACTCGGTAAGTTTCTATTTTCTCAAAACTTTCTTTCTTATGTGCGGAAATAATTTTTATGTGATAAATAATTTTCGATGTTTACAGATGTAGATTTTTTTCTGTAAAATTTTCAAAAAACGCTGAGATCAAAAGATACTGTGTTAAAAAGTCACCAGTTTTATAATATTAATTAATATTTTTTCATTAGTTAAATTCTCAGTTTACTTAAAAAAATATCTTGAACTTAGAAGAAAGACGCTGGTAAGTAAAATATCGTGTTGAGGGATTTTTCAAAATTCGAGATCTTGCAGAAGTTACAGCAACCGTTACAATATCATGACTGATACAGTATATATGGATATTTATAGCTCAATCAATATTTCTAAAAAAACTTATTCTTTAAACTTCCAATTAGTGATCTCTAAGCTTGTCTATAGTCTTAGTCAGGACAGATTCTTTGTCTGTTTTTATAAAATTACAGATAACACTAAAAAATTTTCTTATTTACTGTTGCGTGAGATTTTTATAACAGATATTAGATACTTTTGTATCCTGATTTCAGATCTGCAATCCGTTTCTCTTTTAAAACTACTGCTTTTAATAAATAATAATTTTAGTCTATTTATCGTCGAAATGCACAAGTTTAAGAAAGTTATATATAACAAGGGGGTTGAGTAAAAGTTTCGACAATCTTCTGCGAGAGTTAGGACACATCATCAAGATCAAAACTGCGTAAGAACTCAGGTCCAGAATTGTTATCATGTGCCACTAGAGGCGCTTCCCTATTCTGAACTGAACAGGTCATCATAGGAAAGCATTCCTTGGGCGGATTCTAACACGTACTTAACATTTTATAATTATAACGCCCACGTCTAGGTATGCGCTGTACGCAAACAGCATTAACACGTGCAAAATTATAAAATTGTCAAATTCAATTGCCAAATTTAAAGCCCCCTAAACATTAGCAACCTCTTCTTATATCCAAATCATAATCTAAACCGTAGTTTCCAAAATCGAATAGGTAACCATAATCGATTCCGGAGAAAACAGACGATAATTGAAATTTCCCTTGTTTCAAAAAATAATATATGCTTGTATAGTTTATAAAATCAATTAAGTCGCACAGTGGACTGATCGTAAGACACGGTTACCATCAGATCACTGAAGTCAATCATCACTGGCAGCGGTCAGTGAGCGGGTAGGTGACCACATTGAACAGCTTGCGAAGAGACTGAGTGGGAAGGTATTGGTCCTCGTTAAGCTGTTCTAACGGAAAGTGCCCGACTTTGCTCACAAGTCGTTTGGCTGCCAAAGCAAGGGTACCATCCCTCTGCAGAGGATCAAAATTGTGATCGCATGTCCTTAGATCATTCTCAGAAATATTTCTCAGACCGACAGCAATAGCCTATTATGCAACTTCAGTGCGACGTAAATAAAATAAAACTACTACTATTGAATTCATCAGTGATCAAAGTTTCAGTCAGTCATTAAAACTAAAAGAAAACCGCAATTATTTTATTTTCTTCATGAAATATGCATCTGTTATGAATATTACATAATTTAAGTAGTTGTTTTTTAATTTTCTCCTTTTAGGAAATCCTTCCTTTACTGGAAGGAGGACACTTGCTTCGTAAACCATTAAACAAAGAAGAGATTAAGTTATGTTTCTCAAAAACTGTCATGATTGCCTATTGTGGCAATGTCAGAGAAACATTGTGCGTGGGTGCGTGGGCTGGAGACATCAAGATGTGTTCTGAATTCAGCAAGGACGTGTTGTCTATCCCAATTTGCGTTGAAGTATAGTATTGTACTTGCGTAATTATTTTTTAAACAAAAATATTTATTTAATGCTACAGTTATATTATTACAATAATTAATTATAATTTGTATCAGTCTTTTTGCTAGAATTATTGTATATACCAAAATCGTATAATACTTTACTTATCTTGTAAAAGAGAATTATATTTCAAAATAATTCAAATAATCTTTAATAATAAAATGAAGAGTTTTTCGGTGTGTGTATTTTTCATAACTCCAGAACTATTTGTGCTGGAGTCCTGGTGTTTGGACATAGCTTGAAAGGGACAATGTTAGCCTCCGGTCTTGAAAATCGTTCAAAAAGTTTAGGTCAAAAGGTAGAGTTGCTCGAAATAATTTAATTTTTTCATTGACTCAGATCTCAACGTTGATAAATCAAACTGCAGACATTTTTTTCATATATTTTAAAGTTAACATCAGTGGTGTCTTCTAACTTATAGCTGTCATTATTCAAAAAAAGATTATCACACGATCTTTAGTATTTAATTACTTTTAATTAGTTATATCTAGAGCCTCTGAATTAGAGTATAGGAATCATAGTATAGTAGCCTTAGTTATAACAGATGAACTCAATGATAAAAATGGACATGGTAGCATAGGCTGATTACGTCAGCAATCTAGTGTTTCTATAATTGTCTGGAACCATGTACTTAGTTTGTTTATAATTATGGTTTTACAACGTCTTTATATTAAACTAAGTTATTTATATCACCGGTGCTAAAAGTATTAGATTTTATTTATTTGCTATTTGAGTATATGTAAGCTGTAAGTTAGAGTTTGTATCATTGGTGGCTATGGTGATATTATAGAAGAAACTTTTTGTAAAAATGGAGTCAGAAAAATTTTATTTTAGTTAAGCAGTAGCTTTTAGCAGAGAAAGACAGAAAATTACGCTTTCTCGTAGAGTCTCTTGAGAATCGGTAAATCGAACTGAAAAAACTTGAAATGAAAAAAAAAGCTATGCACAGATAAGCTAAATCAATGGAAAAATAGTACTAAATCGTTTAGGCGAAACACAAAATATCACCATATAGTACTTTTTTTGGGCAGACGTTCCCCTTTTCTATTATTGACGCCAAAGATACTTGATTAATTTTGGTAACAGGTACTAAGTGAAATAAAAAATAGTAACTTGAATATTAAAAAGCAAAATTAATGGAGAAATGTCATAATTTATTTAAGAGAAGCGTGGAAAATTGCCATATGATTATTGACGCCAATGATGCTTAATTAATTTTGATGTTTTTTCTAAATAAAACGAAAAGTTTATTTAGGTACTACAAACCCAAATTACAGTTAAAGAAATGGAATTAATTCATTTCATCTAAAAGAAAATTATATAAGATATGTACTCAAGGGAAAAATTGATTCGACAATAGTATAAATCCGTAAAAGAGAAAAGCAAAAATTCACTATACTGTTTTTGGCACCAATGATGCTAAATTAATTTTGGTAATAATCACTAATTAAAATAAAAATGCACGCTATTGTACTAAAAGCCAAAATAATGAACAAATAGTACTAATTCATTTAAAAGAAACATAAATAATTCGCCATGCTATTATTGGCGCCAATGATGGCGATGTGGCGCCTTTAATTTTGGTAATAATCTCTACTAGCATTGTGGTAATTGGTGCAGTTTAGTAGCTCCAAATAAACTAATTAAATTACAATTATTACATTGATACCTATTTAAACTGCACCAATTTAGAAGTTGTTGTTGTTAATTTACGTCGCACTAGAGCTGCACAATGGGCTATTGGCGACGGTCTGGGAAACATCCCGGAGGATGATCCGAAGACAAGCCATCTATTTGTGACTGAGACATTATCCACCTCCTTGCGCTGTTGCTACTCAGTCACGATCACACACAACGTACACAGTATACTCTCGATTGCTAAAGGCAACACAAGATCAACCACGATCGTGAACTTAATACAGCTCTCACGATCAGCAAAAAGTACGCTGATCTAAAAGCAGCTCTTCCGGCTTCTCACAAAACTGCAATGAATCAACTAGTGGTATTCATTCATAGAATTCTATCACAGATATAATTCTGGTGGGGGAGTACTGTAGTGTATCTACCACTACCAAAATACAATTCCCTAGTATATAAGACGTGTTAACTCGATTCTACCTTTTCATAGATGAAGGTTGACATGATCGATAAATATATCCCCACAACATAGCAATTAATAAGACAATAATTGTGCTATGCCCAGATAAATGTTCCATCTTTTGACGAACTCTGCAGCTAATTTTGAAAGTTTGTGAGAATTTGGTTTTTCTGAGAAAAATACTGTCGACCATTTATTTCTCTTTTCTTCCGTATTTTTATTATTATTTTTTTTTTCATTTTTAGGAAAATACTTTTTAAAAGGTTCATGATTAATTATATAAACTGTTCGTGATAAACAACTCTTTTTATTTGATCTCATACAAATACAAAAATAATTTTATTAATTACTACTAGTTTTCAAGTTATATTTGTTACAAATATTTTTTTTCCTTCAGGGTAAAACAGGTTACGTTTACATGTGCGGTAAAGTAGCTCCAGATTACCTGTGCTTTTCAAAGAGCGAGAAAGGAACAGACATCAGACCTTGCAAAAATATCAGAAGACGAGTTTGTCTTATTAAAAACTCTTTTCAAAAATGCATGAATAATCAGCCATCAACTCCAAATGACCTCAACTTTCCAACGACCTGGACTACTCAAGGATCCACAATAAACACACCACTGCTAGATTCTGCCGAAACACTAACAAGGAACAACGTTACCATTTTTAAAAATAGAACAACTGGATTAGAGAAGATTAAATTTCGTAAATTAGATTCTAAGAAATCACCAGTTCGAAACATTACCAGCCCATCAAAATTCAGAATACAACCACTCCTCAAAATACAAAAGCATAAAGAAGTCCCTACCAGATTTAAAAAGAAACAAGATACCCAACTAGATCAATCATCAATTATTGATACCTCAATTGTTGGTTCAGACGAGGACTCCATGTATAAACCGTCAAATGAAATGTTCTTTATTGTTCTATGCCACAACTGTTCGGTGAAATCGAAAGCAAAACTTGATAAGAAATATGGAGAAAATTTTTCTATGGTTACACAAATTTTCTCTAAAGAAGAAAATGGTTGAAATAATTCATTAATTAATTGTTAAGTAAAAAGAGTTGCAATACTCGAATTTATGTCATACAATTATTAATCAAATTCTTTAGAGCTCTTAACAATTATTTTGTTTAAACCAAAATTTTATTTTGTTATGCTTTTAAATAATATTTTTAAATTATTAGATCAATAACTAATTTAAACTCTACCGAAAACATATTAATTTTATTCTATGTATATTCAGTAGCATTATGAGATGTTTCCATTAAAAGAAAATCATTCTGTAAAGTTTGTATCCTTCCTATTCTAAGTATCCTAAGTATCCTTCATTAGTGAATGTAATAACGTTGTAATTTATTTGTTCAGATATTTTTAGTTTTTAAATATTTTCAATTACTTGGTTATAATTTAGATCATCCAACATCTTTGAGTTAATAAAAACTGAGCAATGTCCACTTCTAAAAAAATACAGCAAAACAAGTATCTCGAATGATAAGATGGTTAGTATAACCAAAGTTGCTTTGTTTTTCATTTTTTATTTTGTTTGTTTGCTTGTTTGTTTGTTTTTCTTCGTTTAAATATTAATTTGAAGCACCTAATGAGCCTATTTGTTTTGTTTCCTTTTTGTCAATGATTCTTAAACTATAGATAAAATAATAAAACGCCTTTCACTTTTTTGTTCCATCCTATTGTTTTCTTAAACATTTCATCAATAATTAGAATACAAGTTAGTGCAGAAACATTAATATATTTAAAAAATTAAACCTAAAATGATTCAACATTGTCTGGTTCCCCTTTTTTTCTATTTTTACTGGTAAAAATTAATATTATGCATAAGTTTTTAATCATCAAATATTGATACTACAAAGAAAATGAACCATTTTTTCAATGTTTGTTTACAATGTCTCCTCACTTGAATCATTAGTCGCAAATAAATAAACAGCACATTCAAAATATTGATTTAATTACGCATACATTAATTAGAAAGCCTTACATAAGTCAAAAATAAAAGTATCTGTCTCTATATGTTTCCCGTATTCTTTCGGAATTATTTGAACCAGGATTTTGAAATGTTGGATAGCAAACGCAAGAGATAATTTTTCAGCACCCGATCCTGAAATTCTTCAAACATTTTAAATAATATGTTTAGAAAGGTTGTGTACAAATATTTTTTTTAAATAAACTTAGTATTAAATGTTGTAGCAAATTAAATTTTAGACTGTTCTGTTTTAGACTGCTGAGCAGCCAAACTTAAATTAAATTTTATCTTTGTCAAATTAATGTTAATTTTACTTTTGAGCGTTTTACAATATCTCAAGAAATATTTGAGCGAATAGAAAAGCTTTTGCACAAATTCGTTTAACCGAAGACAGATATAATGCAGAAAATAATTTTTATAACTGTTTAATTTTTTATTATTTTATTTAATAAAAATCAAATATTTTTTGGATTCTAAGGTGCAGAAATTTTTTACATCATTTTAAAAGATGCAATTTTAGATGGCAAAATGCGAAATTTTGAACGAAATCGGTTGAATAGTTCCCGAGATATCTAACAATTTTAAAAAAGTCATAATTTCAGATCATTGAAACATTTCCTAGATAGCGGCTGCCCCCTATATTTTAAGGATCAGAAATCCGAATCAGTCAATAAAATTCAGAGAAAGCGCATTTTTCTGCCCGATTTCGTAATTTCAAATATCGTCTGTGCTAAATTATTAGCATACTTGCGGTTATTAACCCTCGAATCAATAAAATTAAGTTTCAGTGCGTAAAAATGTGATGATTAGATCAAAAGTTATTCAGGATGTTTTCTTTCTTTCTCTATTTTTTCGCGTACATCATTTTATATGAAGCTTAAATATTTCCCTAAAATTAAACACTTGTCTTCCTATAGACAAGTCTTTTAAGAAATTAAAAAACGTGTTGAGATTATTTTTCACAAACACATTTATTCAGTTAGCACTAAACAACAGCATTGTTTCTCTACTTTTTAAAAATCACTGTACTGAAAACTGTTAAAACACCTTTAAAATTATTGTTTTTCTAATAAATAACCGAAGATATAATTAATGTATAAATAATGTTGAAGTAGTAATATGTAATTAATGTAGAAGATGTAATTCAGATGTAAAAACGTTCAACAATAAATTTAGTCATTATGCCTAATCTAAACGTAATCACAGCAACATGTGTCAAATTCAAGCAGTACTTAACAAAGAAACAATCTCTTTTGCATGGCTGCTTCCTTAAATACTTTAATCACTTTAAGAAAATTAAATATGCCCCGGCATTATTCATAAATTATTACTTTTTGCTGATTAAAGCTCAGAAAAATGATTGAACTAATCTTTAAAACATTCCCCCAATGCTTCAAAATTCATTAAAATTTCAGAAAGGCTCTTTAACAAGGACAACTAAGTCTAGACAGTTTTGAACAAATCCCTAAAAAATGAGCATTAAATAGTATAGGTTTAAAAACAGTACTTTCCAAGATAATGAAGCTTCTAAGAATTCTGATGAGCCCTTACTTAGATAAACATGACAAAGTTTTTAAGAAGACTTAAGGAGGCGTGTGACATAGAACATATTAAATCTACTGATGAATTCATCAACGATCCTATCAAATATTTATTTTGAAAACGCTGCTAGAGAACTAGCAAGCATATTAAAAAATGAGTTTAGAACGCTTAAGTGCGATTTATGTAGAATAAACCCAGTAATGGATATCAATTTCATAAAATTAGATCATGAGATGACAAGGGTCGAATGCCAGTGACGACTGGTTGAAACCGCACCGTCATTGGCTCACACCGACCACTATGCTGACGTAAAATATCATCAGTGGAAGACGGATCAAGGGTTTGAATCCCCTTGCTGTCGGCCGAACCGTAGGAGGTTTTCGCCCCCGTGTAACGCAAATGTTCATCAAAAAGTCCTCCACGAAAGCTAGTTTCTCCCAATACTTGAGCCGCGATGGCTCAGAGGATAGAGCATTCGCCTTCCAATCAGGTGAACCGGATAAGAATCCAGCGATGGCTGGTCGATGCGAATTCCGCATCCGGCTTGCACCGACCACAGTGCTGACGTAAAATATCCTCAGTGGTAGACGGATCATGGGTTAGAATCCCTTTGTCGTCAGGCTAACCGTGAGAGATTCTTGTGGCCTTCCTCTCCATGTAACGCAAATGCGGGTTAGTTCCCCCTAAAAGCTCTCCACGAAGGCAAAATTTCTCCCAGTGCTTGATCCAGGAATTCCCTTGTCTTCTGGATTGAGTTCAAAATTACAAGGCTACGAAGTTGAACATTAGCAGTCGTAAGCCCATAAAAGTTGGGTCAGCTGTTCAACGACGGTTATAAAATTATAAAATAAAATACCTTGATCGAGATGATACCTTGTCCTTTGAGTTGGGTACAAAATTGCAAGTCCACTGAGTTGAAGATTGATAGTTGTAAACTTAGAATTAAGTCTACTGTTCGGTTACTAAATATATAATACAAGCATAAAAGCAGTGCTTATGCAATATAAAAAACATGGAGTCAACTTCAATTGGTAGAAACAGCGCCAGATTCTGTTTAGGTCATTCGCTTCTAATAATATACAAGATTGTATCAAATACGACTATATCGCAGTCATTAACGATAAAAATAAAAATCGATTATGATATCATCGTGATCATTATTGACAACTATAATTATCGAATGCGAAAATAACGCGATGGTTTTCGATAACATATCAAAACGGTAATCGCGTAAATATTACACTTAACGATAATTATTGAACACGTTAATGTGAGTGTTTGTTAATTTTATTTGAGCAACAAAAATATTGATCTTTTTAAAGATAATAATATGTAGTTAAATTGGAAAACATCGAGATATATTGTAGAATATCGATATTATTTGACAATGAATTGTGATATTGAAATTTGCACTTATCGATTATAGGGATAATTGTCCGTGTTAGCTACAACGCGAAAAGATAATCACCAACACATAGTCCTTAATGACCGTAAGTACCAGCCACGAAATTTATTTTTATACAGAATATTTCGTAATAACCATCCTTAAAATAGATTTTTAGACCCTTTGTCAAATACGAATTTATAAAAGTATACACATTTGGGTTTCCAAATTTATATTTAAGCGAAAAAAAGTTATCGAAGTCTAATAAATCACTAAGAAGAAAGACAGGCAGAATGAAAAGAAAAATTCATACTTTGGATTTTATGCTTTAGTAAAAATATAATTCCGATAATCTAACAGATTTTTTTTGAGTAACTATTAAACTGTTTTATATAATAAAAACAACAAAATATATTTTTGCTTGAAATGAGAAGGTAAATATATATATATATAAAAAGGAGACACCGTTATCCCACAATTGTTTCAAAGGGTTAACTGAACTACTAACAAGGCTAAGTCTTTCCAGAGTTGACTAAAAGTCACAACGATTTAAGGTTGATAAACTTACTAAGCTTGTGCAACCTATTAATAAGTAAACATTCGGAATGACGTCACTCAACTTTCAATAACACCTACTGGAGTGATGCCACAAACGAAGTCATGAAAAATAAAACAATATAATGCAATTATCTACTTATGTTAAGAATGTAAAAAAATTGAAAACTTCTAAGCATGCATTTTTCGAGAAGCCTTAAAATAGAGGATGTATTTTACTTAACATCATTTTTTTGATAATTTATGATTTTACGCGTTTTTTGAAATACATAGTAATAATAAGTAACATAGAAATTACCTAGTTTTTCCGTACCTTTCACTACATTATTAATCTTAACAATATAAATTAAGAAAACACAAAATATGTTGAAAATAAAACCTTTCGTAATGGGCACTGTTTTCCAAATACTCGTAATTACATTAAAAAAAACTCGACAAACTAGACGAGCTTTAAATTTTAGACTTGAAGAACACAATAAATATGTCCGTTTTTAAGGAATCATCAATTGCTGGATATTGTTAGAATATTGGGCATAAATTCAATTTCTACAATGCCAAAATTATTTCAACCTCAGTCACATCCGCTCGTCTTGATGACCTGGAATCTTGTTTTATTCATATGAATGTTGATTCCCCTGATAACGACATTAGTTCCCCAGCAGCTCTCCATGCTGCATGGAAATGCATTTCACCCTAATTTTTCCTTCTCGGCCACTTTGGTTTTTCTTGTTTTGTTTTTCCTCTCCTTCTCTCACTCGGTCACTGTGGTTCTTCTAATTTTTTCTCACCTTTATTTCCCCATTTTTCATTGGTAACTTTGCGTTTTTATATTTCAAATCACTTTTGTCTCTTCAATTTCTCCTCTGACAAGTCTTGAAAATGGGAGCCTATTTTTGAAGCACTTGAAACAGGTCTACAGGTATTTTCCGTTTATTTATTTTTGAAGCGAATGAAGTTTTTAATCAGGTAATTGATATTTAACTTTAAATACTTAACTTATACTTAACTTTAAATTGAACCCTTGGCTTGAGTAATGATAGAAGTCTATTTTTTTTACCGAATAGACAGTGCTTTTGGGGAAAAAAATTATGGAATTTCTCAGCAATGACCGATATAATGATGCTGAATCAGCTACACAAAAAAAAACATCAGCAGATGTCTGAAGAGAAATAGGTAAACATAAATTTTATTCCATAATTTAACATGGTTTTCTTGATGAAAGTGTTGGGAAGTAGAATACTGTGTTTTCATCGCTTGGAGTATAACCTCAATAATTAGAAATTACCTTTTATTATCAAGTTTTTCCATTTTAAATTTGACTGGAATGTACCGGATTGAAATCGTTTTCAAATTTAAAGATCTTCCTTTGATAAGCTGACAGAATAATTCATATAGTAACTATCTAACTCTTCGACAAGTTACCATATAAAAGAGTGCAAAAAAATGGAAAAACAAGTAAAAAGGGACCATCAATCTTATTTTGGTCAATATACTCATTACATGATAACACATACCAGTTTCTGAAATGGCAGCAAAAGAGTAAATCTTTCATAAAAAAAGGTTTAATTTTAACAAAATGAAAGTACGGAGATGATACTGACATTACCAATTATGTCAACCTAACCCAGGAGTAAAATATACCTGTTGTTTGACAGTTTGATGACAAAAACTTTTTTGATAGATATTTTAAAGATAACTTTTAAAAATTGTCATCCTTATAGTGAAACTCATTTCCCATAATGCAATAGAATTCCACGGATTGCTGAATCTTGAACAGAACATAATTAATCCTGAGCAGAACATAATTATAGCAATTTTATGCAGTGACAGATTGTTTCTTTACAGCCACCGTTTTCCCATTTACGTCTTTAAGTTTATAGAATCCACTAATAGAGAGTTTCTTTACAGCTACCGTTTTCTCTTTTACGTCTTTAAGTTTATATAATCAACTAATAGAACGTTTCTTTGTAGCCACCTATTTCACATTTCTGTCTTTAAGTTTATAAAATCAACTAATCAAATAGAAAAATATAGAAATAAACGTTTCAAAGAACTCTATCCTAAATTTAAAGTATGATATTTGAAATTGTCAATTATTGTTATTGTAAATTTTAAAACTGAAAACGAACAGAAATACTTTGCATCTAAACACCTTTTAACGCTGTTTTTTTAAGCTACAAACAATATCTTTAGTTATGGAGAAAAAGAACATTTAAAGATATATTTCGCCTTAAGATTAATCAAAATCTATTACAAAAAAAAAAAAATATTAAAATAAACATCTCAAATAACTCCGTCCGAAATATAAAGTATCAAACTTGAAATTGTCTACAATTGTAATTGTAAGTTCTAAAACTGAAAGCGTACAGAAATAATTTGCTTTAAAACACCTTCTGATGATGTTTCTTTTAAGCTTTAATCAACAGTTAGTTAGTTATTTAGTGTTTTTGGCGCAAGAGCCAGAAATGGCTATACCGCACCATGAACTTGGTCTAAAAAACGAGTGCTTGGTTTAAATAAAAGGTAAATTTTAAAAGGTAAAATTAAATTGAGGTATAAAATCCAATGTCCTTAAGGTATAACAGAAGATTATAGTGTGGTTTATCGCCAATAAGTAAATGTAAAGTAGGATTATTGCAGCCAAAATAGCGTTGTCATAGAAATTTAAATTTGTTGCACTGGGTCAGAACGTGTTTCGCAGTTAATGGTTCATTACAGCTAGAGCAATCTGGTGCAGGTTCACCTAGTAAGAGATGTCTATGTGTAATACGTATATGACCAATGCGCAAACGATTCAATATAACTTCGTATTTTCTCGGCAAACTTTGTTTCATTACTGGTTCTATATTTGGTATAAGACTGTGTAACTTGTTATTTGTCTCCTCATTCCAACTTTTTTGCCATTCCAACTGTAGTGTAAGGTTAATCAATATCCTTTAGTTCTGGAAAATGAGAAATTTAAAAGATACATTCTGCTTTTCTGTTAATCAAAATACAATACCTGGTAGTTATAATAAAAAGCAGATTACAGTCGTGTCTTCAATAACTTACTTTAGTTCACTAATTTATCCAGAACTTTAAATTAGTAAATAACAGAATAGTTAATATTGTGACTTAAAACTAACTTAATTTTTCAACTATATTTATGATTTTGAATAATTAATTTAAACTTCGAAAGTTTTACTAATTATCTTAGGGACTCATTCAATTATTAATCATATTATGATATATTTAAATTTCTTGAATTAATAACTACTAATCATTTTTAAAAACAACTTTCTGAATAATTAGAATTTGAGTATTATTTTTCTTTGTTAAACTTTTAAATTATATATATATATATACGAAAACTTACTTTAGGAAAAAAGAATTAATAATTGCACACAAACTTTACTATGAAAGCATTACAGGGTTAGAACAAAACTGTTTGTAATATTGTATAATTATCCAAAATGGTTAAAACAATGCAAATTCTTCAGAAAAAAAATATATAACTTGGATTTTAGTGGTTTAAATATAAGAGGTTCACCCTTGACCAATCATAATGATTAAATTTGAGGTTTACTCTTTAACCAATATTAATGGTTTAATAGGTAAACCTCAAATATGCTAACTAATTAAAGCAAACTATTAATTCAAGACAAAATCAAACAAAAACGTACTTTAACTGAATTCGCTGATAGATTTAGATTTTTGGCTATCAAAGTATGAGGGGTGTGCCACATTCAGGAAAATTGGTTTAATAAATAAATCAGGGAAGCAGTCAAATACTTTTGTCAATAAAACCGTCAAAAATTTGAGCTTCTTGATATTAACTTCACTTTCTATATATTTCGTCATATCTCGGTACCTTTTAAAGTTAGTTAAAAACATTTTACATATAATTGTAAAATTTGATTATCAAAATATAATTCTATGCAAAAGTGATTATTAATAATTTTTATTATTTATTAGGTATTATTTTATTTTATAGAGGGCGAAAAATATAATTGTAAGGTGTACAAATTTTTAAGCATATGAGGTTCACTATATAAAACATTTAGATTAACACCTAGTTTATTAAAACCTGGTCATGAGAACAAAACTTATTCAAGGATACAACTTTTTTTCTTTCCTATTCTTTTTTTTTTTTGTTTGGTTAACTATACTAATAAGCCTAGAACCGGTCTTGTGGTATATTGAGTGATGATACGGTGAATAAAAAAGAAGAATTTACCTCATCGTTTGTAATTTTCACCCACAAACCATTAACTATTACAAGTATTAGACTCTCCAAAAAAGCTGCTTTCAGAAATAATTAATTCAAAAACACTATTTTGTATGAAGGGGAAAATTAATTTAAGTCACTTTTTTTTTTTAGTTAAGAAGATTAACGTCTACTTTGTACCTTGATTATTCATTTTTTATGCCCTGATAGATTTCAACGGAACGTTTACAAAATAGAAACACATTCTCTTGATTAAATTATTTGTTATAAAGCTTTTTGCAGAAAAATAAGAGGCATAATTAACTAAAGCTTTTTTATGCGGAAAAAATGGCAACATCTTTATTCTTAAAAATTAAAATTTCTGTCAAACCGTCCTTATTAATTACTTATTTCATACACTTGGAGCAAAACAAAAGTGGCAAATGCCTGAAATAATTTTAGGTGCGTTTTTTATATACTTGAAATATTTTTATACCTATTTTTTATAAAAGTGAAGTATTTTTCCACATATTTTTATATGCCGGAAATATTTTTATACCTATTTTTTATAAAGGCGAAGTATTTTTCTATATATTTTTATATGCCGGAAATATTTTTATATACATGAAACAATTTTATATCTATTTTCATATACCTGTGTTGCTGCAGTATCACGCTTGTGATACTGCAGCTTGTGATTTTACAGCTCAACATTATCAACTTAGTTTCATAATTTTTTGATCGAAATCTAAACTTTCTTGTTCAAGTGAGCTTAGTTTTCCCAGTTTTGTTTATTTTATCCACGTCGGTATTTTAACTCTTAAATTGAATAACTTATTTCCTGTTATTGATTTGAATTTTTTTTTTTTTTTACAGGAGTAGGTGCATCGATTTAAAAAACATACATCGGTGAAAGCTTTAAGTCATGCCACTTCAAAAATTTCTTTTCGATGCAAAGACCTCCATTCAGACTCAACTTTTGAAATAATTACAATACTTAGAAATTCTAGACACACAAGATACTAGACGGAGGTTGAAAATTCATAAAAGTATGATATTTTTTAACGGTGTCATCTACTACTGTCAAAAATATACATCAAGTGTCTCTAAGAAGGCACGCCAGAGTCATGTAACCTTTACTCAGTTGCAGTTAATCAATAAGGAATCGATGTCAGGAAATCAATTAATCAATCTTAGAGTAAAAGTACCAACGAAGTTAAAATAAATAAAACTGAGAAAACCAAGTAAAGCAAGAAAGTTTAGATTTTGATCATAAAACTATGAGACCAAATTGATAACGTTGAAATGCAAACGGTAATTAAAATTGTAAAGTCGAAATTTAAACATCTGAAGTATTTTTTTAAAAAAATTTATGTATATTTTTATGAACCTGACATATTTTTCTTCTACCAAATTTAAAAAAACTATATTATTTTTATATTCATTTATATCATTTCACATTTATTTAATATGTCATGTCTAAAAAGCATTTAAAATATAATCGGAAATAATTTTGTTGATACATGAGACTTTACTAATAGTACCATTTATAGAACAAGTATTTTATAAATGACAATGTGCTATAACACGTTTTCAAGAAAAATGATGAAATCTAAAGCTTAATACAATTGCAATAATTGAAATTTTAAATGTTTATTTAACAGTTTTTTAATGTGCTTAAGAAATATATGACCAGTTGAAATCTAACAAGGAAATAACGAAGAGCTAAGGTTTCAAGTGCCTGATAAGGCAAAGTCTTCGAACCTGGATCATTCATTGGGCGCTCTATCCCCTAAGTCACTCTGTATCAATGCGAATTATTTTATTTATTTTATAACTGTCGTTGAACAGCCAACACAATTTAGGGTTTACGACTACCAATGTTCCACTCCGTATCCTTGTAATTTAGAACCCAATCAAGACAAGGGACCTTCTGGATCAAGTATTGGGCGAAAATTGCCTTCGTGGATGACTTTCTGATGGAACTAACCAGCATTTGCGTTACATGGAGTGGAAAACCACAAAAACCTCCCACGGTTAGCCTGTCGGTAAGGAAACTCTAACTCATGATTCATCGACCACTGAAGATATTTTATGTCTGCACTGTGCTCTTTGCGAGCCAAGTGCGGAATTCGAATCAAAGAACCATCGCTGGGATTCGAAACCGTTTCCCCTCTTTAAGAGGCGAGTTTTCTATCCCCTAAGCAACCACTGTTCTCTATGCGAATAATTAACCAAATAATATCTACTTAACCGTATGTTATTGTTCCTTAATATGAAATTATAGGTATTTTCCTCCCTAACAAAAGCAAAATAGGCCTCCAAAACTGTACCCATATACCTTGAGCTATAGCAGTCTCTCTTACAAAACTGTGAAGGTGTGTGACGCAGCTAATTATGATCACTATTTATATCATCAAATCTTCGCTGTCATTATGGTCAATTTCTCAGACATTGTAAAACAGAAAGCAAACTCCTCTTTCTCTCCATTATAAAAGTAATGAGCCATTTGAAACAGAGACCCACAATCTGCCTTCCAATATCTAGAAAATTAGGTTATCATGGTAACGGAAGTTTAGTGGTCCGGTACGGTATCATGTTAAATGGTCTATCGATGTCTTTGAAAGCTGCACTTTGAAAAGTGTGAGGTACAGTAAAAAGGTTTTAAAATCCTTTATTTGCCTCAGTTGGCCCCATTTTTATTTTAATGGGTGACAATGCGCTGTCACAAAGACCTTATTTTGTAAACAGGGAAACAATATTTTGTTGCTTCTGAAAATTGAATATATTCGCTTGATGAATTGGCTAATAAGATCTCTAGACCTGAGCCTTACGAATTGATTAAACAGATCTCCAGACCTGATCCTGATGAATTGGCAAATCAGATCTCTAGACCTGAGCCTGATGAATTGATTAAACAGATCTCTAGACCTGAACCTGATGAATTGACTAAACAGATCTCCAGACCTAAGCCCGATGAATTGACAAAACAAATCTCCCACCATGAACCTTATGAATTATCCTGTAAGAGGAGGGCATGCAAGGTATTTTTCCTTCCTGTTTGACTAGACATTATTTCATACATACTAACTCTGATGTGGTATATACAATCTACATACAATCATGTGAATCCATTAAAACTGTTAAATTCCTTACATTTTTATTTCATTTTATTTTATTTATTTCTTTTTGGATTATATCAACCCTCCTTAAAATCTGATCTGCAGTCCTGTAATTTAGTCATCAAATTTGAACACCGGTTATTTCGTTAACCGAAAGCTGAAACGAAATTTTGTTAATACATTTTCTTTTCAAATTAGCGAGTTTTCATTCACATTTGCTAAATAGTCAATTCTTGATCCTATGGATTAAATTTCGGGATATTTATCCAAAACTTATGGTGCAGTACGAGTTAAAATGCTTTTAAACTATTATCTTCTGTTACTTCCAAATTATATTTAATAAGTTCTAGCATATTCCAAATTTATTTGTATCTAAGATAGTGTTACGTATTTTCCTTCAACTATCTCTTTAATCTCTTTCATTAGAGTTTTTACTCTTGTGGTAAGTAATTTCAGACAACAAAACTCAAACAACTTTGTTTATGCAAATGATGAGAACTCACAAAATGTTAGTCTCAAAGCTAAAATTGTTGATTAAATAAACCGAAAAAGGTACAGCTTGTGCATAACTTAACTAAGCAGCTGCTAAAGCACAAAGCAGTATGCTAGTAGGAGGAATGTCGGAGATCGTTGTTCCTAAGATACTGAGGAAACTAGTTAGCGCAAATGTGTATAACTTAGTTGGTTTCTAAGAAATTTGGAGTAGTTTACAAACCACATAAAACAAAAATGGTTGAAAGAAGATAAACCACACTTCAGACAATTATTGTGTCACAGCTTTTTTGGGGGGATAAAGAGTTTTTAGGTTCGAAATCTTATGCGCCTGCGGGTTCGGACCACCCCCATTGATTTGTATAAAAAGCAAACTTTTTTTCAAATATTGCTGCTCAGCGACTGGTTTTTTTTAAATAAGCAGTGGGCAGACTTTTTTTCAATTTTACTTTATTTTATTTATTTATTTGATTTCCTATTCATGACTAAATAAATTCAGCTGGAAAGCATGTGAAAATCTTCGTTATAGAATATGCATAGGTACATATTTTTTAAAATATCAAATTTTCTTTAAATATTTGTTCCATATTTAGAAAAATCTTTAAAAAAAATCATATAAATGTGAATGTCTCGGAACAATTCAATAGGAAGTCACATTTTTAAATTATTTAGGATTGTAGTTTCAGAGAAAAAACAGCGATTTCCTTGCAGACAATAAAATTTTTAAGAGTAATTAGCAGTTAAATAAATTTAGAAGCTGGGAAAATATGTCTTAAAATATTATTTAGATTTATTCTGTCTCCTTTGGAAAAATTGTGACACAATATAGCTCGAAATTCAGTATGTTTGGCTTGTGAATGGGGAAAACTTAATGGCCAACTCTATGTATGAAAAGACATAAATATGTAGACCTTGGGAAAAAGTAATAAGCCACATTTTCAAATAATTGCTTAAGATAGGAGTTTTGAGGAAAAACAGGATGTTATCTTTGTTCATTGATAGAAGATGTTTAATAGAAGATGTTGCTTGATAGAAGTTTTGCTTGAAATGCCAGAAATTTTGAAGTTTGTGAAATATGTGTTAAAATAACATTACATCGCTGCAAGTTCTTTATATAGTTTAGCAATAGTTTGGAAGAGGCAATTTTTTTTTAGCTATTCATTAATCTATGACATTCTGGGGCATTTTTTTACGATTCTTAGAGTATTTTAAGTTCAAAAAGTTATAAATCTATGCAAATTGAAAAAAAGTAATACAATGGTGAAATCCATATATTGATAAAACCTGATCAATACTAAAACTGCTTTGGTAATCTGTACTAGTACCAATTATTGTTTATTCTAAAAAAAGATTTATGATCACTTTAATTTGTACTCCTGTTTAAGTAATAAGAAATAAAAACTTTACGCGTTCAAAAGCATAATGTATAAACATTGATACTACTACAAACACTTTGCATGGCTTTTTTTAATACTTTTATACAAACTTTTTATACATTTAAACAATATTTCATACATCCGGTCCGAAAATCCAAATCTGTCGAAAAAAAGATATGTTTTTTCGACATGTGTGAGAACACAAGAATTTCGACAAAAGATATGTTTTTTTTTTTCGTCCTCCTAACCAAACTAAGAGGACCATATAACCCAGATATGTTTACTGAAAGAAAGTACGCTTTTATATCATATTTCGTACTTTAAAATATCGTCTGCACAAACTAATTAGCATATTTGAGGTCACCCCCTCAAACTATTGAGAACGTGAAGATCCAATCATTAAATCAAAAGTTATTCAGGATCATCCATTTTTTTATTTTGCGCACTGTACTCTGATATGAGCAGTAAATTTGATAAAAGTGATATCTCCGAACTTCATGAAATAGAAAGCACTGTTTAATATCAGTAAAGAAAAAGACTTATAAGTAAAATAAAAAGATTTTAAATGGTAAAACCAATAAAAGAATTATTGACTGGAGTGTTCTTCTTAGGAAGAAAAAAAGGAGAAAATTGAACTTTTGAACAGAAACAAACAATTGGCTCAACTAAATGTATAGCTAAGACAGACTACTAAAAAATTTAAACACTGTATATTTTAAAGGAAAAGAAAGAAATTGCTGTTTTACAAACAGCTGTTTAACCTAGTTTCAGAGCCCCAAAAAAATCTGCTAAAAAATATAAATATTGTATTTATGCTTTGGCTGTTTCTGAAAATGGTATAAAAACACGAAACTGAAATAGTATATGTGTGCTGCTTTGACTGTAATGTAGTAGTGTTTTTTAAGAGTTTTGACTGTGAAAATGACAACAACAAAAAATTTAATTCTTTTAATTTATCACTTTTTCATTTCATCTATATATTTTCGACTTGAACAAATTGAAAAATTTTATTTTTATTGTTAAGTATTATTTTATAAAATATAAAGAAACTATTTTTTTAATTTCTTACACTTATAAATAATCAACGTCTTATTTTCATTTCATGAATAAGAATTGAATAATGATTTAAATAATACACAATTTCGAGTATTCAAGAATTTTCATTTCAAGTTTTTGAAGCATATGACGATATATTAGATGTATGTTAAGATCAAGTTAATAAAACATTTTTTTTTATCTTATTTTAAATAACAACTTATCTTATTTTAATACAAGATAAACAAATTCCACTAAATGGTGATTTGGCATTGAAATTTTAACAAAAAATGACTTTTTTATTATTTTTTTTGGCGATTTCATTCAAGTTTTTTGTTTTTCTAAAATTACTTTTAAAAAATCAGTCTTTTGAAGATTTTAAAATTAAAATGTATTAAACTTTTGTAATTTTGAAATTTTATAACCGTCGTTAAGCAGCCAACCCAACTTTTGGGTTCACGACTACAAATGTTCAACTTCTAGGACTTGTCATTTTGAACCCAATCCAGAAGACAAGGGAACTCTTGAATCAAGTATTGGGAGAATTTTTCCTCTTGTAAGACTTTTTTTATGGAACTAACCTGCATAATTCATCTGTTATAACGATATCAGTCTCGTTAACAAGCCAATTTAATTCGCAGTATTTTCTTCTTATTGATATTACTAAGTTTAAACTGTGCTCCAATTTAATGCAAGTAATCGTTCATTTTATTTCTATTAACATATTACCGAAATGTTCACGCAATTATAATGATTATGCATTTTATCATTTTTTTTTTGTTTGTGAGACAAATATCGACTTTAAAAAAACAATGATGAATGATAAACAGTCACATGGGTTTATGAGGGGAGCAGGCAGAAGATAGAAGCGTCTCAGTTAAATAAAAAATTCCAGATTTACTTAATGTTTCTCCAAACTACGTTTCAAAATCACTGCATTCTGTATTAAACTTATATTTTGTTTTGGTTGAAATTTACAAACGAATTACTCATTACTAAAATAGCGCTCCGGTGACGCAGTTGGCTAAAGCGTCATGCGCACCGCTGGTTGGAGAACTGGAGGTAGTGAGTTCGATCCTGGTAGCCGATGAAACAATCGGCGTGTATACGCAGCGTAGTGCACGTTAAATCCGCCGTGGCTGAAAGTCTTATCGTTGGTTGTGACTTTGGTATTAGGAGAGAGGGGTACTACCTCAGGTGCTGTCCACGACGTTTAGTGTGGGCCAAAATCACGTAGCATTCCTACTATGGCCATTAACAGATAGAGTCCTAAAAATGGGTATATGTGCTTGGCCATAGCTAGAAAATGATGTTGATTATAATTGAAGTAATAACTTAAACTTATAACACATTCATTTAAAAAAATCCAAGGAGTAAAATCAAATCAGCTTAGTCGTACTAATATTAAATGAAATTTTATTAGCTCATTTCAATTTTCAATTTAAATAGTACGATATTAACATTTATATTTTGTCAGCATTAATTTATATGTAGTTTAAACTCCAAACTTCAATGACAACAAATAATTAAAAATTATTATCCCTTAATTAAAAAATACGCCCTTTGCAAACTATAATCAAATTGTATAATGAGAAACCATACTAGTCTGACGATAATTTAAAATGCACAGATTTCATATACTTAAAACATAAATAAGAGAATCAGGGCATAACAAAAAATATTATTAGAGGAAAAAAAATTTTTTTTTTTCAAATTAATCATTTAGAGCAAATACACAAGAAATTGCGACATAAATTAGCTTTTGTTAACCCTTTGTCTCACAAAGGAAACCACACCGGTGCCATGTAATATATTTTTTTCTGACTCTCTAATTATAATATTTTCCACTTATTTTGATCTAAATTAATACAAAATGATAAAAAAAATATAAAAAACAATTTTAATGAAAATTCTGCCTTAAAGGGTTAACTGCAATCGTCTTTATATTCAAATAATATTTTATAATAACTTCGATTACAAAATTTGAAATTGTAATCAACAAATAATTTAAATACTTATACGTTTTAACTATTTATGCATTATATAGTTTAAACAGGACAATAATATCTGAATAAATAACAGGACATACAATTTTAAACCACGTGCAGCAAAAGAACTTACCCAATCGATAATATATAGTTTTACGTTAATATATTTTACACAAAACAAAGACGAAGCAAACAATAACCTTTGATCTAATGATCACATTCTCTCGTTCTAAGATGCAATCTAATTAGCACAAGAGTTTGGAACTACATGAAATTATCTTCAAGCTAATTAATTAACCACACTCTCAAAATATTGGTTCAATGGCGAACTGTAATATTAGTATAATCAGCCATTATAGGATGCAAATTTTCTGCGACCTTTAAAGCTTTTAAATTAAACCATGTTTCCAATAAGTTTGAACCAGTATATCGCAATGTGTTCAATTTAGCTCTATATTCAGACTTAAGCTAATTAGAACTAAAAATTGTTTAACTCGTAGCAAAATTTTTAATAGCGTAAATAGAGACAATGTATTACTTTATTGAATTTGACATTTTAAGAAAATGCTTTATCTGAATAGGTATATTTTTTATACAAACTAATAATACCGTAAACCGTAAATATGGGTGACAAAACAGTGAATAGGGGTGATGAAACAGTAAATAAGGGTGATAGTGGCAGTCTGGAAAATATAGCTCCAAAGTGAGAGTTTTCTGCCCCTTAATGTTCATCAAAATTTTTGCATATTGCTCCTTGTCTTTGTAACAATTTCAGCTAATCAAAAAAAAAATCAATAATAATTTCACTGAATCAAAAAACTATTCTAAAATTATTCTTTGAAGGAATTTAAAAAAATTTTAAGAATTTCATTATTTGACTTTAAGATTGTGAATTTCCGAATTGTAAGATATACAAATTTTAACATTCTGTAAAGCTTTGTATATTTCAGTGACAAATAATAATCAAATTGTTCTTGAAAAAAAAATTTTAATTTTTCTTTTTTTTTGCAATTTTATTACACAGATATTATTTGATCAATTTACTTAAAATTTAGGCTTTGTTGTTTAAAATTGCATTGTGTAAGAGGATGAAAAATTTTCAAACCCTAGTACTTAAAATTTTTTTGATAATAGTTAAATCAAATTATGAAAAGTAATAAAAAGCATAAATAATTAAAAATATTACTTAGTGTGATTAATTGGACTACTTTTTCAAATCGTAGTAAACCTATTTTGATCCTTGAAAACCCAAATCGAGTAAACAAAATTACATTTATTCAGATAAGACTCCTTTTAAAGTTATCATATTTTGAGTTTCAAAAATTTTATTTTTCAAATAAAATCATCAATCAACTGTTTAGCTAATAATTTTAAATGCTTACAGTTAATTATTATTCAAAAAATAATATCCGATGCAATCATTCTACCAAATTAAAAACAGTACAAAATTTTGAAAAATATGATGATAGTCAGTAAAAATCTCTTATGTCTGTAAAACTATTCTAGAATTGAACCAGCTATCTAAAGTTGGTTTCTAATTGCAGCAACGTTTCAATCCAAGAACGAAAAATAGCAATGCTAATATGATAAATAAAGTTATGATGAGCAATAAAAACTTTTATGTGTAGTCACTCAAAATCACCTTGCATCAACTTAGAATTAAACACTAAATATAGAAACAATAACTTAATCCCCATCAAAACCGCTAAATATGCGAGGAAATACTTTCAAGTTAAACTGTGATTTTTGTTTACGCCAAACTGCCACAGAATTAACTACGATTGAGTTCCCTGTTGGACTCGGTGGAAGCATGTTGAATTTGAAGAAGAGCCTCAGAGCTCATATAAATCTTGATAGGCTAAATTAAGCCTTACCTATTGAAACGCAGTGCTATAAGCGAAAGCTGTGAGCACGCCACACTTTACTATACTCAATACTCAATAACTACGATTCTTTGCCCAAAATCATCACAAATCCGAAAAAAAAAATTTTTTGGCTTCGAAAAAAATTTTAATTTTAAAAAATTTTAAAAATTAAACTCAAATAATGAAAATTTTTATCAGTGAATCGATGAAAACAATAAATAATCGATCATATTATTATTATAAATGAAACAAAATATGAAGCATGTCTGTTGTTTTATTTATTTACTTAGTATGAAAATTTTAAAAAAAAGTTTTACGTGTATTTTAATGTTTTTGGTAGCTCATAATTCCTATCGTTGCTAATAAAAAAGATAAGAATTTTAAAAAGATAGGAATTTTAAACGATAAAATACGATGGGACTCACGTCTTTCATTAAAAATATATATGGAATGATAACAGCAAATCTTATAAGTCAATTTCGGACAAATTGTCAATGCTTCACACAAAAATATATTAAATGCCCTCTGCTTAAGCTCAAAAGAAACTTATTAAATGTAAATGAAAAAAATATATACATGTTTTTTAAGAGTTTAAAGATTCAATGTTATTTCATAATGATTAACCCTTTAGAGCATAATTTTTCTTAAACATATTTTTCATATTTTTTTCATTATTTTGTATTGATTGAGGTTAAAATAAATGTAAAATATTATATTTAGCATTTTAATAATACATGGTAGTAAAATACTGCCTAAAACACAGGTGTCTTTCTGTGTTAAAGGTAAAATCTTCATAACACTACTCACTTCCAAACAATGATTTTTCAAATTTGCAATTATTTACAGTTATTTAGATCTAATAAAAACTGCTGTTTATCATTGAAATTCATTTAATTTACAAAATCAATTATTCATAGACTTTTGAATATAAATGAAAAAAAAGGTCTTCAAACTACTTTTTGGTTTTTATATTTCACTACCAATATAATTCCGATAATCTAACATATTTTTTAATAACAATTATATTGCTTTTTATAATTATAAAATAGTAAAATATATTTTTGCTTGTAATTAGGGAGTAAGAAAAAAATATATGAAAGTGTCACTGTTGCCCACGGTATATTGATGCTTATATTTTATTTACACCATATTATTTAAAGAGGTTAGAATGCTTAAAAAAGTTTGAACTTCATGAAGACACAATGAAAAGAAGAAAAAAACATAAAAATATTATAATAAATCGGAAACATAAAAATACTTCAGACTTTAAAATAGCATAAAAATAACTCAATAAATATAAATAAATTTAAAAATTTTTTACTGAAATTGTGATTACCAGTTTTGAAACATGCTTAAATATTTAGCAAGTGTGAAAAATTATTATTAAAATAACATCATTCATTGATCAACAGCGAAAATATATAGAAGCGACAACTACAATATATGAGAAAAACAATGATTGATTTAATAGCAAACATTACCTTCACTTCCCTTTGAGAAAACCATCTTCAAAATTCATGGACATAACATCCAGCTACCCTAAAACACATCCTCATCTTTCGAAACACAAGAAAGAGGCTCAAGATTTTGCATTTCGTTTTTGCATAAATTTCGTATAAAACAGTCTTCTTGTTTTCACATGGATTATTCAAAATCAAAGAAGTGTCAATATACACGTATAAGAAGCAACGATAGTCCAGAGGAAACACGCTGAAATGTCCCCAGCATCTTGTGTGAGATGGGGTTGCTATAGTAACGAAATGATGCTCACGCCAAGATGGGGATTTCTCAGCGCCAAATCTTCTGCATCTTCAAGTGATGTTTCCAAGTCAGAGAAAAAATAAAAGGCGAAAAAAAGGGATGGAGTTAAGAACTGTTAGCCATTTAAAAAATAAAAAGGGAAAAGTGTGATTTTCAGCTGTAAAAATTTTTTTTAGTAAGTTCCGTATATTTTAGTAAACATAATTATAAATTTATTGCAATAATTTTAACATAGTGCAATATTTTCTTAAAACTGTTCCATTGCATGATTAAATTCATTTATTTAGATAATTGTAAGCTTTAAAATTCGTCAATTTCTTTTTTTAAAACATTTCAGGAAAACCTCTTTAAAATGTCGTTTTGATGTAAGTACACTGTAAAAAAATGTGTTGCATAGTTGCCACCATTTTCGGTGTTGAGATAAGAGAAAATTGTTTACAGTGTATGTAGTTGAATTTTTTATTTGCTTTTCCATTGTTATAGTTTTATTTATTAATTTAATCTCTTTTTTTATTTTACTGACAGTACATATTTCTATGGGCATTAGAATCAATTTAATGGCTTTATCGCAAAAGCATTTAATTTGAAAAACAAGCATATTTCTAGCAATATATTCAAGCTAATTCTTTCCAGCACTTGCTGTTTTGTCAATTTTACAAATTTTTTGCATGATAACTGCAGTTCTCTACTTAAAAAGGCATTTAGGCCTTAACTCGAAAATTGGTGGAAACTATACTCCAAATGTTTTTACAGAGTATTAAATATTAAGGAAGCTATATGATTTATAAAAATTTAATTATTAATCTACCAGTTTAAAATTACATAATTAAAGTTTAACTATCTAGAGCTCTGCTTCTACTATTTCAAGTCTTTAACGATTTATCTTAATTACCTAATCTATACCTTTTCTTCCACTATTAATAATCTCTGTTTTAATTGTAAAATTCCTGAAGATATATTATTTTATAAATTTAGTATGATCTTTACGTTAAAAAAAATTTGAAATGCTTGCAAAAAAATTAACGTAATATTTCTAAGATTAGGTGAAATTTCAATAAATGTAAATTTAGATATCTTTGCTTTTAATCAGTTTGGTTCAATAAATATATTTCTGTACTTGAATACATTTTTTTCTTATTATTTACAAAATTATTACATTCAGTTTCATTAAATCTAAACATCTGAATATATTTACTGATTGCAGTATATTTTCCAAACTGTTTCATAGATTGAAAAATACACAATATTATTTGGAAAAGAATAATGATTACAATAGGCAAACAAACAAATAAAGAACTTTATTATGTGATGTTATTTTTTTTTTAATTCCGTCTTCTATATGTGATTTGTCTTATTCCACTTGTCAATATGAAACATTCCGCAAAAGCCGGTAGGGTACCCGGGAAGTCACGGAGGATAAGGCTTTACAATTTCGTTACGCCGCCTTAACTTCACAAGCTGGTACCCATTGATCTAAAGCTGGGTAGGCTTCAAGCCGTAACTGAGATCGAGCCCCAGCTCTTCACAATTATATCCCAGTGATTTAACCACTGAGCAATCACGGCTCACTTGTCAATACTGACAAGCCTATTTTAAGGCAAGAGAGGTGCATTTCTTATTTTCCAAAGGAACTATCTATGACTCAGAATTCGACTTCAGCCACACACATACGTCACAGCCCGTTGTAGAGGGAGGATATTTTCACACACCATTCATCCATCCGCAGATCATAATATTAACCTAAGCCAGAGCACGATCACTTCCCGTTCAGATAAGAATTTATTAAATTTTACAATATAAATACCTATTTTTTCCCCTCACTTCTTTTAATCTTTTATGTTTAACAAAATTTTCCAAGGAAAAAAATTTTTTTTAAACATAAATTTTCAAATTTTTATCACAAAATTCCACAGTTGGGATATCAGTTAAAGTTTTCGATAAAATTTTATTTATTTTAATTATTTTATTAACTTCTCTCTTGGGGGTTTCCCTGGCCAAGCGGTATCACCCGCCAAACACTGTGCGAAACGTGGAGGTAACGGGTTCAAATCCCGGTGTTACCCTGGATGTATCTTCCTGTTATTCTTATCTGTATTGCGCTATCTGTCCTTTTACATGACAAAGGTTTACAAGCCTTAATTGAACACACAAACCTGCAAATGTATATTGTACCAATAAACAAAAACAAACCGCTTTTTTCCAATACTGCATTTCATGTTGGCTCCTGGTGAAGCCCGTGACAGCAGCCCCTGTAGCCTCCCTCTGACTCTGAAATAAAACTTCTTGTTGTTGTAGTTCATTTGAGCTGCACAATGGGCTTTGGCGACGATCTGAGAAGCATCCCTAAAGGATGATCTGAAGACATGCCATCGCAATTTTGATCCTCTGCAGAGAGGATTGCACCCCCGCTTCGGTAGCCAGACGACCTACACGCCAAGTCGAGCACTTTACGGTGGAACAGTTTAACGAAGACCAATACCACACACCCTCGGTCCCTACGCAGACTGATCCAAGTGGTCACCCACCCGCAGACTGACCACAGCCAGTGATGCTTGACTTCGGTGATCTGCTGGGAACCGTATCTTAACGATCAGTCCACTGCGGGACTTCTGAAATAAAACAATTAAGATTAAGAAAAACAACTGGTGAAGCAAATTCATGCGACATTACATAATTTGTTTTTCTTTCACAGTTCCAATTTTGAGTGCAAAATTTTTCATATGAGGAAGTTGTATATCCTAGACATGCATTTAAAAACCATATTGCAAGCTTTCGAAATCTTTCAATGACTAAAATTTTCATTTCGAAATGTCCAACAGCAGACACGATTCTTTCCGGGTGTAATCGTAAAGCAAAATTTGCATGCAACAAAACGCAGTGGTAAAAAGGATTAAAATGCCATATTGTGAAAAATTTTCATTATAACCAGGAACTTTGAGAGAAAAGTCCTGCCCTGTGAATTTACTGCATTAATTCTTTTTCCAACCATTACTGCTGTTGCAAATTTTTGTAACTAACCAGTCTAATTTTGAACGACTTTAATGCCATAATTTAGATTAGATAATAATTAATAAATTTGTTTATTTAAATATTTGCTTTCTATTTATAATTTTCTACCATTTATTTTGAGTTATGATGTATTTTGAAGAATTTATATTTCTGACTAGTATAGAAAAAGCTATAACACCTAGTCGAAAGATAAACATGAGATGGGGAAAATGTTATAAACACACCGCCTTCAAACATTACAGTGCAATCTACGTTTATCTATCGAGATAAAAATTCTCAATTTTCTATGCGAGACGAACTCATAAATTCTGGAATCTTATTACCAAATCTTTTCACAGGAAAGCGTGCAGCATAGGTTGGAAAAATATTTCCTGAGTAAGAATAAATCCATGCATGACACTTATAATTGACATAAATCCCAAGTGGTATCGTGCTTGCAGATGGAATTTTATTTTAGATAGCAAAACGAACAAAAAAGTTAAAATAACCAAATATAAAATTTGTCTTTAAAAATATCTTAAAAGCAAATGAGAAAATGCATAAATAAATTTAATACAAAACATAAATAGGCAAGTTTTTTATATAGAACTTCAGGTTTAGCTTTATATTGTGCATTATCTCGAATCTCTTGAGTACTAAAAAATTGAATACTTATTTAGGTATATAACTTATTTTTTAATTTCGAATGGTTATATACTCTTTGAATAATTTAAACTACCATACTGTGAACTGCAGCTAGCAATTGGATTCCTGCACTTGACATCATCGTTGGTGAGTCGTTTGTCGATTAAGATGCGAATCAAGTTCAACACACACGTGACGTCGCTTACAGGTATCAGGTATCCAATTAAATCTGATTTGAATTACTTAATTGTTGTCTATTTTGTTGAAGAAAAAAACCTGCCAATCGATACTGCCGTGCAATTGAAAAAATAACATGTACTTCAGGGTAGATTTCGAAAACAACGACTTGAAAATTATTTTCTTCCCCTTGCTAATGCCATCAATGCTGAAATAAAATTTCAAAAATTTAATAAAAAATTTATTTTGGATAAAATTTATTTGATATATGTAGCTTATCATACAGTCAAGTATATAAAAATCTCGGTTTTGAATAGTTTATCGCCTACGTTGATTACTATATTGCAAGGCTTGTCAGGTTATATAAACTCATGCTTGTGAAAATTGCAACACCATGAAGGACTAACGCGAGTGAGCTGAAATTTTCAGGAAATGCAAAGTGGAACATGATATGCAAATGATTAGAATTTCAGACCCGTAGCGCATGCGTATGCTGAGCAGCGCCCTCTGAGCGGCGGATGGATCCGAATAAATAGACGGCTGTAGCCAAGCGAGTATGGTTATTGGTGGTTATCTGCTAGTGGTAAACGTTAGCTTAGTCATTACTTATGCCTATTCTACGAAAGAGAGCGAGATTTCAACAACTTACGGAGTTTAAACGGGGGAGAATCATCGGCCTTCGTGAAGCTGGATTATCTTAACATGCAGTAGCCGCTCGTGTGCAGCGTAACAGCAGCACAGTGATGCGTGTTTGAAAGCAGTGGATGGACGAGTGTCGGACAACTCGGAAATCCGGGAGTGGACCCCGAAATGTCACGTCAGCTCGCGATGATAGACACCTGTTCGGCGTTGCGCTAACGGACCGTACGGCTCCCTCTAGACAACTGGCAGAACGGTGGTCAATAGCTACAGGTGTTTCATTGTGCGCTTTATCAATTCGTAGACGTCTGCTGCAGCGTCGACTGTGCGCAAGGACTCCTTTATACAAGATCCCCCTCACGCTAAGCCTTCGCCGCCTGCGGCTGCAATGAGCCTACCAGCATAGGTACTGCCTTGCTGATTGGCAGCCTGTCGTGTTTTCTGACGAATCTCGCTTCAATTTGTGGTACCATGAAGGCCGCATTCGTGTCAGACGCTATGCCGGTGAACGCCATCTTCCGGAGTGCGTTATCGAACGCAACAGTGGACGAACCTCCGGGGTTATGGTCTGGGGTGCTATAGCATATCATGGACGATCTCAATTGCAACGAATTGTGGGTAATCTGAACAGCAACCGGTACATCAGTGAAGTTCCACAGCCCCAAGCTGTTCCCTTCCTTCAAGCCATGCCAGGTGCTGTATTTCAACAGGACAATGCCCGCCCTCATATTGCTAGGACTGTTCAATCCTTCCTTGCATCGCGACAGGTACAACTTCTTCCTTGGCCGGCGTATTCCCCGGATATGTCGCCGATTGAACATGTGTGGGATTTCGTTGGTCGGCGTCTGGCTCGTAATCCTCGACCTGTTGCTTCTACAGACAAACTTTGGGTACGCATACAAACAGTATGAAATTCTCTTCCTCAAACAGACATTCAACGTTTGCTTGACTCCATACCGCGTCGTGTAGCAGCACTTGTTGCGGAGCGTGGTGGCTACACAAAATACTGATTTCGATCTCTTGTTATTGTTTGTTTGCTTTGAAAGTTTAATCATTTATTTGTACCACTACCACTCAACTGTGTATTAAATTCCATTCAATTATGACGATTCCTTCATGGTGTTGCAATTTTCACAAACAGGAGTTTATGATCAATGTATAACAATTAATAGCTTTTGCTTTTTTGATTACTTTTTTTCAGTTTCATTAATACAAATATTAATGAACTAATTAGATGCCTGTAATTAACGTAATTGTAGGTAAATCGTGGCATTTGACGATTCAGAAGCCAAAGTTTGAACTAAGGCTCCAGTAGAGACAAGCACGTTTAGCGTCGCTGACAGGTATCCAATTAAATCTGATTTCAATCACTTGATTCTGCATAATCTCTTCACTTCCTCTTGAGTTGCAATTACTCAATTATAGGTCAAAAAAGTAATTTTCATTAAGCTAAAGAAAAAGTTTAAAGAAAAAGAGCTATTTATTGTTTACACGTGAATTTTTCTTCAAGAGAGCAAAGTAATATAGTAATCAAATCGTATTTCTAAGTCGTATTTAATCGTATTTAACCTGCTTGGGATTTAAGCCCTTCTTAATGGACAGTTCATTAGTGTCTCATTATTTACTAACATTTTGCAAAAACAACAAAGTAACTTTTTCTGCCATAATATCCTAATGTTATAAATATTTATGTTTGAATCAGTAAACAAAACGCTGTGATTCTAAAACTAAAGTTGTAGTTAATAGAGAATAAAATCTCTTGGTTTAAACCCTCCCCCCTCCCCTCATAAATGTGTGTTATCACTTTCATTCACATAGGTGTTTCTAAATATATAGTCTATTTTTCAGGGCTGGGCTAAGTGGGTTAAAATGTAAATGCATAATAATAAAACTAACAGTTGCCTAATTACAAAATGCATAATAACAAAACTATTATAAAAAAACAGTTATAATCATAAAATTAAATTAAGCAAAAAATAATTTGCTAATAATAGTCTTAAAATTGGTTAAAGTTGTTAAAAGTGGTACTATTATTTTATAACCGGCGTTGAACTGTCGACCTAATTCTGAGTTTACGATCAATATTCAACTACGTAACCTTGTAATTTTGAACCCAAGCCAGGGTTCTCTTGGGTCAAGTATTGGGATAAACTAACCTTGGTTGGGGGATTTCTGATTAAAACTTCACCATCTTTGCATTGCATGGAGAGGAAAAACACGGAAACCTCCCACTGTTAACCCAGTGACAAAGGGATCCTAACCAATGATCCATCAATCATTAAGGATATTTTACGTCAGCACTGTGGTCAGTTCGAGTCGGAAGCGGAATTCGTATCAACCAGCCACCACTGGGATCGAACCTGAATCACCTCATTGGTAAGTGAAGTCTCTCTTCCATGAGACACCACTGCTTCAAACTCTTATATACACAACAAACATTTAAAAAGAATAACAGCTATAGCTGTACAGCAATCTCTGCAAATAATCCTTATATACCTAGATATTCACATCAACAAACTTTTGCAAATTATTTTGTTTGAAAAGTAATTATTACCACAATACAAACACCACGTTTTAATGATTTTTTTTTTAAAAATTCATTAAGCGTCAAAAATAGTTATTAGAATCTACATTGGAGAATCTACATCAAAAATAGTTATTCGAATCAACGTAGACTAATTTTTAATTTCAAAGCAATTTAGCAAATATTTTTAACGTTTTTTGCAGATCTAGAAATGCTTTTTTTAGAAGAGGAGAATCTCATTTAATTAGAAAAGGTAAAAAAATTGCCACAATTCGAATAGTGATTCTAAATTTTATGGATTTTCTGACATTTTACTAACTTATTTTCAGCCAAAGGGACGCAATCGCACCACTTCAATAAATATTTTTTTTTAATGGCACTGCGACGCATATTTTTCCCTAATTTTATTTTTTTGCTATTGTCAAGGGTTCTGAAGACATCCATAAAATATTAGTAATTCAATTGGAGTAAACACTTTCTGTTGTGAAATTTTTTATCTACGTTAGTTTCTTAACTTGAGACGATTATTGACAAATTCGAATTTAAGGAAATGCATAATTTATCCGTTTGAGATTGATCAAATGTTTTTATGATGGATTAAAGTTGTAAGTTCTGTTTTATCAATAAAATAAAAAACAAACTTTATGAAAATTTCTTATAAATTAATAATATAAAATTATAAAATTTCTTTATAAAATTTCTTAGATAAAATATTGTTTATAAACTTTTTCCGTGTCTTAATGAATGCATTTTAAGCATATTTCAATGAAGATTATTCAAAATTTTATAAAATTTCTATGCTTGGACTAAAATGGATCAGTAAAACAAAAAGAATTCCTGTTAAAAGACTTCACAACATTTAATTTTAATAAACAAAATATTATTGAAAAACAGAGTCTTGGATACTAACGCTTCAAACGCAAAACCTACATGTTTTTTCCCCTGTCTTCTTTTTGAAAGAAAAAAAATTAACAAGCACAAACTTTACAAAAGCCTTCAAAAATTAGATGAATATGCAAGAATTATGTTAAGTATTCATTAAAAGAGTGCTTACCGGCTTTGGCAATAACAGTCCCAATAAAGTTAGTCTCTTAATCGAACATAATTATCTGGCTTCTTTTTTCTTTTTTTTTTCTTGTTCCATCTTTTTTAGCAGCTAATTTCCGCCCATCTAGCTTTCCTTGTTGATTAAGTATGGAGACAATTATCGACCGTTTTAGTACACAGATTTAATTATAGATGTCTGGATTAGGGTATTGCTTCAGCGACGTAAGAAAATTTTTCTTTTTTTGTTTTTCTTAATTTCATAAAAATGGCAATAAAAGAAAATTTTCACTTGTTTTTGATGGGATTAAAAAAATGCTTGCTAATACGCTGCTGGTTAAAAAAAATAATAAAACTTAAATGATCTATGTATTTATTTATTTTATTTAGCACCATAAACGCGGGCATTTCTCAATCTATTGGCAACGCTATAGTTATTATTCATTTTGTTAGGTTATCTTAAATAATAATTTAAGTAGTGTTAAAAGATTACTTATACGTTAAGTATTTTATTAGATTAATTTTTTAGGTTGCCTTAAGTAGTATTGAATAGTTACTTATCCGTTAAGTATTAGTTTAGAGCTGAGTCTTTTTTATAGAAATAAAAACTCAATTACGAAGTAATTATTAAGATTTATTTTAATTCATTCTTAAATAACTGTTTAAATTTTAAACAATAAACGATGCTGCATACGGTAATACCAATTATATATATATATATATATATATATATATATATATATATATATATATATATATATATAAATAAATAAATACAAGAAAACACGAAGAAAGTTAAGAAAAACAATAAGTTTCATTTATTGCGCTTAAGCTGCAAGTAAACAGAACTCATTAGATAAGTTCAAAATGAAGAATAAAACAAAGAAAAATTATAGACATATGAAGAAGAAAAAAAGGGGGGGATAATAAGTAAAAAAATAACAAACAACAGTTTAAAAAAAAAAAGGGATGAAATTTTATTTAAAAAACCGGAAAAAAAACAGGAAAAAAAAAGATATAATCTTTTCTTCAGCCCACACGATTATATCCGCATTATATAAGCACTCTGTTTTGTGGATATAATCGTGTGTGCTGCAGAAAAGATTATATCTTTTTTTTTCCGGTTTTTTAAATAAAATTTCATCCTTTTTTTTTTTTTTTTAACTGTTGTTTGTTATTTTTTACTTATTATTTCCCCCCCCCTTTTTTTCATATGTCTATAATTTTATATATATATATATATATATATATATATATATATATATATATATATATATATATATATATATATATATATATATATATATATATATATATATATATACGATAAGTTATGGCTCTCGAGTAGTGGGTGAGAAAGTTGTGCAGCACTTTGGAATGAGTTCACTATCTTATCTCACGACAGAGATGGAAATAATTTTAATACTTCTTCTGCCTACTCTGCTGAAATGTAATAAAACAAAAAGAATTCCTTTTAGTAAAGTAGACTTTATAACATTTAATTTTAATAATCAAAATATTTTTTTTAATTATGGTGGTTTGTGTGTTCTAATGGCTGCCGAGTAAATTTTTAATAATTACTATAACTCAGTACATAAAGAACTTAGTAACACCAAAATTTGCACTAGCAACAGCATATAGTACTCACAAAAGTATTTTTCCGACACAAATTACAGTAACACCAATTAATTTAGAATACATATACTAAAAATACTTCACATAAAATTTGTTCACAATTTCACCCACTAGAGCGGCCCTATGGGCTATTGGCGACAGTCTGAGAAACATCCCTGATAAGAATCCGGAGACATGTTATCACAATTTTGATCTTCTCCAGAAGGGTTGCCTACCCCGCTTGGGTAACGCGACGACTTGGGAGCGAAGTTCAGCTCTTTACGGTAGATCAGTGTAACGAAAACCGATAGCCCACACCCTTAGTTCTTTCAGACTGATCAAAGCGGAAATCAATCCACTTGTTGACCACAGTCAGTGATGCTTGAATTAGGTAATCTCATAGAAACTGTGTCTTATCATCAATCTACTATAAGACGATAAGTGTCTGTAAGAATTGACTTCCAGGTAAAGTGATTGCTGACAGTGAGTATGGTCAATTTGGCTGGATACATAAACTGTCCCAAAAGTGATCTATGGGATTTAGATCTGGATATTATGAAGGCAAGTTAAATTTTTGAACACTCATTTCATCAAATCATGCAGTCTGAAAACTCGAAACTGGTCCTAGGAGAAAGCAGGACAAAATCAAGTATAAAAGTTTTTTTTTCTTAGGCAATTGCATGAATAAAATTGCTTAAAGTTTGTGATCGTCTTTTGTTGTCGATTCGATTATTTAAAATTAGTGTCACATGTCAGGTGAAAAGTTTTTTATTGTCAGAGTATTTTTATTGGCTGAAAAATCACGTGGTACGATCCAGTTTTTCCTCATTCATTTCCAGATTGTTTTGGTTGTCATCAGCCTAAAACTAATAAAAGTCGTAAAGGTATTCGCGATCGCAACGAAATATAGGGGGCGTTGTTGTATGAGACTAATACCTGCGATTTCGATATGAACAGTCATTCTTTTACTCTGGAGACGTCTTACGTAGCGTGTAACATTGTGGCTTACTAAATTTAAAAAAGAAAAATGTTTGATATCCTTCTTCTATTATACGAAAACAAAATGGTATCTCCTTTTATTAGAGAAGGAATATCCAAGACACATCGGAAAAATATTTGTACATAAACAGAAAAAAATATGTTTATTCTTATAAGAGTTAAAACCTAATGCCCGAGAAATAATTTTACAGAATTTAATGATATAACATGAAAGGCCTATTCCATAGTTTTAAGAATCATATTACTTCAAAAATTAAAATGAACAAAAAGTATACGTAAGCCTCATAATTTTATGAGATTTAATTTCGTAAAAAACGTTTCTTGACAACAATTTTTATCAAAAAATTTCAAGTTTCAATAAAAATCATTATTTAGAAACTAAAAAACGTAAAATAAAGAATTCTGACGAAACAAAAACAAAAAAACAATTCTTTCTTGTCGCCATGTTTTAGTGCTACGAAAATTCCTCTTCGGGATTTGCCAAAAAACAAAACAAGACGAAAATATACCAATTCCCACGACATGAAACTTTATCTTGGTAAACGTACGTTTTGGAAATGTTATTTCATTTGGAATCTTATTTATCAGAGTTCATATGGCGATATGATTGTTTTGAATCTATGCTAAACTCTCTATCGGCCATTTTCCACCGAAATCCGATTGACTACTTTGATTTTAAATAAAGTGTTTTATTTTATGAATTGTTGCAAAAATTTTAAGTGTAGATTGGCGGCATTTAAAAACCGCCAAATCTGTAGCGGCGGTGGCGTTAATACGTAAGTACCGAATTTTTATTCCATACTTTTCTGAATCATATTACTTCAAACATTAGAATATATAAGAAGTATACATAAACACATAATGCTATATCATTTAATTCTTCAAAAAAAGTTTCTTCACAACACTTTTCATCAAAAAATTATAAACTAAAAAACGGAAAATAAAGAATTCTTAGGATAAAAAACAATTCTAAGAATTCTTCACATTGAAATAAAAACTTTTATATTGTTTCTTTTTTTATTATTCTTATAGTTCTTAATCAGACGTAAAAAACCTTTCTGTAGAGAACTATCATCAAATAAGAAAAAAAAATATATACAAGCAAATTTCTTATTATAAAAATCATAACACTCACTTATTTTATAAATCCGTAGAATTCCAAATGATATGTTCTTCGTTTGAAAATTTTATTTTCAAATAATACATGCATA